>NW_028094263.1:4846546-5446546 GCF_014824575.4 Sturnira hondurensis
TGCGGTGATTTACGTAATTTGTCTCATTCAATTCGTACAACAGTCTGCCTGAGTTGACAGAAGAGGAAACTTGTTCAGAGGTCACCCAGCTGCTCAGCGGCAGAGCCAGGCTTAGGAACCAGAAGCCCCCCGGGGCCTAAAGCCTGCGTCTTAACTAGTAAGAAAAGACCTCCATTTATTCAGTCCCTTCAATAATAAACATAAACACAGAAGAAGACATCAACTAAAACAAATTATTTACAAAGGGAAAAAATGGGAAAGGAAACCCTGACCAGGGTGGCTCAGTTGGTTGGGTGTTGTCCCGCAAAGTGAAAGGTCGATTCCCATCGAAGCACATACCTGGCCACATGTGAGAGGCACATGAGAGGCAATGGGTCGGAGTTTCTCTCCCTCTTTCTCCCTCCCTCCCCTCTCTCTAAAAATAAATACATAAAAAATATTTTTAAAAAGCTGGCACTGCCCTGGCTGGTGTAACCCAGTGGATTGAGCGCAGGCCTGGGAACCATACAATCGAGGTTCGATTCCCAGTCAGGGCACATGCCTGGGTTGCAGGCCAGTTCCCAGCAGGGGACGCATGAGAGGCAACCATACATTGATGTTTCTCTCCTTCTCTCCTTCCTTTCCTCTCTAAAGATAAATAAATAAAATTTTTAAAAAACTGGCACTAAGTTATCTTTTCAAAAAGCGGGGGGCAGGAAAGAAAAACTATTTAGGAACAGTTTCCAAGCAAAATAAATTTCCACATCCCTCCTTCTCCCATGCAGCTCCTCTGGGCATTTCTTAAATTGAGGTGTGTGGACGTGTTCATACACAGTTGGGTGACTTGATTGCCGGCAATGGGGAGTGGAGGGAGGGGTGGGGTAGGAGGGAGCAGAATCTCCTGGCTGGCCGTCTCTCACGTACCTCATACTGACCTGGGAGCCCAGAATCCAGCATATGGAACCCCTCCTCGCCGTCCTCTGTCTCCAGTATGTCCTCCAGGGTGAGGTCCGTACTGCGGTAGCGGCGTCTGAACAAACCTCCCTTCCCCCTCACCAGACATAAGCAACGAAACCTGTCAGCATCGACGATGCTTCTGACTTCAATCATGTCGCCTCCAGCATCCATCTCGTGGACCACCGCCTTGGTGATGGTCTCAAATACACTGGGCATTGTGCCTGGACCAGCTGGAAGAGGAAGCCAACTTCAGTTCGGGGGACCCGAGTTCAGGTGTTTAAACCTACCTTTGGCAGCTTGGGGTCAAGGAAGATGCAGAAGTTCTAGGACAACCAGGACTTGGGATTATTTGCCTGCCCTGTTTCTAGAAGGTGAGGTGGTCTCTACATGAGGGGTGACCACCACACACGCCGGGTTCTCCTCTGCCCCCCGTGGCGCACTTCTGGGGGAAGGCTGGAGCGGGGATCGTCCCACGTGGAAAGTGAGGTCTGTTTTCTGCGTCTCCAGAGTTGACCCCCTCGCCCAGAGGGGCAGCGAGGGGAGGGAAGGCAGGCCCACCATCCCCTGGCCAGACTCTCCCCAGTGCTGATGAAGACAGGATCCAGGAGGGGATGGGGGGCATGGTAGCCAGGCCTTGCAGTACCAACCCTAACTGATTACTTCTTCCTTTGGTCTGGCTCCTGGGCCTCCGTCCCTTGCTGTATTCCACAAGGCAGTTGTATGGGTGCCCCTACCAACCATTTCCCAACAACAGGGTGGTAAGTTGGCCTCGGAAGGAAACAAAAGAGAAAGGACGGACTGCCAGAGTGGCCGGGAGCTGGGCACCTCCAGGTCCTCTCTCCTCAGTTTCTGGTCGCCTTCCGAAGGGCCCCCTTACACTTGGTAAAATAAAGTGAATCCCCAAATGCCAGCTGGAGTATCTCCTCCCACCCACTTTCCCCTTCACCCCCGCCCGGTCTGCAGCTGACCCCTGTCCTGCTCTGTCTCGCTGCCCTGTGGGACCTCCGCAGGCCCATCACTGGTCTGGTCTGACCTGGCTGTTCCTTCCCTGCTCCCTTTCAGCAGTAGCTCTGTCCCCACCGCGTCAGACCTTTCCTTCTCTCTTACCTCCAGATGCTCCTTACTGTCCCCTTCCAATCAGCCACCTGGCAGTTCCTTTGAGATCTTTCCCTTCCCCCAGGCTCCTCTGCTTCCCTCCGGGCACTGGGCCTCCCCCCACAAGCTCCCTTGTGTCCCGGACACCCATGCTCCCTTTTCTGTCCCTGGCCCCCATTATGGCGCCCAACTCTCGACTCACGCCCAACTGGCAAACCCTTCTGAATGTCCAGAAAGGCAGTGCCCGGGGCCCATAGGCCCACCCACCTCTCCTCTGTCCTCAGCTGCTCGTGGGAAGCACAGGTTAGGCAAATTCCCTCCGTGAGACCTCCAGACAATTCCTGGCCACCGTGACTCAGGAAGCTACAGCAAGGGAATTGAAAGCTACAGCAAGGAAAATTGGGTAGGGCCAGGTGCCCCACCTCACAGACCTTCAGATAAGCTATGTTATGGCTGGGCCGGAGGCAGATAAGGCCAGAGGTAAGAAATCCTTCCCTCCTTTGGAGCCCAGGGAGCAACGGGCATATCTGTATCTACACCTGATATATATTCTAGGTGAGTGGGTGAGTTTGAGCCAGGGAATGGTGCAGAACCAGGGAATGGGTTCTGCATGCAGAACTATGCATGCCATCCAGGGAGTTCGTAATAAAGAAACAGAACACGAGTGGGTACCAACCATGAGCCGGGAGGGCAATGGCCATGGCTGTGTTAGGGATGGGAGAGCGGTCTGGTGAGAACCAGCTACCCAAATACTATGCCGTGGTGGGCAACGCTGAAGACTCAGCACCAGCCGTAGGGCCGGCCGAGTCGGTGTGGAGGACCTTCAGAGGGTGTCGACACCTGCCTTCTTCACCCACCTCCTTTGCCAGGGCGAGAGCTCTGGCTCCATCCCTCGGTCAGAAATAGCCACGCAAGGGAGCCCCACCTATCTTCCGGCCCCTGCCCCCCTCAGTTCCCACAGAACATTTCAGCAGATGGTGATGGCAGTAGTAACAGGAGTGATGCTAATATGCCTACCGTGTATGGAGTGTTTACTACCGGCCAGGATCCGGCTAATCCTCACCATCACCCTGAGCGGGATTATCTTTATACAACAGAGGAAGAAACTGAAGCTCAGGGAAGTAACTTGACAGGGCCACAAAGCCAGTAAGTGGCAGAGCTGGGATTTGAACCCAGACTACTGTGGATGTGTCCCAGGCCCTCCCCACTGCACACTGACAGGTCCGTGGAAGGCCCCAGGGCACCCCCACCACTAGGACTGGACCCAGGGGGCTGCATTTCTCCTCCCAAGTCTGTGTGGGCCTCACTCAGAAACAGGCAGAGGGCGGAGGGGGTAGGGGGCCACAGGCAAAGACCCTGCACTCTTCCTGACACTCCAGGGATGTCGTGACACTGGACCAGGGCCAGAGAGGAACCCAGGGTGCCACAGGCAGCTCCTCCCTCCTACCTGGGACTTTGTACCCGTCCTGGGAAGAGCAGCTGACTGCTATGTGCGGAACACAGTGAAAGGCTGGGAACCTCGGAGGGAGTTCAGAGAGATTAAGGATTCCTTCGCTGAAGGGCTCCACCCTCTCTAGCTGGGTAAGCCTGAGTGAGTCCTGGGGGTACCTCTTCCCCTCCTACTCATGCTTATGTCAGGGGGGAAGCATAAAGATTCCTCAAAGAAAGGCCAGGAGGAGATGCAGCCCCCCCAGGGTGGGAGGACTGGGGAAAGGCATTCAGAGAGCACTGGGCACCCCTAGGGACTCCAGCTTCTTTTGGGAGGCCACCGCCGGACTGACCTCCTCCCTGGCCATGACACAAGCCATCTGTCTGCCAGCCCAGCCCATGGAGCCCAGAGGTGGAAGTGCTTTCAGAGGTCTGAACAGCCAGAAGTCACAGGGCAGAGTCCTGCTCTCTGCCTGTGGCTGCGTGTGTCCCTCGGAGCTGCTTGCTCTGCTGGGGGCAGGAGGAAGAGCAGCAATCCCAGCGTCCCTTTCACTCTCTAGGCAGAGGGTCTGACTGCTGCTCCCCGCCCCGCCCCCCGCAGCAGGGGTGGCCCACACCCCTGCCCCTTGCCCAGGGCCCTCCAGGGAGCAGACGCCAGACTAGGGGGGGAAACAGAACACACTGTCCTTTATTTGTTTCTCAGAATACTGTACAAAGGGAGTAAAAATCCTATTCACACTTTGCTTAGAAAGATTTTGAGGTGAAAGTTCCCTATGATACATGGGGTGGGGGTGGAGGTGGGGGTACTAAGAGGCAGAAACCAGAGCCAGTGACCTCCCTGTGTCCCTCAGGGCCCTGGGAGGGGGCAGGGGCAGGCCTGCCTTTTCAGAACACAGGCCCCCGTCAGACCGGGGAGGGAGAAGGTGGCCCCTCTCCAGTGAGCTCAGGCTCCGGCCCCACCACTTCCCCTCAGGGTAAGGAGACAGAGCCCGAAGGCCACTCCTTGCTCTGTCCACCACCCTGCCCCACCCAGCAGGGACCATGCAGGACTCTGCAGCCCATGAGCCGGGTCAGGGGTAGCCTGAAGAGCCCCACGGGTGCAAGCCCCATGGGTGGCCCTGCCCCAACGCCTGTCTACACAGTGAAGGGCTGCGGAAGGGTGACCCGGCGCATCGTTTCTGTCCCAGTTTCCCCCCCGCCCCTCACACCACTGCAGAAGGCAGTGCCAAACGGGACCCGCCACAGTGAGAAACAGGCCTCCCGCACCCACTCCACCCCGCACACCAACCCAGGAGCTTCAAACCCACAGCAGGCTCCCTCCCTATTACCGCCACCATGCGGGGGGTAAATTAACTCTCCGAGCCTGCCCCCCTCCTCGACTATTTCCCAAAGGATGAGGCTGGGTCTAGCTTGTGCCCCCACCCGCCCTCCCTCACACCAATCTCGGCTGCCCCGTGACTCCCCTTTTCTGAGTCTCAACTCGACATTCCCACCCCTTCTCCACCCTCCTTCCTGCCTCCACCAGGGCAGGATGGCAGCAGCCCTGGCCCCTCACCTCTGGGAACTGGCCATCCACAAGCAGCCCCACCACCCCTCTGCTTACCCTCCCCACCCGACTCCCCAGGTCGGGAGGGGGTGTCGTAGGGGAGCTGCCAAAAGCATGAGGCTTTTACTACACAGTTCTCCACCCAGAGGGACACGGCGCTGCCTTGCACGGCCTTTCACACGTATGAGCACATGCTGAGCGTTGTCCTCACACTTCAGACCAAAGTGACATGACAGAGAAGCTGTACCGCCCCTCAAGGGGGTTAAAGTGCTTCAGTGGTCTGAGGCTTCCCTGGCCGCTCGTTCCAACCCCACAGGTCCGTGTTCAGCCTGGAAGCCTGGCCCATCCATGACCACCCCACAAAGTCTCTATCCCAAAGGCAAAAGAAACAAGATCAAAAAATCAGAAGGGTCTGAGCCCAGGGGGAAGGGGCTGGGGTGGGTAGTTTCCACCCCAGCCCCACTACAAGCTACTTCGAGTCAGCTACCGGGGGACGTGAGGGGGACATGGGGCCCGGAGGCCAAACCCCATCTCTGGGGGTCTCCAGAGGCTCCTTCAGCAACACGGCGCGGGCTTCCATCCCTCTCCTGCCGTTGCGCAGACAAAGGGGCTCCACCCTCAATATTTATTGATCCCAAAGATCCGGACTCCATGGAGCTGGGGCAGCTTGGGGATGAGCACGCTCATCAGAGACACAGTGTTGAGGATGAAATGGATCTGGTCGTACTTGGTGTAGAAGCTGGTGAGAAAGTACCTGGTGGAAAAGGTCAGGGAGAGGTGTGAGACTCTGTCTGGAGGACCCCTTCCTCCCTCACTCCCTGGGTGGGGAGAGGCAAATTCTTCACAGCTGAGAATTTATGGGGAAGGCACCCAGAGCAAATATAAATGGCAATATCTCCCCGAAAAGAGAGACCCCTCCCAGCCCAGTCCCCTTGCTTTACCTCCCACCTGTAGGCCTACCCCACCGGCAGGAAGGAAGCCCCGGATGAAGAAAACAGCCAGGGAGGCACAAGGCCTGAGCCCAGCACATGACCAGAGGTGCTCCAGCTTCCCTTCCTTTCCTCGCTCTTCTGCCCAGAGCCAGACCAGGGAGGCGTTTAGGCCTGGTGGGGCCTCAGGGTGCCCCAGGCCTTGGCCTGCCTGCTAGCATCCTCCCTCCACCCAAGGCACTCACAGCACAATGGGTGTGATGGTCAAGAACTTCCGAGACGCTGTGAACTGAACCCCATAGTCCATCTGCTCCCAGTGGGTCAGCAACCTGGCCTTGCCCTGGTCCGGGGTCTCGAAGGGTGTGCCCTTCACTGTGTGTAGGAAGATGTACATGCCCTGGAAGGAGGGGCCTTCATTAGCGGACACAAAAGGCAAAAGGCCCTCCAGCTCAGCAACTCCGCCTGGTCACAGAAGTGGGCTCCGGGGGGTTCGGAGCCTCCCTCCGGCTGGCAGAGACACGTGGGCTGGAGGCCAGGCCTGACCGAGGAGACGCATGGGAGCAGGCAACGGAGAACCGCCCTCCAGCCCCACAGTAGGCTCCCTGAGCCAGCTGGGAGGGGCAGGCTGATGGGAAGGAATCAGGCCCCTGCCTGCCCACTGAAAGAGCACAGGTAGCAAGCAGGTGGTGAAGGAGCAGAGAGGCAAGAGTCAAAGGTGATTTGAGATTCTAATTTGGGAAAGGGGCATTTCTGTACCAGGCTAAGCACCTGGGTCCTGGGGACTCTCTGGGACCCTTAGTTCAGCTCTCAATGGCCCATCTTCCAGGTCCATAAGCTATCCCACCCTGGAGAGATGAGGACTAATCTGCCGATCTGAGTCCTGTTACTGGAGGGCAAAGAGCTGGAACCCAGAAGGGGGAGGAGGGCGGAGATGAGAGCTGGATCTGGACCCTGGTGACAGATGCTGTCAGCGTGTCACCCTGACTTCCAGCCCATGCCAGGGGGCTCCTTCTACTCCTCAGTCCCACCAGAGCAGCCCGCACCGTCAGGGCGGGCAGCAGACAGGCCCTCACCATGTTGTGGATGAGGTTGGTGAGGGTCCAGACCACAGGGACGCTCACGAAGGGGATGCTGAGCAGCACAACGTGGAGAAGCCCGATGGCCAGCACGTAGGAGAGCCAGATGCCTCGGCTGTTCATCACCCGCGTGTTAGGGTTCACCTCGCTGTGCGCCGTGCCCACGTTCATCCTGCTGCCCCTTGCCTGCCGCTGCTCTGCAAACAAGCAGCACAGGTGAGACAGGTCACACCACTTTCCCTGCCCCCTCACACCCTCCACGTCGTGCGGGAGGGAGGCTCTGCTCTCCCCAAGAACTCCAGGCAGCTCTGCTGTTTTGACTCACACACAGAGGCCAGAGAATGTCCATGTGGACTGAACTCTATTCACTTCCCAATGCTGGGCTGGGAGGAACACCACACATCATCCAATCGGAACAGTGCCCTTCCAGGCTGCCGGCCTGGGTGTACAGATCATCAAGAAGCTTCCAGCCCCATTGCAAAGAAACCATTGCCCCTCCTCCAGTCTCACCCTCCAGGGCATTCCCCGGAGTGCCCTCTTCTCAGAAAGCCCAGGGAAGGGGAGAAGAGGCCTGTCCCCTAAGAAACACTCACAACCCCTGCTGGACGGTCTCACTGAGGACTGATACGGCACATCTACACCTTCCCTACCTTCCCCATCAGAAGGAATAAAAGGAGGTGGAGCCTGCTAGCAGAGCAATGGATGAAATATTTGGGGGGGGGGTCATTGATTCTACCCATCTCCCCTAATTCTCCAGTCCTGGGTCTACACAAATCCAGACCCAGGAGGACTGAGGATAGAAAGAGGGAGGGAGGGAAGAAGAGAGAAAACAACACTAGGACAACCTTTGCTCAGACCTGGAAGCCTCCCTCTTAGTGACAAGGAAACAACCAATCCAGATGTTTTATCCAACTGGCAGCAACTCTGGCTAACCCTCGTGATGCCGCCTACTCCGCTGCCAAACCACCAGGGCCCTTTCCCCATCAGAGGAGAGGTGAGGACACAGAACATGGCCAACATCTACAGCTCCCACGGGAGCTGGAACCCAAATCAACATACCCCTCCCGAGGCCACAAAACCACACCTGTGGCTTCTGTGCTGCCCCCTTTCCCCTCTGCCCCACTCCCCCTCACCTCTGCCTCCTTCCCCAGCACCCGTTTCTAGGGGTGAGTAGCACCATGCCTTCCCTTGCCCATCTCCAATGGCAGAAACATGCAGCATGAGGAACGAGAACTGCCCTTCATGCCCAGGAAACAATGCAACCCAGTTGCATTCCTGGATGCAGGCAAGGAAGGGCTGTGCAGTCCCTTGTCCAGAGCTTGGCTGTCCCCAGATCCCTAAGGGCCCTGTGACCAGCAGGAAGTGGGAACAGGTGGTGCCTTTGTACTGGTTCACACCTCCTGAGCTGAGGGAAGGTCTTCCCTGATAAAGACCCCAAGGTCGTCACCATGGTAACAACCCCATCTTTCCTGGGAACACAGAAAGGGGTCCCAGATGGAGGTATCCCAGAAGTGCCCAGAAGGCTGCCTCCCTCACCCTGCTGTGACGAACCCCCTCAGACCCAGTTGCTATTGATCTCTGACTAGGATCACAGGCAAACCTGTGCAGGCGCCAGAATTCCCGAGAATCAGTTCCTTAGTTCCAGGATAATGGGACCGAGTTTGCTCTTTTCCAACAGCTCGCAGCTCAGAGACCTCGGAGGAAACGTGGCACACACTACACCCCCCCAACATGCAAACATGCATGAGATGGCCCAGGGTGTACCCTAGAAGGGATGCTCTTGGGGCCCATCAGCTCAGCCCATTAGGCTGGATAATTGGGCCCAACGGAAACCCAGGGAACTAGAACACTGGGACTGGCTCCGTTGTTTACCTTCCCAGAGGCTTCAGTTACTCTAACACCGCTCCTGGGAACCTACTATGCAAAAGTCTCTACCTTGGGGTGGGGGCGCTGGCTAGGAACTGAGGGCAGGGCTTACTACAAGGAGAGAGGAGCTTTTCCGCAAGTCTACCAGAAGCTGCTGCCCCTCCCCACTTCTCCCCAACCTAGCGGTACAGGGGGGAGAAGGAGGGACCTCTAGCGCTCCCTGGCATTTTGTCCAGGAGTCTTGCGGAACCCCAGATCGTTCCACCCTCCTTTCTGACCGAAACAGGCATCCAAGGAAGCCCGATGAGCCCAGGAGGGGCCTCCACTCAGGATCTGCCACCCGGCAAAGTTCCTTCCCGAGCCTGAACACTAATTGACCTGGGACCAGAAATCCCAAGAGACACCTCCCTCCAGCCCCCAAAAGACAGACCAGATCAATAAACTAAGAAAAAGACTGGCATCCGGGAAGCACTCTTGAGCCTTTTGTGCAACTAAGGGTACATTGCACTTCCATTAGTAAAATAACCCACTGCCCCTCACTCAGGAGAGACCTGGGGAGAAGCAGCTGGCAGAGGTGGAGCAAGTAAGTCTACAGCAGCCGAGGCTGAAAAGTTCTGAGGCCATAAGCTGGCAGGCGGCTGCCTGTGCCAGTCCCTAATGTGGTTTCATAACCTGCCTCAAACCAGAGCCTGCAGCAACTCTTGTTCTGTTAACTACTTTCTCGCTGGAGCTCTTTCCCACTCCTCCCCTCCCCTCCCCCCGCCCGACTCTATGCACAAATATCCCTGCCCAGCGTGTCTGTGAGACACCTAAGCCAAGGCCACAGTGCGTCCCAGGCCACATGGGTCCCAGGGCAGCAGCCAGGTGAGCGATGATCATTCTCTCCCCCAAACTCGAGGCAGCCCTTTGAGTGATGAACCTTTTCCCTTCTGGGTGACGAGCACAAAACAGCCAAGCCTGCAACTGGACCCCAACGGGGAGTCCCTGGCAGCACGCCACAATGCCACTTTCATTCTGTCCACCTCTCAAACTGCTGGGCCACAGGAGCTGACCTCTTAGCTCTGGCCCTGCCTCCTGGACTCCAGAAGGCAGAAGAAATGGAAAGAAGGCCAGTTCTGGGGAGAACCCCACTAGCCCGGGAAGAAGGTGAAGCGAAGAGGCCGAGTCCTCACGCCTGTTGGGGTTTTCTGAGTGAGACTTCAAGCCGAAGTGGAGGCTCTCCCTCCGCTCCCCAGCCTAGGACCTCGCACTCGGAGACTGGCTAGGTCCGGGGCCTCACCCCCACCTCCACGCGTTCACCCAGCCCTGGAAGCGGCCAAACCCTCCCCCAACCCCCAAAGCCAAGCCGCTCCGGGCTCCTCACTCTTAGCCCGAGCTCGAGCTGTCCCCGCCACGCTCCACCTCCCGCCTCCGACCCCAGTTTCCCCTTCGGGTATTCCTCCGACTGACGCACTCCCCCAACCTCCGCTCACCATGCCCTGGTGCCCTCCCTGCAGCCCGGGGCGCCCCCGTGCAGCTTCCACCTCCATTCTTGCCCCACCTCTAGCCCTAGGAACCTCCCGGTTCGCCCAACAAGAGCCCGCTCGTTCGGACTCACCGTGCGGTGCCAGAGGTCTAGGGCCCTTGAGGGCCCGGGAGAGGTGCCCGGAGGCGGGGGCCGCTGCAGCTAAAGCAGCTGTAACAACGCGCGGCGGTAGCCACCCCGCTCGCAGCTCCGGCCGAATCAGCGCCCCGCGCCGGCCCCCGTGACGTCACCTCCCAGCGCCCGTCTGCCCGCTGCCTCCTGGGAATAGTAGTTTCCCTTCCACCCACGGTCAGGCCCGCCCGCCTCCTCCTGGGACTTGTAGTTGCCCCCCTCCACCCCCGGACCCTGCTACCCGACGCACTCACGCCGCTGAGCCCTACTCCACCCCCCGCCTCGCTGAGCCACTCAGAAGTTTCAATAGGACCTGTTACTGTCAGATAGTATTGCGTTGGTGCGTAGCAGCTACTTTGGCGTCCGCGCTCCCTACAAGTACAGTGTATATTTGCCCCATTTTGCGGATAAGGAAACTCGGAGTTATAACGAACTTGTCCCTGCTGTGTCCTTACTTGGACCGGGACCCAGAATTTGACCTCAGGTCAGAGTTTTTCAATTTCACCTCGCTGCCTCCACCCTGGCCCCGGAGTGGCCCCTGAATCGGACTAGCCCAGCCCTTTGTCCTGGAAGCGGGCTTTCATGAAGATGGTAAAAATGGTAGTTTGGAGAACAGAGAAAGTGGCCTGTGGGCAGCATTTGTCCAGAGACTGTTTACTCAATTACACCTAAGTCAGGCTGGCCTGGGCCAGGCCACATCCTTGGCCTTCCCACATGAAACGTTAGAAGAGGAGGCGTCTCTTCGTAAGATCCCGTGAAGAATAGTTAGGACCCTGAATTCCAGTCCCAGGTCGGCATGTGGTGGCTGTGGTGGGGAGCTCCACCTCTCTGGTGTGCAGCTTTCAGGCCGCATTTTCTAAAGGCAAGGGCCCAGATTTTACTGCCAGGTAGATGTAAAAGACACTCCTTTACCAGCAAGTAACTCACCTCCATCTCTAACTCCACCCTTGTGAAACCCTACCTCCAAGGTTATGCGAATTCAGAAGAATGTGTATAAAGCACCCGTATGATCGTAGGAAACTATTTCTATAGAAGGCTGAACTAAATGGCTCTTGAGTTCTCCCGAGTCACCAAGAGGGCCTCATCTGAGTAGTTTCCACTAGCCCCACCCAGTTTCTTTCTAAGTCCACTTGGTACGTGGCGGGGCTGGAATAGTCGGATTAGAGGACATCATGACAGGCCAAACTGAGTGGCTGTAAACACACACTGAAATGGATGTGAGGGGACAGGAGGTAGAAAGCTGGCCCAGGGAGCCTGGGAAGCACCCCTGTCAGGCCTGGCCCATGCCTCCCCAGAGGGCTGCCAGGAAACAGATGTCTCAAACCTGGAGTGGGGCCCCAGGAGGCATCTAGTGGGCACCAAGCAAGTGGATATCTGAACCACTCAGAGCAGAACAGGCAGCTTCTCGAATATTTCCAGCGTCAGTGCCGAAGACTAAATAATCACCCCAGAATCTGAAAAAGTCATTCGTGGTGTCCTGCAGAAGTTTCTCCTGGTTTGAAGAGGCCCCTTGTCGTCAGCCTTGTGAAGACATAAGGAAGAAGACAGCTGAGTGTTGTCCTTCCCACAGAAAGCACAGCATTGAAGCAGGGTGGGGGCGGGGGGTGGGGGAAGGTCTGTCTTTTTTCCAAAGGGAGCTCGCTGAGTCCTTTGACTTCTCTCTGGGATCCTTCCATCCTCCATCAAGTTGATGGAGCTGTCTGGATCCTTCCCAGTGTCCTCACATCTCTGGGAAGTTCACTGACCCAGACTGGATCCGCATCTCCAATAAGGTTCTGACTAATGCACAGTCTAACGGAAAGAGTACTGGCCGTGCCATGCCCTGTTAATAACTCCTGTTATCGAGGGTTTGTTTCTTTTTTTCACGGTTGGGAATGAACGGAGTTCTGAGTCACTGGAGATTTGTGGTAAATTGCGGATCACTTTCTGCTTAATGAAGCCTGAGTCCCTGTCATCATCCCTCTCTTTCTCTAGCTCCCTGCCCTCATAATTACCATGTCTTCTCCAAACATCCTTGAGCCATGAACAGGACTAAGTACGGTCCAGAATGAGTGATAGCAGCCTGATGCAGTGCTGGGGGGTGCACAGCCCCTTGGACAAGCAATTGGGAATATGTGCCAACAGGCTGAAAGTCATTCGGGCCCCAGATCCATGACTGCATTTCTGGCCGCGTAGTTTCAGGAATTGTGTCCCGTGTACTTAACTATTTGTGAAGGTGTTTGTTCCAGCATTAATTATGATAGTGGAAACCCAAAAACAACCTAAATGCCCAAGAAAAAATATTATGGTATATACATTGGATGGAATAGTATGAAGCCGTATAGTAAATGGTCGTGAGAACTATGCGGCAGTGTGGGAAAACGCTAGGTTACATGGAAAAAGCAGGGGTGAAAATAGCATGAACATTCCCCAGGGCTACAGTCAACAGAATCTAGAAAAAGAAAGACTTGAACAAACATCCAAGTTCCTTAACCTAAGTTGGAAGAAAAAAAAAGAAGAGGGAGAGACAGATTAAAATAAATTCAGCAATATACTTGTTTTTTTTAATATAATAATCTTATTTATTTATTTTTAGGGAGAGGGGAAGGGAGGGAGAAAGAGGGGAAGGGAGGGAGAAAGAGGAGAGAAACATCCGTGTGTGTTTGCCTCTCACACGCCCCCTACTGGGGACCTAGCCAGCAACCCAGGCATGTGCCCTGACTGGGAATCGAACCAGCAGTCTTTTGGTTCGCAGGCCGGTACTCAATTCAGTGAGCCATACCAGCCAGGGCGCTGTTGCCTTTTATAAACTCATTCCACATGTAAATGATATTTGAGCATCGACTTTATTAGGATGTGGAAATTCAACAAAACAAAACCAGATCTTGTGTTAGGATAGAGGGATTTGAGGTGATTTTTTTCATTCTCTAGTTTCAAACTGCGTACTAGGAGATTGTTTTACGAAATGTTTCACAAATGTTTTGTGAAATGTGTTTGTGCTTCAAGAACACAGTGCGCCGTTTCGCAGGCTCTCCTTGCCCTCCACACGTGCCTTAGTCCGCGGCGGCAGCTGCCCAGCCTCGGGGTGTTTCCATCCGGCAGGGCAGCATGGCCTCTGCTTGCCACAGATACGCCCGTGTGGGCAGATGGCAAACATGGGCGGGGACAAACTGGGAACACATTCCAGCCGTGATGGCAGTGGTGAGAAGTGAGGAGGTGGGGTGTGAGAAACAGAGCCCCTTCCCCCCCCACCTCTGAGGGGGAAAATGCGCCCCCCCCTTACTACCCTCTACCCGCCTTCAGTTCATTCCTGCTCCTCTCTACCCCCTGCTCCTTCCTGGGGGGAGATGCTGAGCTGACTCCCAGAGCAAACGCAAGGAAGAGAAAAACTTTGTTGGCAGTTGTGTTTTTGTCTGGGTGGGGGCACCCAGGCATGTGGTGGTGGTGGGGAGGGGTCGTGATACTAAGCACAGAAGCGCTTAGGGAGATCTACTGAGCTGGTGGGAGACGGGGGGGGGGGGGGGGGGGGGGGNGGGGGGGGGGGGGGGGGGGGGGGGGGGGGGGGGGGGGAGGTGCAGCGCATTGCCAGTGGGCCCTCCATCTCCCCCCTTCACCCAGCCCTGTCTGTGGTTGGCTATTTTGGGCTGCAGAGGAAAAGGGCTGAGCCGGCCAGGGTCTCCAGGGCGGGAGCCAAGGCCTGGGAGCCAGAACCTCCCTCTGGGAACAAGACGAGGTTGTTCTTTAGGGACCCTTGAAACTGCATTTTCTTTGATCTGGGTAATTGATATTTTCTCCCATGGGGCAGGGGTGGGGGGAAGTAGCTTAGAAAACTTAATATTACAGCCCTGACCTGTGTGGCTCAGTTGGTTGGGCGTCATTTCGAAAAGAAAAATGTTGCTGGTTCGGTTCCCAGTCAGGGCACATGCCTGGGCTGTGGATTTGGTCCCAGCTGGGGGCCATGGTGGAGGATGCCTACAGGGGACAACCAATAGATGTTTCTTTCTCACGTCAGTGTTTCTCTCCCTCTCTTTCTCCCTCCCTTCCCCTCTCTCTAAAAACAAATAAATAATTTTTTAAAAAACGTAATATTCCAGATCAAAGAGACAATGTGTATGAAAACGGTAGCTTTCAGAAAAGACCCCCAGTTGCCCATCCCGTTGCCTGACCACCCCTGGCAGAGCCTGCCTCTCTGGAAGTTCTGGGTGCCCGCTAGGACCGCCTTCTCCCCCAGCCTGACACCAGCTCCTCCTCCAGTAACAACCACAGTGGCTGCTATTTAGCACTTGCTGTGTGCCAGGTAGTGGGAAAAGGCTTCACAAGTATAAACTCTATTAATCTCTACAACAGCCCTGTGAAGTGGGCATTGTTATTATCCCCACTTTCCAAATGAGAAACTGCAGTACGGAGAGTTTAAATATATTGCCCAAGGTCACACAGCTGGGAAATAGCATTTGTCCCAAAAAGTCATTCCTGGATACCCCCCTCTCCTATGTGTCCCTATATTTCCATAGATGCCTTGTGAAGACTTCTCTCCTACATTGGCAGGAAAATCTGAGATATTCCACGCAGCAAGATTTTTACTGATACGTACCCTAGAGCAAGGGACATAAAGGAAAGAATAAACAAATGGGATCTCATCAAAATTAAAAGCTTCTGCATGGCTAAGGAAAACAGTATCAAGATAAAAAGAGAAGCAACAGCTTGGGAAAACATATTTGCCAATGATACCTCAGACAAAGGTTTAATCTCCAAAATATACAAAGAACTCACTCGACTCCACTCAAAGAAGACGAGCAACCCAGTTAAAAAATGGGCAAAGAACTTGAATAGACATTTCTCCAAGGAGGACATACAGAGGATCCAGAGACATATGAAAAGATGCTCGATATCGCTAGCTATCAGAGAGATGCAAATTAAAACCACAATGAGATACCACTTTACACCAGTCAGAATGGCTATCATAAACAAAGAAACAAACAAGTGCTGGAGAGGTTGTGGGGAAAAGGGGACCCTAGTTCACTGTGGTGGGATTGCAGACTGGTACAACCACTATGGAAAACAGTATGGAATTTTCTACGAAAACTAAAAATGAATGTGCCTTTTGACTCAGCAATTCCACTATTAGGAGTATATCCTAAGAACCCTGAAACACCAATCCAAAAGAACCTATGCACCCCAATGTTCATAGCAGCACACTTTACGATAGCCAAGAGTTGGAAGCAACCTAGATGCCCATTGGTAAATGACTGGATCAAAAAGCTATGGTACATTTAGACAATTTACATAGAATTCCTATGCTGCAGAAAGGAAGAAGGAGCTCCTACCTTTTGCGACATCATGGGTGGAACTGGAGAGCATTATGCTGAGTGAAATAAGCCAGGCGGTGAAAGACAAATACCATATGATCTCACCTTTAACAGGAATCTAAACAACAGAACAAACAAGCAAGTGGAATATGACCAATGACACTCAAATATGGAACAGGCTGACAGGGTCCAGAGGGGAGAGGGGAGAGAATCATAGGGGAAAAAGTGAGGGACTCACATGAATAAGTATAAAGGACACATGGACAATAATTAAGGTGGGGGGGTGGAAATGGGAGGGAGGTGGGGAGCACTGGGTGGGGGGCAGGGCTGGGAATATAAAACAGAAAACTGTACTTGAATAAGAATTAAATAATAAATAAATAAGTAAATAAATAAGTAAATAAATAAATAAGACTTCTCTCCTGCCCTGAGGGCGCCCTATTTGTTACCCACTATGCATCCACTTCCCCTAACAGGGTGCTTGCTCCACCCTCTTACTCATACTTGTATTTCCTGCACATGGTGGGTTCTCAATAAATGTTAGCTGAAAGAGGTAACTCACCCGAACACCCCAGACGGTAGCCGCACTTCGCTCCGCTCCCAGGACACACCTTGCTCTTTCTTGCTCTTGTCTCAGCCTGTAATGCTTTTACTTCGATCCTTTTCCATCTGGTAGACTCCTATTCATCCCTCAAGGCCTAGCTCACCTGTCACTTTGTGAAGCCTTCCCCAGCTGTCCAGACAGAGTCCACCGCTTTGTCCTCAGGGTCTTCCGTCGCCTGCTGACATTTCAGCCAGAGCCCTTCCCTATCAGGTGGCCGTATTTGTGCACATGTCCATCTTCCCCCGTTGTCTGAGGATGTTTTACTTCTCTCTGCATCCCCAATGCCTGAGAGGCCCAGGAGGTGGACATTGAATAATGGAGAGAGTACATCCAAGGATGGAAGCATGAGGTATACACACTTTGCCATTTTCCACAAGGAACAAGAACAGCAGAGGCCTTTGCTGCCTCTCCTGCCTAAACTGCCCAAGACACTGGCATTAGATGGATACCCGGCTGACACGTTAGGGAAAGTAGCCAGCCCTCCTCCTTTCCTTTCAACTATCCCCCTCTATCCAGGATGGCCCCGGGGGCTTCTGACATCAGGCAAGCAGGGACCTGGAGGCTTGCTGAATTTCTTTCCTCCAGGTCACACCTTTGGGGCATGGAGTTACTGCCCTCAAAGGGAGAAGCCTGCCCAGAGTGGGGACCTGATAGGTCCACCTTCCTGGGTCCTGAACTCGATGGGCAGACCCTGCATGCCTCAGCCTCTTCCCAACCTCATCATCACAGACACGTTGAATGTCAGGCCTTAAGGGATCTCAGAGATAGTAAGATCCAGAGAACCAAAGGCCCAAGGGGATTTGGGGAAAGCTGTATACCCAGTGGCACCGATGTCTGATGGCCTTGAGCCTGGCCCATGAGTTTTCCTATGCACCTCACAGCCATGGCAAAGAAAGGAACACCCAGTTCACGGCTCCTTCAGTCGCACACCATGGCTTCCGCCCTTAGCATCTCCCCCTGGACTGTTGTTGCAACTGGTCTTTCTTCCACCAATATACTCTCCACACAGCCCGTCAAGTGCCCCAAATATCAAAGCCAATTAAAAAACCCTTCTGTCCATCAGCTACTAAACCAAATCCCAATTCTTACACATTATACAAGGCCACAAGGACCTGGTCCCTCCCCACGTTAACCGTAACCTTTGCCACCATCCCCTCCATTCCCTTCTCCTACTGTCTAGGAGGAGCCAAGCCTTCTCGTGCTCTTGCGCGTACTCTGCTGTGCCAGCTGATGAACTCAGCCTTCAGGGTCACCCAGCTCAGGTCTCACTCCTTGGTGAAGCCTTCCCTGTTATCCTGGAAAAGTTAGTCTTATCAGATAAGAATGATCTCATCTGAAAGCAACAAAAACACTAGGAAAGGAATGGTTCTGACCCCAGAGTGCTCTTAGTCACCTAAGGAGGTTTTAAAAGCCCATCCCCAGAAATATGCCAAATGAAATTGATCACGATCTCTGTGGCAGACCCGGTGGACCCAGACAACAGTCGTTTTCAAAACCTCCCATCTCCACTGTGCAGCCAAGTTCAGAAGCACTGAAGCCGGGGGTTATTTTTAATGAGTCCAGAGGTAGGCGGTTGCTGGGGTTGGTTGAGTGGTTCAGTGAAACAGAAGCCAATGTCTCCATGATGCTGTTAACTTTTCCTTTCTGCTTGGTTGCCCCAAGGTCACAGGTGGCCATAGGTTGCCCTCCAGGTCCAAAGCAGGGAGAAAGCTATAGGGAGAAAGGGAGGGCCCAGCCCATTCTTTGTCATGAATGAATCCAAGACTGTCCCAGAAACCCCTCCAGCAGACTTAGATATCATTGATGAGAATTGGGCCAGCCTCGGCTGCAGCAGAGGCTGGGAAAAGTGGGGAACAGGATTTCTAATGAACGGAAAGGACCAATCAGGTGCCGTCATGAAGGACTGAGGACAGAAAATCCATGTGTGTCATCAAGGACAGAGGTAAGGAACAGATACTGAAGGGTGACAGAATAGGCCACCCCAAAATATGCCATTTAGGCACAAGGATTGAGCTAATGGCACATTAAAAAAAAAAAAAAAGACACCAGAAGGGCCTTCCAATCTCCTACTTTCTTCCAGAAAACAGGAGACAGAAAGTGCCACCTGAAAGATGCTCTCTCTGTACAGGAGACAAGAAGCATCCTTCACTGGGGAGTCAAAGCGAGAGAAGGCTGGACAAACAGACCTTGTTAAAGTAACTCTAATCTTCCTCTGGCCTCCTCGTATATTTTAGTTGCTTTTGCACAATTGCCTCTCTTTATTCAATCTAGGACAAAAGTACTCACGTGTTGCCACTGCTTTGTGTCTTTATTTCCTCATGAGAGCTCCCACATCATGTAAAACATATGAATGTGTATGCTTTTTGCCTGTTAATCTGTCATTTGTCAGTTTCATTCTCAGACCTGGCTGGGAAGGACTAAGAGGGTAGAGGTATAACGTTGTCTCCCCTGTAGACAGCCAGCAGATCCTGCCACAATTACTGATTCGCTCTGGGCTTCAAAGCTTCTGTGCGCACAATTACAGTGCAGATCACAGGAAGGCATTGTGGAGACGTGTGTCGACATGCCATGTCTCTCCGGCAGTGCTCAACTCAGGCTGCCCATTAGAAACTCCTGGGGAGCTTTTGAAAAATACCAGTGCCCAGACCCCATTCATAGAGAGTTTCATTTAATTGGTGAGACTCAGCCGTAATTCATTTTTTAAAGATTTTATTTATTTATTTTTAGAGAAGGGAAGGGAGGGAGAAAGAGGGGGAGAGAAACATCAATGTGTGGTTTCCTCTTGCGCACCCCCTCCTGGGGACCTGGCCTGAAACCCAGGCGTGTGGGCTGGGAATCAAACTAGCCCTCTGGTTCGCAGGCCAGCTCTCAATCCACTGAACCTCACCAGCCAGGGCACCATAACTGATTTTTGAAAGCTCCCCCAAGTGATTCTCATGGGCTGCGGGCTGGTCAGGCTGGGTTAACCGCAGCTACAGATCTAGGAGCTTGAGAACAGTGTCTGTATCCCCTTCAGCAGGCACAGTGCTTGGAGCACGGGGCTAGCAGGAAATCCTCACTGAATGAATGGATGGATGAACGAACAAATGGCAGAGAAGAATTTCGGTTCCAACATTGCCAACTCTCAGCCTGGACTGCGCACCATCCTGGGTGTGGTTCCTCCTTCCTCTCCGGTCACCCTTTCCTACGGAGCACTGCACTTAGCCGCCCTCAGTTAACCACATCCATGCACAAGAGGGCCTCTCCTGTGTGCACCGACTTCTGCTTCTCCTACAGCTGCTGGGCTGGGTACCCCAGTCCCACTCTTTCCCGGCAGCTGCCTTAGTCTGAAAAGGAGGCAACTCTCTCCAACAACAGCCTGGCTTAACTCTTGCTCCTTCGCAAAGACTCCTGCCCTGAGCGAGGGAAGAGCGGCGGCGGAGGGGAGCGAGAGGGCAGCCTTCCACATGCTTTCTATTCCACACTCAGCTACAATCCCAAAATGAACACTGAGGTTTTTCTTCAGTGGCACAGTGCCTGGTCTAACTAACAAGCAACCCACAGGCACATGTTTCGTTTCTCCTGCCCAAGTGTAGAAAATGCGTCTTACCTGATTCCTCAGACAAATGCGAGTGTGAGAAATGCCCTGTCAATGTCACGAGAATGAGTCAGCAGTCAGCACATCCCCAGAGATGACATCACCTGGCATCCTAACATCTGATTCTGGGCCCCATTATGCTGCCGAACCTGCTGGTTCAAAGGTCACCTCCACAAGGCCAGCTTCACAGGCACATGACCTGTGCAGTTGCTCAGGGCGCCAGGTCCTGTGCTCAGCAGGGCCCTACACTGGGTTTGCCATCTGCTGTCACTATCTTGACATTCGTACCAGTCTTGGAACAATGGGGCCCCACGTTTTCATTTTGCACTGGGCCCGCGGTTGTGTATGATCTGATCACCCACAAAACCCAGCGAGATGGGTTTTGTCTCTCACAAAACCCAGCGAGGCTCTCCTTCTCAGAGAGGTCTCCACAGCATGTGACCCCAGCCTATTCTGTGCAAGTCTCCGCGACACCCCACTCTTCCAGTACCTGGTGACTATCAGGAGAGGACGGTACAACACGGTGGCTTGGGCTGCAAATGATGTGTGAGATTCAGAGCCCCCGAGGAGCCCTGGCCAGTGTGGCTCAGTTGGTTGGAGCGTCGTCTCATACGCCGAAAAGGTGAGAGTTTGATTCCCAGTTGGGGCACATATCTGGTTTGGGGGCTCAATCTCCAGTCGGGGCATGTACTGGAGGCAGCCAGTTGGCATTTTTCTCTCTCTTTCTCCCCCTCTTTCTCTCTAAAAAAATGTTAAAATGTCCTTGGATGAGGACAAAAAAATAAAGAAACCCTGGGGAATATCATCCCAGCCCTCCTTGGCTGTTGGGCAGGAAGGAGAGTTAAAAGTTCCAACTTGGGAGCCCAGGGCCCCAGCAAACTGAGGGAACCTGAGTCAGCTCCAATCCGGAACACAGAATCAGCAGGAAAACTGGTAGGCAGCCATACCAGGCATTAGGCACCTTGAAGAACCCCTTCTGGCTTCTAGAGGGGCCGTCTGCCAACAGCACAGAGAACAAACTAAAACTGAACCACCGTGCTCCATGCCAAGCAAGTGGGCTGGGCACCGCGCGCGGAGCCAAGAGATGGCGTCGTCCAGAGAGAGACGAGCGTTCCCAGGAAAAGGCTGAGACAAGTTTGCTCACCAGGGAAGAAGGCACCACGGGGTGTGGTAGAGGGCAGAGAAGGAGAGTGGGGGAAGGGATGGAGGTGAGGGGAGAGGGCTTGCTCGAGGCAATGAATGTGAGATGGAACCCACCTAGCTCTGCGACCCCCCCACCACCACAGGGCTGCCAAGCAGGGATCCTTCTACTCGGCCAGGCCCTGGGCAAGGGGCCGAAGTCCCGGAAGGAAGAGTCTGCCCCCAGCTGAGAGAGGGGAATGGAAGATGACCACAGCAGGCCTTGGGAGGGGAGCCCAAGGCAGGGAACAGAACTGGCACCTGGTCTCCCAGGCAGAGTTCATCGGGGTCCAGCATCTGCCCTCTCTTGGCATCGTCTGGCCAGGCCATGGCTCGGGTGTCTGATACCCGGGGACCGGAGTCACATGCCAAGAAACCCAATACTCTTAGGCCCCAGCCCCCCCAACTTCCAGCAGCTCGGAGCAAGCAGGGCTTCTGGGGGAGGAAGTGGGTCTCCAGAGCGGAGCAGCCGGGAGGCTTCTTCTGGGGAGAGGGCAGCCCAGGAGAAGGCTCTCCCACCAACAGGGGTGAGATGCTGAGAGGAGGAGGGAGGGGACGAGGGAGGAAGGCACTGGGCCGCGAGGACAAAACTGGGGCAGGCAGAGGGGTGGATGCTGCAGGAAGGGGGCGGACGGGCACAGAGGCGGGGCCTTGGTCACCTCGCCAGGCTGCATATCCTGCAGTCCTGTTACTGACCTGTCCTCTTTGTCTCCTTCACACTAGTGCCAGCTGGCCCTCTGGGGCCTCCCTGGTCCACCTGGCAGCCGCCCAGGTAGGTTGGTGGAAAAAGACTTTATTCCAGTGAGTAAAATCAATCCATGGGCAGAAGCAGGAACTTAGAGCCCCCAGACCCAGAATGACAAGAGGGTCTTAGCCCAAGAGACTTCACAGATTAGCCCTCCAGACTCAAAGACACTCTGGAAGAGTCCCAGGCCCAGGGGATCCTTTAACCAAAGGGCCTGGTGAGGAGCCCTAAACCCCGAAGAGGAAGCAAAAAGGTCACCCAGGCCTGAGATATCCCCCGAAGGAGGGTCCTCTGTCCAAAGAGACCCCACGGGAAGCCCTTAGGAAGAGAGAGCTGCCAGCGGGGAGTGGAGCTCTCTTGACTCATTCCTTCTTTGAGGGTCTTTCTCTTCCCCAGATCCTACTCCATCCCAGGGCTATGCCAGTCTGCGGCCATGCTGCCACCAGCCAGACACCTCCTGTCCCTGTTGCTGGTGATGGGCACCGGGGGCACCATGCCCAGCCCCCGGGTACCTCCCCAGGGCTGCTACAGGGCCGAGGAAGCTGGTGAGAGGACGTTCCGCTGCAGCCGGGCAGGCCTGAGTGCCGTGCCCCCTGGCATCCCCAACGACACCCGCAAGCTCTACCTGGATGCCAACCGGCTGGCATCAGTGCCAGCCGGTGCCTTCCAGCACCTGCCTGTCCTGGAGGAGCTGGATCTGTCCCACAACGTCCTTGCCCACCTCTCAGGGGCTGCTTTCCAGGGCCTGGCGGGCGCGCTGCGGCACCTCGACCTCTCCGCCAACCGGCTGGCTTCGGTGCCCGTGGAGGCCTTCGTGGGGCTGCAGGTCCAAGTGAACCTGTCTGCCAACCCGTGGCACTGCGACTGTGCCCTCCAGGAGGTTCTCCGACAGGTGAGGCTGGCACCGGGCACTGGGACGGGCATCGTGTGTGGCCCGGGCGCCCGACCAGACCTCGTGGGGCAGGAGTTTCTGCCGCGGGCAGGGCAGGAAGAGCTGTGTGGGACGGGGCGGGGCGGGGCCCGGCGGAGCACAGACGTGGCCCTTCTGGTCACCATGGGGGGCTGGCTGGCACTGGTGGTGGCCTATCTGGTCCACTATGTGTGGCAGAATCGGGACGAGAGCCGGCGTCCCCGCAAGAGGCCCCCCGTGCTGCCCGTGTGTTCCGAGGACTCCTCCACCCTCAGCACCAGGGTCTGATGGCCGTGCCCGCACTCTCCCCCCTGCTGTCTCTCTCCTGCTCCGACCCCCCTGCCGCCTCTGCAGCCCCATCCCACCCCCTTCCTCCTCTGTCTCCCCTAAACTCCTGACCTCTCTCTTTCAACCAACACTATTACTGGTGCTCGGAATACTTGGGGTGCCTATTTTGGGGGCCTACTTTGGGCCCAGATTGTGCAAGGCTCAGAGCTCCTGGGTCCGAGGTAGTGGGGGTACAGAACAGAGCAGGTAGGTGGCTTGTGTGCCAAGGTGGAGGTCGGAGCAGACCTGGGTGCTTCTGTGGGTGGGAGCCCCAGCCGGGCTGAGCTGATCTCTAAGGTTTCACTGGACAGACGTTTGAACTGACCTTTCAGGAATGAGAAGGGCTTTGGGCAGAAGAGGGAGACCCTAGCTGAAAGGTGGTGGACAGAGGCAAAGAAGATGCAAAACAACATGGAGTGTCTGGGCGGCAGCAAGACCCACCTTGGGGCTGAAATGGAGGGGGGTGCTAAGAGGGACCAGGGGTGGTGAGACCCAGCCCGAGATGCGATCAGAAGGTTGGGATGCAGTTAAATTGCGAAGGTCCCAGGGGCTCCTCCTCTTCTCTCACCTCCACTGAGAAGCGCCCCCTCACTCCCGCCTCTCGGCCGCAGGCGCCTCTCCCTAGGCCCTCTTTTGGGGGAACCCCTGCTTCCTTTTCCAGGGACTCTCCGTCTCTATGCTCTCTCCTCTACTTACTGAAGGGTTTCCTGAACACTTTCCCTTGGGGGTAAAGGGGCCTCCTTGTGCCTGAGCTGGGGGTGGGTCACTCATTGGAGAGTGGGGGGCAGAGGGAGGGGAAGGATCAGGTTTCCCTCCCCCAGCATATCACCCCAGGACAACTCAATAAATTCACTTTTATTAATGCCCTTGATCTCTTTCTTATTATTCATTTTCTCTCCTTTTCTTTTTAAGATTTTACTTATTTCTTTTTAGAGAGAGGGGCAGGGAGAGAGAAAGAGAGGGAGAGAAATATCAATGTGAGTGAGAGAAACATTGATCAGTTGCCCCAGGCATGTGCCCTGACTGGGAATCGAACCAGAGACCTTTCGGTTTGCGAAAGGTCAGAGACCCAACCCACTGAGCCACGCCAGTCAGGGCTTGTTCATTTTCTTGATTGTGTGTGGCCGAGCAGTGAGGAGGGGGCGGGTGCTGAGACCTTCACCACCACCTCCATCACCCCTTGGGCGGTGGGTGCTCCTGCTGGGCTGGGTGCCAACTCCTCTCCCCTCCTACCCGGCACTAGACACTCAGCTCCTGACACTAGAGTCTGCCTGCTAGGGATGCCAGGGCGTATGAATTAATGATGACAAACTGCAAGGATGGGGAATGGGGGGGCCTGGAGGAAGGAGGACAATGTCTGGGCATCAGTCCTGAGCCGGCAGTCTCCAGCCTGGGAGAGGGGACACAGGGGGCAAAGGGCGAGGAGCTGTTACCATCTTGCCTTCTTCTTTTCTCTCAGTGGGAGACGGAGCGGGAGGTAAGCGAAATTAGATGTTCAAAGTTAATAAAAAAAAAATTCCTGGAGGAGGGGTAAAAGGGCGGAGGCCAAGTTGGCTGAAGCAGGGGCTATATGAGATGTTCATATCATCAAACAGGCTTCTCAAGGGACCCAAAGGGGCGAGAACACCATCTCTTGCCCCCATGCAGAGTGATCCGCCTGTGTGGCCTCCAAGGAGGAAACAGCTGCTTTGGGAAAGCTTGTAGGAGCCCCAGTACAAACCGCAAATAAGAACCAGTGAACCAGCATTCTACCCAGCACAGGGCAGAGCCTGGGGCACCCTGAGTGGCCAGCCAAGGAGCAGCAAAGAGGAATCCATCACCTCTCCTGGTCCCTCTGACGTCACCATCCTGACGTCCCTGTCTCCTCTCCAGCCCCCTTTCCACCACTCCTCTGTCCATCCCTGAGGCTCCCTCCACTAATCCAAGGCTGAGCTCTCACGTCACCCAGGAAGGCTCAGTTTGACTCCTGGGGTACCCCACCCATCCTCTTTTCTCAGGAGACATGGGCCTCTCCACTTCCAGGGGTGCTCAGGGATGGGAGACGAAACTAGGATATGGGGAGGTTCAGGCTGCAGCGTGGACCATCCACCCCAGCCACACCCTGGCCTGGGCCTTAGAATCCTGGCCCAACCCTGTCAAATCCAACGCCCTCCATGGGCCCTTCCCTGCCACTCTCGGAGTCTGCCCACTCTGCTCACCCACCCCTACGGGAACCAGGCTGTGCTCTGGGAAACAGAGTGTGAGATCCGTGGAGGTGGAGGGGTGGGGAACAGGGGCAGCCTCGAGCCTCTACCATTGGCACCCCTTCCTGGAGTCTCATCTGATTCCCTGTCGTTCTGAGCAGCAGAGACCAAGCCTTTAAGGTCTGCAGGGAGGTCGTTCCCCTACCCTGACACTTATTCCCAAATCTCCAAACTGCACTCAGGGTGGGGCAGGATCCAGGGAGGGGAGCTCTGCCTGGAGCCCCGATCAGGAGGAGTCCTGAGGCACTGGATAATGCACACCCCACCACTTACTCCCAGGCCCCCTCTGGCTCAAGTTCCTTTCCCTCTCTGGAACAAGGGCAGGAGGAGAGGAAGAGGGTGAACAAGTAGCGGGGGGATGCTTCATTGGCTCCCATCTCCAAGGACAGATCCCTTTACCCCAGCCAGTTGGGGTCCCTGAGCCAGAACTTAGTGGGAGAGGGGCTTCAGAAGCTGTAGCTCCAACACAGCTCAGAACAGGAGACGGGACAGAGCAGGGCCTTCACAGACTCAGAGACACTCCTACCTAGAACAGGCCATGGAGCCCCTGCGCCCTTCCCCCGGCACCCTGGCCTGGGGGTTGTACATGTCCACTGAGCAGGCAGGAAGGGGTGGCATAACTGGTTTCACCCCCAACCTTATCTCTGCCAGGGACCAGGGACCGTAGGACCCATGACCCAAGATGCCTCTCGGGCCCTGTTGAGGCAGCTGGACGGCCTCGTTTTTGCTGCCTGCTTATGGCCCGTCTGTGTGGTGTGTGCTATGACAGTGAGCTGCCTGCTTATGGCCCGTCTGTGTGGTGTATGCTGTGACAGTGAGCTGCCTGCTTATGGCCCGTCTGTGTGGTGTATGCTGTGACAGTGAGCTGCGTGCTTATGGCCCGTCTGTGTGGTGTATACTGTGACAGTGAGCTGCATGCATCACGATCAGCCTCTCCCACCAGGATGCTCTGGAGCCAGGAACAAACCTGCCAGATGCCAAGAGAGCCTGGCCACACACACCTGGCCCAGCTCCGAGGCTAGAGCCCGGGAGGCTTGAGGCAGGCCCCACCTGTCCACCCCAGGCAGCATCCTGGAGCCGGTAGCCTGTGCGGAAAGGTGGGGGAAAAGAAGCCCCTCACTCAGCCCTTTCACCACCAGCTTCCTCCCGCCCTGTGAGAGTGGAAAGCAGACACTGCCCTCAGGGAGCCCCCAAGTCACAGGGGGAGCACATGAACCCAGCTCTCAGGAACTCCCAAAGTAATGAAAGAAACAGGTTTTCTTTCTCTCTGAGGAGCTTTGGACCTAGTGAGACCGACACCTCCCTCCCACACAAACTACAGAGCACCTACAAAGCCTCATTCTCTACAAAAGGAAGTGAATAGAGAGTAAACCAATTACTGGGGAACCGAAGGAGGCAGCTGAGGAGCAACAGGTGGGGCACGGCCCCACCCTTCCTGTCTGGGGTTCACGTGCAGACATTTCAAGTGCAGTGCTGAGCCCTGCCCCAGAGTGGGGGATGTCAGCAACAGAATCAGAAGCAACCCAGGCAGCTCATCCCAAGGAGAGGGACTGTGCCTTCCCATCAGACAAAGGGGAGTTTCGACTAGAAACGGGTCCACGTCACCTGTCTGGGACTCTGTCCCCAGCAGCCCCACCTGCCTAGGAGGAATGTTGCCCCAAACCAGGAATGAAACAAACAAAGCAGAAGAAGGTGCCCCAGCTGCCAAAACAAATGCCGCCACAGTCCACTCATTCTTTCAACAAACATTTATTGAGTTACTAGTCCATGGCAGGCACTGCAGACATGAAGATGTGGAGGCCACGGGCCCATCCTTGGGGACCTGACAGGACAGTGTACCAGCGACGACAGGCGGGGGAACAAAGTGTGCACAGGGGCCATGTGGACAGAGTCCAGAAGGGTCATGTGACACAAACAGTTCAGGGTCACGCACTCTGTTCACAGGAGCATGCTCTCAGCACCTGTTTATTTAGTTTACTTTTTTAATCTTACTTTACATGGAGTTCTAATAATTTTGGAACTATGGTTTCCTGCAGACAACAGGTCAGAAGCAGTATATCTGAAATAGCAAAAAGCACATTACAGACAGTCAGAATAATAGCAGTGGAAATGCCAGTCAAGGAACATGATAAAAGTACTTACGAGGATTCAAAAAGCATTGCAGTCGGGCTTTGGTGTCTTCTAAATGGCCCTGCATGGACAAATGATTCTCCCTACAATTGCCTTTGGGCAGTGGCATAATACTCATCACATGGACTTTGAGTTACCTACAGAAAAGGTTACATCTCAGAGTACCCGCTCTCAGAGACAGAGAGTAAGTGATGTACTGGAGAGTTTCCCTGCTATCAGGACAGAAGCAAATACGGTGGAACCGCTGTTGGAAAATCCTGGTTCTACCTAGCCTACCTCCTTGTTCCTTCCTCCCCTGAGTCCCGAATCTGGCCCTGGGGCCATGCAGAGCAAACCCAGACTGTCTTGGGCGGGACAGGCCTTTGGTTAGGTGGAGATGGCTCTGGGGTCCCCAGGACTTGAGGTCAGCACATCACGGCTCTTCATTCTTGTCTCTCGGTGCCTGTGTAATGTTCTACCATCACCACCAACCTGTGCACCTGCTCAGGTACGTGGAATGCAGTTTATCTTCTCTAAGTCACAATACTCACTTCTGCACTTCGGACGATTACTGTTGCCTTTAGAACATGAAAAGAAACCCAAACCTCAAGTCCCCCCTGCCCCACTAGTGTCTGAAGCCAGCCCTCCATTCTCGCTCAATTTCTGGGTCAGGGCAGCTTATCATGCAGAGTGGATCAGAGACAGTGTCCTGTGGCGGGTGTGTGGGAGCAAGCAGGGGGATGTGTCTGTCCCATAGACCCAGCGAAAGACTCCAAGATCACCAAGATGACACTCACAAGGCTCCCACTGCATAACCCTGTCAGGGGCAGTGGGTGGCAAGCGTCAAAACTCCCTGAACATCCAAAACCTCAGCACTGTTCCCTGTCCAAGGTGCGGGAAGCTGGAGGACTCTCCTCTTCCTCACTGGGTAATGTGATGGCCAAGAAAGGATGGCCAAAGTCTTAGAAGGCAAGAGGGACACAAAGACCCCCTTCTCCAGCCAAGGAAAGAAATGGGTAAAGTGAGGAACTCAAGCCCAGAGCCCCCTCTCCCAAACTAGGGGACATGGTGGGTGGGATGCAGGGGGGTCCCTCAGACTTGGGAAGGACGTAATAATGACTGGGGTCCCAGCCGCGGGTTCCTTGGGCCGTTTAAGTGGGTCCTCCCCCAGCCCTTAGCCCCAGCCTCCACCACGCTGTTGCAGGCAGGTCAGGGCTAAACCCACCCAGAGCTGAACCGCGGTGCAGGATGACGTCTCTGCCTGTGGAGCTCTCACGTTCTGTCTCACCATCTCTGTTTGTCCCAGGAGTGTATTCCTTTCCCCTTTGCAGGATCTTCGATGCCCGTCAGAAAATTCTGTAAGGAATAGAGCTCCATGGGCACCCGACGCCAGACCCTGCCCTGGTCATCTTTCCCTGTGCCTGGTGGGTACTCACTGGTTGAAGTCATGTCGAAGCAGGAGGAGCTGGGAGGGTCCTGGACACCACTGTCCCTTACTCCAAGCTCAGCCCAGGCTTCCCGGAAGAACACGAGTATTCTAGCGCTTAAGTGGAGGGACTGACGACACTGAAGGGTCTGACCCCGGGGCAGCGGACGTCGGGGCTAAGGAAAGGCCAGGCGCTGCTGGGGTGGGGCCCGCGCTACTGGAGCTGGAGAACTCAGACGCAGCTCGGCGCCCGGGGGCGGGGCTGAGTGGTAAAGCTGACTACCCAGTGAGCTCCGGAGGCGGGGCCCAGGTGCTGCGGGCGGGACTAAGGAAGCGAGAGGAGGGGGCTTAGGTTTGTCGGGGGCGGAGCTTGTGGCCTGGGGGCGGAGCTTGTAGCCCTGGGGGCGAGTGTGGCTGGTAGGGTGTGACCGATCTCCTAATCCATTGAGATCCCAGCCTGCAAATCCACTCCAGGGAGTCATCTTCAGGCTAAGGGAGAGACTGGACCCCTTCCTGAGGGGAGTCCACACTTTGAACAGGGAGACCTGTTCTCCCCGCTCAGGGAGCTCCTTTTCTCTCCAACTGCTGGAGTAGCTAGCTGATCACTCCCCAACTCTCTGCCAAGTGGACCTAGATCTTAAAGAGCCAGTGGTTCAGAGAGTCCAAGGGGTAGGGCCAGGGACTCAGTCCTCCGATGACTGCCGGAGACTTCTGGCAAACTCAACCCCATACCGGCTACCCGCTGGGGGCTCTCCGTGGCAAGGGTCGGGAATGGGGATTTATATTTATAAATTAGATTATATTTATAGATTATATTTATAATCTCTGGGCTCCCATGCAAGATGAAAATACAGGGCTTGTTCAAAAAAATATTATTAGGAATTATTCACGAAGCCATGGCTGGTGTGGCTCAGTGGATTGAGTGCCGGCCTGCAAACAGAAAGGTAGCCAGTTCAACTCCCAGTCGGGACACATGCCTGGGTTGTGGGCCAGGCCCCCAATTGGGGGCGTGTGAGAGGCAGCTGATCGATGTATCTCTTACACACCCATGTTGTTCTCCCTCTCTTTCTCCCTCCCTTCCTCCCTCTAAAAATAAATAAATAAAATATTTTTTAAAAGAGTTATTCACAATGGCGACACCCTACCACCAAACCGAGCATGGGGCCCTGTGCAGCCTGACAGGTGCATGCCTGTGAAGGTGGCGCTGGTACCAAGCTACCGGCAGAGAGAATCAGAGTCCAAACCCCGTTGTCCCGTCCTCTAAGGGAAAGGCAAGAGGGGCGAGCCGACCTACTCCCCACCTAATTTTCCTAAAAGAAAGGGGAAGATATCTTTCCAGGAATCTTCTCTCATCCTCTCCCGGAGTGGAAAGAGTGAATCTTCTGCCCCGCTCCCTGCAGCGCACACGTGCACACACACGCCTTGGCTCCAGCTCCCAGCGCTGCATTACAGTCCCCTGCCCACTAGAGGGAGGTGTGCCCTTGTGCCTCCCATCATCTCCCTTTCTCTACCCACCGCAGGGCCAACAGCAGTTGCTGGCCTTGTCAGTGAAGAAAGTTCCTTGACCAAGAGACAGAGCTGGTGAGGCATCTGAGGGCCACAGGATGGGTGTGAGAGGAAGGACAGCTGGAGTAAAATTTAGTTTGGCCACCCCAGGGGATACAGGAGCTCACCTGGCTGCACTTCCTCACTCACAGATGAGGACTCTGGCCCAGAGAACGGGAGGCACTTCCCCAGCTTGCCACACTGCAAGCTTCCAGCAGAGCCTTCTGCAGAACTCAGGTCTCCAGATTCTTAATCCATGCCCATTTCTGCTCGACTCTGGAAGTAAAGGGAAGACAGGTCAAGGATCTTTGGGGCTGGAGCTGAAATGTACATTTTTATTGCAGACCATCTGGAAGCTGGTGGCTCCACGAAGTCAAAGCTTCCTGTGATGTTTATTCTCTACTGTGCATATGGAGACCACCCAGGACCAAAGTTTCTTCCAGAAGGAGGGAGTGCTCTTCTGTCTTCACTTCAGGCTAGTCAGAGGCTTCTGGGGTGAGAAGCTGAAGGGGATCCAGGAGGCCCTGGTGGGACCCTACAGCCTTGATATACAAGGGGATGGACCCCTCTATATGTGGGTGCCCAATGCTCTGTGCCCTCTGTGCCACCCTCTCCTTCTTTCAGGAGCTAAGCAACAACATCTGGCTCTCTCCCACCAGGGCAAGGGCAAGCGGAGGGGTCTGGACATGGGCCTGGGGGGCCAGTGGGATGGAGAGGAGCTGCAGCTCCGAACTCTTGGATGCAGAGCTTCGAAGGCTCCACCTGGGATCCCACTCTTTAACAGGATCGGGGGTGTGGTTTTTTTTGTCCTTTCAGGAGGGCCTAGCGATCACAGCTGAGGAGCAAAACCATGAAGTGGACAGGAGCTCCAGCACCTGCTCCCGCTGCATCGGGGGATTGTCATTGGGGGCCTGGGAGCCGACGCCTTGAACTCAGATGCCGAGTTTGACATGCTACAAGCTGCACAAGTATGTGCCGCACTTCACTTCTTCAGCACAACCTCGAGTTGAATGACTGTCACGAGACAATGGACACTGTCTGCTCAGCAAGGAGTCTGGAGGTGTCATGGGCTCCAAAGCTAGTTTGGAACTGAGGGAAAACTTTCCAAATTTTTTAAAGAATAAGGAAGGAGTTTGGGGGGGGGTACATTGTTTAGAAAGGAAGTATAGTTCATTTATGGAAGTAGAGCTCACCATACGCAGTCTGCACCCCAAAACTTCCACTCTCCCATGGGAGATACAAAACTCAAGGACCTTGGAGAGTGTCCATCCTGACCCTCCACCAGACAGTCGTGCCTGGTGTGACTGATTCAGCCTGTTTTCCTCCCTCCCTATTCCACCTCCGTTTACTCAGAGATGACCTAGAAAGAAGGATGTCTGTGCAAGGGGCAACTTCCCCCAAGGGCTCTGGCCATCCGGCATCCTACCAGTGTGCTCCGTACTCTACAGCCACAGTCCTGAATCTCCTCCCTCACAACTGCCAGCTTCTCCCTGTTCTTGCCGGGACTCGTGCCTTCCACCCTTCTGAACTCCAGTAGATTACCCCATCCCTCTCCTTTTTGGCCGCTTGTTCAGGAGAAAATCAACAATAATAAAAAGGGAAATTAGTAAGAAAATAATGTCCTGTCCCAATATATGCATCTGTCTGCAGTGTCTGCAGAGCACACTGAGGGACAGACATTTGGTTCCCAGAAAACAAGTGGCTGGGCTTCCTCCCCGGGGCGGGGGGGGGGGGGGGGGGGGGGGGGGGGAGNGGTCAGTTCCCTGCCTGGATCCCTGTCTCCTAGCAACCACACACACATCACAAGCTTGAAGGTCACCTCAGGGGTGATTATCTCCCATTACCTCCCTAGCTTGACCAGCAGAGGGAAATAGAGAGCAAAGCTTGCCACCTGCATCAGCACCATGCACCAGCGCCCAGCCTCCTGTTCCAGCAAGTGACTTTTTAATGGACGAAAAGGATTCTCATGTATTAGTCAAACTTAAACCTCTTACAGCGCAATTTAAAATACATCCCAGATTGTCCAGAACATAAACCAGGACTCTAAGAAGAAGGAGCCTCTGGACCCTGAAGGGATTCTGCGGACTTTCCCTAAGACTCTGCGAGTGGCGAGTGTGTAACAAAAAGACAGTGTAACCTGGGGGGGTGGGCGAAGCAGCACCGGGACAAGCCTGACGTGGACACGTCTATTGTAAAAGCACAAGACCTTCAACCTGGCCGACCCCGCAAGCCCATATTTCTTCTCTCTGCTTTGAACCACTTGGAACACCATCGGCAATTTGAGGGGTGGCTCCATGTTGCAGAGGTGGGGTGGGGACAGGACAAGGAGGATAAGGACAGGGCTGGTAGAGTTCGGAGTGAGTGAGGGCAAGAGAAATACAAGGAGCGCGACTTCTGGGTCAAAGGAGAGAAAGCCGGCTCAGTGGACTTCGGGGTCCATCTGAGAGACAGCAGATCTGCGTGTGGCCTCTTCAAACCACCGTCTCCGGATCTCTGGAAGACGAGGTGGACTGGATGTGTTGGCCTGCAGCCAGCGGGAGGAGAGTGGACACCAGGTGAAAAAAACTCCCAAAAGTCTGACTGAGGCAACGGTGGGCTGGGGAAGGGGTCGGGAGTGGGGCCGCCTATTCCAGAGCCGACTAAGGGAGGGGAGACCGCACAGCCCAGACTATGTGCCGGATGGCACTGGTGTCACATTGACGTGCTGATTGAGAGAGACTGAGGGAAAGACGCGGAAGTCCAGGGGAGCATAGAGGTGGAGAGGCTGTTCCACATGCAACCCATTTCTGCAGGCATGTGGGCAGGTGCATGTGCGAAAGGGACCAAACGATGGATGGCAGCCTTCCCACACACCCAGCCTCCGGGCTCTGCCTTGTCCAAGGAGGAGGGATGTTTGGTTAAGGTAATGGTTAGGGTTAAGGAAGGAGAAATTGGTAGAGAGCTGCATGAGAACGGCAGCTGGGGAGGGAGGTGAGCGAAAAGGTTGGGGGCAGGGACCAGAGACCCAGCAGGAGCAAGGTCTTGTTCTGTTTTAAGATATAGAGAAAAGAGATTCGGAAGGAGCTGTCATATTGAATGAGGCTTTGGGATGAAGGAATAATGGAGTTTTTAGGGAGATTTATTGAGTGTTGTGTGGTCTCCCCATTTACCACCAGCCCCTCAAGTAAATCTAACTTACTCTTCATGGCTTTCAAGACTGCATCTCATTGGTTTGGTTTTTTTTTAAGATTTTATTTATTTATGCCCTGACTGGTATAGCTCAGTGGATTGAGCGCGGGCCTGTGAACCAGACAATCGTGGTTCGATTCCCAGTCAGGGCACATGCCTGGGTTGCAGGCCAGTTCCCAGCAGGGGATGCATGAGAAGCAACCATACATTGATGTTTCTCTTCCTCTCTCCTTCCCTTCCCCTCTAAAGATAAATAAATAAAATATTTTTTAAAAATTTACCCCCCCCAAAAAAAGATTTTATTTATTTATTTTTAGAGGAGAAAGGGAGGGAGAGAGGGGAAGAAACATGATGTGCAAGGGACCTGGCCCGCATCCCAGACACGTGCCCTGACGGGGAATTGAACCACCAGCCCTTCGGTCCGCAACCAGCTCTCAGTCCACTGAGCCACACCAGCCAGGGTTCAAGGCTGCACTTCCTTTCTGACAAGTGGTATTGAGGAAAGCCTCCAGGTGAGAGCACGCATGCTCAGCTGCAGTCAGGTCAAACATGCCACATACATGGACGCCCAGCCCAACGCTACAGGACCCTGGCTTGTAAATGTCTTGAATGGTCATCTGGAGACCTCACCATGTGCCTAAAGTCCCCTCTAAAATCCCCTCCCAGCAGGGCCTCAAAGTAAGAGCAGGATCCAAGTGACTTGTGCTGAGACGTCGCGATCCCGAGGGCAGACACGCAATTTGGGGTTTTCCACGAACTCCACGTGCCTCTGCCTGTGTGTGTGTGTGTGTGTGTGTGTGCACAGTGCCCCGTGGGGGGCAGAAGTGCTGAACACAAAGCAACAGCAAACCGCCTCTGCCCATGCAGACGTGCGCTTCGAGCGGCGCCCTGGATAAGTGTATGTAGCTAAAACGGATGGAGTCGCGCGGTAATGTGTAGGCTGACCAGCAGAAAGATGGAGGGTGACCTTTGAGCTGCTTTGCTTTATGCTGAAATCTGCAAACACGGGATTTCTTATCCCCTTATCACACCCCCAAGGCCTCATCATGAATTCTAGATGCTTCCTGATGACCATGATGAAAACAGAACAGAGACGCTGTCCGTCATCACACACCCGCACAGCTTCCACTGCCTCTCCCTGCAAGGTGCCTTCCTTCCTCTCCTGTCAGCCCATCAAGCCAGCCTTCAGTTGCCACCTCTCTCTCGGCCTTGGTTCCCCCAACCCACGCAGGCATCTGCCGGGTGGCCTCCCACCCCCTGAGAAGGCCAGGGCCCGGGGGCCTGGGGCAGGGCACACGAGGAACAGGTTGATGCTGTTCTCCCGGAAGCGGAGCGCGGACGGGTGGGGCCCCGGGGATAGGCGGGTCCCTCGAAGCCTATCTACGTCCTTGCCCCCAGAGAGGCATAAAACAGCAGCCTGTCCTGGTGAGGGACAGTCACTCTCTCAACCGCCAGGCCAAGTGAACCCCGGGTCATCACCCCAGACCCAGCTGCACGACAGGACCCAGCACCACTCCCTGGTAAGAGCTCGATGACAGTGGAGAAAGCAGGGGGGTTTCTAGGGATGAACAGGAACACGGGTGGGTCGAGAGGGGCCTAGTAGTCCCCCGGAGCCCAGCAGTGTGGGTGACCTGATTGGCTTTGGGGAATGAGGGAGAGATGGCCCTGTGAGCCCCTCTCTGGGGAGGAGACTACAGCCGCCTGAGCCCCTCCCAGTTGAGTCTGGCTGGCCCCAGGAGGTTGTCTTGTCCTGGCCTGGCCCTCCTCGGAATGAGGAGAGCTCATGTGGCTGGCAGAACAGCCCAAAGCACCTGTCGCATGCCTCCTGCTTGCCTGATTCTCTGAAGTACCTATAGGGAGGAGGGTGAGGCGGTTCCAGACCGGCTGGTGTGTCCTCTTCCACCCACGGGGATGATCTGGCTCTGCCCAGCCAGAGCACCAGGACTTGAACTTCAAAGACGGAGACCCAAGAGCATGAACCTCAGGCTCTTGCAGGTCCCACATTCTCCAGGTTCCTCTCACCTCAGCCTATGTCCCCCAGGGCCACATTCATGCCTTCCTTCCTTCATTCTTTCCGCACACATTTGCCAAGCTCCAGGTCTGCTCCAGGCACTGTGCCTGGTGCCCATGCTGTGGAGGTGACTAAGAGCCATGTCCTTCCCCCTGGATGGTCACAGTAGAGCAGGTGAGGGAGTCAGATGAACCGATCGTAACCACATGAGGTTGCAGGCCTTTCAAAAGGACACCTGTTTTAGGGACTGGGGTGGAGCCACTAGCTGTCTGAAACGGTGAGGGAAGAGATCACAGAGGAGGCGAACCAAACTGAGTCTTAAAGGATGAAGGGGATTCTTCAGGTCAGAAGGGAGGTTTTGTAAGCAGAGGGGGAGCAAAGGCAAAGAGCAGTGAAGAGCCTGGGCAGGACCTGGAGGGCAGCGGGCCCACCCGCACCCAGGGCCCAGGAGGAGGGCACAAGGGAAGTAAGAGTACAGGGAAGCGACCCCGGCCCCAAAACACAGGGCACCGGCAGTGACTGCCCCTCCCCAGCGTCCCTGGGCCCTGGCTGTCATGGAACATGAGGGAGGCATGGCTGGGTGAGAGGGACTTCACTCCCATCTCTAATGAGATGCTCCGGCCAGGCTCCCAGTCCACGAAGAAAATGCTCGTGGGGTGGGGAAAGGGCCCTTGACCAAGAAAGGGCAAGGCAAGGGGCGAGTTGTCTCAGTTTCCTCATCATAAAATAGAGAATCCTTTGGTCCCTTCCAACTCAGACATTCCAGGAACCCAGGCATCCTGAGGGTGATCTCTCTAAGCAGGGGCCTTCCCGTGTCCTGGTCTCCCAACGTGTCACTCTCCTGTCTCCCTCCCCACACAGAGACAATGACTATGTTTGAAAATGTCACCCGGGCCCTGACCAGACAGCTAAACCCTCGAGGGGACCTGACACCCCTCGACAGCCTCATAGACTTCAAGCGCTTCCACCCCTTCTGCCTGGTGCTGAGGAAGAGGAAGAGCACGCTCTTCTGGGGCGCCCGGTACGTGCGCACTGACTACACCCTCCTGGACGTGCTTGAACCTGGCAGCTCACCTTCAGGTCAGCCTCGCGCAGGAGATTGGGTACTGAGGGGTGGGGCCCAGGCGCCAGCCTACGAGGAGGCCCCCAAGCCCCCTCTGCACACATGGGATTAGGCGTCATCTAGCCCCAGGTTCTCACTGGAGGTGGGGGAGGATAGAGGGATGCCTCTCAGCCCAGTTTCTTTCGTCTTCTCCCCCCTGCAGATCCAACAGACTCTGGGAACTTTTCCTTTAAGAATATGCTGGATGCCCGAGTGGAGGGACAGGTGGATGTGCCAAGGACGGTCAAGGTGACGGGGACTGCAGGGCTGTCTCGGAACAGCACCCTGGAGGTCCAGACACTCAGCGTGGCTCCCAAGGCTCTGGAGACTTTGCACCAGGAGAGGTGGGAGTCAGCAGGGCTCGGGGGGCTACTGGACTGGGGTAGGGTGGTTCACGGAAAGGGTGCCTGGGGCCCAGAGTCAACAGTCACCACAGGGGAGCTCTTGAAGATGAGGCTTCTGGCCTGTAGGTTCCTCCAGGCTGTCTCCTAACCACTCCCCCCGTCCTTCCACTACCTCTGGTACCACCTCCCCACCTGTCGCACACACACACACTCACACACTCACACACACACGCACGCACGCACGCACGCACGCACCAGCGTGAGCATGCGCACATGAACCTGCTGTGGGAGCTTGGAAGAGTCACTTCTCTCGGGACCTTGGTTCTGTTTCATGAATGGGGTTGGATAAAAAGCTCAAGGCCTTCCTACCCTGAGACTCGAAGGAATACACCACAGAGAAAAAGGGTCTTAGCTGCCCCCCACTGCGGTTCGAGCAGTGTCCTGCTCCCATAAATGGAGCCTCGAGCCTGGCCCTGTACACACACCAGACGGCCCTGGGGAGCCCTCCCCCAGCAACACTGGGGTGTGGCAGGTGCCATGCCAACACTGGACACCTCAGCTGTTTGGTTCGACTGGGGAACTGACACTTAAGCAGTTAAATAGTTGGTTGAAAGAAGCAGGGGAGGCCAGGGGAGGCAGGAAGGAAGGACTGGGTGCTTGGGAAGTCATCCAGTAAAATTTATAGAGCTTCACTGGGTGTAAAGCACCCTGCTGGGTGCTGGGGCTCACTGGAACATCTTGGTCCAGGAACTTTGAGATCTGTGAGTGTGAGAAAAGACGCACAAGGGTAGCTAGAATCCAAGGCCATCGGAGGGGGTTTGTCTGAGTTCTGTGGCAGGTCAGGGGACTTCTGGCTGGGAAAATGAGGACAGACATCACAGAGGACACAGTCCATGACCTAGACCTTGAAAGATAAGTAGAAACTGGGCATCTGGAGCCAGGAGAAAGACATTACTAAGGCACACGAGTGAGAAATCTCAAAACCGGTAGGGACCATGAAGAGCCGGTTTGGCAGGAGCAGAAGAGGTCTGAGTGGGGGAGTGGGAGATGTAGGGTGGGCCCAGATCACGGGGAACCCGGGTGCTCGGTCAAGGTGATGCAACTCTTCCGTAGGAACCGGAGGGACCTTGACGATGCTCTGATGTATGTCACAATCAGTCCGGCCAGATGAAGGAAGAGTGTCAGTTAGAGGACAAGGGACAGGGGTGTAAAGCAGGCAGACCAAGCGAGACACCGTCCCTCTGTCCATCAGAGATGGCAAATGAGGGCCTGAGCTGGGAACAGGGAGGGAGGAGTGGACACAAGGTCTCTGGGGCAGCAGGGCAGACTGCACTTGGCAGCCGACTGCAGGGTAAGGGAGTGGCCGTGCCAGAGGTCTAAGGTGCAGCGTGAGGACCGGGGTTCATGGTTCCACATTGTGCACTGGGAGTTTGCTGAGAGGAGAGTGCAGTCGCTCTCACCACGCACACGAAATGGGAACCGTGAGCTGGATATGTTAATTAGCTTGACTGGAGTAATCATTTCTCCGTGTATATCTAACCAAAACATGTGCACCTTAAATGTATATGGTTGTTATTAAAATACATGAATTAAATATATAAGAAGAAAAGAAACCAAATGACTTGGATATTTGACCTGAGTGATGACATTCATAAAAACAGGGAGATTGGGGTGCCAGTGTATTTGGAGAGAAAGACCGCGAGTTTCTTTCGGATGGTTTGAGTTGGGCCCCCACCGAGACAGTGGCTGAGCGTGTTCTCTAGGGACCGGGAGTGACTGGAGTCCACCACGCTCTACTCTGCGTGTGAAAGCTTCTAAGAGACTAGATCGTAAAAGTTCCCATCACAAGAAAAAAGAATATGTGTAACTCTGGGTGGTGGCGGATGTCAACTAAACTCAGTGTGGCGTTCACTTCTCAATGTGCACATATATCAAATCATTACGTTGCACGCCTAAAACCAGTGCATTAGTGTATGTCAATGAGATCTCATCGTCTTTAAAAATGAGGGTCTCTAAAAATGTCTTTAAAAATGCCTTTAAAAAAACTTTAAAGACATTTGGAAATGAGCGTCTGGAGTTCAGGAGAGAAGTCGAGGGGCGAGTACCGATGTGGTGGTCAGCAACTAAGAATTAGAGCTCTAGGAACAAGGGGAAGCTGGTGGAGGATTTCAGAAGGCAGGGAACTGAGAACAGGATCCTAGAGAACTTAAAACTGCAGGGAACCGCAGAGTGATCGGATGTCAGAAGACAGCGACTCACGCAGGGTTTGGACAGCAGGGTCCGCGGTTGCGCAGAGTTGGGGGAGGTCTTTGAGTTTGCTGAGTGGGAGGGCGTTATGATTTCAGCGGGGGAGTGCAAATAGAAGCCAAATTATAAAATATTTCGGAGGAGGCGGTGGGGAAGGAAAGATGGTGGTTATATAGGCATATTTTTGAGATATTTGCCTAAGAAGTGAAGGGAAGAAACAGGACGGTAATTTGAGGGAGTAGTGGGTGGGGAGGGAAACTGGTACTAACAGCAAGAGAGAGGATAAGAGATGGAGGCAAAGGACCCTGGAAGAAATGAATACAGCTGAGAACGAGGGGGGGAAAGAAGGGAATCCAGCCCAGGGCTGAGAGAGGAAGGGGAAAGAAGCACCCACGAGGCCCTGCTCTGGGCCAGGTGCTGGGCCAGACGGCCGCCCAGTCTCTCCCCCGGCCCTGGAGGTCGGTGTCATTACCTCCATTTTACAGATGAAGCCGCTGAGACTCAGAGGGGCAGCCCTGCTAGCAAGCGGAGGTCTGGGTTTCAACCTCTTCCTTTCCCCAGAGTCCTCCCTGCCTCCCTGACACCCCCAGCTCTAGCTCCCGGGAAAGACAGAAGAAAAGGGAAGGCCAGGGCCTGGGCAGGGAGAAGCTCTGGACGATCCCCTTATGTTGCTCCTACCGCAGGAAGCTGGCAGCGGAGCACCCGTTCCTGAAGGAGATGCGAGCTCGCGGGGAGAACCTGTACGTGGTGATGGAGGTGGTGGAGACCGTGAAGGAGGTCACTCTGGAGCGAGCCGGCAAGGCAGAGGGTGTCTTCTCCCTTCCATTCTTCGCACCCTTGGGGCTACAGGTTTGGTTCACACACACACGTGCACACACGCACGCACAGATCCAGCCAGTCCTCAGAGGCTATGTTAACTTTGTGTCATCACTGCCCACTTGGAATGCTATGAAGGACCCACCCCTTCTCCCCATCTTCCAGATCCTGTCCCCCACTGACCAGACACAAATCCTGTCTCTAGTCAATGGCGCCCAGTGTGGCAGACCCCTGTGCCACATGCCACAGAGGATCATCAGAGAAGGGGAAAGTCATAGTCGTGGGTTTTCCCTCATGGTGCTCCCAGTCAGTAGGAGAGGCACCCTTGTTCTCAGAAAGTTCTCGGTCTCATGGAAGAGACACATAGGTTAAAGCCCAGAGAACACAAGATTGGAAAATGTGATGTGAATGAGTAACACTCTACATACCTCTGTCCGTTTGGTATAAATATTCCAGGGAGGAGTGGGGACTAGGAGTAGGGGTTAGTCACAGAAGCCTTCTTGGAGGAGGTGGACATGGGCCAGATGGCAAAGAGGAAGCAGCCCCCAGGGCCTGGATGGAAGCTCTACGGTGGGACAGGGATGCACAAGCAGGTGATGGAGCAGGTCTGCCCAGTTCCTTCGAGTGTCTGAACCAGGAAGAGAGATGTAGATCGTTAGAGGAATGAGTGGTGGAAATGAGCAGAAGAGGTCTCAAGTTCACTCCATGGAGCCTGGACCAGGCGCAAAGACAATGAGAGCACCCGTGAAGGGTTTCCCAACTTCTCTCTCCTTAAAGGCTCTCAGGCCTGCCCTTCACTTGCACCCTCACCCCTCACTTCCAATGTCTCATGCTTAGGATCTCTGCAGAATCACGAACCCTCCCTGTCTGATCCTAGGGATCCGTAAACCACAAGGAGGCTGTGACCATCCCCAAGGGCTGCATCCTGGCCTTTCGAGTGAGACAGCTGATGGTCAAGGGCGAAGATGAGTGGGGTGAGCAGACACCAGCATGTTCTCCCCTTCAGACAACAACTGCCCACACCAGTACTAAGGCCCCCGGCCCCCTTTGTGGTGATGTCAGAGAATTAGCAGAGTGTGTTGTGTTGTGCCCCAGCTGTGGGGAACAGAACAGCGGGGGCTGCCCTGGAGAGAGAGTGAAGGGACCCCTGGTTCTGAGCACGTCCTGTGTGGTAGGCCCTGTGTTAGCTGGGGGAGGGGACATGGGGAGCAAGTGCAGCCCCTGTGCCCCAGAAGCCTACAGCCAGTGGAGGAAACAGACTCAGACACCAGTACTGTCCTGCGAGAGAGAAAATACTGTCCTCACAGAAAAGCGTTTACAGGGAGGAAAGGATCACTTCCAGCAGCAGAGGCAGAGCTGAAGATGCAGCAAGGTGTCCGAGGGCAGGGTCCTGGCCCTGAGCAGAGCCCACGGACTTGAGACTTGAGAAACAAAGGTGGGGCAGCTCTTTAAGGGTCCTCCTCTCCCCCTTCTTGCTCCTCACAGAAATCCCACATGTCTACAATGATAACATGCAAACCTTCCCTGCTGGAGGTAAGTGAGATTGCTCCCTAGCTCCCCACATCCTTTGCCCTCCCCCTGACGTCATCTGCTGAAGTCCTGCGCCCTCTCGTTGCTTATACAAACCATAATTCAGACCCCTGCCACACATACACACACACACACACACACGCGCGCGCGCACACATGCACGCACTGAAAGCCCCTGGTTTTGTTTGCCAAGTCCCTAAAAAATATCTAACCTCAACTTTAGGAAAGACAGGTAGAGGCATATAAGTGCCTCCCAGGAGAGACGGAGAAACAGAAAGACAAAGACTGAAAGGCACAGTTAGACGCAGAAATAAGAAGTGGAGACAGAGTGTTTCCAAATTGCCAGGGCAAACGAGCGGACGTGGTCTCCATGGGCCTTTGTAACCATGACACTGACCAAGAAGCGCCCTTGACAGCTCCTCACATGAGGAGGCGGAGTGGGCTTTGTGCTAACACACGGGCGTTGTTTCCCTCTGCAGGGAAGCCGGAAGAGGAGAAGTTCATCTGTAAGTGTTTCCTGTCATTTCACTGTAACTTTCTTGACTCAGAATTTTACAATTCCAGCCTTTTTCTTCCCTCCTCCGTGGGACCAGCGGGAAACACGGCAGAGAGCAGGTCTCAGCAGCCAACAATCACCCCGGAAATGTGGCAGAAATGCCAATAGCTTAGGGGAAAGCTGTGGAAAGGGCAAGTCTCTGGACGAGAGGCCCAGGTGGTCTGGTGCCTCAAATCCTCTGTCCTCGAGAACCTTAGAAGCCCTAACCTGCAGCTCCACCGCCCAGCACCTGGGGTGGGAGCTGCTGAGTCACCGTGTGGACAGCTCAGTCCAGGTGTCTCTTTTCCCGCTGCACTGGCTTCTCTCCTGACCCTTCCTGCCTCCCACGAAGGGGCAAGAGTATCCTTAAACTGGCTGGGTATCCTAACCCCCATTCAAGTCTCATCACCTGGGTGTGGCCACTGTTTGGGAAGGCTGCATACTTACCGTTGTTTTCTTTTCCCCTCAGTCATCCAGGCAGCTGAAGCTGGTAAGGAATTGTGTGAGTTTCTCCCAAGGTTTTGTCTTGAAGGCAGTGGGTGAAGCATTGGAGTGGGAGGAGGGGAAGACAAGTGCCTTGGTGCTGTGTCCCAGGTTCTGGGCTTGACGCCAGTGCCAGGAAGCCAATCTCTCCAAAGCAGGCTGGACATATTCCTGGGATACCAGGCCCCTAGAGGGTCAGGCCAAGGCACAAGCCATCCCTGATCCACCCACAACCCTGGATATAGACCCACAGATCTCTGGAGCTGTCCCATCCAGCCTTCACTCAGTCACCAAAGTCACTGTTCTTTGTCAACTAACTCATGAGAAAGGAAAATAGATCTTCCTTCTCAACTTTTAGCCAAAGTCTTAGAAAAAGAAGAGTCAATCGTCTGCTGATCCGTAATCAGGGGTAAGGGGCCTGAATTGCTGGCTTAGATGGTAATGTGGGTCCTGGCCCCCTTCCTCGCCCCTAACCGCACCCTGCCACACACACACCTCAAGTTCAGGGCTGATGGGTAACTTCATAATCGCACTCTGTGGTCAAGAAAAGAGAGGCCAGGCTCAGGCTGGGAGCAGAGCGCAGGGACCTGAGAAGGGCCGCGTGGAGGAGCCTGCAGGGAGAGAGCCGACTGGATGGGGTGGGCAAGGTGCCAGGTAGAGGGCAGCTTGGTTGGCACGTTTATTGTCCCCATAGGGGAGGTGCACGAGGACTTCGGGACACTGAAAAACGAGATTGAACGAGAGACCCAAGAAGTGAGGAAGCTGAGCCGAGTGGGACAAAGCTCCCTGCTCACCTCCCTCAGCAAACTTCTAGGGAAGAAAAAGGAGCTGCAAGACCTGGAGCTCACGGTGAGGTCCCAGTGGAAGGAGTGGGAGCAGGGGAGAGACACGGATCGGGGGTGGGTTGGGGGGGAGGAAGGGTTTAGGTTCAGGGATGTGTGGGCCTTGCAGCAGGAGGGGGATCTGACAGTGGCTGAAGGTCAGGGGCCAGAGCACTTGAAAATGGGTGCCTTCCCCAAGGCTGGCCAAGGGCTCCCCAGGCTGCCAGGCCACCCCACTCCCTTGTCCCTCTGGCAAAGGGCCAACAGGGCAGACTGCCCCTAGGCAGATGGACAGAGGGAGAAAACAGGCCAAGACGGCCCCCTTTGGAAGGGGGCTGGAACGTTCCTTTCCAGAGTGCAAGGCTCAGGAGCCAAGAAACCCGGGAGTCCGATATTTTCAGGACTTAATACCTTGGAAAGGAAATAAAGAAATGGGAGGAAGTTACCACATGCCAGGAAACCATGTGCCAGACACCATGCGGGGCCCTCACTCTTGTTGGCTGCACTAGTCACCAGCCTTTCCCCACAGCTTGAAGGGGCCCTAGACAAAGGACATGAAGTGGCGCTGGAGGCACTCCCCAAAGATGTCCTCCTATCAAAGGAGGTGACGGGTGCTGTCCTCTATTTCCTGGGAGCCCTAACAGGTAAGGAAGGAGCAAGGTCTTTGTACACACCCTCTTTCTGTGATGGGAATGAATCACTGGATGAATTCCCAATGAACGAATAAGTAAGTGAATGAATGCCAGGCAAATTACACCACAGTTAAGTTTATATCTACAGTTTTAAAAAACTCATGTCATTCCTAAGGGTTCACTTGGTCACCTTGGATAGTTTTAGAAGATGGCCTAGTCTTGCCAACAGAGGTTGGGATAATCCTGGTTTTACTGGCCTTTTATTTAAAACTTCTGCATATAGCTAAACTCATCACGTTTTTACCGCTATTTCAGAGGGTAACATCTTCTGATCTTGAGGCCAAATTCTCTTCACTCTTCATGCAACATTCCCTCATTTAGAACTTTCTGGTCCTTCAGGTATAAGCTGAGATGTTCGTTCTCTTAAGAAGTCTGCCTTCACCCTGGCTGGTGTGGCTCAGAGGATTGAGCGCTGGCTTGCAAACCAAAAGGGTGCAGGTTGAATTCCCAGTCAGGTTACATACCTGGGGGGCGGGCCAGGCCCCCAGTTGGTGGCGTGCAAGAGACAACTACTGTGTATTGTGTTTGCACACACCTTTGTTCTCTCCACTAGACTCCAAGTTCCTTGCGTGAAGGAAGTTCATTTTTACCTAAGGTACCCACAAAGGTGCCTGGCCCAGAGCAGGCATTCAGCCATGAAAAAAAAAGCATGCATTAATTAATGCTGAAAGTCTGGAAGTGTATCCACCTGGAGTCTGTAGTTCCCTTTGCACCAACAACACACATCTCTTTCTCTGCTTTTTCTTCAGAGTTAAGTGAAGCCCAACAGAAGCTGCTGCTAAAATCCATGGAGAAAAAGATCCTACCTGTGCAACTCAAGCTTGTGAGGATAAAAACAGCAGACACCTGGGAGAGTTTGGGAGGGAGTCAGCTCGAACCAGTGGAAAGATACAAATTAGTCTCACAACAGGACTGTCCTAGGGGGCCTCTGTCTTATCCCAGGAGCTCATGCACACTTTTTATTTCCGTCCAAGTTTCTTCCTTTTTGCTATTTCGCAGTTAGAGGTAGAAGGGTAAACTCCTGGGCAATTTTCTGGGTTTTTCAGCCTGATCTTGGGAGAAGAGACAGAAAAGTCTTGTTTTGCTTAGTCTGAGCCAACTGATGTGAGCAAACATTTTAATGTCTCCGAGTCTCAAGTCACTCCTCTGTAATGGGGCTAAAAATAAATGTGCTGCCCACTGTACAGGGTTATTAAAAGGCCCAGATGGAGTGGTAATGTAACGTAACGACAGGAGTTATAATAAGAGAAGGATCATCATCTTTATGGGTTTTATGAGTTAGGAGATAGGAAGAGAAGTTTCCAATTCTCTCTTTTTGTGTTATTCTGCTTCCTTCCAGGTGGAGAGCATAATGGAACAAAACTTTCTACTGGATAAAGAGGGTGTTTTCCCCCTGCAACCTAACCTGCTCTCCTCCCTCGGGGAAGAGGAGCTGACCTTCACAGAGGCCCTAGTGGGACTGAGTGGCCTGGAAGTGCAGAGATCGGGCCCGCAGTACACGTGGGACCCAGACACCCTGCCCCACCTCTGTGCCCTTTACGCCGGCCTCTCCTTCTTGCAGCTGCTGAGCAAGGCCTCCTAACTTGCCTTTTCCACCTGCTTACCGCCTCCCTCGTGCCTTCCCCTACCTCACTGTGCCGCGTCCTTAACATCCAAGGGCATTTCAGACCCACCAGGCAGAGAATGATGGAAACTCTAGCTGGCCCCCCAAGATAACCGGTTTCCCCTTGCCCAACTCTGTATCCCGCCCCCTGCCCCCGCAGCTCTGCCACCCGCTAAGCCCATCTGCTGATGCTTAAATTCTCTGAAAGTAGAAACACTCCCATTTTTTAAATGACGAGCCATTTCAGCCAAACCAAAATTAATTAATTTCCTATCCCAAATCCTTCCTCTTGTATTTCTGAAAAACTCAAGCTTTCCTGGAATTAATGGAAAATATTTCACTTGAACAAAATGTCTTTTGGCGTTTTTCTTTAAAGAATTTACCATAAGGAAATTCGTAACTTGTGCCATAAAAGAAAACAGCCACTACCACACTACATATAGACCACGTGTACAGGGATACTCTTCACTGTCCTCAGGCAGCTGGAAAATACTCAGAGAAGAACGATGAGGATACAGAATGGGGAATCTGGATTCTAAAGTGAGATCATCAAAGCAGCTTGTCTTCAAAGAGGAGCCTTTGGAGTCCTCTGGACTTGGCCGAGGCCCTGGGAAAGGCAGAGACCTAGTGATACATTGTACGAACCCAAAACAAGAGTAAGACAACTTTCAAATTTATTGAATAAAAACAGTGCAGATAGGCCCTGGCTGGGTTGCTTAGTTGGTTAGAGTGTCATCCTGATGATNGGATTCTAAAGCGAGAAGATCATCAAAGCAGCTTGTCTTCAAAGAGGAGCCTTTGGAGTCCTCTGGACTTGGCCGAGGCCCTGGGAAAGGCAGAGACCTAGTGATACATTGTACGAACCCAAAACAAGAGTAAGACAACTTTCAAATTTATTGAATAAAAACAGTGCAGATAGGCCCTGGCCAGGTAGCTTAGTTGGTTAGAGTGTCATCCTGATGATATGGGTTCCATCCTCTGTCAGGGCACATACAAAAATCAACTAACAAATGCATAAATAAGTGGAACAACAAATCAATGTTTCTCTCCCTCTCTCTAAAAATATCAATAAATCTTTAAAAATTTAATGCAGATAGGTCTTAAAAAATAAATAACACAAGAATAAAACTGACCTACAGCTTAAAAAAACCTAAGCTATTTGATCTTCCGATTTCACCTTTTCCTCTTCTGCTCCCATTTCAGGGTGGCTGTGGAAGGGGTGTGGGTAGGCTCGGCATGTGGACCTGCTACATGGGTTTTGCCATCTGCTAACACTGCTCGGTTTATGCCATCCTCCTCTGCCTAAAGCTGGGTTTTATCCTCTTTCACTACCCTCTTTTAAAATAGTTTTATGAGTGGAATTATTTCTCCAAGGTCTTTGGCCCCAGGAGTCAGACTCATCCCACTTAGCCACTTCTTAGCCACTCCTTGCCCTGGTTACTTCCCTCAGTCACCGAGAATTCATGACCAACTGCCAAGGAGTTTGTGTTGAGCCATCCTCCCCCATTCTGGGGCATCTTCTAAGGCCTCACTCTGTTGCTCAAGGACATACTGGGTAGTTATCTGCTGACTTGATTGTTTTTCCCTCGTGATGTAACTGCAGTAAACAGGTGAGCTAACACCCTAACTATCCAGAAGGATAACTTCACGATGATGAACAACAAAGCGCATCTGTCTTCTTCCTTTATGATTCTTGCCCACCTTCAGTTACAGATACTGCGTTATGAAGAGGCTTTAATGAGTTTATTCCAGGGGTGACTCAAAGATCTTGTTATCCACTCCCCAGCCCTAAGGGGGAGCGGGGTAGTTAGGGAGGAATTGGTCCAGGCATGCTCCCTAAAACTGGAGTACACATTTTTCCATTTAGCAAGTGGCTGTTTAGTAGTGTAAGGAGCTATTTCGTGCCATAGTATGAAAAAAGCAAATTTCTCAAAGAGTTTTCTCTACATACATAAACATAGAGGAGAATATAGTCAAAACATATTCTCTGCCTCTAGGACCTTACACCACAGCGGGATTGTCTTGTGGGGTCTGACCTGGTCTAAAACTCAGGACTTCCATTTATGAAAGAGATACAATTTCCCAGGAGAGAGGGAGTTTTTGTGTTGTCTTATGAAATTGGAACATGTATCCTCCCCCTGCGGAATCACTGGAAGACCGCTTCGTAAAATAAGTGGACAGGATTTCTGGTTCAATGTCCTTCCCCTGGGGGAGTCTCAGGCTCCCCGTAGGTACACTATTATTCCGGTCCCTATTTCACTACCGTGTCTGTCCGGATGCATACAGGTGCCCCAATGGACGGCCCGAAGCCTCTGGCAATAGGTGCTTTCACCCTCTTTCCTCCGGCTTCACAATACAAGGTAACCCAGAGCACAGTTTCCAGCAGGCTGCATTCTGCAGCTATACTTGACCACGGTGCGCCGCGCCCCCCACCCCCACCCCGCCCCCAATGCGCTGGCNCTGTAGGTACACTATTATTCCCGTCCCTATTTCACTACCGTGTCTGTCCGGATGCATACAGGTGCCCCAATGGACGGCCCGAAGCCTCTGGCAATAGGTGCTTTCACCCTCTTTCCTCCGGCTTCACAATACAAGGTAACCCAGAGCACAGTTTCCAGCAGGCTGCATTCTGCAGCTATACTTGACCACAGTGCGCCGCGCCCCCCACCCCCACCCCGCCCCCAATGCGCTGGCCCTGGGCCATACACAGAGTGGAGCCCTAAATGTTATTAAACTGGAGTGATTGTACACAAATGCCCTCGGCCCCATCCACACTCCCAGGCTGCAGAGATTTTTAGGTCTTATTTTTAGGTCTTTATTTTTCAGCACTAGCTAAAATTGGACAAGGAAAGCTGAATCCCATAATTCGGTTTTGTTTTAAGGCCAACATCCAAGCTCCACATTCCTCGTTCGCAGCTTCTTTCCCAGCATCTTTTCTTCCCTCGCGCGAATGCCCTAGGCAGCCGTTGAAGGTGGGCCTCGCGAACCTCGAAGGCGACTCTGACCGGGCAAAGAGAGCGAGTTCGGGTAGAAACCCGCCGGGCAACTGCTGACACCACCACGCCCTGCGCTCCCATAGGCCCTACCCACTTCACGCTGGCGAACGGGCTTTTAGAGTCGGACATAGCCCAGATTGGAGCCTGAGGGGACCTCTCGTGGCCAAGCTCAGAAACGCACTCGGGAGGAGCATAAAAGAAAATCAACACACTTAAAGCACTCCATAGAAAGCCCCACAAGCCCGTACAGGCTCCTCCCCACTCCTTGCCCGAAGATCCTCCCCCATCCTGCATCTCGGCTGTTGATTTCTCTCCCCTTTGCTGACTCGGCCATCAGCACCCTGGGCCTGGCGTTTCCCAGCAGACCCAGCGCTGGGAAGGGGTTTGCAGCTGCTCCGTCATCGTGCGGCCGGACGCGATCCCGCGCTCTTGTATAGGCCCGGCTCGGTTCCTCCTCCGTGCTGCGAGGGTTCAGACGAGTCCCCGGCCTCAGTCTCCGGACTAGGCCGCGACCCTTCGTGCCATGAAGCAGGAGGGCTCGGCGCGCCGCCGCGGCGCGGACAAGGCGAAGCCGCCGCCGGGCGGAGGGGAACAGGAACCACCGCCGCCCCCGGGCCCCCAGGATGTGGAGATGAAAGAGGAGGCGGCGACAGGTGGAGGGTCAACGGGGGAGGCTGACGGCAAGACGGCGGTGGCGGCTGAGCACTCCCAGCGAGAGCTGGACACCATCACCTTGGAGGGTACGAGAGCCTGGGCTGGGACTGTACCATGGTCACGGGTGACAGCGACCCAGTGATCCGGCTTCTCCTTGGGACCCCAGCGCAGCCTCCACCACCCCCTGTTCCTAAAGATCACTCCCCTCCAGGTAGCCGCTCCCACCGCCCTGACACCCCTGTCTCCAGCCCCAGTGACCCCAGGCTCAGGACTACCCTGGCCACACCTTCCCCACCCGGGGTTGCATCTAGAACTAGGTCTCACTGGGCCTGTAAACTCCCTCTCCTTAGTCCTCCCCTCTGACCCGCTCCCATTTCCATCGCACCGGACTGACTCTCGCGCCGTGATAGGTGATTGATCCCTCTAGAAACCACTGTCTGTACGTGTGCAGAGGGGGTCAGGATGACGCAGAATACTGGCCCCCGAGTTTTAAGTGTGTACTAAGGTTTCTGTTGTGTTAGCTACCTTTAACAAACTCCCCTAAAAGAGCCCTTTCTACCTGGTATCTTGCTTCCTTGTTTATGTAATTAATGTGCCAAACGGTCCCATCTTTTTTGCCCCCTCTCCGTTCAATCCCTTACTCCCTACGCTGTTTCTAAAGGGTTTAAACACATTCCACGCTTTCAACTTTACAAATCACCTTTGAGTTCCTAACACTCGCCTTCTATCTAAATTATATACCAATCCCCCATTCTTTTCTCCTAGATGCCCCGTTGCCAGTTTCCCACCGTTTCCTTGTTCCTCCAAGTTCACATTTCACCTTTCCAAGTTAGAGCATCCTGGCCACGTTTGGCGTGGGCAGAGTGAGAGCTTCCCACTCTTAGCCTGGTTCTGTTTCCTGTTCTGGATCAAGTGGGACTGGACTATTTCTTGGGTTTGCTTTCTACTTAACTGGTTGAGAAACTAGCTCAGAAACATTGAGATAAGCCAAGTTATGCTTCTTGGTGGTGTGTTTGAGGCTGAGATAGAGCTGACTGCATCGGCTTCAATTCTAAAGTTGGGGAACAGACTCAGCATCTAAGAAACACCTTTTTACCTGAAATAATGATAGCCAGTGGCAAAGGCACCACTCAGCCTTACCTGTTAGGTATGTATATATGTTTCTTATAAACACTTCCTTTTCTTATTATAAAGTAATTCATGTTCATTGTAGGAATTTTAGAAAATATGAGGTCTCAAATGTATCAGGGGTGGGAGAAATCAACCATGGTTACCATTTTTTCCCATGAATTTTTAAGCTGCTCTCCCGAAATTGAGATCATGTCATACGTACAGTTTGGTACAGGTGTAACTAAATACAGGTGATTTGTGCGCTTTCATTTAACATATCTGCAAACAGTATTCAATTTATTCCAGAAACATTCATTGACCTGATGTGGCGGCTGAGAATGCAAGCTCTAGAATTAGTTTCTTCATCTCTGTCATGCGAGCAACAGTATCTACTTCCCTGGGTTGTTCTGAAGATGAAGAGGCTTAAAACTGCCTAGCACGTGGTGAACACATAGTAAACCCTCCGTAAATATTAGCTGTTATTACTATATCATTAACGACATAATGTCATTAATGTAGTATGCATTCCCTTATGAGACATTTAAGGTATTTCCAGTTTCTTACTCTTATAAATAGCTGTGCCCAGGTGTTTCATCTGCCTTTATAATTTTTTCTTTGTGCCCAGGTGCCCGGGTATCATCTTTGTGCCCAGGTGTTTCACCTGCCTTTATAATTTTTTCTTCAGTATAGAATATTATATGCCGGAGACAAAGGGTAAATGTGTCTAAGGTTTTGGATAGGGATTGTCCAGAAAAACTTTTCTGGTTTATATTATACTAGCAGAAATGTCCTGTTCACCCCATCTTTATCTTAATCATTTATACAGGGTCTTCGTAGAATAAGAATGAGAGTCTTTGATCATATTTGTTGTATGTATTTTTCTTTTTTTGAGATCGAGTTCATCTATCTTTGTATTTGTGATTTCTCCCATTGTTTACATTTAGAAAGTATTCTCCTACTTAGAGATCTGATTAATATCCCTGTGTTTGTTTCTCATCATTTTTTTTCTTTTCTTCCTGTTTCTGACATCCTCTTCTCCTACCCACACCCAGCTTTATTATTCTTTGGCTGTTGGTGATGTATTAAAATCACTGTGTGGCATCCATGAGTATTGTTTAACCCTGTTAGGGCAAAAGAGGTGATTTGCCACATCCTCCGCTTTTGTAAGAGGCTCCTGAGAACTACGTGCCTGGAGTCAGACAAGGGTGCAGGAGTAGAAGGATGTGGAAGTAACATTATTTTTTTTCTCCTCTGGTCCTTCACAGACATCAAGGAGCATGTGAAACAGCTGGAGAAGGCAGTTTCAGGCAAGGAGCCTCGATTCGTGTTGAGGGCCCTGCGGATGCTGCCTTCCACATCACGCCGCCTCAACCACTATGTTCTGTATAAGGCTGTGCACGGCTTCTTCACCTCAAATAATACCACTCGAGACTTCTTGCTGTCCTTTTTGGAAGAGGTGAGTGTCAGGTGCATCCTAAAGACCTGTCTTGTTACCTGTTCTAGCAGAGTAATGAAGCAAAGCAGCCCATTTTAATACGGCCCGTGAACAAAGGAACCGTCCTTCCACCCCGTAGTGTCATTTTTCCGAGTCAGGGAACGGAGCTGGGAGTCAGGGACCTTCCAGCCAAACTCATTTCTCACTGCCTCCCAACACAGACCCTCTCCTCCAGTTAGGTGACGCCTCCATTGTCCTAGGAGAAGGTGCCACCACCTCTTTGCCTCTGAGGTTCACCATGCGGGACGTATAAAACAGTGGTTAAGAACGCAAGGTTCGGAGGTGGAGTTGAATTTGAATCCAGCCTCTATCATTTGGTACCTGTAAGACTTGAGCTGAGCAAGTAACCTAACCCCCTTGTGCCTCATTTCTTCATTTGTTAAATATGGTGAAGAGTGCTCGCTTCGGCAGCACATATACTAAAATTGGAACGATACAGAGAAGATTAGCATGGCCCCTGCGCAAGGATGACACGCAAATTCGTGAAGCGTTCCATATTTTTTTGGAAACTGACAGTCCACTTTTGGTTCATTCAAGTTTTAATAAAAAGTAAAACTCTAGAACACTCAAAATAAATAAATAAATAAATAAGGTGAAGAGATTTGGGGGGCCGTTGTGGGGAGGAGTATGTGTAAAGCTCTTAGACTGGCGTCTGACACATAGTGCATGCTGATGAGGTTAGTGTCATGGTGGTTGCAGCCTCTGTGCAGGGAGGGACCGCCCCTTTCTGGCTGTAAAATCTCCCGTATCATTCGTGGTACGTGGTCCAGGTCCTGCTCTGTGTCAGACCTCATTTACCTTCGGCCCCCTTCATCTCCCCGAAGTCCTGTATACTTGCAGTCTGTTCTATAGATGTGAAAGCTCCAAAAACCCCTTGAGGTGGAATGATGACGGGTTTATTGTCAGGGAAGGGGAAAGCCCCTCCCTCAACTGCACCTGGGATGGCTCTTAACCTTCACATCCCTGAACTCACCGCTGTGATCACTTTTTGAGCTGTTCACATCACTCTGGTTTGGGTGATTAAAACTAAGTACTATGTATAAGTCAGTTTCACCCAAATTTCTTTTCCCACACAAAAATTTTTTTGTCTCATTATTCTTAATCTCACCTCTAAAATTATGTCACCTTATTAAACCTTATATAATTGTCTGGTACAATTACAGTAGTTCCAGATGTGACGGCTTAATCTCTTCACTCAGACGGCAGGCCCCGTGCGGCTCTTACAGCGTCCTTTCCAGCCCCACGGCATTCTGTGACCCTTCAGTCGCACTCCTGTGAATCTTCTATTTATCGTGCTGTCAGCCTCCTTGACTCCCTGTAGAAAGAGACTGTCGTCTTTTTTATCCCCAGCACCTAGGAGAGTCTTGGTGCACGTTAAGCATTCTGTATTTTTTGAAATAGTAGTCCCTGTGTATAGTGAACGCTGAATGAATTTTCAGCTGACTGATCTGACCGAGTTTGTCCGTGGTCACCGTGCCCTCCCCTAGCCCATGGACACAGAAGCTGATTCACAGTTCCGTCCCCGGACAGGAAAGGCTGCCTCAGCGCCCCTCCTGCCTGAAGTGGAAGCCTATCTACAGCTCCTCGTGGTCATCTTCCTGATGAACAGCAAGCGCTACAAAGAGGTACCTAGGACCAGTGAGAGCGATTCACGTGGCCCGAGCAGTGCGAGGTGTTGCGGGAGAGATTGCCTCTAGTGAGAAAAAATGGAGATGACCCTGTTACTAACCATCCCCAGCCCTTTTCCCCCAGTGGGAAGGCACCTAACCCACAGCCAGAGAAGACTCCTGAGCTTCTCCCTGGGCACCGAGGGAGAGCGCTGGCGGTGGTCATTCTGCACACCTGGCTGTGGCACAGTGCCAGTGGAGTGGGTTCCTCTGGGAAAACTACGGGAGACAGAAAGCCCTGGGTTCAAATCTCAGGAGTACCATAGGCAAATTAATTTCTCCTAGTTATATGTAAAGTGGGGGAAACGATCCTCTTTTACAAGATTACTGTTGGTATTAAATAAAATAATATGCAAAAATAATTAGCATAGTGACTTGTGCATAGTAAGCTTTCACAATGTTTCAATAAACAGCAGCTCATTATGGAACTGAACGACTCCATTTTGGATGTTACATGTAACACTCCCACTGCTTCCTCCACTCTGGGCCAGCTTCTTTGTCAGTCATGTCCACTGTCCCAAGAGCATGCTCAAAAAATGACAGGTTGCCACACCTGACTGGTGTGGCTCAGTAGATCAGGCACTGGCCTGTGAACCGAAAGGTCACTGGTTCAATTCCTAGTCAGGGCATATGCCTGGGTTGCGGTCCAGGTCCCCAGCTGGGGGCATGTGAGGAAACTGAATGATGTTTCTTTCCCTTTCTTTGTCTCTCCCTTTCCCTCTCTCAAAAAATAAACAAGTAAAAACTTTTTTAAAAAGAAAAAAGAAATGACAGATTTCACACCTCAGTTCCTGGGTTTTTTGGTTGTTTTTTTTTCCTTTCCTTGCAACTGGTTGTTTTTAAGATATAATTCACCTCCTTTGAAGTGTGCAGTTTGGTGGGGTGTGGTATATTCACAAGGTTGTACAACTGTCATCACTGCCCAGATCCAGAACAGTTTAGTCACCTTGAAAAGTAACACTGTACCTACTCCACTCTCCACTCTCTCCTTACCCCAGCTCCTGGCAACCACTGCTGTGTCTCATGGACGTTCCTGTTTACATACATGCAATTATATAGGTCGCTTTTGTGTCTGGCTTCTGTCACTTAGCATAACGTTTTCTGGTTTATGCATATTTAAGATTTTATTTATTTATTTTTAGAGACAGGAGGAAGAAGGGAGAAAAAGAGGGAGGGGAACATCAATGTATGAGCGGTATATTGATTGCCTGCATCTCACATGCCCCCAGCCAGGGACCCAGCCCGCAACCCAGGCATGTGCCCCGGCCGGGAATCAAACCAGTAACCTTCCGGTTCACAGGCTGGCACTCAATCCACTGAGCCACACCAGCCAGGGCTGTACTCCATTTTTAAGGCTGAATAATGTTCTAGAGTATGGATGTAACACATTTTATTTAGTTATCAGGTGCCGGACACTTTCTTTCTACTTTTTGGTGGTTAATGATGCTACTGTGAACATTGTATACAAGGTCTCGTGTGAACAAATGTTTCCTACTCACTTGGATATATGCCTAGAAGGGGAATGGCCGCTGGCTCATGTGATGGCTCAGTGTTTAACCTTGCGAGGAACTACCACTCAGGTCTCTTCTGGCTGCCCCTGCAGGCACAGAAGGTCTCCGATGATCTGATGCAGAAGATCAGCACCCAGAACCGCCGGGCCCTGGACCTGGTGGCTGCGAAGTGTTACTATTACCACGCCCGGGTCTACGAGTTCCTGGACAAGCTGGATGTGGTGCGCAGGTACAGGCGATCAGTCTCTACCACAGAGCTCTGGACTTGCAGAGGGCGCTGAGCTGGTAGATGTAAAGTGCCCGGCAGGGAACGAGGGCGGTGGTTAATATGCCCGATGTGTGGGGGCTGGAAAGAGAGACTGCTGTTCGGTGAAGAACCAGAGATGACCACTGGGCTGTTAAGAACTGTGCCTGAGTCTCTTCCCTTCACCCCACATCAGGACTGACTGGCAGACCCAGAGTGGAATGACAGGCTGGGAAACATTTCATGCCTCTGCTTAAACCTGCAGTGGCCCCCCATTTCCCTTGGGAAAAACCAAAGGCCCCATGTTCCCTGACACCCGTCACTGCCTCTGTGCCTTTATCTCCCACCGCTCCCCTGACTCGCCCCGCTGCCGCCCTGGCCTCCTGCTCTTCCTCAGGCCGCCAGGCACACGCCCCCAGAACCTCTGCACTGGCTCTTCCCTCTGCCCAGAACGCTCTTCTCCCTGCCCCCGCAGCTTCGGGTGGTTGCTTTACCGGCGGTTCCTCTCCGTGAGTCCTCTCACCAAGCCGTTTAAATCCACCCCCACCTCCTCCCCACCTTCCGCGGCGCACTCACCCTGTTTCTCCTGCAGCACCATGCGCTTCCCGTGTTGCCCTCTGTCTGCCCGCTAGGGTGCAGGCTCCCTGAGAGCGGAGCTCCGCCCTTTTCGTGGACCTAGGATAGTTCATTGACCATTCTGTGACTAACCAGAAAAGCCGTTTTTGTCACATCTTTAGGGATTGAGAGTGAAGGGAGAGGTCAGAGCAGTGTGAAGAGTTGTTATTTGACATCTTTTTTCTTTCCCTGGTGCAGCTTCTTACATGCGCGGCTGCGGACGGCCACCCTGCGGCACGATGCCGACGGGCAGGCCACGCTGCTGAACCTCCTGCTGCGGAACTACCTGCACTACAGCCTATACGACCAGGCCGAGAAGCTGGTGTCCAAGTCCGTGTTCCCGGAGCAGGCCAACAACAACGAGTGGGCGAGGTACCTCTACTACACAGGTGAGTGGGCCCGTCCCCGAGCCGGAGGTGTCTCGGGCTTAGTTGGCCGACATTTTCTAAAAATTTGGTGCATACAAGGTGCATTTGGTACCTGGTTTGCAAGGGGCTCGATGGCGCCGTTCTCCTGACCCGCTCTTCTCGCCTGCCCCCCAGGGCGGATCAAAGCCATCCAGCTGGAGTACTCCGAGGCCCGGAGAACGATGACCAACGCTCTGCGCAAGGCCCCTCAGCACACGGCCGTCGGCTTCAAGCAGACTGTGAGCGGTGGTCCTCGTCCCTGTCCTTCACCACCTGCTCCTCCAAGCTCATTTTTGTCCCGTTTCCCTGCCTGGGGGCCAGGGAGGGCTTCCTTAATCCTCATCCAAAAAGTTGCGTCAGATGTCTCTGAGCAGCACTGTTCAGAGCACAGGAAGCAGGCGCCACCTGTGCCTGGGGCAGCTGGTGCTCAGGGCCCGGTGGGCAGGGTTAGGACGCTCCCGACCCCTGACCTTCCTCGGCGTCGTCCCAGACACGGGCACCACCTGCTGGTAAACCTCAGGCCCTTGGCTGGTCCCTTACGTGCCCATGTGGAGTAGGGTTGCCTGTGGCCAGGGACCCCAGAAAATCTCCAGAAGGCTGACTGATCCCACTGGAAGGAAACCGTGGCCCCCGAGAACAATCAGGCACCAAGGGCTGTTGGTTTGTGGTTTTGTTTGAGTGTTGACCTTGGTATGTAGGCACTGTGAGAAATAGCAGGAGGGATAAGAACGGGTATTTGCCCTCGAAGAGAAAGAACTGTGACTCAGAAAGGCTTAGGGCCTACCAGCCCAAATTTGGACCCAACTCTCCCAACTATAAGCCTTTGCTCCCGCCTTCACCTGTGTCAGCTCCCTAGTGCCCTGGAAAGAGATCAGATTGAAGATGCACAGTGATTAGGGCGGTGTGGCGGGAGAGTCGGTTGGTTTCTGTTCAGAAGTTCATAGAAAGGAACATTTGGTTTTGGTCAAATTCAAGAGATCTTAAAGGAAAATACTAAGTTTGACCTGGTGTTTGGGAGATGGGAGTAATCTTCGCAGGAAGGAGTGGCTTTTCAGACACACAGGGTGCGTGTGCAGGTTGTTAGATCGCTCGCCGGGTGGGGTGTATGCCAAGTTCTTTCTAAAAATGACCAAAAGTACAGGTGATTAACGTACAGACGGTGTCCGCACGCCGGGGATAGAGGTTGGAGGGTGAAGCAGTGTTTTCAGACCCTGTTTCACGACGGATGAGTAAGGTTTCCAAGTTTCCTGTGGTGGAGCCAGGTGGCAGGAAGGAGCCGAGAGAGCCGGAGCGTGGTCTCTGGCCAGGGGACTGTCGGCGAGGGCGCAGGAAAGAGGTGGGGTGGTTGCCCGGGGGGACGAAGCAGTCGGGGACTCCCCACCCAGAGAGACTGGAGCAAGTGGGTGATGGGACAGCTGAGAGACACGGGAGGAATGGGGCGAAGAGCTCAAGCAGAGAAGCTGGCTTTGGCTTTCCGTCACAGGGGAGGGGAGGGTGGGATGAGAGGCCTCGGCGTTGAAGCGGAGCCCACCGCAGAGCACTCCGAAGCTTATTCATCCGTAGTGAAGTCCACATTCTCTCCTGGGGTGGGGGCGTCTTACTGCTCTCGTAGCTCAACTCCGACCTCCATGGTGCTTCACTCAAGGCCGCTGCTGTTGCAGTCTGCTCAGGCCCCCTTAACAGGGTGCCCAACAGAAATGTGTTTGGTCACAGTTCTGGAGGCCGGAAGTGCAAGGTCAGGGTGTCAGTGTGGTTGGGTCCTTTTGAGAGCCTTTCACGTGCTTGTAGGTGGCCTCGCCTCTGCTGTGACTGTCTTCATCTCCTCTCACGAGGACAGTGGTCACGCTGGGTCAGGGCCCACTCATCGACCTTGTTCTGCCTTGACCACTGCGTCGAAGACTCTGTCTCCTAACAGTCACGTTTGTAGGCACTGGGGAGCTAGGGCTTTAACCTGTGAACTCGGGGCTCGCAGTCCCACCCGTAATGCTAGTCCTGACTCCTCATGAGCACCAGACCTACGGGCCCAGCCTCCACCACGCACCCCTGTGCAGGCACTCGCTGGCACCTCCCACTCGGCTTGTCCAAACAGACCCCCAGTTGCCCACCGGCCAGTCCTTCCTTCTGCTCCCCGACAGTCAGAAGCCTCGGGATCGTCTCAGACCCCCGCAGCCCCTCCCTCCCCATCACCAGGTTGTGCGTCGATTTGCCCCCACGTCTTCTGTCTTCCTCTCCTCTCCGATGTTGCCAGTGCCCTCGTTAGAGCCACTGCCGTTCCTGGCCATCGCTCTCCCTCCACCAGCCCAGCTTCTACGCCAACACTGCCAGACCAGGCAGAGCCGCAGGCCCATCTTGGCCTTGCACGGGAAGCTTGCATGGCTCCCCTGGCCTGCCCAGTGGAGCATCGTAAGTCTGGTGAGGTAGGCAGGCCAGGTATTACTGTTGTGGCTATTGCTCCCATTCGGGGATAAGGAAACCAAGGGCTCAGTTGCTGGGCATTTTCTAGGTGGTGAATACAGACAAGCATTGATTCCAAACTCAGGTCAGACAGCGCATCCCCAGCCTGGCCTGCCATCTTCCCTGATAGCCCCCCAGCCTCCCCCGAGGGGTGCCCTCACACTCGGCCTGCCTCTTTTCCAGCCTGTTTCCTTGGCTCAGATGTCCTCCCTCCTTTTTCTACGTCATTAGAATCCCTCAGGCGTGTTAACCTGTACCGTTTCCTTGGGTTTCCGCATGCTCCCAGGTTCCCCCCAGCCTTGTGGTGTGGGGGGGGGGGCGAGGAGTGCTTGCCCGGTGTGGGCATGATCACCCGCTGCCCATTTTAACCCCTCACCTCCCTGTGACACTTGCTTTCACACGGTTTAGTGGTCTGCGTTGCTGTGCCTCCTGCTTGGTGGGAAGGAAGCTCCGTAATTCCTGGGCATCATCGGCTCCACCGTGGGTTTCCTTAGGAAACGGCGCTAACTCCCCAGGAGGCACTATTCAGAATACCTCCCGGCCTCGTGGAAGCGGAAGGGCCCAGTGTCCCAGGCAGCCTTCTGTGGCCGCACACGGCTTGTTCCCTGCGGCCAGGCCCCTCGCCTGTACTTCCGCCTCTACCCGGACGCTCCTCTCCCCCAGCGCCCCTCCACCTCCCTAACCAGCATCTCCTCCCGTTCTGTCCCCTGGGTCTCTGCACCCTGTCCCTCTGTTCCTGATCCACCTCAGAGTGGTGCGCCTGTGCCCGGCCTGCTGAGCGGACACTCGGGGCTGAGTGCGGTCGGTCGAAGGCTCAGGTAGCCCCAGGCCCCGGCTCCGCAGACAGAGCTTTGGCTCCCCACCCAGCACGGGTTCCAGGACCTTTCCTCTCTCCGTGGGCCCCATCCCGGTGCGCTGTCCCCATTTCGCAGGATGTCCGACTGAGTTGAAGCCCCATCCCATTCTCTTGCCCTGGTGGGACTCCCTGCCCACGGCGTTCCTCTGTCCCTCTCTGCCAGGTGCACAAGCTCCTCATCGTGGTGGAGCTGCTGCTGGGGGAGATCCCGGACCGGCTGCAGTTCCGGCAGCCGTCTNCCTGATCCACCTCAGAGTGGTGCACCTGTGCCCGGCCTGCTGAGCGGACACTCGGGGCTGAGTACGGTCGGTCAAAGGCTCAGGTAGCCCCAGGCCCTGGCTCCGCAGGCAGAGCTTTGGCTCCCCACCCAGCACGGGTTCCAGGACCTTTCCTCTCTCCGTGGGCCCCATCCCGGTGCGCTGTCCCCATTTCGCAGGATGTCCGACTGAGTTGAAGCCCCATCCCATTCTCTTGCCCTGGTGGGACTCCCTGCCCACGGCGTTCCTCTGTCCCTCTCTGCCAGGTGCACAAGCTCCTCATCGTGGTGGAGCTGCTGCTGGGGGAGATCCCGGACCGGCTGCAGTTCCGGCAGCCGTCTCTCAAGCGCTCGCTCATGCCCTACTTCCTTCTGACCCAAGGTAAGGCCGCCCCTCCAGGGCTCGCCAGACCCCCTGGCACCGTGGCCCCTGGTGCGTGTGCCCATTTACATCACCTGATGCCCCCTCTCCCCTCTGCAGCTGTCAGGACAGGAAACCTAGCCAAGTTCAACCAGGTCCTGGATCAGTTTGGGGAGAAGTTTCAAGCAGATGGGACCTACACGCTAATCATCCGACTACGGCACAACGTCATTAAGACAGGTGTGGGTCGGGGGCCGAGGGGCCACAGGGAGAGCAGGACCCAGACCAGGCCCTCCCAGAGACAAGGACACCCTGTGGGGGTCTGAGGGCAGTGAAGGGTCTGTGCCCCGCCAACCCCACCGCTCCTCCTCTCCCAGGTGTGCGCATGATCAGCCTTTCCTATTCCCGCATCTCCCTGGCTGACATTGCCCAGAAGCTACAGCTGGATAGTCCGGAGGATGCAGAGTTCATCGTGGCCAAGGTGGGGCTGGTCCAGGGACCGCAGCCATCACCTTCCTGCCTTCCTATGGGGGGTGGGTGTGGGGAGAAATGGGCCAAGGAGGGGGATGGGCAGGAAGCTGCCAGCGAGGAGTGTGTGTGTGTGTGAGTGAGCGAGCGAGCGTAGAGAGGACAGAGAAATGGGACAAGATGGTCCGGGACTAGAGGGTGGGCTCCTTGGTGACTCTTCCTCCCCTCGGGGCCTGCAGGCTATCCGGGATGGCGTCATTGAGGCCAGCATCAACCACGAGAAGGGCTATGTGCAGTCCAAGGAGATGATTGACATCTACTCCACCCGGGAGCCCCAGCTCGCCTTCCACCAGCGCATCTCCTTCTGCCTGGACATCCACAACATGTCCGTCAAGGTGAGAAGCCGGCAGCCCCGTGCCCACCTTCCCACTTGTGGTTTCCGCAGAGAAGGTTGGCGTGGCCGGGGGCCCAGTTCCCAGCCCATCTGTGAAATTGCTGCCAGGGCAGAGGCCACCAGGGGGCAGAGGACTTTGCTTGTGGGGCTATGACACCTTCTGTTGCTTTTAAGGAGGACAGAGTTCAGAGCTTAGGGCTCCTAGAATTGGCTCCAAATCGGAGTCATTTGCCTTCTCTGAGCCTCTGTTTCTGCATCTGTGGCATTGATAGTAAGATGTGACCTGCCCTGCCTGCCTCGCAGGGGTGAGGAGGTTAAATGGAATCACTGCCTTAAGGCGCTTGGTGAAGGCTAAGCCCTTCAGGAGGCAGGGCTGGTGTCTAGCTCCAGGCAGACTCGAGCCTCATCCCGAGTCGGGTGGGGAGATGGGGGGCTGGTGTGGTGCGGCTTCCGTCTTTTCCCCGGTCCCCTCCTCAGCAGCCAGGGGCAGGGCTGCCTTGCTTGCAGTTGGGACACAAGGCCCTGCGTGGTCTGGCCCCCGTGTCTCTAGCGTTACTTCCCACTGTTACCCCCCTTCCCTCTCCTATCCCCTCTTTCTTTTCCCCCGTGCACCCCCTGAACTCAGGCCAGACCTCTTCACACATGAGTCGTCTGCCTGGATTCAGAGGGTTCACTGCTTTCGTGTGTTCCCACGACCAGTCCATTCCATCCCTCCTCCTCTCCCCACTGCCCTTCCCCGCCTTCCCGGTCCAGAGGGTTAGCTGTTTAGGCCTCCAGAGTCTCTTATTCTCTTTTTGGCATTTACCGTGTGGTGTTGCAGGAATTCATTTCCTTGCCTGGCGCCCCCAGTGTGCTAAACCAGAGACTGGACAACCTGTTTTTTTCCATATCCTGGTGCCTGGTAACATCACCTTGTGCCACCCGATGCCTCTTCATCTTACCTCTCTCTCTGCTCTGCTTCAGGCCATGAGGTTTCCTCCCAAATCGTACAACAAGGACTTGGAGTCTGCAGAGGTAAGTGTGACTGGAGACGGAACTTGCCTGCAGGAAGGAGTGAGGAGAGGTTTCTGGAAGGTCTGGGGCAGCTGTGAAGCGTTGGCGGCTCCTGGCCTGGGGGTGTGTCGGGCCTGGCGGAGCGCTGAGCTAGGGGGAGAGGGCCCCACTGGTCCTCGGCGCAGGCCTCACTTGGTCTCCTTCCCCAGGAGCGGCGTGAGCGAGAGCAGCAAGACTTGGAGTTTGCCAAGGAGATGGCAGAAGATGATGACGATAGCTTCCCTTGAGCCGGGGGGCTGGGGAGGGGTGGGGTGAGTGGGGACTGGCTCTTACCTTTCCCCCTTGAGGGTCCCTTGCCCAGGGAACTAGCCCCTTCCCCACACACAGCCCCCAGCCTGCGTGTGTGCGGGGATTGTGGGGAAGGTAGTGAGGGACGTGCGGAGCCAGCCGCCCCCACCGCACCCCAGGGCCCTCCCCAGCCAGTGGCTCAGCACGCGGTGGACAGGAGGGCGGGCAGGTGGCCTCCCCAGGGCAGGGTCCTGGCTAGTGATGTGGGCGGCAGGATGGGAGGGAGAAGACCTGTGCTCCCCCAGGGCGTAGGGGACTTGAATTGGGACATGGGTCGGATTATATGTTTTTTGAAGCCTCAATTATGATTTTTAAACAATAAAAAGTTCTCCAAAGCTCTTTGTGCACCAGTTAATTACTATACTTGCCTCTCTGCCAGGTTTTCCTAGTCTGGCAGTACCAGCCACAGGAGCAGTCCAAGGACCCTGTGGCTGGAGATGAGGAGGGAGACGGGATGCTGGAGACGGGGTGCTGGAGACGGGATGCTGGAGACAGCCAGGACCCAGCAGGACCTGGGTGCGCTGTCCCGGGTCCAGCCGGCTCTGAAGTGTTGGGCAGGTCATTAGCCCTCTCAGGCTCCTTTCTCTGACCTGTCCAAGGACTGGACTCAGTGACCAGCTGGGCCTAAACTTAGGAATCTAGACTTCTAGAGGATCTAGAAGGTGAGAGTCTGACCCGCGGGGGAGGTTTGCAGAGAAGGGTCTCCCTCTTGGCTCCAGCAGGTTGAGAGCAGAGATTTGCTCAGTGGGCCTCATGGACTGGGGCCTGGGCTCCTCGCTGAGAGCAGAGCGAGGTCAGGCTGGAGGGGGCTTTCCCTGACACCCTGCTCATCTACACCAGCTGCGTGTGGCAGGGAAATGCCAGCCTGGGTCTCCGTCCCCGGCCACCAACAGCAGGGCTCCCCTGTTGGGTCATTTGAATCACTCCTCTCCTGTCCCCTGGCGGCCCGCTGGGGGGTTAGCTGTGCACACACCCTTTGTTCCTGCCACGCTCTCACGTGCAGGCATGGCTTGGGGGCCTCTGCCTCGCCCTGACTGGACTCCTGCCGTGCTCTCCCTGCCTCCGGAGTGACTTTCTACCCACTCCCTGGCTCTGGACCCCTCCACAACCAAACTGTTCCTTTAAAGGTAGTTGGAAGCCTTCCCAACTAGTTTGCGAGTCCTTTTTGGGAATCGAACCGGCAACCTTTCTTTCGCTACGCAGAACACCCAACCAACTGAGCCACACCGGTCAGGGAGTTTGTCGTCCCCACGCCTCACCCAGTGCCTGGCACTCTGGGTTCAATAAAGGCTTTTTGGTTTGAAAAGGGACACTGTTGATCATCAACTTCAATTTTCCATCCTCCAGTACCCCTCCTTAGTTTCCACTGAAGGCATGTTTTAAACTGGCCTTGCCTCGTTCCCTGAGCCCACCAGCCTGCGTCCCAGGGCTCGGGCACGGCCGCGTCCTGTCCTCTCTGCCCTCTCCCTGTGCCCTCAAACTGCAGGTGTTTGCTTTCCCAAGTGGCCCTTCCCTTGCCCCCAATCTACTACCCCTTCTGTCTCCGTGGAAGATGGTTACATTCCAGCATCCAAACTTTTATTTTGAGGATTCTAATTCTTCCCCCATTCAAAAAATCTAAGCTCGAATTCCCTTGCAGGAAGACTGGCCTGGGGGACCAACAGTGAGCACCCCTGCTGGGAGGCCAGGCCAGACTTAGGCAGGAAGTGAACCTGCCTGCGAGACATGGAGTTCAGGTTAGGTTCTGTCAGGCTGTGCTGCCTTCCTCCAGCCAGTCTGTGGTTCTCTTACCCAGTTGGTTAGTTTTTGTCCCCACGTGGCTGCCCTGGCCCTTGACCACTTTTTCTGACCTCTAAAAGTGACTTGTTTGAACGTCTGAGAAGGGGGCTTATATACTGAGGGCAGATGAGCTGCCTAGGGCTCCTTCTAACCCACTTACCATGTCTCATGGGAATTCACATCCCCGGTGATGCCCAGCCTCACAGTTGTTTATAAACCTTAAAGATCATCTGGCCCAGAGTGTCTTGGACCCTTTCTTACCTGGTAACAAATTGGAGAGAGCGCCACCTTGTCACGGACTTGGGGTTACTTGCCATGACTTCCGGTTTCTTGCTCACCTTGACCATTTTTTTGTCTGCTGTCTGGAACTTTTTTTTTTCTCGCTGTCTTGAGCTTTCTTGTAATGCATCCCCTTGGGCTTGGCTGTCTTTTCCTGAAGAAGGATAGTATCATTTTTATGCTTGGAGTGCTCACTGTGTTCTCCATCTTCCAGTTTTGTTTTTTAAATGAGAACACTACAGAGAAATACAAACAACAACACGACAGATGCCCATGTACTTTCGACACAAGTTTAGTAAGTGTTAACATTTTATTATCGGGTCAAATTTTTAATCCCAGAAGAAATACGACAGATGGAAGGTGGAGGCGTAGGTAAACACAGCTCGCCTCCCCGGGCAACCACAGCAAAGTTACAACTAAATTATAGAATAACCATCCCTCAGAACCATCAGCAAATCGAGCTGTATGGAAGTCAGACAACTGAGGAATTAAACCAAGTCCATCCAGATGGGTTGGAGGGATGGAGGGGTGGAGACGTGAAGACACGGAACCAGCTGGTCCCAAACCCGCGTGTGACAGATACAAAAATGGAGGGACTATCTCAGGAGCAAGGGATCCCAGCCCCACACTACGTGACCCGGCCCAGGGCTCCAGTGCCAGGAAGAGGAGTCCCCATAGCTAATGGCTGGAAAAAAAAAACAGTAGAAATTGTGTTGGCAGAAGAAACTGTAGGATTCTCAGGCCTCTCCTCTTAAAGGGCCTCACACCACACACAGACTCACTCCGACTCACTCCATCAGAGCTCCAGCACCGAGGCATCAGCTGTAGGGGCGCCAGTGGCAGACAGGGGGGAACTGAAGTGTCTGGCACCAGGGTGAGAGCTGGGGGACAGCTTTCTCCCAGACACAACTGCAGAAAGCGGCCATGGTACCTTTTCTGAGCCCTCCCTACCACAGAGCCACAGTGCAGCGGCACCACATCTCAGCCCCCATCAGCCTGGCTCACGGGGTAAGCCCCACCCTGACAATTACCTAGGGTCTACCCCATCCAACTTATGGGCCCACCCAAGCTGGTAACAGTGGCTTTTCCATACCAAGGGCTGGGCTAGGCGCAGGCTTCAGACCTTCCTAAATCCACTCAAACAAGCAACAGGTGAGCCCAGCCCCTGTACCTCCCACTGAGTGGCCCCAGGCCCAGCACAAGCATCTGCAAATTGCTTTATAGCTTACACCAAGGGGCCCCAGACAAAACACAGGGGGGGCTGACCTTAGCCCGCAGCACCCGGGAAAACTCAGAGCCTGTGCACCCAGCAGGCAGTTATAGACCATGTCAGAGCACCACCCAGCCACCTCCCCAAGCCACAGAGGGAGGTGGGTGCTGGTCAGGGGTCACAGCCAGTCCTACCAGCTCTCTGGCCTGGGTAAATTCCTCCCATTGGCCTGCTGACAGCAATCAAGGCTCATCTGCAGGAGGAGGGAGTCCTCAGACCACATGGAGGGTGCACCTTGAGTACCCAGCTTGGGTGGTAGGGGAGGCTGTGCCACTGGACCCTGCAGGACACCTACTGCATTGGGCCACGCTACCAAGACACAGTCAAAGCAGCTCTACCTAATACATAGACACAAACACAGGGAGGCTGCCACAACAAGGAGACAAAGAAACATGGCCCAAATGAAAGAACAGATAAAAACTCCAAAAAAAGAGCTAAACAAAATGGAGATAAGCAATCTATCAGATGCAGAGTCCAAAACACTGGTTATCAGGATGCTCAAGAAACTCATTGGGTACTTCAACGGCATAAAAAAAAGACCAGGGCAGAAGTGAAGGATACACTAAGTGAAATAAAGAACAATTTACAGGGAATCAACAGTGGAGTGGATGAAGCCAGAAATCAAATCAGTGATTTGGAACATAAAGAAGAAAAAAACCTCCAATCAGTACAGCAAGAAGAAAAAAAGAATCCAAGAAATTGAGGACAGAATAAGGAGCCTCTGGGACAACTTCAAATGTACCAACATTTGCATCATAGGGGTTCCAAAAGGAGAGAAGGAGCAAGAAATTGGAAACCTATTTGAAAAAATAATTTTAAAAAAATTCTAATTTGGTGAAGGAAATAGACATACAAGTCCAGGAAGCACAGAGAATCCCAAACAAGATGGACCCAAGAGAACCACACCAATCACATCATCATTAAAATGCCCAAGGTTAAAGATAAAGAGAGAATCTTAAAAGCAGCAAGAGACAAGCAGTTAGTTACCTACAAAGGAGTTCCCATAAGACTGTCAGCTGATTTCTCAAAAGAAACTTTTCAGGCAAAAAAGGATGAGCAAGAACTAACTATTCAAGGTGATGAAAGGCAAGGACCTACAACTTAGATTGCTCTATCCAGCAAAGCTTTCATTTAGACTGGAAGGGCAGATGAAGTGCTTTCCAGATAAGATAAAGCTAAAGGAGTTCATCATCACCAAATTATTATTATATGAAATGCTAAAGAGACTTATTTAAGAAAAAGATCAAAACTATGAACATTAAAATGGCAACAGATCCACAATGATCAACAATTGAATCTAAAAAACAAACTAAGCAAGCAAGCAGAACAGAAACAGAGTCATAGATATGGAAAACATTGGGAGGATGGCCAGTAGGGAGGAGGGTCTGGGGAAAAGAGGGAAAAAGTGCAGGGATTAAGAAGTACAAATGGTGCCCTGGCTGGTGTAGCTCAGTGGATTGAGCGCGGGCCTGCAAACCACCCAATTACGGTTCAATTCCCAGTCAGGGTGCATGCCTCAGTTGCGGGCTGGTTCCCAGCAGGAGACTCACAAGAGGCAACCATGCATTGATATTTCTCTCTTTCCCTTCCTCTCTAAAAATAAGTAAATAAAGTCTTAAAAAAAAAAGAGGTACAAATGGTGCCCTGGCTGGTGTGGCTCAGTGGATTGAGCACCGGCCTGCAAACCAAAGGGTCACTGGTTCAATCCCCAGTCAGGGCACATGCCTGTGTTGTGGGCCAGGTACCCAGGCAGGGACTTGAGAGAAGCAACCAGTCAATGTACCAGTCTCATACATCACTGTAAAAAAAGAATACCAATTGGTAGTTACAGAATAGACAGGGAGAGGGATGTTAAGAGCAAGTATAGGAAATGGAATAGCCAAAGAACTCACACACATGACCTGTGGACATGAAAAAAGGACGGGAGGTCACTGGAGGGAGTGAGGGGTGGAGGGGGGCAAAGGGCGTAAAGTTGGGACAACTGTAATAGCACGAGCAATTAGGAAATGAAAAAACATCACAGGTGGTTTGGAAGCCTATCTTGTTCATTTCCCAGGCCCTTCCCTTCCTTCCCCAGTGGCGGCCAGATGAATTCAGTGGGCAGCCTTCCTGTTTAATATATAATCACATTTCGAGTTTTTGTAAATGATGTATCACATGAATGTAACTTGCTCTTTTTGCTCATTATTGGTTTCAAGGTCTTATCTTGATCTCCAAGCCCAGCACTGTTCCAGGCACTGAAAATCCAGTGGATTAAAATGAACTCCCTTTCTCATGGAGTTTCAGTCGGCGGTCGGCGGTCGGCGGTCGGCGGGGAGGCGTGTGTGGTATGAATGGACCACCGTTCCTTTAGCCCTTCCCGTCGGTGGGCAGCCGTCATTTACAAGCCAGCCTGCAGAGGATATCACTGCGTGCGTGTCTCCTTGCACACATGTACGCAGTTTGCAAACTTTCTTAAAGGGCCAAAGAGTACGTTTTTTAGGCTTGTGGACCGCACTGAGGTAGGAGATAGCACTGGAAGAACTCCGAGACTATGCCGCTGTTACTAGCCAGCAGCTAGCATTCTAGTTGCCAGAAATTGCATTTGGCACTTAGGTAGAATGAATAGGAAACCAAGGCAGGGAGGAGGAGGGGGGCATGTCTCACCCACTGACTCAGCCGTCCAGGGAGCCTGGTCTGAGAAGATTGCCAGGTGTTCCAACATCACAAGAAACCCTATGACAGCAAGGAAGGAGGGAGCTCTTGAAATTCTATGTAGTGTTCCCACTACCTGGGAAAGAAAGCCTTTGAAACTGTGCTTTTCTCTCTTTTTAAAAATATTTTATTTGTTTATTTTTAGAGAGAGGGGAAGGGAAGGAGAAAGAGTGGGAGAGAAACATCAATGTGTAGTTGCCTCTCATGTGTCCCTTACTGAGGACCTGGCCTGCAACCTAGGCATGTGCCCTGACTGGGAATCGAACCGGTGACCCTCTACTTCACAGGCCCGTGCTCAATCCACTGAGCTACACGAGCCAGGGCGAAACTGTGCTTTTCATCTCAGGCTTGAAATGCAGGAGAGGTTTCCCAGGACCCAAAGGACAGCCGGTAAATAACTTTGGGTAATTGCCCTGACTTTAATTAACTGCCTCCTGTCACATATGCGTTTTACAAGAAGATGAACAAATGGGGTCTGGAGCAAAATAAGGATTTGGGCTAACAGACCCCCACGCATACCTAAGTTGGGGTGGTAATGTCCCCCACACCAGGAAAGCTGGCACCACATTCACCCGTCAATCACTATGTAACTTTTTCACTCCCATCCGGCCATCTGTATAAGTCCTCAAAACAAAGGACTTGCTCTCTCTCTGCGCTCTGGCTGTCTGGCCACCCAGCCTCGGGCCACCCCATCCTCTGGCCGCCCTTACTTTCTCCACCCTGCTTTGCCCTGAACCTGTGCCTTTCACCCGGCTCACCTTATCTAGGCCCGCTCTCTCCTCACTAATAAACTCCGATTGCACGCTAATAGATTTGCTGATCTGTGATTGTTCACAGGCATCAGTGAGAAGAACCAGGTCTCTCCCATCAACAATATGGTCTGTCACAATTACTCACTTCCGTCCTTGAAAATGGCTATAAACAATACATAAAAAAATTAATTGGGAGCCCTGGGATTTGAATTTCATGTGATTTTAATGTTACGAAATATTCTTTTGATTCTTTTCCCAACCACTTAAAAATGGAAACCCCATTCTTAACTCAGGATGTACATATCTTGGCCCACTGGCCAAGTTTGCCACAAAAGCGTTACTCCAGAGTCTGCGTAAAGATGCTCCGAGCCTAGTGCCAGATGAAAACAGGAAATGAGAGGAGAACTTGCTGACCAGTTCTGGACATTGAGAAATACCTGGGAAAGCCTTTCAGAAGCTGGCAGCGTGAGTAACTAGAGGTCTCTGGAGCCAGACCCTTGGTCTAGCTCGGCCCGTGTGTGTCACGGACAGCGACAAGCTCTCACTCTCCCCCTCTCCCCTGAGTCGGGCCGAAGTCTGGACTGAGCCGTCGTCCAGGAAGTACGGCTACCTGAGCAGAAGGGTAATGTGATGGGAGCCACAGCGGCTTGGGAAGCAAAGCCTGCCCCGTTCTGCCGCCCACTGTGGCCTCGGGCAAGGCCCTTCGCTCCTCTGAGGCCACCCCTTGTCTATAATGAGAATGACCCACGCCCCACTGCTTGGTTGAATAGAACGAAATGACAGATGTGTCCTGGAAGGTGACTGGCATCTAATTCCAGCTAACATTCAGATTTTCTCCCTGAGGGACGGGTGTGCCGGACACTTCCTGGGACGGTAGCTCCTCGAGAAGGCGGCCTACTCCATCCTCGTCTCAGACCATTAGAAAGCTCTCTCCTCCCGGTGAGCCGAAAATTGGCTGGCCATGGCCTCCCCTCCCTGTCCCCCTTCCAGCCCTTGAGACCGAGTGACAACCCCTTCTTTCTCTACCTCAGTAAAACAGCCTGTTTTCGTCAAATATGGTGTTGAGTCCTTTTACCATTCTGGCTACCCTGGTTAGAATGAACATATTTTTATGAATCAGACATCTGTCACACTTGGACCCTAGGTGAAGGGCCAGACCCAGTCAGGAGCGAGGAAGGCCAGACACTGGTTAAGAGATTCCACAGTTCAGACTTCATGGCTTTGGCACAGGACGGACCTAGGTTCTGCTACTTGGCAAGTCACTTAAGCTTTCTGAGGCCACATTTGTCTTCTGTAAAAGGGAAAATGGTTCTAGCCCCCTCCTCACCTCGCTCAGCCCAAGGTATGGGGCAGGCTGAGTTCTCTGGGGGTTTTCAGGGGCATGTTTGTTAATGTGGGTCTCCCGCCTCCTCTGATAACCCCAGCCCTGTGGTGGGCCAAAGCTGGGCTCCATCAACACTATGCAGCAAAGTGCCTACCTGAAAGTGGAGGGGGTAGGGGTGGCCAGTGCCTCCTCCTGCAGGCAGGATAGGGGACCAGAGGCAGGATGGGAACAGATCAGCAGGTGGAGACCCTACCAGCCATGACCACCAGGGGGCACCACTGCCCCAGAGATGGGCCCTCCCAAAAAGCCACACCCACTCAAGTAAAGATGCCTGGGTTCCTTGGCACGGTCCAGACTAAATGGGGCAGAAAATGACAGCCTTGGGTGTGATTGTCAGAGTGCTCTGGGCAGGGCCCACGGCCTGTGGAAAGCTCTCTGACCCCAGGCAGAGGGCCAGGGTGTCACCCTGGTTCTGTGACCCTTGACTGTGGACAAGGCACTTCCCTCTCTGGTCCAGTCACAGGGTTGGAACAGACTCCAGGGTTTCTTCCAGTGCCAACAGGGTATGGTGGTTAGGGTCCCAAGCCGGGGAAGTTTCTTCTTTGTCAGCCCCAGCTTTTCTTCACCTCAGGGCAGCATGCATACTCTGGCTGGCAGTGAACCTGGCCTGAGAAGCCAAGTGTCCCAGGCTCCCAACCCCATGGCCAGGGGACACTGTTTGGGGAGGGACCATGTAGGAGAAGGAGCAAGGGCAAGGTCAGGTGAACCAAGAGCCCCCAAGGGCCTTGCTTCACTCGGGACAGACATCCGGTTTCCTCTGGTCTCTGCCAGGATTCCAGGGGCTTAAGGGAATGAGTCACGGAGGGGATTGGGGAGTTCCCAGCTAACCACTTCAGGACAGGAGACTTGGATGACAGCCATCAAATCGTGGGGTGGGGGTAGGAGGCAAGACCCTAACGTCCCTAACCCAAGCCCCTGGCCCTTCGGAAAAGGACTCAGGAAGGCAGCTTCCTGGGAGTTTGGGGGGTTGGAATGGGGGCAACTAGCTTCTTCTCTCTCAGAACTTGGGGGCGGGGAGCAGGTGGCTCGATTCTCTATCCCAAGGGAACGGCAAAGGGAGCTACCCCACCGCTCCGCCAAGGGAGCCAGGGCTGGCTGCCTGGAGGGCTGCCTCTCCCAGAGCGGTCTGACCCGGCTCCAGCCTCCAACGCCTTTATCAGTGGCTCGGCCTTTGTTCCGAGGTTCTGTTCAAACACCCTGGGGCAATTCAGGCCTGGGTGGGGCTAGGGGAGGAAGAGAGTTTGAGGGGGACACGACGTCAAAGAAGAATCAGAGATTCCACAATTTCACAAAACTTTCGCAAACAGCTTTTTGTCTCAACCCGCTCCCCCCGAATTGTCCTGGACAACAAATTTGCATAAATCCTAGGAAGTTATTACTAAGCCTTAGTCTCAGTACCAGGTAATTTCCTCCCAGGCCTCCATGGGCTTGTGTATAAAGGCCCTCCAGACCTGGCCCCTGACAGAGCCCCGAGCCTGCAGACCTACCCAGACCCTGCTGAGCCTGCTGACCAGAGCCCCATGAAGCTGATGGGTGAGTGTCCCTGCCCAGGATCCAGGAGCTGGCTGCCCAGGGCATGGGAGGGAGGCTGGAGAGGTCGAGCAGCTGGGGGTCCCTAAGCCCCCAGAACGGTACCCAGGTAGGAGTGGAGAGCATGTCTCCTGAGCCCCCCTGGTCTGTTCCTAGCCCTACAGCTGCTACTGTGGTACAGCGTACTTTGGGCCGTGCAAGAAGCCACTCCCCTGGGCCCTGCCAGCAACCTGCCCCAGAGCTTCCTTCTCAAGTGCTTAGAGCAAGTGAGGAAGATCCAGGCTGATGTTGTGGTCGTGCAGGAAAGGCTGGTGAGTGAGAGGGGCTGGCAGAAAGGCAGGGAGGGAACAGGGATGCTGCTGAGAGGGTGTAGAGGAAACAGGCCCCAGAAGAGAATGCTGAGGGAGAAGGGCAGTGTGGAGAAGACATAAGGAAGGAGCATGGGAGAGGAGAGGCACGGGCAAGTGGGAGAAAGTAGGTTAGAAGCAGAGGAGCCCTGAAAGGCTGGAAAGGAACTAGGGGAAGAGAACTTCTAGGGGACAGTGCTGGGAGGGATTGGCTGGGATGGAATGGGGCCGAGGGGCCTGGCAGGACACGGAGGCAGGGGAAGACCTCAGAGAGGTGGAGAGGAACAGCTGGGCCTGTCCCGTCCCCGGCACTCAGCATCCTTCTCGTCCCCAGTGTGCCACCCACAAGCTGTGCCACCCTGAGGAGCTGGTGCTGCTCAGGCACTTCCTGGGCATCCCCCAGGCTCCCCTGAGCAGCTGCTCCAGCCAGGCCCTGCAGCTGGTGAGTGCGCGGTGGGGAGGGATTCGGAAGGATGACCTGGGAGGACCCACCCCTCACCCTCAGGCTCGAAGCTGGGGCCGGAGGGCACGTCTCAGGAAGCACCCCCTAACTCTCCTACTCTGTCTCCCCCAGACGGGCTGCCTGAGACAACTCCACAATGGCTTCTTCCTCTACCAGGGCCTCCTGCAGGCCCTGGAGGGAATCTCCCTGGAGGTAGCACCGACCCTGGACATGCTGCAGCTGGACATCACGGACTTTGCCGTCAACATCTGGCAGCAGGTGAGCCTGGAGTGGGACAGGCATGTTAAGGGCCTGGACCAAGCTGGCCCCTAAAGGTCGTGCTGGAAGCCTAGGGGGTCCTGCAAGTTTTTCAGGGGTTGCTGGGAGCAATGGGTGGTGGGCTGTATTAGGGAGTTACCACCCATCCCAGGACCCTCCTGCTGCTGGCCCTCCCACACACCCCCTAGTTGAGGGCAGAGCTGAATCACTGGACCTTGAAACACACCTGGGTTCAGGTCCCGGTTCCGACGATAACTCCCACAACCACGTCAACCACGTGACCCACAGCCCATCAGCCTTTTGCATTGCCTCACCTGTGACAACCACGCCCACTCGGCAGGGCCTCATTGTGGATCGTCTTTCCCCCACAGATGGAAGACCTGAGGGTAGCCCCTGCCCTGCAGGCCCCCCCGGGCCCTGCACCGGTTTTCACCTCGGCCTTCCAGCGCCGGGCGGGAGGGGTCCTTGTTGCCACCAACCTGCAGGGCTTCCTGGAGCTGGCCTACCGTGCTCTGCGTCACCTTGCCGAGCCCTGAGCAAAGCCCTACGCGTCCACTGTATTTATCTCTATTTAATATTTATGTTTATTTAAACCTAATATTTAAAGACAGGGAAGAGTGGAAAGGAGTCCCAGACCCCTGGGTCCTTCCCTCCACCTCCCCGTGTCCCTCTCCTGCCAGAGCAGAGAGAAAGCCCCTGTCTTCCTGTCCCCTGGACTGGGAGGTGGATAGGTAAATACCAAGTATTAGTTCCTATGACTATGGTGGGCACTGGAAGAGCTGCAGTGAACCCCCAACCCCGAGGGTACCCGACTTGGGGCCCTTGGCAGCATCTGGAAATCTCCCAAGTGGGAGACGAGACAGCCTGTTTAATATTTAAACAGCAGTGTTCCCCAGCTGGGTCCTCGCATCCCGCCCCAGCTCCGGCCTCAGCTAGGCTTGTGCCTGCCAGGTCGGCCAGGCCTTGCTTCCCCTCACGTGGCCCTGCCCCCACCGGCCTGAAGCCCAGCACAGGGATCCAGAGCTGGGAGGTTTGACCCTGGGGTCCCACGAAAATTGTTGGGAACACTAACTTTTCTTAATATTTGGGGGGGCATGTTTTGATACCTGTGGGGTATCTCTACTTTTTCTGGGTGCACTGTGGACACCCTTAGGCTTGTGCCACCCACCCCACCCCACAGGGCCAGTACCCTGACTCCTCTCAGGGCCGGGGGGATGCGCATGTGTGTGGGGGGGGCGGGAAATGTGGGTGGGAAGAGGGGGGATTATGTGGTGGGCGTGTGCGAGGGAAGCTCAGTTGTTCACTCTCTGCCTCGGCCCCTACTTTCTATTGTAGCCAAACTCCATGTTAATAAAGTATTTGCCTCCAGCAAATGTCTGTCCTCCTTCTTGAGTCCAGCTGGTGCCTGGCCAGGTGTTGGGGGGCAGGGAGTTGAATAGTGGTCAGGGGCAGAGGGAGGGGAAGAGGAGGTGCAGGGAGGAAGAGCACGGTGCTTGGGCTCACCATTCACTCCTCTGGCACCCATTTATCTTGCACCTACTCTGCACAGACACTGGGCCAGGTGCTAGGGACACAGCGGTGCACTCGGTGGGTGGGGCCCACCCTGGGGGGGGCATGGCGACGAGGCACATGGGACACCGGTTCGAGGACAGCAGAGTGTGGGGCTGGGTGAGAGCTGTGACCGCCCCGATGCAGTGCACGTCCACCAGGGCTGGTCCGTTTGGCATCTCCCATGAATCCCAGCCCACCTGCGCCCACCCGCGCCCACCAGTGCCCACAAAGGCAGAATTAAGATGTGACTTGTGCAAATGACGAAGCTGAGTCTAGGCGACAACTTGAGCTAGAACGCAAATTCCAGGCTCTGCCTCGGACTGGCAGGGAGCAGGCTGGTGCCAGCTGGCTACTCTCCTGCATGTCTCAGCCGTGGCTGAAAAGGCTGAGCTCACAGCGCGGGTGGGTGAGACGCAGAGATGGAGGGGCTGCTTCACACCACAGGCTTGGGGTGCGCCTCTGTGCACTCAGCTCATGGTGCCTCCTCCTGACCGAGGGCAGTCCAGATGGCCAAGGAGTCCCCAGTTCCCCCTTCCTAGGCTTCCCCATCCTCATCACGTCCCACCTCCCCGCTGCATGTGGCTCCTTGGAAAGCAGGGTCTGGCTGAGCCAGGCCAGACCTCTCAGTTGTGCAGCTCAGGGTCCTTCACCCTCGCCGGTCAGCCCTGAGGAAGCTGGGCTGGGCAGTGTGCGGAGCCGGCCTCTCGGGCTGAACAGAGCCCCTACCACTCACTCCGCCAGTGTCCTCCTGGGGGCAGATGGGCCCGGCTCTCAGAATCTGGGTGGGGCTGGAAGCATCAGACAGGACATGCTCCCCCAACGCCAGCAGGCCCTCTAGCCAAAACTTTGCAGAGTGAGTCTGACTTTGGGGGTGGGCGTAGGCGGCAGGCCAGAGGTGACTCACTGCCACGCAACGTGAGTCTGAGGAAGGGAAGCTGCTCCCACTGCCCCCCCACCCCACCCCACTGTGTGCACGAGCACGGGCGAGGCCAGCCCTCCTCAAGCCCAGGAGGAGCCTGGCCCAGGGCCAGGACAAAGGGGGCTGCAAGCAGAAGACCCTGTTCCCACCTGTCGCAAAGGCCCCAATACCACTTACGAAGGAGTCCACGAGGGCCCTTATTAACAAGTGAGCTGAGGCAGACTTCCCTCGTGCATTATGAAAAAACTTTTAATATACATATACACACATATACACATCTGCACCCACACAGCTGCCCGGGGTGCCAGGAGGGCTGTGGCGTGCTGAGACCGGCCTGAGCTAAGGAACCAGGCTGCTCCCACTACTCAGACAGTGGCAGCGGGAAGAGGAAATTATGAAAGAAGGAGATGGGGAGACATCCTAACGGTCAGAAGTCAGGAATCGGGGAAAGACCTGGAAATTAACAAGGGCTCTTACATCACGGGGTGTGAGCAATGATGCCTCATCTGTCCTCACTGTTCCTTTCGAGGAACCTGGGGCCGGGGCCCTCCCATCCGGGGCCCTCCCATCCGGGCCCCTCAGAGGGCGGCAATGGCTTTGGCAGCCACCTGGCGGCCCAGAGGCAGGCTGAGGTCCGTGATGGCCAGAACCACCTTGGGGCTGGACATGGCTGACACCTTCACCAGTTCTGATACCTGCCACAGACAGACAGACAGACATCTGCATGCTGAGGGTACCTTGTGCGGGGCGAGGTGTCTTGGGAGGAAGGAGGCCCCCTCCCTACCCTGAGGACTCGCCACGGAACCCCATGTGAGCTGGAAGGCGGGGCCCGCCCCCACCCCGGCCGTGAAGCACTCACAGTGGTGAAGGGCATGAACTGCAGGATGCTGCCGCGGCTGCCCTGCTCCAGGCAGTCCACGCACTCCTCCATGAACCACTGCACAAACTGCGTGTGCGGGCCGGCGGTCCGCGAGCCCAGGACGGAGGAGATGAGCAGGAACAGGTTGGCTGTGTGGGGCGGGGCGGGGCAGAATGAGAAGAGCTCCATGAGAAAGGCCTGGGAAGAGGTCAGACTCTGGGAGGAGGTGGGGCTGAAAAAGGAAAAGAAAGCAGTGCTAAGAGTGCCACCCAAAGTTGGGATGTCAAAAAGAGGAAACATAAAAGGAAAACTGGGGGCGAGTCAGAAGAGACCATACACTCCCTGGGGGAGGCCGGGGCCCTAGCACGTAGGGGAGAGGGGGACAGGTGGGGAAATGTGGCAGAGGGGGTGGGGGCACCAAGAGGTCCCCTTGCAGCTGACAAGGGCTGAACCCCGTTGCAGGAGCAGAGGTGGGGGGACTCACCCAGAACTCGGTTCAGCGGATCCCTCATGTTGACTGTGTGGAGCTGGGAGGCCGACAAGGAGCTGCTCATGGACCGGTCGGCTGTGGGGTGAATGGAGGGGACACTGTGGGAAAGGCCTCCCGGGGCCAAACCTCCTTTCCTTGGGAAGCCCTCCCCCTCCAGGGGTGCAGGGCCCGCCCCGAGGAGGTCCTCGGAGCCAGAGTCTCAGAGGGTCCTGAGTGCAGAGACNCTCACCCAGAACGCGGTTCAGCGGGTCCCTCATGTTGACTGTGTGGAGCTGGGAGGCCGACAAGGAGCTGCTCATGGACCGGTCGGCTGTGGGGTGAATGGAGGGGACACTGTGGGAAAGGCCTCCCGGGGCCAAACCTCCTTTCCTTGGGAAGCCCTCCCATTCCAGGGGTGCAGGGCCCGCCCCGAGGAGGTCCTCGGAGCCAGTCTCAGAGGGTCCTGAGTGCAGAGACAGCCACGAGGAGATGAGAGGGAAGAGCTAACTGGTGAGCATCACCAGGCGCCAGGCACCCATCTGCGAGCTGTACAGGGACTAAGCTGCTTAACCCTCATGCCTCCACTTTGCAAAGAAACCAAGGCTCAGATGCGCCAGGTAACTAGCCAAAGGTCACCGGGTTTGCAGGGGCGACCGAGCATCTGTCCTCTGCCCAAGCACAGAGCTGGTTCCCTAGTCCCTAGAAGAAATTTCCGGGCTCAGGAGAAATCTCTAGAAACAGGAAAACTTCAGTGCCGCAGGAGTCCTTGGCAAGGAGAGGTAATGACATCTGGGGCAGGCTGGTGGGGAGGGGCGCTCTCCAGGCAGGAAGAGTGGGGAGCAGCCCCAAGTCCTGGCCCAGGCCCATGCCACGCCTCAGGGCCTGTTTCAGGGGGAAGGAAGGTCAGAGCGGGTGAGTCAATGGTGCAGACTGTGCCCAAGACGGTGAACTCACTTGGGGAGCTTGTCATTCCTTCCACCTTGTGGTAACGGGAGGGGAAGGGCAGCAATGTGCCCCTAGGACTGCATCCGGGCATAAGACTTTAACCCTCAGAAGAGACCCTCCACAACTTCTGGTCTCTGGGGAAAGGGGGGCTAGGAGACAGAGCAGCAGCCCTTGGGAGACAAAACGGGACATACCCCGGCCACACCCTGGTGCCCTGAGCAGCCAGCAAAGAAGCCTGCAGCTGGGGACCAGTGCAGAGCAGTCTAGGCAGGAGCGAGTCCCCAGAAAAGGAAGTGGCCACCCAGCCCCTGGTCACACACTCACTGGGACTGGAGAGGATGGCGGCATCTTCCTCATTGGAGCTCAGGAGCCGCATCAGCTTCGAGGGCTGCATGTCATCCAGGGGGAAGAGGCTGATGTAATCCTGGAATGTGGGGAACTCGCTATTACCAGGCAAGGGGTCTGCAGCTCAGATCAGAGTGGGTGATGACTGAGCCCCACAGGCCCTGGTCAGTGTCTCCAGGGGGGCCACCTTCACCCCTCCAGTGTTCCTAGTGTGAGCCACTCGCGGTCACCGCTGCAGACGTGCGGCCACCAGGCTTCCCCGGGCAGGCGGCATGGCCTGCCTGCCTGCCTTCGCCCGGGAGGACGCCTCCCAGCCAGAGGCGGCTCAGGAACGTCTGCCGGAAGTGAACGAGTGAACAGAGGAGTCCCCTACCTCGATGTCTTCACGGTGTCTCTTCTTTTGGCGGGAGGATGCCTGCCCTTTGTGGGAAGAATAGGAGCTCAGAGCACACCAGACGGCCAGCCTGGCAAAGGGTTCCAGGAAAAGAGGCAAAATCAGAGGGACCCCAAAGGCGGGTTTCTGTGCCCATGGTGACCGGGCAACACCTGGCAGGGCCTCCCCACAGCCCAGGCTCCGGGGGGGTCTGGGGAAGGGCGCCTGACTCGGGGCTCAGGGACCTAAGGCTCTGCAGAGACCCCTACTTGGCGAGAGCCGTGCCGGGGGGGTCCATGAGGCTGTGCCACTTGGAGGAGTCGGTGAGCAGGCCAGGCAGGATGTGGCCCAGCAGGACCAGCGTCACCTGCTGCATGTCCAGGGAGAAGATGGAGTAGAGCAGCTCCACGGCCCGCAGCGTGTGCTCCTTGCGCGTCTCCTTCAGCAGCTCCTGGGCGGGCAGGGCGGGCATTCAGGTGCTGAGGCCTGGCCTGGGGCTCTGACGCCCCTGCAGCTTCAGGAGGCTCCCTGGGAAGGAGCGCAGGGAGCCCTGGCCGCTGCTCCACCCCTCCCTCTGCCTCGGGGGGCCTCTGGTCCCCTCCAAGTGCTGAGGGAAGGACCAGCATTTTCGAAGCCTCTCAGCGAGGTGCTGGGTGTTGGGCAGTGAGAGATGAGACCAAGTCTGGTCCTTTCTGGCATTTTCTCAGGTGCCTCCCGGAGTCTGAGGACACCTGCCACCACCCGTGGTCCTCACCCCCACCCACAGCCCCCAACCCCAAGCACCTTAATCAGGTTGTTGCAGAACCAGTAGACGCCTCCCATGTGCAGCAGGGTGTCAAAGATGTGGATGGAGCGACTGTCCACCCACCCCTTCTCCAGCACCTTGGCAAATATGTCTGTCAGCACCTCCTTGATGGGCCGCTTGGGGGGCAGCAGGTTCCAGTAGGGCATGGCGTCCATGCCCGTGGACGGGAACTTGATCTGTGTGGCCGTCTGCTGCAGCACGTCAGCACACATGTGCTCCAGGATGGAGCTCATGATCACCACCCTGGGGGGGGGGGGGGCGAGGACCTGAGGCCTGGGCAACTCGGGGTTCAAGGGCTAGGGTGGGGAGGGGAGAAAATGCCCAGGCCAGACTTTTCCCAGGGCTTGGGTTACGGAACTATTCCTGGGAATTAGCCCCGTTCCATGCTGAGGGAGGAGACAGGAGGAAGTGCAAACCCCGGCAGACCTGACCCTACCAGTCCTGCTCTTGGCAGGACTCTCGCCTGCTTCGCACAAAGCCTGTGGCGGGCAGGGGTGCTCGCCCTCCCCAGGTAATCCAGCCACACACTCACATTTCCTCTGTCTCCCTCTTGCCCCGCCCCCAGGCCCGCCGTGCCAACTCTCACACAAATACGAACAACCACTTCCCTCTGGGCTGAGTGCGTGAGGGGGTCCCCGCCCAGCCTTGGCCTCCTACCAATGTAAACTGCTCCTTCCAGGACAGGGGCCCAAGGGCTGCCCCGCAGGGCCCTTCCCGGCCCTCGGTAGCTGGGCAAGTACGGGTGTATACCCAGGAATTTTCTCACGAAGAGCCTGTGACTGTGAGTGTGGACCCGGGCTGAGAGCTAACAGTTCCTGGAATGCAGTGCGGCTCTGGGAAGGTTGCCCAGACTCTCAGAGCCACCTTCCCCACCTGCGTGGCACAGTCGCACCCAGCCCGAGCACCCCACCACGCCTTACCCAGACAGGGGTCCAACTGGGCCACGGGAGAGCGCCCACCCCGTTACTTGTGGGCGGAGGGCAAGAAGGGAGGAGAGAGAGAAAGGAGGCCAGGGGAAAACAGGTCCCATCGGCCCTCCCCGGCCTCACGTCAGCTCAGTCTCCCACTCTCCCTTCTAGGGCGCCCTGGGGGCCGCCGTGGGCGCCACCTCTCACAGCGCATCCGTGGGCTGGTGCCCACGCTCATGGCAACACCAGTCACAGCAGCCAGGAAGTGCTAGGCACCCAAGGGTCTATCGGCTGATATATGGATACACAAAATATGATATGGACACGCAACAGAACATGATTAGCCTTAAAAAGGAAGGAAATTCTGACGCGTTCTATGATGCGGATGAACCTTGGGGCCCTTGTGCTAAGGGAAACATGGTGGCCACGGAAGAACAAATGCTGAGTGACCCCATCACGGGGGTGCCTGGAGCAGTCACGTCCCCAGAGATGAAAGGCAGAGTGACTGGTGGTCACAGGCAGCTGGGGGTGCGGGGAGAAGAGTGAGCTGTTACTTAATGGTACAGAGTTTACAAGATGAAAATTCCAGAGACCTGTTTTATGACAATGTGAAGAGAAGTTAACACTACTGAACTGTACACTTAAAATGGTTAAGGTGATAAATTTTGTTTTATATATATATATATATATATATATACATATTTTTTAACCATAATTTTTAAAAAAACCTTATTGGATGCATGAATGAATCAATACCACTAAATTCGACATGGCCGACATCACCAGGTTGGTTCTCTAAGCTCTTGTACAGCCAAGGCAAAAAAAATGTCACAAAAGATAGCCAGGGGGAGGGGGAGGGGAGTGGGCAGGCTCAAGGCTATAAAACCCACAGACGTAAAACCTAGTTTCCAGACACTGAGGCAGTGAGGACAATCACTCTGCTCTCTAGCAAGCCAGCTCTCCAGAACTCGGCCCACTGAGGGCAGGAGTCGCAGCCGTCTGGGGTCTGGACTCTGGCTGCGGCCAGCGTTGGGTAAGACGCACCCTGAAATGCTGCTGAATCAGCGAGTGAATGTGTGAGTAAGAACATGAGTGAGCGAGGAAGTGAGTAAGTGAGCGGGGCGTTGGGGAAGGGGAGGGAAAGGGTTACCGGTTACCGAGACTTCTCACGCCAGCCCCGCAGAGCCCCCGAGGGGCGGGGCCACTAACCTCTCGTTGTAGAACTGCAGGGTGTTCTCGCTGTACAGGGGCCCCGCCAGCTGGCGGATCATCTGCAGAGACTTCTCTCGCTCGTCCAGCCCCAGCATCCGCACGTGGGCCACGAGCCAGGCCACAGCGCACACCGCCAGGCTGCACACCTTCCCCTTGATATTGTCGGTGATTTTCTGAGAGGGGGCACGGGGCAGCGGGGTCACCACCTCCCCTCCGTACTGTGGATCCCCCAGCCCTGCAGGCCACTAAGTGCCGAAGGGGGGGCCCTGGGCCACATTCCACACCTCTTCTCACCACAAGTCTGATTTCCCCAAAACCACCTGGGTAGGAGGGAGTGGCTAACATTCTGATTACAAGGAAGATCAACACCCGAACATGAGCTCCTGGATTAAGGGTCTTTTTTGGTTGTCATGAAATACAACCATCTCTCAGACTGGCTCTGTGTCCCCAGGAAGAGAGAAGGCTACTGGAAAAGTGGGGCTACCTGGATGGACTCGAAGGCCAGTACCCCATTCTCCCAGGCATTGAGGATTTCCAAGATGGCAGCTGAAATGCTGAGACAGGCTTCATGCCAGTTCATCTGCCTGCAAGAGGGTAGGAGTGAAAGGAGAACCATCACAGGGGTCGAAGGGTGGGCTGAGGGCGAGGGGCTGGGCACTGCCCCCACTGCCACCCTTGGAGTGGGCGCCCGGGCCACTGACACCAGCTTCATCTCCGAGGAGTTGTTGAGCAGGGCCACGAGGGACTCCACTTTGGTGGAGTCCGGCCAGAAGCAGGGGTGGTCAGGGTTCAGGATCTTGCCCTCCTCAGGCATGCAGGTCTGGATCCAGGTCTCAAAGAAGGGCACCTCCGCCCCGGTGCTTGACTCGGACAGAATCACCTGGGAACGGAGGGCAGAGTCACCAGCCAAGTGGGAAGGCACAGCGCCCCTCCCCCACGCCCGGTTCTCCCTTTCCCACCTAAAGAATTTGGGACAAATCAGCTAAAGGAGAAAGATTAGGGACATGCTGCCACCTAGTGGTCGGGAACGTGGCACTGAAGGAGCTGGAATGTGACTAGGAGGGCATCTGTGAGCTTCTCCAGGGAGGCGCCTGATTTCTGCAGCCAGCAGAACTGAGGGGTGACCAGGGGAAGAGACACGGGTTGTCCCCTTCCCCTTCCCCCTGCCCGCTTGGTGCCCGACCCTGCGGCCGCTCACTCACCTGGCCGCTCACTCACCTCCGAGCCGTAGGTCTGGGCCACGTGGCAGAGCATGAGGAAGGAGATGTCAAAGAGCAGGGCCCGCACAGAGGCGGGTTTGGCTGCGGACAAGGACAAGGCTGACCCTGCAGTCTAGGCTGGGCCGCAGCCCTGGGCCAGGTCGGGAGGGGGTCAGGGTTCACCTCAGGGAAGGTCAGGGACCAAGCATCTCCTTCAAAGCTCTGAGGCTCAGAACCCTTTTCTTGAGTCTCAATTGAAACATCATCCCTTCCTTGGAATCAGAGACCCCTGATCCCCTCCCTCCCCCCACAACCCAACCAAACCCTAAGGGGGCGAGAGAGAGACAAAGAGGTGTTTGTAGAAGAATCCTTCTCCCAAAATTACCCTCTTTCGAGCCTCCCCAGAGGCTCCATCAGCCATCACTCCGGGGAGAAGACAGCCTCCTGGGATGCACGAAGGCATCCTCTAGCCTCTCCAGCTCCCCCTCCACACCCGCCTTTCAGTGCCAACCAGGCCTGCGGGTGCGCGGGGCAGACTTACTGCTTTCTTCGCTGCCATGTGTCGTGAATTCATTCAAACTGTGGAGGGAATGGAGACAGGTTGCGTCAAGCACGGCAGGGGCCAAACAACAGCTGGGGTTGGGAAACTACACCCACTCAGGGAGATGGCCACTGGAGTCCAATCACAAGTTAAATTTAAAATTAACACCATTTGCCTTGGCTGGTGTAGCTCAGTGGACTGCACATGGGCCTGTGAAGCAAAGGGTTGCCAGTTCGATTCCCAGTCAGGGCACATGCCTGGGTTGCAGGCCAGGTCCCCAGTGGGGGACCCATGAGAGGCAACCACACATTGATGTTTCTCTCCCACTCTTTCTCCTTCCTGTCTCCTCTCTCTACAATAAATAAATATATATATTTTTTAAATTAACACCATTGCTACAGAAAAAGGAACTTCGTTTTAAAAAGATTTCCCAGGCCTAGAGAATGGTTTACTGAATAGAGCCATGTTCTGTATCTCAAATGCTAGGCTAATCCAAAAAAGTCAACAGAATCTAAGAGCCCGTGGCCAACGATGGGGCGGACGTGAAGTCCCTGCACCCAACTGTTCAATGCCTTGTCGCTGCGTCCTCAGCTGAAGAGAAAAGAGGCTCCACGTCCAAAGAGACGGTCCTTCCCTGGGGTCTCCAGCTGGACGGGATGCTCTGCCTGGGCCTGAGCACCCCTGGAAAGACCCAGATCCCAGGCCCTCACCCCACTCTGCCCCTCCTACAGACCTGCCTCCACGACCCCAGAAGCTCGGTCTTCCTTACTTGATGAACTTCCTGGCGAAGGATTTGAGCTTCCCAGTGGCAGCGGCTGCAGCCAGCAACAAGTCCAGACTCTTCCCAGACAGCATGTGGCCCAGGACCCCCAGCAGGCCCTCTGGGGACTTGGAGTGGTCTGCGTCCATCGTCTGGGGACATGACAGGGAAACAAGTCCTGAAGAACCCTGAAGACCCCCTAGACACAGCCCAGCCACAGTCTCTCTCGCTGCATATACACCATGACCTGCACCTCAGTCTATGTCTTTCTGACTCTGGTCTGGAAAACAGTCCCCAACCCTATCCTCTCTCCCCACTCTGTCCCTGGCGACTGACTTGGGGCAATGGTGGTGGAGCTGGGGTGGCGAGGGCACGGCTGTGTGATCCCCTGCTGTTCCTGCATGAGACGAGCTAAGTGAAAGCACCTACCACAGCGCCCGCTTACAAGATGCTCAGTAAATGCCAGTTTCCAATGACAGCTTCCCGTGCCTTCCCCGTTTCTCTACTTTCAAAGTAACTATGCCTAAAACCCAGGAAAGGGAGAGGTCTATGACCTGTTTATTTACCTAGTAGGAGAGGGAAGACTAGGAAGAGGGAAGAGATGACCCTGGGGGCAAGGGAAAGGCACGCTCACCTTGAGGATGTTGGTGACGGTGGGCTCTGCACGGAGGATCAGCCCAGGATTGGGCTGGATGTTGGCGTTTTCTCCCGATTTCTGCTGAGGTGCGTGCTCCCGGTCTGCTGCGCTGTGGTCATGACCAGTCGGCCGAAGAGAACAGCAACAGAGATAAATTCACGACACGCTCCCGAGTGCAGTCCCAGAAGCAGAGGCACACGGAGGAGGGGGAAGCACAGGAAAACCACTGGTGTCACAATGACATTTATGAACGTGTACCCAATACTGTAACTGCTTCAATTTGTCATTGGACATCACACCTATTCTGAAAGTTCATTTAAGACTTAGGAGGAAGATTAAGGATTCTGACTTTGATCACAACGGAGGCTGAGAGAGAAAGCATGGCACCTAAGAGGGTAAAACCCCAGTCTGCGGAAACCAGTGTCTCCTGTTCCTGGTGAAGACAGGCTGGTCCCAGCCACCTGCAACCCAAACTCTAGACAGGAGGGGAAAGGGCAGCCAGCAGCCCAGTCCGGACACGAGAGAGGGAGGGCAAAGAGTCCTGGACCGACCCGAGGAGCTCACACTTACCGCTTGGCTATAAGGTTGTTCACACTGGCCTCAGACAGAAGGCCCTGCTTCCTACATTCTTGAAGGAGGAAGTCCGTAAAGTCACAGCTGTGAGGGGAAAAGATGGTGAGGGACTGGGCACAGAGCAGGGGTTCCTGAGGGGCAGGAGCAATGGGTCCCACCCGGGTATTCCCCTCTCCTTTTGGACAAGGAACATCCGGAGTGCCAGAGGGAAGGCAGAGGGCAGAGGGTAGAGGGGCTTGGGCACTGGACAACTACAGGGTCTGCTGCCTCCTGCTCCTGCCAAGGCGGGTGAACAACGAGACAGTCCTCTGAGGTTTATCTGACACAGGAGAGCAGCAGAAGAGCCCAGGGCACCTTCCAGCAGAGTGAAGCAGGGAGTTCATACTTGCAGCGCTGGTCAGCTTTGTCCAGCAAGGGTGTGAGCTTCAGCAGGAACTCAAAAGCACAATTAACATCCTCGGTAAAGTCCTAGAAAGAGCCAGAAAGGGCCATCTGGCTTCTAGGTCTTCCTCCCTGCCACAGCCTGCGATGCAGGAACCCAGGGACACCATTGGGTATAAAAGCCTGCAAGCCTACATGCCCACCCACTGGCTTCCAGGGCCTGGACAGGGGAAAAGGGCGGGGTGTCACCACACAAGGCGGTCCTGGCCCCGATCATCAGGCACCCTTGCCTCCTGAGCAGCCTGGCAGCCTTCTGTCTGGAAACATGTGCAGGTACACTCCCATTTCCCTTCCCCCAGGCACAAGAACACGCTGCTTTGCAGTCAGGTGCCCTCCCCTGCCCCACTTCTCCAGGGTGGAAACAAGGACCCACCTATTCCCACGGCCCCTCCATCTCATTTCTTCTGCTCACCTTGTCCCCGTGAGAGTACTTCTTCAATTTCACCAGGACCTGTGGAATCTAGAGGACGAGGTGGGGTGGGGGGGGGAGGCAGAAAGCACGAGTTCTTCTCTTTCACCCAGAATTAAAGGCATCCTCTTTAGCCCCTGACAGACAGACAGGAACACTCCTGCCTGAACGTGAACATTCTTGGAACCGAATCAGAAAGCTGACAGGTACCCATGGGCCTGGTGATGTCAGCCTACAAGTCACAGAGCCCCACCCCCCCCTGCTGTTGGCTCCATAGGGAGGTGCCACCCCCAAAGGTGGAACTCCTACTTCAAGGACCAGGGCCCCCTGCCCTGCACCAATCAGGTTACAGACTGAGCTAAACAGCACCTGTGTACTAAGAAACAGCAGAGGCCTGCCAAGTGAGCTATAAATGGCCCTGGGACTTTCAGAGAAAATAATCGATGGGAACTTGTGCTGGGAGATCTGGCAGGCTGGGCGTGACGCCAGGGAGAGAAACACAGGGCAAAGGTCCAGAGTGTCGCTGCTTTTCCCAAGAACCATTCCTAAACTGGCTGTCTTGCTGCTCCACACCCCAGGTACCTTGAGGAAGGTAAAAGCTGTCCACTTGAGCTCCTCCGTACCCTCAGGAGACTCAATGAGCCCCACGAGGCACGCTTTCCAGATCTCCAGGACAAACAGCGGGGTGGGGATATGCTGCAGGAACACCCAAAGGCGAGGCGTTACAGAGGCCCCATTTCCCCCTTCACCTTCTGCGGCCCCTGGGAATCAGGCTGGGTCGGAGACTGTGCAACACAGGAGTGTGAGGCCCAGGGATGTCAGGTGAGATGGTGGAACCCTGCAGGCCTGGGGTCCACTTTCCATGAACATGAACAAGAGAAACCCAGTCTCTCCCAGAAGGACCAGAAGAACCCTCCCTCCCACCCCCAGAATGACCGCCGCCTTGGGGATAGAGAAGCACATGGGCCCCCCCACCTGCATGCGTTTCACCATCATCAGCTGCTCCACCAGCGGCTGCGTCTCGCCTGTCAGGTTCATGGTGCCCTCAAGCAGGACCAGCGCGTGGACCGTGGGGAAGCCAGTCTTGTTCGGCTGCTCGGAGTGCACAGACAGCATTGTGGGGATGCTGAGGGGACAGATGCACCGGGGGTGGTATCTAGTGAGCTGGGAAGAGCTGGAGAGCAGGTGAGAGCAGGAGGTCGGGGCCAGGTACCCCATGGTCTCACCCCTCCCAAGGGCCTTTCACCCCTCCCATCACCACAATCACCCTGGCAGCTGTGTACCTCCTAATGAGTGTGCCACACTGCTCAGCCTGGCTCCGGAGCTGGGGGTTGCTGAGATTGGCCAGGATCTCCCCAAGCTTCAAGAGAGAATGCTCGATGGCTGTCCAGGAGGCTGGCGGAGAAAAGGAAACGCAGAAGCATGATGGGCAACAGAGGGGAGCAGGAGAGTGGCCCCAAGCTCCTCAGTTTGGGGGGGCTTCCCCTGAGGGTGACATGGAGGCTGGGGCCTGGGGGACGCATGCACGGTTTTCAGAAGGCAGGTGTGTACCAACTGAAGCCTCTAGAAACTATTCCCGGAGGCCTGACTTCAGGGGACACGTGCAGCCGACTTGAGACTAGCTGTGTCCTAACACAGGCAGTGGCAGAGAGAGGCAGGGGCCAGGGGTGGGGGGTGGGGAGCCCAGTGGCTGGAACAGGAAGGCGGCCCCAAGCCACTGCAGGGGGGTGCCAGCCTTGCAAGCAGCCAACACGCTCCAAGCTGGTCAAGCTGGACTCCTGCACAGCCGTCCTGTCGGGGCCCTTGCTCCAGCCGCCCCCCTCTGAAACGCCCGCTTACTCACCCTCCCCTCTCCAGCTCTCTCTGTCCTTCAAGCCTCTGCGGGAGCCCCTGCTCATTTAACAACTGACCACCTGGTCCAACCCACCGACCTCTCCCCCTACAGGCCTACACTGGTGGTCTGTACTGCATGGTTTGGTGTTTAACCCTAAGTCACTTATCCTAGCTCCAATTTCAGAGGCTCAAATGGTGACTAACGGCTCCAACTAGCCCACTAACCTCCACAGAGCATAGGAGAAAAAACCAAGAAGACTTGAAAGCCATTAAAATTAAGTTAAATATTCACTCATTTTCAGCCAATCAGCATATGTCAAGTGCCCAAGGTACGTAAGAAACTGCCAACACAGCCCATTTTTACATGGTAGCCACCCCTCTGCACTTTCCACAGGTGATAAACATATTTTGAGAAGGAATAAATATACCAACCCTATAACAAGTTCTTCAACCAGGTCTTGAAGACCTGGAGGTAACCCATCCTAATACTCTCATTACTGGACAACAAGGGCTCCGTGGGCGGTCCCGAGCCACAGCAAGACTGCGGCCCCCAAGCCCCATATCCAGAATATCGGAGTCTTCCCTCCCGTCAGGTGATCTGTCTGGTCTCACGCTCTGGAGGGTTCCAACATTTAACGTGTGCACTTGAGTCAAGAGGTACACGGCGCAGCAGGCCTGATGGCAGGCAGGTGCTGTGTTTAAAGGACGTTTTGGGCAATGCTCAAACACAAGAGCTGTTTGCTTTTCAGATGATCAGTAACATGGAGACAAACATGAGGGTGGATCATGTGCTTGAGTTGTCCCCTAATTCTTTCCATGTACAGTGCGCACTGTTCTTGCTCCCCACTGGCATGTACACTGGTTGAAGGCAGGGACCCTGCCACATGCTCCTCCGGGAGCCCCCCACCCCCCGCCCCCAGCACCTGGCACAGTGCTGGGCATACAATAATGCTCAGTAAATACCTGTTGGTTGATTGGCTCGGGTGCCACCCTGCCCAAGTCCCTGGGATGTATGCAATGCTTATGGGGAGAAAAAAAAGGAAGTGGGATGATTTCAGATCCTCTCGGAAAGAAGTGGGATGCCATCCTGCCTCTCCCCTCTCAATTAAAGGACCAGATATGGGAGCAGTGGCAGGTGGGGCTCAGGGGAACGAGGGGACATACAGGCCTCCTCTAGTTTGGCGATGTGGAGCAGGGCCCGGTTCTTGGTGCTGCTGAGGGTCTTCTCCAGGCGCTGCAGGCACATGGCAAGCTGTTTCTCTCCAGCGGCTAGAGTGCCAGCCTCCAGACCCTCCTGGAGCCGCTCTGCAGAGGCTGCAGTGCAGCGCAGCAGCCAGTGGAGGGCGCTGAGAAGGGCCCGGCACAGCCCAATGCACTCCTCTGCTTTGCCGTGACAGCTACAGGGAAGGAGGCAAAATCTGTTTCTGCTCCAAAGGCTGAAATCTGACCTACACCAATGTTCCCCAGAGTGCCCGGCACTCCCCTTCTAGGGAAGAGAGTTAGGAAGCCAGCCAAGTCCTAGGGAAGACAGCCCTGCCGGCTCCCACTGAACGAGATTTCAAATGAGCTACTCCAAATCGTGAAGAGGCATTTTTCTCCTAAGGAATAAATAGGATGCGATGGGTGGGGTGTGGGTGAGCAGGGGGGACGAAGTGTGGGAAGCCACAGAAGTGAGCTCAGTCTATATTCTTGGGAGCTCTGCTTTACACTAAGCTAATGCTAGAGGCTATGAGTCCTAACCCCTGCCATTACCTCAGCCGGTCACAAAACATGTCCATGATGTCCAGCAAAGCCTGGACACAGAGATCCCGGGAAAAGTCATCAAACTGCGGAAAGAACAGTGGTGACACTACAGGACATCCCAGTCAAGCCCTGGTCTCACACGGGAGGCAGATGGGACGCTCAGGGTTCCTGCTCATCTTTCCTCCCACCTCGGGTTCCAGACTGGGCATCCTTTCAACACTGGAAATCGGCTCCCAACTGCCAGCCCCCACTTCCCAGGGTGCCCCTCCCTCCGGCAGAAGGCAGCAATGCCAGCCTGAGTGGTCACAGGATCGGAGCAGTCAAGGGGGTGGGGCCCCTTCTGTCACAACCCTGTCTCTGCCCCCCTGCCCCCCACAGAGCTTGTGAGTGGCTATCGTCATACCTTACTGATAGCTGTGAGGACAGAGGAGTAGGACACCATCTGGAGGGAAAGAAAAAAGATAGAAGTTCAGACCACTAGTGTCTCCCAGTTGAGAGGAACAAACGCTGATACTTGACGCCACTCACGGCAGCCTCGACCCCCTCAGGAGGCCTTCCCCGCCCCATTCAGAGAGAGGCAGGAACACCAGGCACGGTCCCCATTCCTTCTCCTATCAGACTCGCCACAAATGGTGCTGCAGCATAAATCCATTGAAAAGATTTGAGGGTGTTTGAGGGTGCTGTGTCTCACTGTCCACTACATACAAGGTCGACAGACCGCCAGTGGGCAGGAGACCGGCCAAGAGCTGGGTTATGCTCCTGCACCCCTACACCTCCGTGCCTTCACTTGGACAAGGTCTGGAGCCATGCACACAGCTCCTGCAGTGACTAGGGAGTGACTGCACCTTGAAACAGGTAGCGGTTTTCATTACGCACACTCTTACTCGTTTTCCTAGGAGATATTCTCCAGGACTTCTCCAGGACACCTCCTCCGATAACCTCAACCCCGCACCCAAAGCTGGAATCCTCCTTCCGTGCTCCAAGCAATGGCCTGCATCCATCATGGCGGAGCTGCTACCTGCTGTGACCACCAAACGAGGCGCTCCTCGAGAACAAACTTGTACTCAGTGGCCCGTGAACTTGGCAATAATGTTTGTTCAACAAGTAAAAAACACACCCTTAGATCACCATTTCCCAAAGCTGCACTGTGCAAGAGAAATGCCACTCGGCACAGGGTGGCTTTTTAAAGTTAAACAAAACTGAAAATCCAGTTCGTCAGATCAGCCACATTTCAAGTGCTCAGTGGCCACATGTGGCTGAAGGCGACTGTATGAGACAGCGCAGATCCAGAACATTCCTGTCGCTGTAGGAAGTTCTACTGGGTTCCAAAGGGTCCTGAGGGTGCTCAGAAATTTGACACACACACTCAGCTTCCGCGGGATATGAATTTGAAAAACTCTGGATTAAATATATATATAAAGCTTTCTTTTTTTCTTTTTAAAAAATATTTTATTTATTTACTTTTAGAGAGATGGGAAGAGAAGGAGAAAGAGTGAGAGAGAAACATCAATGTGTGGTTGCCTCTCATGTGTCCCCCACCGGGGACCCGGCCTGCAATCCAGGCACGTGCCCTGACTGGGAATTGAACCAGCGACCCTTTGCTTTGCAGGCCCGTGCTCAATCCACTGAGCTATGCCAGCCAGGGCATAAAGAGCTTTCTTTAAAGTAAGGGTTCTTTCAGTCAAGAGCTTGCTTTACTGCAGGACTTCTCTGAACCACAATATTCATGTATAAAACGAGAATCTGTCAGATGACTGGGGATGAAGCAAGCAATACTTTACAAACTCATCTGACCAAGGAATCTCATTTAACTAATATTTCCAAAATACATTTTGGGAAATTCCACCTGAAAAATTAGCTCCCTAAGAATAGAAACAGTGATAAATTTCTATCTGTTTATCTAGAACCCAGCCTGGGGCCTAGCAGACGGTGTGTCCCCTGTAAGTTTTTATTGCTTTGGATTGATGAATTCTAGTAACATCGTGAAAAAAAATTACCTTAAAACAAATTTCTATTAGTAAAACCTATTTATCACCATAAAATTAGAAATATAGTTCAAAAGAAATAATTTGTCCTGAATAAAATTAAGCTCTAAGAAAGTCTTTTAAACTGTCATATTTTTTAAAAATGATAATTACAGCATGCTGATAAAATATGAGTAACACCACAGAAAACAGTCACGGCCCTGACTCATGTGACTCAGTGGATTGGATGTCACCCTGCAAATGGAAAGGTCGCCAGATCGATTCCCAGTCAGAGCAAATGCCTGGGTGGTGGGCCAGGTCTCCAGTTGGGGGAATGCGAGAGGCAACTGATCGATGTTTCTCTCCCTCTCTTTCTCCCTTTCCCTCTCTCTAAAAATAAATAAATGAAATCTTTTTTAAAGAAGTCAAAATCATATACTCAAAACCACTGACAAAATACAACAAATAAAAAAGCAAAATACAATGAACGCTGTCAAAAAAATTAACTACCTGCCTTGTGGGTTGTCTTCACTAGAAAAATAAAAATTTCCAAAGATTTAAGAAAGCTACGTTCGCCTCAATGACCTCATTAGCATAGTGAATTTCACACACATGGCAATACCTTCCATGTCTAATTTCCCCACCACGTGGACAGACTGCTCTCTGTCCAGACATATTCAATATTCTTCGATAAACAGGTGCTGGACACACAGAAGACACAAACACACCATCAGTGGTCAGTGCCACCCTCGGCAGGACGACTGTGAAGCCAGCGCTGGTGTCTCGCGGCGATCAGAAAGTTGGGAGCCTGCCTGGGCAAGATGACCACAGCGTTCCAGGCAAGCGTTTGTTTATTTATAACTGATATTCCCATAGCAAGGGCTTGGCAGAGAACTGAACCTTTGCGGATACCAACCCGAAGGGGGAGCTGGATGTTCCCACTACAAATGGACCCCAAACTACCAGAAGAGAAAACCCCAATTCTGTATGTCCTGAAGGATGTCATTAGGTATAATACATTTATATGGTCTCCAAAGTCAGAATTCTGTTCAGTCCATTTTTGCTAACAGTATCAATAAAGCACTTCTACTCCAGAGACCTAAAAATACTTTCCACATGGTGAACAGTTTTTCACAGCAGGCTCTGACCTATTCCAATCTTAATACATCCATCAACGCAGGAGCTGGAACCTGCGGTGCGGAGCGTCTGTGGGGCCTCCACGCACCTGGCTAGCCCAGACCGGCCCGGGCTGCTCTCCAATCTCCTCTGCTCTCTACATTCAACACTCCCACTGCTCTTAAGTGCCCTCTCCAAACACAGCCTTGGACCAAAGAGCCTCTTGACTCTGAAGGAAAAATAAATTACTAATTTTGCATAGCACTTCCTAAGTCACGAAAAGTCTTTCATGTTTGTTTATTTCAGTTATTTCAGCCTTTCTCCTTCTTGCTTTTCCCAGCAGTGTTTATACATCTCAAGATTCTTCTATTTTTAAAGGAACTTCCTGCAGACCCCACGTTTCCAACCAACCACCACCCTCCCTCCTGCTCTCCGCAGGCGTGAAGTTCTCTACACTCACTGTGTCTACCTCCCACCTCCTGCTGGCAGTTCCACCCGTTCCAATCACTTGTCCTTCTCACTGCAGGAACCCTCTCATTAAGCTCATCAGCAAACTCTTGTTGAACCCCATGGACAGTTCTCGGTTCTGATTTCACTGACTTCCCAGTGGAATCTAACACCGAGAAACACCTCCTCATTCTTCACTCCTCTCCTTCCTCCTGGTGTTTTTCTTAAAAAAAAAAAAAAAAAATTTATTTATTTCTAGAGAGAGAGAAATGGAGGGAGAAAGAGAGGGAGAGAAGCATCAACGTGCGGTTGTCTCTTGAGCAACGCCCCCGCCTCCCAACTGGGGACAACCCAGGCATGTGTCCTCACTGGGAATTGAACCGGTGACCCTGTGGTTTGCAGGCTGGCACTCAGTCTACTGAGCCACACCAGCCAGGGCAGGGGCTTTTCTTGATACCACCCTCTCCTGCTTTTCTTTTCTTCTTTCCTCGCTGACTCCTTTTCAGACTCCTATAAGGAATTCTCCTGTATGTGTTCCTTAAATGTGACTGGTTCCTCAGGAATCTGGCTTGGGTCACTCCCTTCCTTGCTTACTCTCCATGCTCCCTGGGCACTCTCGCCCAGGCCCATGGTTTCAATTTCCACCTGTAGAGGAACACTCCTAAACCTACAGTTCTAGTCTGGGCCTCTGCTTATGAGTTCCAGACATGTATATTCAACTGCCTACTGCGTATCCGCTCTGATAGCCCACAGAGACACCTTAAATATAACGAGGCCAAGTCAAACACGCCACATGCCATCTCCACTGCACATCTGCATGCCAACCCTAACACAGTCCTACTCCACTCCCACCGTCTTCTTCCGATCCCATCATTCACCCAGTCCTCCAAACCAGAAACTGAAGACACGAGCTTGGATTTCTTCCTCCCTCTCTCATGCCTCTCATCCAGTTAATCACCAGTCCTCTCAATGCCATCTCCTAAGTTGTTCTTGAATTCACCTTTTTTTTTTCTGCTGCCACTTCCCAACTTTATGCTAGTATCATCTTTTACCTGAATCACTGCAATAACCTAAATCAGGGGTTGGAAAGCTATGGCTTACAAGCCAAATCTGGCTTCTCACCTTTTTGCTGTAAATACAGTTTTATCAGAACACAGGCATGTCCACTTGTTTACATATTATCTACATCTGCTTTCAAGCTATAATGACAAAATAGTGGTGACAGACACATATGGCCTGCAAAACGAAAAGTGTTCACTATCTGGTCCTTTGTAGAAAAAATATGCCAGACAAAATGGTATCCTTGACTTCTGTCTTACTTTCCTCCAACTCATTCTTCAAACTACAACCAGAGTGATTTTTCTAAAGTTAATCCATAGCCCTGATGGATGTGGCTCAATGGATTGGGCATCGTCCTGCAAACCAAAGGGTCGCCAGTTCGATTCCTGGTCAGGGCACATGCCTGGGTTGCAGCCAGGTCCCTGGCTAAGGGTATGTGAGAGGCAGTCAATCTATGTTTCTTTTTCACATCAATGTTTCTCTCCCTCTCTTTCCCCCTCCCCCTTCTCTAAAAATAAATAAATAAAATCTTTAAAAAAAATAAATAAATAGCCCTGGCTGGAGTGGCTCAGTGGATTGAGTGCCAGCCTGCAAACCAAAAAAGGTCACTCGTTCCATTCCCAGTCAGGGCACATGCCTGGGTTGCAAGCCTGGTCCCTGGTTGAAGGCCCATGAGAGGCAACCACACATTGATGTTTCTCTCCCTCTCGTTCTTCCTCCCTTCCCCTCTGCCTAAAAATAAATAAATAAAATAAAGTTAATGCACAAATTCCCCAAATCTACAAAGTCAAAGAAATTCCAATCAAAATGTAATAGGATTTTAAAAAGAACTCAACAAGTGGATTCTAAAATTTGTATAGAAATGAAATGCCTAAAACAGTCAAGAAATATTTGAAACATAAAACTATGGGAAGATTTGCCCAGATAGATAGCAAACATACTACAAAGGTACAGTAACTGAAAAAGTAAAGAACTGATGCAAGAAAAGACAAAGATATCAATGAAATATATTAGAATGTCAAGGCCCTGGTTGGTGTGGCTCAGTGGACTGAGTGCCAGCCCGCAAACCGAAAGGTTGCCAGTTCCACGCCTGGGTTGCAGGCCAGGTCCCCAGCTGGAGACATGCAAGAGGCAACCTAATGATGTATCTCTCCCACATCGATGTTTCTTTCCCTCTTTCTCCCTCCCTTCCCCTCTCTCTAAAAATAAATAAAATCTTTGAAAAAAATAAAAGATCAAAGCTATGAACATTAAAATGGCAATAAATTCACAACCATCAACAACTGAATATAAAAAACAAACTAAGCAAACAAGCAGAACAGAAACTGAATCATAGAAAAGGAGAACATTTGGAGGGTTATCAGGAGAGGGGAGGGGGGAAGGGGAGAACTAGGGAAAAGGTGCAGGGATTAAGTACAAATTGGTAGGTACAAAACAGACAGGGGGCTGTTAAAAAACACTATAGGAAATGGAGAGGCCAAAGAACTTACATGCATGACACATGAACATGAACTAAGGGGGGGGCTGCTGGAGGGAGTGGGTGTTACCAGGTGGAGGGGGGCAAGGGAGGAAAAATTGGGACAACTATAACAGCATAATCGATAAAAATATTTTTTAAAAACAGAAAAAAACAAAAAAGTAAAAACTAAAAGTGAAGTCCTGGCAGAAATTAGAGAATATATTTTGATCCGTGGAGCAGGCAACTCCTTAAGTAAGAAAAAAGCCACACAGGAAAAGAAGTGGTTAAATCTTGCAACAAAAACACAAAAAACTTCTGCAGGCCAAGAAAATACAGATCACAAAGTTAAAAAAAGTGATAGAAAATTTAAAATATACATAACAGATAATGATTACAAAATGGATTATATTAAAAAACACTTAAAAATCAGCCAGAATTCTTCTGGAAGCGATGAAAATGTTCCAAACTGATTCTGGTGATGGTTGTACAACTCTGATATTCTAAAAGCTACTGAGTTTCATGTCTTAAATGGGTAAACTGTGTATACAGTACATGATTTATATCTCAACAAAGGTATTACCCCCCCAAAGAGATCCTTTTGTAGTTCATAAGCATGATGATTGGGTGTCACACGCTCTGTGTGACATGTGCCTCCCACAAACCTTGTTACGATATCGGCACACTACCCATCTGACGTGAAAAGAAAACACTGAAACAACAGGAAAATGCGCAAATGGTACATGGAAGTAATTCACAGAAGATATGCATATAAAAATATGCTCAACATCACTCACAGTCATGGAAATGCATAATATAGCGTGATGTTATTTTCTCCTTCTCTGGAAAAAAAAATAAGATTCTATCCAGCACTGGCAAAGGTGTGTAGAAATACTGTCAAACACTATGGAGGGGAGTGTAAATTGAGATGACCCTTTTTGGAGAGCAATTTGCAGGATCTACAATTTAATAGGTGGGTACTCTTCGAGCCAGCAATTCCATTTCTAGGTATCTAAATTAGGGAAATATTCCCAGATATGCACAAAAGTATAAGGATGTTCAGTGAAATATTGATTACAGCAATAAAAAAAATTGAAAAAGAACCAGATTACAGTATATATGGAACATTATGCAGCAATTGAAAAGAATCAGGGAGATAAATATGTGCTAATATGGAAAGCAGACATGATGCTAAGAGGAAAGAGGAAGTACAAGAACTATGTACCAACTGAGGGATACTACTCAGCAACTTAACAGAAGAATGAACTACTGAAATACACAACAATATAGATGAAGCTTAGAAACATTTATATTAAATAAAAGAGTGTATACAGCTCTGGCTGGTGTAGCTCAGTGTGGCTTGCGAACCGAAAGGTCACCAGTTCGGTTCCCAATCAGGGCACACGCCTGGGTTACAGGCCAGGTCCCTAGTTGGGGGCATGTGAGGGGCAACCGACAGGTGCTTCTCTCACACATCAATGTTTCTCTCCTTCTCTTTCTCCCTCCTTTCCTCTATCTCTAAAAACAAATAAATAAAAGCTTAAAAAATAAGTAACAGGTCCTGAGATGACAACCGCTGCCCTAACCATACCAAATTATTTTCAGCTCCTACGCAACATCATGTAATCGTTGTCTCCCCAGCCTTTGCATATGCTTTTCTCTCTACTCTGTAGACTCTCACCAATCTGCCTGGCTAACTCCTATTCAACATTCACATCTTGGTTTGAACATCACATCTCCCGCCCTGATTGTTCAGAATGGATTTAGTGTCCCTTTCACGTAGTCCCAGGGTACTCTGTCCTAGCATTTATCATAAGCCCATCCTGTGACTGACTGCTTATTTAATCTCACCCACTAAATACTTTGGGTACTGGGACCAGATCTTGTACACGGCCATATCCCCAAGGCCTACAACACTGTCCGGCACATACAAGCATGCATAAATATTTACTGTAGAATAAATTAATGTAATATTCATTGCAACCAATGAAGTACTATTTTTTCCAGGGTAGAGTGCAAACCCAATCCCCCACTATCACAAATTATGCAGCCAAGTTCCCCACATTGGGGGAAACCACAGGGGTCAGCACATCCAGAGTGCCACGGGTAAGCCTCACCCTGGGAAAACCACCTTCTTGATCATGGTATCTCCCCAGCCAGGTAAGTATGAAGTATTATTCTTTTCATGTGAAGGCTGAGGCTCAGAAAAATAAGATGTTCAAACAAATTTGCCTAGACGGCATGTGCTGACAGCTGTACTCCAAATCGTTTACCTCCAAACCCTCACTCTCTGGAATAGATAGGGCGGTTTACCTGGGAACTAATGGCATACTTCAGGTAGGACAGGATGAGAGGATTGGGGGAAGGTCCAATCATGGCCTGCTCCAATAGTGCTTCTGCGGGGGGAATAACAAAGTAAGACTGTGTTGTTACAACTTTCCTGGGTTTAGCTCTCTCATCCTTCCTTCCTACTTTACTTGAGACCTGCTAGGTTGAGAATGTCCCAGGTGGCTCCTTTTGGAAAGAATCTCTTCATGTTGACTGCCCACTGGTAGTCGCTCCATCGCTCCTTCCAGGCTTGCAAGAGGGCTTGCTTCAAGTTCACCACCTTCATGATTTCACGCTGAGGGGGCAGGCCTGGTGGCAGTCAGCTGTGAGGTGGGAAAAATCCAAGATGAGAAGGGGAAGAGGAGAGTCTCAGAAAAAAGAACAGGGGAGGGCAGCGTTAAATAGAAAGGAGAAAATACAGGAAGACTTAGGGGAGACACTGGAACTAAAAAGGAACCCTGGCTGCTGCAGCTCAGTGAATTGAGCGCAGGACTTCAAACCAAGGATAGTGAGTTCCATTCCCAGTTGGGGCACATGCCTAGGTTGTGGGCCAAGTTCCCAGTGGGGGACACTCAAGAGGCAACCTCACATTGATGTTTCTCTCCCTCTCTTTCTCCCTCCCTTCCTCTCTTAAAAAAAGAAGAAGAAGAAGAAGAAGAACTGAGAAGGAAAAATGAGGAAAGGGAGTGGTGAGGATCCCGTCAGGTTCTTCCCTCCTGAACCACCCTTTCTTAAACTGGAGCACTGAAGAGGGTGCCAAAAGGCGAGTAGAAGAGGACAGCAAAGGGTTAAGTCATTCTGGTTACCTAATTACTCCCTTAGCTCTGGCTCCGTCCCTCAGGCACTACCACCCCAAATCTAGATCGCACCGCCCCGCCATGTCCTCCACCTTCCCCAACCCTGAAACTATAATTTCCCATCTCATCCACCACCTCCCCAAATTAAACCTACCGGACAATTTAGTTCTAGATCCTAGGGATCGCCATTTTGGCACTTATCAAAGAGCTACTTTCCTATTGGCTGGGAGTAACATACATGAACCAATGCCGCAAGAGACGGGTCACGCCACGACGTCCTCTGGGAAATGTAGTTTCTTGGACTGAGCTGGCGAGGAAGATGAGTAGAGGGCCCACATTGTTTCTCTCCTTCCGGAAGGACTTTGTAGGAGCTAAGGTGTCAAGGGACTCTGTGGGGTGAACGGGGAGGCCTCCCGTAAGTCCGCTCGCGGTCCGACGTCGCGCAGTGACGTCACTGCCGCCCGCGTTTAAATCCTATTCTCGCACTCCTTCATTACCCGCTGGTTAGTCGGCACTGCGAGGGGGTGGCGTTCGTTTAGCAATGCGTGTCCTCTTTCCTAGCCCTTTTCTTAAAAAAAATATATATATATATATATATTTTTTTTTTTCCAAACCTCTGGGTCTACCAGAGCTCTTCTCATTTCCGCACCTATGTTCCTGAGGCGACTAGTGAGGCTTCGTCAGTTTTACACACACCACTTCACCCCCAAACCCAAAATCTGGCCTTGCAGACTGCTTGAACACTGGGATAAGCAGGAGGAAAGTAAGGAGGAAACGGAGGTTAAAGTTATCAAAATTTTTTTAAAGTCTGAGAAACTGTTGTAGCCAAGAGGGCCTTAGGAGACGTGATGAGTAAAGGTAACTCTGTATCCTGGATATGATCTGCTATCCTGTAGCAGAAGCAGCCCATTAGGTGAACGCTAAGAAATGTGACAAAGGAAAAGACATTAGTAAGTAACAATATATCGATACTGGTTCAATGGTAACAACCGTAATTGTAACAAATGTACTATACTAATGTAATATGTTAACAAATGGGAAAATTGGGTTTGGAGTAGTGGGGACCCTCTACTATCTTCAAATTTTTTCCTTCAAACATTTTTCAAATATTTCTAAAACTATTCTTTTTTTAAAAAAGATTTTATTTATTTATTTATCTTTACAGGGGAAGGAGAGGGGGAGAGAAACATCAATGTATGGTTGCCTTTTGTGCGTCCCCTGCTGGGAGTTGGCCTGCAGGGAACTGGACTACAACCCAGGCATGTGCCCTGACTGGGAATCGAACCGCGATTGTGTGGTTTGCAGGCCCGCGCTCAATTCACTGAGCTACACCAGCCAGGGCACTTTAAAAAAAAAAGTTTATTAAAAACAATGTGATGTCTCACTTATCCTCTAGAACCATATGGTAGATAATTACGCCCATGGCTTCAGCCATTGTCCCTTCTTTCCCTCTCAGTGAGAAGCCCAAAACCAAATGCTAACCACTTCTGATCCAATGTGTGCATGTGCCTACACACGGCTCTCATCCTGGCCCTGTCCTGTGTGGATGGGTTGTCCCTCACCTTTACAACCAGGGACAGGAGCAAATAGGGAGGCCCCAGCTAGTGCCCTGCTGCCACTGATATTTCCAGCTCCCCATCCCATACCCTGAGGTGCTTGATTCCCTAGTACAAGCTCCAAATTTCCCAACAACCATTCTTTGGTTACCCTTTCAGTGGCAAAATGAGTCCTCAGGGAAATGAATCTGGGAGAGCAGCCCACTCAGGCTTGGGAAGCAAACCTGTGGCCCTTAGGACAAGACATAACAAGACCCTGGGTATCTGGAACGTAGTTAAACAGGGAGACAAGGACCCCTGTTCTGAAGAGAAAAGTGCAGCTGGCAGAAGGCCAGATCGCATCCCTCTAAGGGCATGACTGCTTATGGCCAAGATTCTCCCTCCCAATACACCCGTCCATCCACACCCCTCCATTCTGCTCCCTTTTGTGCCTGCCCAAGTGGTACCATTGGGGAAACAGTGTTTATACAAAACAGCTGCCAAATATGTGTAGCCAAAGCCTCCGAAGCAGAAAGGAGAGAGAACCCAGACTCCCCACACTTAACCTCCAGCCTCCCCCCAAGCCACACACACACTCGCTTGAGAAACACAAACCGTGTTTCTCTGCAGTCTATCATGTACCTGGCATCCCTTTCTCTCCAGGGCCCTCACTCAGTCTTTGCCTGTGCCCCCCACCTCATTCCTTTCCTGTTACTGCAGCCAAAGGCCCCCCACCTTGAGCCATTTCTGGATCCTGCTGCTCCTTCCCCATCCCTCATAGCCTCACCCGCCCCTCTGGGAGAGATGCTGTCGACTTTGTGACTGCTCCTGACTGAGTTAGTGAGTGCTGCATCCAGTCCACATGGAAGTGGGGGATATTTGGGCCCTGAAGGTAGCAATATTCTCAGCTCAAACCACCTCCCTCTGGCAGGAAGCCTGGCAGATTGGGGCATGGGGGGCAGGGGGTGCTCCTTCCAACTTCATAGTAGCAACGTGGCTTTTGTAGTCAGGCCATCTGTCTCACCTGTCCCCCGACCTCTCACCAGCAGCCCTTTCTCTAGGCTTGGCAGGGTTTCCCCACAGACTGGACTCCTTTAGCTCTGGGAAGGGGCTATCTTCCGTGTCTCCTCTTTGTCGTGACTCCTAGTCTGTAAAGATCAGAGATAGCCATCTCATGTGTCACCTCTTCCCTCCGCTTCCCAGTGCCTTCCCAGGACCCACCAGTTCTCTGGCTCCCCCCACCCCCAACCCCAAGGATGGGACTCCATGATAATTCTCCAGCGTGTCAGAGAACAGGTGCTGACGTCCCGTCTGGTTGTGCAAGGGAAGCCCTCTCCTCATACAGCCCCTCTCAAAAACCCCTCTGACTCCACTTTCTTTTGCTCTCTGTTTCTTCTCCCTGATAGGGGCTGAGTTCCCACCTCTGCTCTCTCAGGCCGAAACCCCAATCTCTTCACCTCGCTGGCTGGTCTGCCTGGGGAAGGGGTCTGGCTGGAGAGGAGAGGGGCCAGTGGAAGCCAGTCGGGCCAGGTGACATGGCAACACCAGAGCAGCAGCAGCAGCAGCGAAGGAGCTAGGCTGGAACGGGGCAACGGGGTTTGGAGTAACCAAAGGGACAGAGACATTCCTTATCGAAGCTAGAAAGGAGTATAAGAAAAAGGGATGCAAGTCTGGATCCAGAAACAGTGAAATACTTGGTAAGCATGTAAGACACACAGGGAAACGGAGTCACTCCCCTCCGCTAACGGAATATGTTCCTTTGGAAGCTGGCCTGGGCACCCCCACGACGAGGAGTTAATTGGCAGCAGGTGGATGGGGGAAGCAAGCGAGTCCTTCCCATACACCCATGCACAGCTGGCTCCATCTGCCCTGACTCGTACCCACATCAAAATCCATGTTTTCCATGTAGCTGGGAGGAGGGGATGGGGAGAGACCTACAAGGTGGGCCAACCTCGGGACTGCTCCTGGATCCCCCACAGTTCTCTGTCTCCATCTTCCCACTGACCTCACGAGAGGTCCAGAAAAAGGCAAGACTTCGAACCACCCTCCAAGCGGTCTCCTGTCCACACTCTCAGTGCAAAGGAGAGAGGGGCTGTGTGGCAGGGAACAAAGGCCAGCCTGCCATGCCAGGCACCGCACTCCCATCCAGGCCCTAAGAGCCACTCTGTACCCTTGGCCTCCACACCAGCCTTTAACTGAAGGGGGAGGCTGCGGTACAGGAAGGCTGCCCCTACCCCTCCTCGTCTCTCCTGGCAAAGGTGAGATGAGGGCTGTGTACCGGAGTGAATCCAGAAGCCAGGAACTTTAGGGGATGCAATACCTAAAGTGCTCAAAAGATGTATCAAATGGATAAATAAAGAGGAGGGGAGCCCTGGCTGGTGTAGCTCAGTGGATTGAGTGCGGGCCTGCAAACCAGAGGATCTGGTTCGATTCCCAGTCAGGGCACATGCCTGGGTTGCAGGCCAGTTCCCGGCAGGGGATGCAGTTCCTGGCAGGGGGCGCACGAGAGGCAACCATACATTGATATTTCTCTCCCTCTCTCCTTCCCCTCTAAAGATAAATCAATAAAAAAATTTTTAAAAAGCAGGAGAAATGCTGCAAGACAACCTGGAGAAGGCTCAGCTTAGGCTGAGTCCCTTTCCTGGCTCCCTTGTTCGTGACCCATCACCAGGGCAGCGGATGGGACAAAGGTGATTGACGGGGGGACATTAAGTGCCCACTTCACTTTTAGCAGTACAATTGTTTGCTTGTTTCCCGGTCTCTCATCTCCGCTGCTTGATCTCCAACTCCTGTAAACCATCCCCACCTCCTTTCCTCTATTTTCACCATCTTTTCTTGATTGAAAGACCACTAAGGGGGGAGAAACACCTGGGTTTTAGGTTCTTTTAGCTGCTGGTCTTTCCAGAACTCCCCAAAAGTGGGGCTGTGTCTGTAGAGTCAGGGGATCTCTGCTGGACACCTCATCACTTGCTGCCATCGCCAGGAGGTCAAGATGGGGGTGGGGGGGACTGCTGAGACCCAGGCCACAGAGCTCTTCTCAGGGCAGACTGGTGGAGGCTGAAGCCCCAAATACTCTGAGGCTTCTAGCTGGGGTGGAGGGTGTCGTGTGGGGGTTTTGACTTCATGGCTTTGGGGGGAAGCTCTTCGGAAAGATATCTGGATCCCTGGTTTCTAGGGAATGGGACCCTCAAGAAATCTTGGGGTGCTTCCCAGCAACAGTCTGGGAGGAAGGGAAGCAAGAAGGAAAAGAGGGAGGGGCCTGGGCACAGCTGCTGCCACGGGAGCCCAGAGAACAGGCTGTTCTTGCTGCCTCCATGGCAACCAAAATCTAAGAGGGAGGGGGCTGTCAGGCATATACCCTTGGAGGGTCTCTATCCTCCATCACTGTGCCCCACCCTCCTGTTTTCCCCCAAACTCAGCCCTGAAGCAGAGGTGGGGGATGGGAAGAGACAGCCGGTGGGGTTTCATGGCAGGTAGAGAACAGGAGCTGGGGATAAAATGACGCTGAGCAGAGCTAGAAGCTTCCAGAGCTGGGGGTAGGCAGGGTAAGAGGGGCGGAAAGGGCGATGACACAACACGAGGGCAGGGGCTGTAAGCCTAGACCTGGGCTAGACCCTGGCATCTGGCAAGATGCCTGCTGTGGAGGCAGTGTGCCCTTCATGTCGACCTTGCCCAGGTCTGTCAGCAGCCCATTTTGGGAGCCCAGGGAAGGGAGTGAGGTAAGGAGGAGGAGGAATGGCATCTCTGAGTTCAGTGTGATTGCTTCTGGGGGGGGGGGGGAAAGGTGGGTCAGGAGGCACTTCACTTTCTATAGCTCTGGGTCTAGGATTTCAAAGTCTTCCCCACCCAACAATCTTTAAGGCCTTTCATCACAGAGAGATGTGATGGGGAAGTCAGAATGGAGGAGGGACAAAACCAGAGCATTTCCATCTTCCCGTCCCAATCCCGCCACCCTTCCCTGACCCAGATGACTGCTAGGCCTCTCCGCTGCGTCCCGGTTCTTCCTGACTGATGCACAGTGTGGACGAGCCCACCTCCCGCACGTGTCCCGTATCCAGGGATTCTCTCCCAAGGCCTCGGGCAGCCCTATGCCAAGAGACCATTTCTGTACAGGGTAGAGCATGCACCCGGAACAATGCACGCCGCAGACTTGCTCCTAAGAGTTTCAGCCAAACTGATATCACTGAGGAGGGGGCGGTGATGTCACACAGCCACCCTCAGCGCACTGCACACTGGACACTGCCCTGACTCCGCACGGCACAGCCTCCTGCCCCACGGTGCAGCTGTTGCATGTCCACTGTGAGCCCAGGCCTGGCCCACAGGCTCACTTACTGCGTGCTGACTCTGCACTCTGCAGCCACCGCTGCTTACTGCACACTGCAGGCCCCCTTCACCCACTGCGCACCCTCATGCCCACCTCCCCGCTCTGCAGCCCCTGGGCTTCATCCCAGCTGCCCTTCTCATCCCCGTGGCCCCGGTGGGCCAGGAGAGGTATCCTCCCCGCCCCCATGCACTGCAAGCCCCAGAGCCCCCTGCGGGAGCCGTGGCTGCAGCAGAGCTGAGGAGGCAGGTGGCCACCACTGACATGAGCCGGGACTGCCTGACTCAGGCTGTTGGCCAGGACCCCAGGGCGAGCAAGTGATTTTTTCCTCAGGGTAAACTGGGAGATTAGCACAACAGCTCTCCTTGACACACACACCTCCGAGGGCTGACCGTGGAGATAATGCCCCGCCCTGAAAGGCGTGGGAAGGCTGTGGCCCCCGCTGGTAAAACTGGGCTAATGACTTCAGGGGAACCGGTGGGGCCAGAGGGGGTGCTGGGGTAATTAGGGCTCTGCCTGGTGCTGGGAGATCCCGAGATGAAAGGGGCTCTGGCGTCACTGGGTTGCATCTGTGTCCACGAGTGCAGGTGTGTGCGCGCGTGGATAGTGCGGTGAGGCAGTGGAGCCCTCTCGCGTGGGGCAGGGGCTCCATTTTTGTGCCCCGGCCCTCGTCCTTAGATTGGCCCTGGCACCGTTTGGACTTCGGTAGGGACAAACACGAGAGGAAACCCCGCCTCTGTGCCGCTGAGAGCTGGGGTATGGGGCAGGCCTCGCCCCCTCCCCAGCTCAGCAAGGGGGACCAGATCGCCGAGGAAATGGCTGGTGACGGTGAATGGGAAGGGCCTGTGTGGGGAGAGGGCGACATTTGAAAAGGGAGGCAGTGGACCTTAGGGATGAGAGGGGAAGGGGAACAATGGGAGATGAAACTCCAAAAGGGTTAAACACGTAAGGTGATTGAAGTTAAAACGACCTCAGAGGTCACCTGCCCAGCCCTCGCGGTTTAAGGTCGAGGAGCCTCTGCCCCCGAGAGCGGGGGTGATCTGCTCAAGGTCACACAGTGAGTTACCGACCGAGAGGGGCCGGACGCGGAGACAAACTCCGAACACCCAGGGGTTTGGTATTTAATCTTTCTCGCTACTTAATAAGGTGCAGGAGGCTCGTCGATACCCCCATTTCCATTCCCACAATGCAAACCCCCCAAACCTCCACTCTCAGCAAGTAAAGACCCTTTTTTAAAATGACATTTCTTTGAAAATATGGCACCAAGTTCCACTCCTGCCCGAGACTCCTGGCGTGGGGAGGGCGAGTCCGTGGGATGGGGGCGGGGGCGGCGGGGGTCGGCCGGGCGGCTGGCTGGCCCGGGTCCCGGGGCGCGGCGGGGAGCGGGGGCCGCGGGCCGGCGGCGGCGAGGCGGCCTGCAGGGAGCAGCCGCGAGCCGGCCGGGCGCGCCGAGCGAGAGCCCCAGCCGGAGCGGGGCGGGGAAGGGAGGAGCCAAGAGCGGCCGCCGCCTCTGCCGGAGGAGCCGCGGGGCCGCCACACTCGCCCCCCGCCCCCCCGCGCTCACTCGCACTCACACCCGGGCGCAGGAGGCGGGCGGCCCGGGCCCCACCGGCCCCCCATGGACGCCCCCCGCACGGGGCGCTGAGACCCCGAGTAGCTGCCCAGCCGGGTCCAGCGCACCACGCCGAGGTAAGGGGGAGGGAGCGAGGGGGCATTAATATGCAAATACCTTGCGATTGATTATGCAAAGCCGTGGGGCTCTCTCGCCAGCTCCCCGGCGGTCTGGGGGCGCCCGGGGGGGTACCCGCCGTCAGCCTCTGCCTGCCCCAACGCCCTGGCGACCCTGTCACAGCCCCGGAGCTTGCAACTTACGCCCTTGGGAAGGGAGGTGTTGCTAGGAGGTCGGTGGGCCCCGGGGTTTGCCAGCGGAGATGGCGTCCAGGCCTCCCCCTCGAGGGCCCGCCTGGCCTCTGTCCGGCCCGTCTGCTGCGCATTCCCGGGCCCGGCCCCGCTGCCCGCCGCCCGAGCGCCCCCGCCCGCCGCGCCGCTGTTTGTTTACTTACGGTGCGCTGGAGGCCTGCCCCCCCAGCCCCCACCCCTAGCCTCCGAGGCCGAGGCCGAGGCCGAGGCCGAGTGGCCTTTGCAAAGCTGCCGCCAGCTGCGGAGGGCAGTGTGAGTAGGGTGGGGAGCGCGCTTGCACGGGCCCGGGGAGAGGGAAGTCCCCCCCCACAACTTCACCCGCCTCCCCAGTTGAGCATGGCTCTCTGGTTGCAACACTCCTAATTGCAAAAACGTGGCTGGGGGTGGGGGCAGTGTATTTGAGGGTCCCTAGATGATTAGGACGGTTGCAAGCTGCGGTGGTTGGGGAGGAGAGGGAGGAATGGACCTGTGTTGTGCGTGCCCCCCCTTTTCCCTCCCCTTGCAACGTGTCTCCTCCGGTGCCCCTTCTCCGCCTGGGGCCCTCCCTTGTCCAGTGTGAAAGAAAGGCCTGGGAAGAGGGGAATGATAGGGGCAGTGGAGAGAGCCACGGTTTCCAGGGTGGAGGTCCCAGAAAGAAAGCCGGGGGGATGGGAACCCACTCTTCAATGATGGCTCTGGCCCCAGGAGGGGGAAGGAATGAACAGGGCTGTTGTCCAAGATGAGGGGAAAAGCAAATGTGACATGCAGACACCAAGCTATGCCCACACAGACAGCCACATGCACAGCCAGGGACACCCAGGCAGACTCAAGGACAGGAGCCGCTGGACACACCCACACGGGCACAAGGGGAGAGGCAGGCTGCTGCTGCACCAGGGAGCTCAGAGGGTGGGACACACCCACGGGAGACTGACCCATGCACATACCCACGAACAGGGTCACACGGAGATGCTGCCACACGCGTGGGCAAGGAGGAGTTGCCGTCACCCACACAGAGAAAGTCACTGTGGCATGCAGGCATAAACACAGGGCAGTTGCACACAGCCACACTTTACAAAAGACCCTGTCACTCACAGACACACACGTGCTCACAGGGTCCCGGTCACACAGGCGTCATCACCTGCCCTCCGTGATGGTCACCGTCCCTCCATCAAACCCAAACTCGGCTGTACATCGACACAGGTACACACAGCTTAGCAACAAGTATTTCCTTGGACTCCTACTGTGGATAGCTGAGGTTCTGTCTATGACACAGACCCTGCTCCCGGGAAGATTCAATGCGTTCGTGTGAAAGGATTTTCCTGCGTGATCGTGCCAGGTATGCATTCCTGACAACAGTCTCGGTCTTTGTGGCTTCTCATGCCACCCTACTGGGTGGTGAGCTTGAGACCTGGCAGAATCACTCCAAGAGCTCTGGATCCCACCCAGAGCCTAGCACAGGAAGCGCTCTGTAAATACTTGTTTGGTAATTGATTGACTGCGGGAACTCCAGACACAGGTGCACTCATTTGCACACAGTCCCAGGGACTCAGGTGCAGAAGGCTCAGGTCCACACCAACAGCTGTGTCTAGACAGCCCCAGACACACATACTACAGCTGTGCCATCAGGCACACACACCCCTAGATGCACACACAGACGGGGACGTTTTCCCTTAAGCTTCCTTCTATCTTCTTCCTTATTAAGGCTCAGCTTTTTTTTTTTTCCAGGGAAAGTAGAGCAAAGAGAGTAGGGGCAGGGGGGTTCCAGAGGGCCGAGTCATGGGCCTGAAGCAGTGTCCAGTAACTTCCAGCAGCTGGGATTATCCTGGCTGCTGGGGGAAGGGGATGTAGGGTCTCTATCCCCACCCTCAAAGCAAATGGGAGGCGGGAACCTAGCTGCCCCTGCTGGGACCCTTTGTCCGGGCCTTTCCCGAGGCAGTTCACTCACCCTCAGCTTAGTTCCTGCTTCTCACCCTGAGTCTGGCCCCTTTTCCCACCTCTGCCCTCCTGTCTGAACTTGGAAGCTTTCCTTGGGAGGCTGTGTGCTGGTGAGTGTCTGAGTGAGTGATGTGTATTTTTGACTTGGAATTTCTCTCTAACGCTGTCTCTCTGTGGCTCTGTCTTGCTGTGTCTGATTTGCTCTCCTTGTTTCTCTGCCAGACTCTAACTCTCACCCTGTCACTACCCCCGTCTGTCTACCCCTGTTCTTGTCTGTTTCTGCCACAACCTCCTTTCTCAGAGCTGGGAACTGGCAGTGATGTTCTTCATAGTTTTCCGGTTGTTAATACTCAAACCCCGCCCCTCAGTCCCTGCCTGCCCTGCCTCTGGGGTCATGGAGAGGTTGAGGTGGGGGGCGGGGGGCTCAGCCGGCCGCTCAGGACATCCTGCACTTCCTTAATGCTGCAGCTGCAGGCCAGAGAGTTTGGGGGTCTGGGAAGGGGGGGTAGGGAAGGGGGTCACCCAGCACCCATGCTGACCTCTCAGGCTGGCAGGCTTAGCCAGGAGACACCAGGGAGGTAGAAGCCCTGGGTGTGCGCGTCATAGCAACCGAGCTCCAACCACACCAGTGAGGAGCTTCCCACCATGCTCCTCCACTGGAGGAGGCTCGACCCCGTGGGCAGAGTAAGGAGTTGGCAGGACCCACAGTGGACATTCTCCACACCCCTGAGAGATGCCCAACAGCTGTGTCCTCTTCGCCGAGCCTGTTTTGGAGGGCACAGCTGCCCTGACTACGTGCAGGGCTGGGTGAGGCCCTCTCTCCCACAAGTGCAGTCTCCAGCCCGGGGTGGCAGAATGGGCAACTCTTCTTCCAGAGAGTGGAACTGAACAGGGGACACCCAGCATTTCTGCCTCGCTCCCCTCTAGCTGTGGCCTGTTTGGGTGAGGAAGACCTGGTAGTGATTATATTATAGAGAATCCACGAGCTGCTACGCATGGGAAACTGAGGCTAGGTCACAGGGAACAACACATCCCTGGACGAAAGACCAAGGTATCTTTCCTCTAGCAGGGGATGGCTGAGAGCATGAGCTTTTTCTGGAGGCTGGTTGCCTGGGTTTGAATCCTAGAAATGCCACCTGCTCTTTGTGAGACCTTAGGCAAGCAATTTAACCTCTCCCCGTATTATCTGTACATTGGAGATGGTAATACGCACTTCATTCAGCTCTGTGAGGATCAGAGGATGAGAATATATAAAATGCTTTAAAAAGTGCCAGTTGCCGACAAGCACTGTGTGTGTTGGCTGTTCCAGGGAGGAATACAGTGGGTCCGGGGCCCCCTGGAAGCTTGGTGGAGAACTGGAGCTCCTAGACATGGCAGTGACAGGAATGATATAGGGGGTGGGGGTGGGCATCATGGGTCCCTCATCTCTAGACCCCTCAGCCTTTATGTCACCATTTTCTCCTTGACACGTTTTTGCAACCTGGAGCTCCTCTGAACCTCAGCTTCTAGCTGCTGCTGAAAGGGAGCCCTTGGCATTTCAGCCTGGGACACACCTCCCCAGTCAGGGGCACCTGCGTGGATGTTCGGGCATCTCTGCGTCTCTGTTGGGACAAGTCTGAACACTGGGAGCACGAGGATGGGTAATAACAAGGAAAGCAGGCTTGCCTCCCTCACTCCTTACTTGTGGAGTACAGCACCCTTCCTCCCTCCTGGCGAGCCAGCAACCCAGCTGCACCATTGACCAATCAACCAGGGCCCAATCCTGGCTGACAGACCCTGGTTCCCCACTTCTGCATGGAGGGAACATTAGTGTGAGGGGAGGTGGCACTGAGTAATGATCAGTGTGGTAGGCGTGGTGGCTTGAAATCCAGGGTCTGTCCTGGGTTGCCTTTTCCCTCCGTGAAGCTGGCGGTAAGACTCCTCTCCCCTACAAATCCCTTTTATTTAGCTCCTCCCCTTCGAGGTGTAGCAAGGACAATGGGGGGGGGATGCTCTGTGGTCGGCCGCTGGGGAGCCAATCTCAACTCTAGTTCTCCTGTCTGCAAGGGGGGCTTTTGTAGATCTGGGGGAGAGGCAAGCGTGATCCCAGTAGAAAGAGCACCAACTGGGAGCTGGCGGCTGGGTGTCTGCCATTCACCAGTTGCTGACTTTGGGCCTGAGCTTTCGTCACTTGGAGACCGTGGTGCCCACCTCACCCAGACTGCAGGGGAATAGCGCGCCATGGTGTGGCAACTGTGTCCAATCTGGGCTGTTTTCCTGGCGTGGTCAGCAACGCCTGTTGCTTCCCCTCTCCTCCCGGGTCCTGGCACGCTCCAGGGTGGGGATGCACATGCTGCTGGGACCAGAGACAGCTCTGGGGCTCTGGCGGAGGCATCTGGGGCTAGTGTGTGGTGGAGGGCATATGGTTCTCAGGCACATGGTGCTGCCTTCCTCCCTGGCAGGCCCAGGTAGGGCTGCCAAAGGGACCTCACTTTTGCATACCTTTGTGTGAGGCAGTCCAGAGGGAGGGGTCAGAAGTGCTCTGGGTACGCAAGGGGAGCAAGATGGAAACTTATTGGTCCCCAGAAAATGCTACCGTTGCTCCCCCACGTTGAGGGTGAGCATTCAGCCTGGGGACCTGGGGCTGGAGCTAAAGATTAGGGCCAAAGGCACAGCCACACCCTCCAGAAGTAGCAAAGTGCAGCATGACAGGACCAAGCCCCCAGCCCACCCCCTCTTCCTCCTCCTCTTCTCCCGCAAGGGAGAGATGAGCTCTCGGCTCTGAGAGCCTTAGCTGCCTGTTTCATTTTCTCTTTTACCCAGGCACGTGGGCGGGGAAAGGGGAACGGGAGGAGGCTTTGGTGGCTATCGGCGTTTTTGTACACATCAGGGAGTGGGCGTGTTGTGCGCGCACCCATGTGTGCGTGTTTTGTGCATGTGTGGGCCGAGGAGGGCTCTGAATATCTGTGGAACGGTACGCCAAGCTCGCCGTTCTGCGCATGCGGGGTGAGTGTGTGTGTCTGCACGTGTCCGTGTGTGTGCCAGAGACTCAACTGCAGGCGGGCTCGCGCGCGCATGCACACACACACACACACACACACACACACACTTTTTAATCTCTCTCCCCATTCCTTCCTTCGCTCTCCTCCTCCCTCTATCCCCTTCTCTTCCCCCTCTCTCCCTCTGCTCTCTCTCCCTCCCCTCTCTCTCCCACCCTCCCTCCCCCCTCAGTGGGGGCTAGCTTCCACCTCCCTGGGGTGCCTGAGAGAAGAACATCCCTGCCTTTCCCTTCCACCATTTCCTTCCTTCCTGGGCGGTGCTCCCCAGGGCTTGGGGACAGTTCCTCTCCATGGCCTCTTCCTCTCTCCTTGGAAGAGGGGAGTGGGGAAAAGAGGACCCCAAGCCCTGTGCCCAGATACCATCTGCAGTGAACGCCTTGGCCCCGTGACATTCGTGCCTCCAGCCTTCAGCTGCCCCAGCACCCAGCTCCGATTACCCGTGGCTGCTGGGGGAGGGTGGGGAGAATGCGCCATGCCCAGCTGGGGGTGCTCCCAGCTCTGCTCTCTTAGCTACTTGGATTTCCCACCTCCATTCCTCAGGGGAATTGGGTCAGGGGACACGACGTCCTGTGGGATGGCGGGGAAGGAGCCGGGCGTGGGGGTGACCTCTAGACCTGGGCAACCACCTTGATGCCTGACGGGAGCTGGCCTGGGGTGGGCGGGAGGAGGGAGAGGACAGCGGCAGGTGGGTGAGGTTGTGTTGGGGGGAAGCATGGTCTTTGTTGTTAACACTGGGCATCTGGCCCAAGTCAAGGCTGCTGTTTATGTCCTCCTGTCTCGGACCTGCAGGGGGGAGTTTCCTGTCCTATTCTTTGGGGGCAGAGGATCCTTTGTTGATCCAGTGTCCCCCACCCCCATCCCCCATTCTCGAGCCTCCAGGGTCCCACAGTGGCTTGGAGATCACACTTCAGGGTCACCACCCTCAAGCTTCACAATCCTGTCTCATGGGGGCCCAGAGAGGGCCCACCAAGGAGTGCAGCCGCCCTCCCAGCCTCCCTCCCTCTTGCCAAGCTGGAGCCCGTGTCTGTGTATTCCTCTGCCTTCTCACCCCTGCCAACCAGTACCTTCCTTCCCGCCTTCTCTCTTTCCTGGCGCTAGGATAACAGTGCGTTGGGTGGGGCAGTCCTGCTCAGTCCATACCTGAGAGTAGGAAGGGGGGTTGGGATGGGGAAGAGAAGAAAAGCTCCCAGCCCTGAGGGGCACTACCCCTCATGGTGGGGGCTTGTGTGGCTGCAGCAGCCTCCACCCTCACCAGACTCCCAGGGGCTGTTGGTGCCTGTGGCTGCCCGAGGGAGCCCACGCTGGCACCGGCGGCAGTGTCTGCACACAGATGCCTGGGTTTGCCTGTGCATGCTTCTGTGTATGTTTGGGCTACAGTAGCCACCTGGGCCCCCTTGCATCACCCTTCTCGGCTCCCAGGATGTGGGATAGGGCATCCACCCCGGATCATTGGGAATGGGGGGGTAGTATCTCCCCCAACCCTAGCAGTAGGCAAAGGGGAAGGGGAGAGGGAGGTGTGAACCTACCCACAGCACTATTAATAGCCCACATGCCAGGCCACCAAGAACCAGCTGTCACCGTGGAAACCAGCTCTACTACCCCCTCCCCCAGCCTCTGTGGGGTGGGACTTAGGCAGGGCATGAAGTAACCCCCCCACCCATTTTTCTTTGTTACCTTTCTTTCTTTCTTTGTCTCCCCCTCCATTTTTCTCTCCTCCTCCCCTTCTCTGTCCTTCTGTCTGCCTCACCCTTCTCTCCCCCATCCATCTCTCCTCATCCCCCGCCCCACCTCATTGCCGCCTCTCTGCCTTTCCTTATACTTCACAGGCATGCCCTGCTCTACCCCATCCCTTCCCAGCTCTTTGTTCTTACCCCTCCTCATCTTTCTTGCTGTCTTCCCCCATACTCTCTTTTACCCCTTCCTGCCCCCTTTTCTCCCCTTTTCTGGGCCCCCTCTCTGTGAGTGTGCCTTTCCCTCTGTGGTTGGCAAGGAGGAGGGTTGGGCTTCCTTTAGAGCGTTAAGGACAAAGTTTAGGGGCCCTAGACAGGTGGGGCCAAGGGCAAGAGCAGACACCTAGGAGAACAGCGTGTCTCGAACTGGGGGCTAGATTCTGGGGGCAGAGGGGTCTGGCAGCCCCAGGAGTCCTTTGGGAACGGTCCGTGGGTCTGTGGGTCCGCAGGACCGCGCAGTGGGAGAGGCTGGCAGTGGGAGGCTGGCGTGATGCCCGTGGATGCCGCATTGGGCGCTCGTCCCTGTCCCCCCATTGCAGAAGCACTCGAGCTTAATGAAATGCTTCCCCCTCTACGGGCACCTTGCCCACACTGCCACCCGGCAGCGCTTATCTGACAAAAAGGGAGTGGGTGGCCAGGCCAGCTGACAGGTGGGTCTCGCTGTCCAACCGTCCAGGACTGTCCAGTCCAGTCTCAGGACCTCATAGCTATACCCCCTCCACCTCCTCAGGGCTGAGCCTCGCCTCTGCAGGGAATGTGTGGGGAAGGAGCGGGGGATGGAGCAGAACTCCATGAGGAGGGGAGAGAGGCTGCCCTTCAGCGTGGGCGTCCCTGCCCCAGGCCCCCTTCCCTACTGACCTTTCTCTCCCCGCGGCTAACACAGGCTCACATGGTATGTGCCTCCCCAAATGCTGGCCCTCTGCTTGCGCTGTGTCATCTCAGTGTCCCTAGGGAGCTGACCAGGAATTCCCAGGGGTTCCAACTTCTTGCTAGGGGCCAGGTGAAGGTGCCCTCAGCAGTGAAGGCAGTGCCTTTCTCCTCTGCCCACTGCCAGGGCCCCACTGCCAGTGCAGTCTGGGCCGCACCATTCAGCTCAGCACAGAGATGGGGCAGAGAGGGAGCCTTCCCCTCCCACAGCGGGCACGTGCAAGCCCGTGGTGGTGCCCAGAGACATTTGGAGTTGAGGCTGGGCCGGGGAGGGGGAAGGGAAAATAAATATGGTGGCTTAGGTTGGCACTGCCCCAGGTGTGCCCTGTAGCAGCTGGCAGCAGCAGGGATGAGGGAGGAGGGGGTCCCCAGAGCTATGGCCTGAGGCAGGGATCACCCATGGCATGTGGCTGTTGCTGGTGTCCCATGCCTGGCCTGGCCCCCAGCTGCTGACACCCATTCATGAACATCCTGGCCCCCTTTGCCGGCCCCCAGGGACTGCTCCCCAGGGCTGCCCCTCTCTCAGCATGCCCACTCCCGCGCCTGTCTCCTCCCCTCCCCAGGGGCACTTGGGCCTCCTGCTGGCGAGTGGATTTTTCCAGCCTCTGTAAACAAGTGGTGGCAGCGTGCCAGGTGGGCAGGAGACAGGCGGGGGCAGCACCGCAGCCAGGGTGTGCCAAGCACCGAGGCACAGCCTGGGGGGGAGATGGGGAGACACCCAGAGAGAGAGAGAGAGACATTCAGATACAGACAGACATACCCAAGGAAGCCTTGTTGGGTACAGACAGAAGTGGAAGTGGGCAACAGAAAATAGCCCTCTATTGTCCAGTCCAGCCGCACAACCTCCCTGGCCCCCCACCCCGCACTGCTCTGGCCGAGAGCCGCACGCCCCAGTGCCCAGGCCCTGGGCATCCCCACCCACTCCTACTTCTCCCCCCACCTCCACCCCTTCAGGCTGGCTACGCCATTATAAATTTATAACAGGAATTTCTCCACAAGCCAAGAAAAACTTGACCTACTTTCTTGACGGCTCTCTGGGCTAAGGCTCCCCGCTCACACCCCCACCAGTCTCCTGTCTGGCCCCCAGTGCCTAGTCCTGGTCTGTGGGGGTATCAGAGGAGAACGGGCTGCCCTTCTGTCCTCTGGCCACACTCCATATGCTGGGGGCTCCACCTGAGTGAGGAGGCCCAGTCCCACTGCCCTGCCCTGCCCGGTGGCCTCACTTATCTCAGCAGGCCCCTCCCACGCCGTTCCTTATCAGCTCTTGAGGGTGGGGTGGGGGGCCCAGGGGTGAGGTCTCTGGTGCAGCAGCCACTCCATGCATGTTGTATGTTGGGAGCTGCACCCTTTGCCACCCCCCCCCAACAGCACGCCCATACCTGCCTATGGTTCAGACAGTAAGCTTCAGATCTGGAGCCTGTGGTCAGAGGAGCAGTGTGGAGGGAATGGTGGGCTCCGGTTGGCATTACCTCGGACTCCAGGGGGTGGGACAAGGCTAGCCTTCAAGCCAGGCTTCGAGGTTTTAGTCCCCGAGCCACCTGCTCACTGGCTTTGTGAGCTTGAGTGAATGACCAAGACTTCTGAGACTCAGTTTCCTCACCTGTGAAGTTCTGCTGCCCACTTCAGAGGGCCCTATTACCTCTTCAGTCAGCGTGGATTGGTTTGCTTTCCCCTTTCCCTTGCTGTCCTGGTGGGTGGCAGCTCAGCTAAGCCAACCGAGATGTCTGGTCCCCAGACTGGGAAGTGGGATTTGGGACCTTCTAGGGACAGTGCAGGAGCCCTTGGGAGGCTGGGGTTGGCGAGCCAGAACTCAGCCAGCAGCAGGGGTGGTCCGCTCCCCACAGTCTCTGTGTCTCTCTCCAGCAGGGCACTCAGTGGGCGTTCATGACCCCTGCTTCCATGCCCACACCCCACCCTTCCTTCACGAGTGCCTCCCAGGCCTGGGCTAAAAATTGCTCATCTGTGGTCCCCTCTTGCTCTGTGGTATGGTGGATTTCATGAAAACTTGGCTGGATGGGGGGTAACAATCGCTAGTGCTTCATAGACACTTGTTAAGGGGCAGATACCTCATTAAATGTCAGGACTTAGACATGGTGCATGGATGATCTCATTCTTTCCCTCCATCCATTTCCGTGTCTGGGGCTTAGGACTCGGATCTCTAGTTTGGCCTGCTAAAAACCTGTTGATCTGAGGGCTGAGGCCAGTTCTCTCCCTGCGCCTGCCCTCCATGCCCACCACCAGCTTGTTATGAGCTTCACGTTGCCACCAAAGGACTCCTGTGCACCCTCCCCACAGTGCTGCCACCTTATCCTGTCTCTCTGCTCTCTCTGCAGGGACCTCTGGACGGGACAAGACTCTGAAGCTGCTCCCCCAGCCCAGGACTCCCCCAGCGTTCCCCCCAGCTTTCCCCCCAGCGCTACCACCTGCCACTCCCTGGCCCGTCTCACCGCCCACCCCCCTTGGGGCGCAGGGCATGGTGTGAAAGGCCAAGTGCTGAGGCGGGCACCATGGGTGCTGTGCCCTAGGCCTGGGTGGTGGGGGGTGGGCGGCCTGTGGGTGTGCCGGGGGGGCCAGTGTGCCCACCCCAGTCTCTTGGCGTGCTGGAGGGCATCCTGGATGGAATTGAAGTGAATGGAACAGAAGCCAAGCAAGGTGGAGTGTGGGTCAGACCCAGAGGAGAACAGGTAACGGGTCTGGCAACAAGGTCGTGTCGACCTCTGGGCGGCAGGCATGGTCACCTAGCTGGGCAAAGGAGAGCTGAGCTTGGGCCTTTGGGGGAGTGGGTGCAAGGCCCGCAGGCCTGCTGCTTGCCTTTGCCCAGGAGATGAGGTTGTGTTCACATGTGACAGAGAATTAGGCACCTGGATGGAAAGGTAGCCATTTTGAAGTGGGGAAGTGACCCAGAGCAGAGAAATGATCCGGAGCAGCCATGTGGCCCCTCCCTTGACTGTACTGGGCAGTCTCAAATGCCCCCAGTGTCCCCTCAGCCTCCCTCACCTGAGCTTGTGAAATGCTAACAGGCTTGCCAGCTGTCCCCTCTCTCTGCTGACCTGTTCACATCTGACCCCTAGTGTGTATCCGCAAGCCCTGGTGCACGGTTAGCCTTGAACTGTCCCGTCACAGGCACCGGCGACTGTTGCAGCCCGTGCTTATATTTGGAACCTTCTGGGAGCCCCACAAGCTCTTCCTTGTTCGTGGGCAAGGGCGGGCGCTGCCGTGGGGCTCCTCCCAGGAAGCAGAAGGCATTGCCAACTACAGATTTTGCTCACACGTGGAGGAGGCAGCAACCCTACACACGCCACTAGGAATGGGGTACCGTGATCTGCATTGCAGTCGAGCCCAGAGGGTCTCTGCCTCTCCCACTAACTCCAAGTGGCACGGGACTTTGTGCCAGTTGGCGTGGTGCCTCTGGAGCTGGGTACAGCCTGTGTCTATGGCCAGAGAGAGGGTGGGGGATGGAGTGTTCTGGGGAGCAGAGTGGCCGTTGCCTAGGAGACCAGATCCTGAGCCAGGAGGCCAGAGGCCTGGCCAGGCAAAGCCCTGGGGCCCAAGACTGGGTCTCTGGAGGGGTGGAGGAAGTGGATGGGGCTGGCAGTGGATACAGCACCTGGAGTTTCCCTTTCCCAAAGCCTCCTCACTCCAGGGGTTGGCGGGGGGACTCTAAAAAAGAAGATTGGGTGTCACTGCATAGCTCTAACTGACAGCCTCTGTACCTCCCTGCCCAGACTTCTGTGAATCTGGAAGAGTCTGCTTCTAACCAGAGAAAGGCTGGAATCCCGGTTCCGGGTCCCCCAAGAGCTGCAGCCCCTCCCCGTCACCCTCCCCGCCCCCCCAACCATGACCCTGCGCCATCTTGTGGCTGTCCTTGGGACTGCACCCAGAGGCTGTAAATCTAGTAATTGCTGAAGACCAACAGCTCAACCCGGGCCTAGGTGGCCCAGAGTTCTCCCACACCTTCCTTCCCCTCCTGGAAGAGGGGGGAGGTCTGACTTTCCAAATGGCACAGAAATCATACAGGGGTATTCCCTAAGGAGCATGGAACACAGAACTGTCTTTGACCGTGTCCCTGACCAAGGTCACTGTGTCAGTACGTTGGGAGCTGCATCAGGGGAGGGGCCCTGCAACATGCCACGCGCAGGATGGGTGTGGGAAGTTATACAAGTCGTGCATGCATGTGGAAGGCTTATGTAACCTGTGTGTGCCGAGGTTATGTAACATGTATGTGGAGAGGCTGGTGACATGTATGCACAGTGGCTATGGGTTGCTGATCCCTTGCGCCGAGGGGCTCAGGGTCCTTGTCCTGGCCCTGATTTCAGTGCATCAGCAGGCACAGGTGGGACCTCTGTTTGCTGCTCTGTTAAATGGATACGGTGGACAGGGTGACTCTGGAAGTCCTTTTCTGTTGCCGTATTCTTGGCTCTGGGTTCTAGCTGCAAGGCACTGTGTATTTTCAGTCACTGTGGTTATTTAGCATGAATGTATGTCCTGGAAATCAAGCTACATGTTTCCTGGGGGGAGGGGGGTGTATTAGTAGGTGTCTGTCCAGAGGGTTGTGTGACACATGGGCATATCCTAGAGGTCATATAACACATTTGAGAAGGTCCTGGGAGTTGCATGGGTATGTAGATGCTGATGCTTATTACCATGCTTGGGTTGGTACTGAAGGCTGCATAGTTTCATAGGCAGTGGTCTTGTGTTACACATACATGTACGTGTTCTACAGGTTATGCTGCTTGAAACATGTTCTGAAGATTCTTTCTGCATGTGTCATGTACTGAAGGCTTGAATATGTGGCTATCTTGTACATTACAGGTGTTTAAGGTCTTATAATGCTTGGAGTGTGTGTGTGTGTGTGTGTGCGTGTGTGTGTGTTTGGGCCCTAGAACATGCCTGTGCCCCAGCCAAGCTTTGTATCTCTCTCTCTCTGAAGCTTCTAGATAGCTGGGCCTTTCTTGGTGTTGTCAGCTGACCTGGGGGTGGGAGGTAGACGAGGACCTGAAATGTGGAAAGTCAGGCCTGGGGGCTTGTGTAAGCCTATTGGATGAGAAGGGGGCTGCCCAAAACTGCTCTGTGATTCTGCTCACTTTGCTCCCATGCAGTGCCAGGTCACCAGATGGAAAGCGAAAAAGAAAGAACGGCCAATGTTCCCTGAAAACCAGTATGTCAGGTGAGCCTGGCTACCTGTGCCCTTCCTCCCTGCCCCAAACCCCACCAAACCACACCATGGCTGTCCTGGAGCCTGGCCGTGTACCAGCAGCTCCTGTGTCGGACAGGAAGAGCCTCCTAGAGGGCTTGGGATGGACTTGTCTGAAGGTGAGACGGGTGACATGGGCATGGCCCAGCCTTGAAGAAGGATTAGGTCAGAAAGGGTCTCTTCCCTTTGCCCATAACCCCCTTGCTTGAGACCCCCGCCCACACCCCAGAATCAGGGCCTGAGCTAAAGGGCTGAGGGGCTGTATTCCCCGGAGCCGAGCTGCTGACATTAGCTCTTCCATATTCTTAGGGAAGGGGATGGACAAGATAACCTCTAATGTGCCTCCAGGATTCTACCCTGCAGGGAAGCTGGGCTAGGGGATGGGCCAGGAAGGACAAGCTGGGGGCTGCAGAGAGTGTAGAAGCCTCTGTGCTGGGAGCCCAAGCCATGCCTGCCTGCCTGCCTCCCTTCCTCCCTCCCAGGGTATATCCCTAGTTACCTGGACAAAGACGAGCAGTGTGTCGTGTGTGGGGACAAGGCAACCGGTTATCACTACCGCTGCATCACTTGTGAGGGCTGCAAGGTATGGACCAGCCAGCTCCTGCCCCTCCTCCACCACCTGAGCCCCATCTCACTCCTGTTAAGGTCCTTAGTTCCCGGCACAATAGATGGCTCTGTATACATGTAACCTAAAGCCCACCTGTTACATCCTCATTTCTCTTCTCTCATTCATTCGTTCGTTCGTTCATTCATAATCCCTGCTCTGCCCCTTATAGTTAAGATGGCTAATATCTCGGAGCCTTGGTTTCTTCGTCTATGAAATGGGGATAATCATGCTGCCTACCTCATAGAGTTGTTGGGAGAATTAAGTGACATCATTCACACAGACTATCTAAGACAGTGATAGCCCTGGCCAGGCCGCTCAGTTGGTTAGAGAGCCATCCCAGTCACACCAAGGTTCCGGGTTCAATCCCCAGTCAGGGCACATACAAGAATCAACCAGTTGCTCTGGCTGGTGTGGTTCAATGGACTAAGTGCCCGCCTGAGAACTGACAAGTTGCAGGTTCAATTCCCTGTCAGGGCACATGCCTGGGTTTTAGGCCAGGTACCCAGTTAGGGGTACGTGAGAGGCAACAACAAATTGATGTTCCTCTCCCTCTCCCCCTCCCTTCCCCTCTCTCTGAAAATAGATAAATAAAACATTTTTAAAAATTTAAAACAAAAGAAAAAAGAGAAGCAACCAATGAATGCATAAATAAGTGGAACAACAAATCCATGTTTCCTTCTCTCTCCCTTTCTAAAATTAATAATAAAAATGCTTTACTAAAAACATAAAAAGTAAAACAATGGCAGACACAAACGGACCACCCAGCCGACATCAGTCGTCACTCCCCCACTCGGTGTGTTAGGCGTGAGGGGCGCAGTGTGTGTTGTCCTCACGCTGCTCGCAGCCTACAGGCAAGACAGACATCGGCTGAAACCAGTATCATTGTTTTTCAAAATGCGGTTCAAGGACCACCTGCAGTCTTAGTTAAATGCAGATCCCTAGGCCTCATCCCAGCCCCAGCAGAATCTTTTGTGGGAGAGCCCAGGAATCTGTCCCTGGGGCAAGTTCCCCAGTTGCGTCCACTGCACCTGAAAGGGTGAGAACCAGTGTGGGTGGGGGTGGGGGCCCCAGAGAGGAAGAGGATGCCCTGGGTGCCTGGGCAGAAGGGACAAGGTTATAGACTTGGGGAGGCTTAATTAGGTTTCACTTTGGGTATTTCAACCTGGGTGGTTTTTCTGGGATCATCACCTCCTGCAAATGGAACTTTCCTAGAAACAGAAATATTTAAAAATATGTTAAGGGGCCCTAGCTGGGTAGCTCTGTTGGTTAGAGCATTGTCTAGATACACCAAGGTTGTAGGTTCAATGCCCAGGCAGGGCTCATATAAGAAACAACCAGTGAATGCGTAGGGAAGTGGAACAACAAATCGATGTTTCTCGCTCTCTCCCTCCCCTCTAAAATATGTGTGTAAAGACTTCAAGTTCGTTTCTTTCTTGGTGTCCACCAAACCAAGACCACTAGGGATTCAGAGTCCCATGGCAGCGTCCCTGGAAGCCATACAAGCAGCGTAGCATAGACTGGGAAGCCTCACCCTCAGGCTCCTCTGAGTTCCAGAGGGGCCTCTCCAAAGGACAGAGAGGCCTGACCCCACCCCTCGAGAGTCTGATGTTGTAGGCCCGGGAATCTGTACTTTTGGTGAAACCCTGGGTGACTTCAGTGCACCCCAGAGTCTGAGAGCCCAGACCTTGGTGTCCCACACCTCAGGACCCATTCTGGCTCCGAGGCCCCCTTAGCCATTTGGGCAATTTAAGCAAATTGGACACATTGCTACATCTCTCCAAGCTTTCGTTTTCTAGTCAGCAAAATGGAGACAGGGACAGCCTCCTGTCTCTTACCTCGTGGGGTTCACACGCGTGTTGCACATGCTGGTGCCTCAAAGGCTTTTAAGTGCCTGGCACATAGCATTCAGTGCGATGTACAGAGCTGAGAATTTTGCTTTAGAGCTACCAGAATTCATACACAATGCCTTATTTTGACTTTTTGACACCCCCCCCCCCCGCAACACCTCATTTCATGAACTCCACCTGCATGGGTAATGGGCAGCATGTGTGAGAACGGTTTTGGGTCAGTGTGGTTTCCGAGTCCTTTAATGAGATGGAAATCAGGTACTAACTGGACTCGTGGTGCTGCACAGGACCCCACCCTATCCCAGGCCCAGGTCTCTGAACTTCACTCATCCTCCCTGCCTCCGCCCCCACCCCCACCCATGTACCCCCAACCCCTTAGCAGCCAGGGCAGCTGCGGGTGTGTGTTCCTAAGGCCCTCCTAAGTCCTGGCAGAGCCCAGTGGCCCTGAGCCTGCTGGGGCAGGAGTACCCAGGCTCCCTCACTAACCCCTGACCTCTTCCCCCCCCCCGCCCCCACCCTGAACTGCATGGTGAGTTCAGGAAGGGGAGGTCACCATCTCAACACGCTCCCTCTCCCTGCACCCTAGGGCTTCTTTCGCCGCACAATTCAGAAGAACCTGCATCCCACCTACTCCTGCAAATATGACAGCTGCTGTGTCATCGATAAGATCACCCGCAACCAGTGCCAGCTGTGCCGCTTTAAGAAGTGCATCTCCGTGGGCATGGCCATGGACTGTAAGGGGGCGTGGCATGGGGACTGTCAGGCCAGGTGGCTGGGGTGGGGGCGAGTTCACGTGTGGCAGCTCCCTTCCAGAGTAGCCTCAGGGCCCACAGGGCAGAGTGACAGTGCAGGTCAGGCTGATGGCGGAGTGAATGTTAGGGTCTTGGTCCCTGCCGCCCTCATCCCTGGGGAAAGGAAACAAAGGATTCCTCCCTGGGTTCCATGCCTGAGCCCCAGTGCTTACCTGCCTTTTACCACACCAGGCTTCAGAGGGGGTTGTTGGGTAGAAAGAAGTCCTGAGCACCCCACCCTAGCACCATGTTCCTGACTACCAAAGGGGGCACCCCACTTCTGGGTGAGAGGACATCTTTTATTGCCTAGGGACTGGGTGGTGGGGTCTTCTAGTAACTGCTGTCACCATAACCCTTTAGACCAGACCCTGCTCAGCCTCTGGATCAGCCCAAAGTGGAGTCGATATCCCAGTGATTATCGTGATTCAGGTTGTGCCCCCCAGCTGCTAGGGAATTCGGAAGTCACTCGACCCTCTGGCCCTCAGCTTCCCCGACCCGCACCGTGGGGAGAGCAGTTTCTGAGAGGGTAGCGGAGATGGCCACGCGAAGGGCACGTGTCCTCCTGTTGTTGACAGTGGTTCTAGATGACTCAAAGCGGGTGGCCAAGCGCAAGCTGATCGAGCAGAACCGGGAGCGGCGGCGGAAGGAGGAGATGATTCGGTCACTGCAGCAGCGACCAGAGCCCACTCCCGAAGAGTGGGATCTGATCCATGTCGCCACGGAGGCCCATCGCAGCACCAATGCCCAGGGCAGCCATTGGAAGCAGAGGCGGAAATTCCTGGTAAGGAGGGGTGGGGGTGGGGGTGAGGGGCAGCCAGGTGCCAGGGAGAGGTGAGGGAGCTCAGAGTCTTGCTTCCTCCAGGAAGCCCTCTTAGTTTAATCTAACCCAAAGCTGAAACTCCCCACACCTTGGTGGTTTTTATTTGTACACCTGTCCATGTGTCCCTGCTGTCTGAGTCCTGCCTGTTCCATCCTATTGGAAGCTACGTGAGGACAGGGACTTGCCATCCTCATTGAATTTCCTGTAGGGGTGACCTCGCCTCTTTTCCCTGTGCACAGTGACTAGGAAGTGGGGGAGGACACAGTCATGTAACAGTGTTCCGGGTGCCGGGCATTGTGTTAGGCCCTGACAAAACTGAGTGAGTGCCAGGTGAATGGTCAGCTTGAGGGGTGACAGACAGTTGATCATATGCAGTGGGGGGGGCAGGACACTGGTGGGGTGTGCCAGTGTGTGTACACAGGCTGCGATACCAAGCAGCTGTGTGTGTGGCAGTCAAAAATCAGACTACCTGGTTCTATAACTTACTAGTCCTGTGACCTTGGGTTTATCAGTTAGCTGCCCTATGCCTCAGTTTCCTCACCTGTGAAATGGAGATAATTATAATATCTTATGGGGTTGTGATGAGGATTAAATGAGATAATATATGTAAAACATGTAACCTAAGGCCTGGCCATGTATTGAATAGTCAATAAGTATAGCTTCTATTATTATGACATCACTTCTGCTACCGTTATGATCATTGTTATATTCCCCAAGGTCAAGGAGAAGCCTTAGGCCTGGGACTTAGCAGTCCCAGGTACTGGTGGCCTCTCTTCCCCAAGCTGCCTTGGAGCTCCCCCTGGTGGGCAGGGACCCTTAGAGAGTGAGAGGGGTCTGCAGCCCCAGCTGACCTCCGTCTGTCCCTCTAGCCGGACGACATTGGCCAGTCACCAATCGTCTCCATGCCGGACGGAGACAAGGTGGACCTAGAGGCCTTCAGCGAGTTTACCAAGATCATCACCCCGGCCATCACTCGTGTGGTGGACTTTGCCAAAAAACTGCCCATGTTCTCCGAGGTGAGGGGGAGATGGGCGGGGAGCCACGGTGATGACACAGGAGGGAACATGGGACCCGCTGCCCTGGTCACTCAGCCCCAGCACATTCTCCTCTGAGCTTCTCTGGGCATGGAGCAAGTCCTTTAGGTCAACACACGCCCAGCACACACTCTCACACTCACACACTCACACACTCCTCACTCTCTCACTCTGAGCTGCTGATCCCTAAGACACCAGCAGGCTGCAAGGGCCCAGTCTCCAGAGTGCCTCCCAGCCCCCTCCCCCACATGTCCACACGTCCATCCCAACTCTGGGCAGCCTGGGAGCTCTCATCTTAAAGATCACTAACTGGGAACAGGCAGCCATGCCAGCCGCGTGACCTTGGCTGCGTTACCAACTCCCTTGTGTCTCAGTTTCCTCACCCGCAGTAGGGATGGAGAGAATGATAGAACTGTGAGATTTCACGAAATAGGGCACGTCTGTGGCCCAACACAAGGTTGGCCCTTCAGAGTACATGTTACTGGCCAAGGCCAATGGGGGCCTCACACCTCCCAAGGGGCACCCGCAGGGGACACCCCCAGGGAGGGACATGCTGAGCACCCCTGTGCCCCTGCCGCCCCGCAGCTGCCTTGTGAAGACCAGATCATCCTCCTGAAGGGCTGCTGCATGGAGATCATGTCCCTGCGGGCTGCCGTCCGCTACGACCCTGAGAGCGACACCCTGACGCTGAGCGGGGAGATGGCCGTCAAGCGCGAGCAGCTCAAGAATGGTGGCCTGGGCGTCGTCTCGGACGCCATCTTTGAATTGGGCAAGTCACTCTCTGCCTTTAACCTGGATGACACAGAAGTGGCTCTACTGCAGGCTGTGCTGCTAATGTCGACAGGTACTTGCGGGTTGGCTGGGAAGGCTCTTCTCCTTCTCCCTTAATCCTAGTCCCTCTCTGCCCCGACCCCCAAGCCCACCTCTGTGTCCCACAAGCTTACCTCTGTCATCCAGGCCATCTCTGTCATCTGGGCCCATCCCTGTCCCCTGCTCTGTCACACACACACACACACACCCCATGTCCCCTGCTCTGTCACACATACACACCCACACACATTCCCCCTTGGCCTAGATTCCCTGGCCCGCCCCATCTCCTGCCCCCAGTCCCTCTCCTGCTCTTTTCCTGTCTTCCTCCCTCCCCTCCCCCTGCTCCCTGCTATCCCCCTCTACACTTACTCCCACCGCACCTCTCTGCCCACCAACCCTTCTCTCTCCCCCCAGTCCCATCCTGTCTCAGAGTTTTCTCTCTTCTCACCTCTCGCTGTCCCTCTGTCCTCTTTGCTTACCCCTCCATCTCCCCTCCCCTCGTCTCCCTCCCACTGCCGTGGAGTTGTTCCTCCTACACAGGCCCCCCACCGTGTGTTTTCCTCCACTCACTGCCCCTCCTCTCTCCCCGGTCTCCCGCTGCCCACTCACCCTCGTGCCTCTGCTGTCCTGCAGACCGCTCGGGCCTGCTGTGTGTGGACAAGATCGAGAAGAGTCAGGAGGCGTACCTGCTGGCGTTTGAGCACTACGTCAACCACCGCAAACACAACATTCCGCACTTCTGGCCCAAGCTGCTGATGAAGGTGACTGACCTCCGCATGATCGGGGCCTGCCACGCCAGCCGCTTCCTCCACATGAAAGTCGAGTGCCCCACCGAACTCTTCCCCCCACTCTTCCTCGAGGTCTTTGAGGATCAGGAAGTCTAAAGCCTCAGACGGCCAGAGGGTGTGCGGAGCTGGTGGGGAGGAGCCTGGAGAGAAGGGGCAGAGCTGGGGGCTGAGGGAGACCCCCACACCTCTTCTCTCCTTCCTCTCATCCTTGGATAGATTCAGCTCCCACACACGCCCGCACTATCCCGTCCCTCCTCAGAACCTCCAGCCCTGGGGCAGGGCAAACAAATGAACTTGCTATGAAAAGGACAGTGTGGGAGGCTGGGAGGGACCGTGTCCTGCAGTTCCCAGGACCCCGTCCTCTAAGAAGGTAGGGGAAAGGAGGGAGAACTAAGAGGGGACAAGCCATCCCGACTGTAGGGGACAGGAGTGTGGGGTGGGGGAAATGCCCTCACCTCACCCCCTACACACACACAAGAGAGTCCCCTGTCTAGTTCCTTGGCCTAGATTCCCCCTTCAGGCTACGGGCTAAGGGCCTCTCTGCTTCCCCAGATGCCTGGGTGCAAAGAAGGGCTTGGCTTGGCTCCTACCCGGAGGTTAAAAATTATAGTCATTCTAACTGCACTTTGAAAACCAGGCAAGGGGAGAAGATAAATGAAGAAAAACTAGACAGAGAGAAAAAGAAAAAAGAGAGAGCGAGCGATTGATAGAGAGAGAGAGAGAGATAATATTAAGTTATTAACTGAGGCTGGCCAGAGGGGAGGACCCCCCCTACCACCCCATGCACTTTGAGAGCTGCCCCTCCTCACCCCCAATCAGAGAGAACTGCCCCCCACCCCCGTACAAGGTCCCTAAGGGTAGGGCTGCCGATCAGAGCTGTGAGTTCACACAACAGGGTCCTGGCCACCCCCCCTTGCCTTGCCCCTCCCTCTGTGCCCCTTTGGCACCCCCACCCCAGTGCTCCCTCTGCTCTCTGCCACTCGTGCCCGCTGAGTTCCATCTACCTCTCACGCTGGATGCCAGCTGGCCCCTCACCAGCCTGCCCTGCTGCCTGCACAGCTCCCCTTTCAAGTGCCCAGCCCCAGGGGCCTCTCCCTGTCCCCACACCACCCCCCACTCCTTCCACACCTTGGCAGACAGGAAAAACTGTGGCTCGAGCTCCTGCCCCCCTCCCATCCTGCAGTATTAGCTACAACCCAGATGCTGCTGCACCAGGGGCGAGGAGTGGGTGTGCTCCAGCTCCTCCCGGGGCCTCCCCCCTCCTGGGACTCTGTCTCCTATGTGTCTTCTGGGCTCTCTCTAACCCCTGCCCTCCTCCTCTCCTACTCCCACTTCAACGCACTAACCCGGACTCTGGGCGGGCGGGCAGGCACTGAGGAATGGGGCGCTTAGATAATAGCACTTAGTTGGGGCTCTGGGGCAGGGGCGGTTGGTGCTCCTTTTTTTTTCTTTGAAGCTCTTTAGGCTAGCCACCCCTCTGCCCCTGGGACCCCTCTCCCCTCTTCTCTAATTCAGGGACTTTGGCTTGAGCCATCTCCCACCTTCCTGGTGAGGAGTGGTCTGTTGGTCTGCATTTGGGGGGCTGCCTTCCTCCTCCTCCCTTTGGCTCTCGCCCACTCTGCATGGGAGAGGGACAGAAGAGGTAGCTCTCCCATGGGTGGGGGAAGGGGAGGGTGGGGAGGGACAGAGCAGACCAGAGGGCCCTGGGCTCAGGGCTGTATGTCGGCAGGGATGGATGGGTGGACATAGATGCCCCCGGAAGCCATGGGGAATGGGGCGGGGGGAGGGGTGCCAGGGCTTCCTGCGCTTTGCACTATTGGGGCAAACATGTCTTAAGCAGTGGGGAACCTGCCATCCCACCCGGACCCTCAGCCTGCCACTTCCCCCGACACACACACGCAGGCCACGCTGTGCTGCCCGTCAGGGCCCATCCTTTCCCTGCCGTTCAGGTGTTCCCACGGAGGGGAGGGCCTGGAAGAGCACCCACTGTCACCTGCGCGTGTGCCCGCCCCGCCCCCTTGGGCAGGCAGGCCGCACACGCTGTCTTTGTCTCTCCCTCTCTCTCTCCTGGGGCTCTGACTCCCTTATTCCTCCCGTCCTATGGGCAAGCCCTCTTGTACCCTCTTCCTACCCCTGGGGGCCCAGTGGAATTCCTGACCCATCTTTTGTCTCCTCCATCCTTCCAGCCCCACCTCTACCCCTCAACCCCCATTCTCAGCCATGAACGTGGTGGAGAAAAGGCCTTGAAGAGGCTTGGCCTCTTACAGGCACTTGGAATCCCCATACCCCTCCCCAATCATACGAGCTGTGATTCCCTACTCCTCCCCTGACCCCTCCCCCTCACTCGCAGTGATGTGGGGTGTATGTGTGCATTTCTCTGCGTGAATGTGTGAGCGAGTACACGTGGTGGGGGAGGAGCTGGGGGGGGACTCAGGAATGCCACAAACCTGCTCTAGAGAGGCAGCTGTCCCAGTCCCTGCTTTGGAAGTCGGGGACAGGGCCCTCTCCTGGGGGCCATTGGTGCTAATGAGGGGGATGCCCTTGATGTGGGTGCTTAGCATGTCTCCCCCAGTATTGGCCCGGGGCACTAGGGCAGGCAGGGTGGGGCAGCAGGTGCAGTATTGGTGGGAGGAGGGGCTGCTGAGAATAGGACGAGGGGTCCAGGCCAGGACAAGGGGGTGCCAGAGCCATGACCACTACCCCGCCCCCACCACCCACCTCTCCATCTCAGTATTCCCCGTCCTGTCACTCATAACACACATACCTCATCCAGCCTCCTCCCTGCTTAGACTCGGGGAGGGTGGGGGTGGAGGAGCCCCTACCCCTTCTCTTAGTTGCGGGTCTACAGGGCTGGGAGAGGGCAGGGCTTGTGACACAGACACCGTCCATGAGGGGGACAGTAATTCCTGCCCTGGGAGCTCCTGGGTGGGGGAAGGGGACACTTCCCTGGAGGCGCTACTGAATGTATGAGAAGCTGGTGCTGGGGTGGGGGGAGGGGGGTTGTGGCCAGAAACAGGGAAGGAGGTAGGTCCCTTCCCCGGGGGCGGGGCCAGCAGGAGTGACTTGGGGGGCTCCTACTCCCGCCCCACGTTGACAATCAGTATGTCTGTTATGTGCGATTTTTCATCCCGTTGTGTTTTGGGTCAGGATTTTAAAGAAAGATATTTTTATGGTAATTGTTGCTCGTCTATTTTACTATATATTTATGTAATAAATATATGATGAAAATAACCCCCTTGGGCACCCCCCTTAGACTTGTGTGCTGTTCCCTGTACCCTCCCATCTGCTGACAGAGTATCCAGCCCACACACTGACCAGATGGAGAGGTGTGCCCCCAACCTTGGCAATATTTCCACCCCCCACCCCCTGCCCCCAACGAGCACACACCACAGAAGCCAGCTCAGCTGTGAACTATTGGATTTGAGACAGGAATAGAACAAATTGGGGGGCTAGAGAATTAGAGGGGAGAGAGTGGTTTAAATAGGGGGGAGGGGAGGCTCAGTGATGGGGGAGGGAGGCAGGTATTTACAAGAAGTCTTGGGGGGCCAGAGGCTCATCTTGGAATATTTTATAACAATATAAATAAGATTCTGGTTTGCTTTTCCTTTTCGTCTCGTAAAGGAGAGAGAAGTGCAGAGTTCGATTCTGTACAAGGGGGCAGCGGCAGAAGGCCGGCCGGGCGGGTCACTGGGCGTCCACCCGGAAGGACAGCAGCTTCTCGGAATGCATGTTGTTCAGGGTCCGCAGGTCCGGCAGCTTGAGCAGCAGCTTGGTGAAGCGGGAAGTCTCCAAGGGCCGGTTCTTCAGCACCAGAGCCCGAAGAGCCCGCAGCAGCGTCTCCTGGAGCTGCTCCACCGAAGCGGAATTCTCCATGCCCGAGCGGTCTGTGGGGAAGACGACAGCAGTGAGGCAGGCTCCCTGAGCTCCTCTGACGAGGACCCGGAGGAGGTCCGCCAGGAGGACGTCCGCCAGGAGGACGTCCACCAGGAGGACGTGGCGGGCAATGCAGCCTCTCCCTGAAGCCCCTCAGAGGGCCCAGGGGAAGGAGGAGGAGGGGAGTACACCTCCTCTCTCCAGGCCTCTGCCCCAGCATGGCAGCATGGGCTCGGCGGGGCTGGGCACCTCCCATCCCGTGAGGCCACTCCCTCCCTAAACAGGCCAAACATATCCAGGCTCCCCTGCTTTCTGCTCTGTAGTTCCCTCTGCCTGGCCCTGCCCCTCCCAGCCCCCAACCCCCACCCCTGCCTGGCAATATCTTACTTGTCCTTTGAGGCCCCACTCAAGTGTCACCTCCTTCCCCAGCTCCCCAGGCAGAAATAGTTGTCTGTGCTTCCAAAGCCCTTGGTTCATGCTTCTACTGTGACACTTATTTCACTGTTTTATAATTAGTCGGGCATGAGTCTGTCTCCCAAGCTAGACTGTGTCTGAATCGTGTCTGTATCCCCAGCGCCCAGCATGGGGCCTGGCGTAGAGTAGGTACTCCATAAAAGGTGTGATCAATTGAACTGCGTCCGCCTCCTCCCCACCGGTCAGGCTCCAGGCTCGGGCGAAAGCTTGACCTACCTGCAGAAACAAGCACCACCGCGGTGAAGAGGCCCAGCTCCTCCTCGGTAAGCGCCAGGGAGCTGAGCTTCTCGCTGAAGTCGAACATGGCGTTGAGCAGGTCTCCCATGCCCATGGCACTGAGCTCCTGCAGGCTGTAGGTGGTGCGGCTCAGGAACATCACTGTCTGGTCCTTCACGTTGAACAGTGATGCAAAGCGCACCATCAGCACCTACACGGGGGACAGTCATCCTGGTTGAGGTGGCAGGCCCACTTGCCAAAGCACCCCTCGAGTTTTCTGAGGGGATTACTACATTTCCAAGTAAACAGTGGGGACAATTTCTGAATGGGTTGATGGGAGGTGGGGGGCCAGGTGGAAGGATGGGAACTATCCCACTGGCTTTGGAATCCTACAGGCCTCAATGTGAGTCACAACTATGCCACTATCTGTGACCTGGGGCAAGTCACTTCACTAACATTTACTTGCTCAGGCCTGAAATGGGGGTAGCACTGTGCCCTAAAGTGGTATTTTAAGGCAATGGGATGTGATTAGGCCCCAGCTGAGAAGACAGAAGTCCCGGCCATCCTGAGGCAGGAGAGGGAGGCCTTCTGCCCCTCCTCATCAGAGTGTGTAAGGACAGACACTGGGGTTCTAAGCCTTTCAGAGCCACTGCCTGCTCCAGACACCAAGACTTTCTGTTGGGTGCTTCTCAAGGTTAAGAGCAGGGAGCACAAAAAAGGTCACTTACCTCAAAGGTGCCAGCCTTCAGCAGAGTGACCTGGTCGTGCTGAGAAAGGTCGCGGAAGCCGGGGATGTGCTTAGCAAACTCTACCACCTCCCGCACAGCGGGTGTGAAACTCATGGAGAAATCCTCCCAGATCTCCTGCACGGTTCGCCCACTGCATCCGTGTGGGTACATGTTCATGGGACACGCCTGGAGGAAGGGATTTGGGGAGGGGAGTATCAGCCAGGCTAGTTCAGATGAGCTCCCCCTGCAGCTCTGGGCCCTGGAGTCTGCCTGAGTGAGAGGCTGTGGCTGTGGCGGATAGGTCTTTCAAGTGGAGACCAGGGATTCTCAGGCAGAGCCCTGGCTGCAGGGCTGAGCATCCTCCCCCGGGAAGAGGAAATCCTTGCATTAGCTCCCTGGCACACCCAGCTGCCCTATGCTAAATCCAGTCCTCCAGGCCCCCTGCCCACCTCACCCCCGGTGCCCTCACCAGCAGAACATTCTTGGAGTTGCCCTGCCGCGGACTGTTGGCAGGTGCTTCACCTTCTGGGGCTGGGTACACGTGGGTGGGGCACAGACGGTGCCCATTGCTGTTGGGCTGATTGCAGCTGTGGTGGGCAGGGCCAGGGGGCCAGGAAGGAGGGTAGGAGGAGGGAGTCTGGCGTAAACCGTTCAGGGCTTCATTGTGACGCTGGGCAGCCATGAGGTTATCATTGGGAACAGGCTGGCAACCTTGATTTTCCCGGTGATGTGGGGTGGTGGGTGGGGGCCTGCCCAATGCATGGTTGGCATTGAAGTTTCCAGGTGAGGTGCCCAGTTTGTCATGAGCATAGGTGAAGATCTCTCGGTGGGCTCGGGCCACCTGGGATATCACATCTTCCATTGTGGGCTCAGGACTTGGAGATCGGGGAGGCGTCAGCTGTTGTGGGAACTGGGAGAAGCCCACTAGGGGTGAGGGGGCCTGAGCTGGGGGTGGTGAGGAGCCCATGGGGCCTGGGGTCGGGTGTTGGGCAGGCGAGGTCTCCAGTGGGCACTGGCTGCTCAACTGGTTGTTGGCCAGGTTCATGGCGCTCTGCATCTCAGCAAGCATCCGCTGCTTCTCTCGTTTGGGGATGCGCCCAAAACGCACAGCTGTGACAGGATGAGAGCAGGGTCAGGAAGTTCTCATACACACTCACATGCTCTCTTCCTTCCTTCCTCCTGAGAGGGCAAGACCCTGAAGGCTTGGGGTTCCGTAGCAAAACGAAAACCAGCAAGGCCGCACCCGTGGAGGGGTTTTCCGAGTAGGGACTGTGGTAGGAGGTGACACAGGGACTAAAGGGAAAGAACTGTGTTCACCGGAGAGGATGAAGTATGGGTGTCCCCTATGCAAATGAGACTCCCTGTATGATGTATCTGAGTTTAGGACTTTTTTAAGGGAGGGATAAATTCAGAAGCTTGGGGTGGAAGGAAAAGGGAGGGCGTGGGGTACTCCGGGGCAACAGTGCCGCCTCACCGTCACGGGACATGCCCACGGACAGACACTTCTTGAAGCGACACTGCTGGCAGCGGTTGCGATTGATGCGGACGACGGAGCAGTTCTCATTTTTCAGGCACCTCTTATACTGAATGTTCTGCTGGATGCTCCGGCGGAAAAAGCCCTGGAGGGCGGGGGCAGCCAGTGAGCATCTCCATCCAGGCCAGACTTACGCGTCCTGGGGGAGTGGGTCACCTGCCCCTTCCCTTGCCCCCAACCTGTCTCACCTTACAGCCCTCACAGGCATGCACGCCGTAGTGGAAGCCTGAGGCGACATCCCCACACACCTTACACAGCAGCACCATGCCATTGAGCTCTGTGGGAAGAGACGGGCAGTGAGCGGGCGAGGGGGCAGGAGGCTAGAGATTAAGGTTTTCCGGGCTGGAAGTTCTGGGGGGAAACCGAGGAGGGGCCCCTGGATCTAGGGGGCACTCAAATGACCAGACTAAGCTGGTGCAACTCCAGGAGAAATCACCAAGGCCAGGGTAGGCCCTGGGAATAGGTGTTTCACGTGGACACCGACTCCCAACCTAGGCCTGGCCACAGTCCTTTCCCCCAGATCAACTAGAAATGTACTCACTGGTGATATTGCTGGTACTCTTGCTGGGGGACACTCGGCTGCTGTCTTCCAGGGCCACTTGTAGACCCCCTGGGGGACTCCCATTATAGAAGGAGGAGGAAGAGGATGATGAGGAAGATGAAGGAGAGCCATCCTCGCTCAAGCTGGGTGGAATGCTCCCAAAGGAACGAGCTGGGTCCTGGGTGAGGGAGCCTGTGGGTGACGGTGGGAAGTAGGTGGGGCAGCCTTGGGTCAGGGACTGGAAGCTGCCATTCGAGCTGTCACTGTAGAGGGACTCAGGGCTGGTTCGGCTTGGGGAAGAGCCACTGGAGCCAATGTAGGTGATAACGCCACCTGGCAGGAGAACACAAGGGAAGGAGCTGTCAGGCGCCATATAGTTATCATCTTAGGACACCGCCCTGCTCACCCCCTACCTGCCTCCCCCCAAACACTTTAGGCAACTCAGAAGTTAACCACGTGGAACCCCAGAAGAGCCACAATAAGCAACCCCCCAACACATACTAGATATTGCAGAGCCAACCAACAACCGTGACCCTTTGCAGGGTACATTCTGCTTCTGCCTTGGGTATGTGGTGCCGCCCTAGAGGCCTGACCCCTGTGGGCATCTCACATATGTGCCCCCCAACCCCGGCCCTGGATGCCTTCCTTGGGAATAGTGACTGCAGCTAATGACTTAGTTGTCGGTGGCAGACCTAACCATGGGATGAGCAGCTGCGACTCATTCGTGAGGCCCAGCCTTCCAAAATAAACAGCTGCCGATTTTAACACCAAGACCATTCCAGGGATGAGGCCATGGAGCGGCAGTAAGCCAACAGTGAGGAGAAGCAGGGAGAATGAAGAATCACATTCCTCCCAAACTGAAATGAAATAAGATATATTCTCCAGAGGTACTTAAGTTATCAAACCTGCCCGGCTTGGTTCCTCTAGCCTTCAGTAGTGAGAGTTTGAGTGGACTCCCTCTGAGTCTGAGAAAGACCGGGTGGTGCACATCGCAGGAGGTGGATGTGAAGGACAAACTGTCCAGCCTAGGGTTCTGGAACCCCCCCTTCCACATCGTTCAGCCTAGTGACAACAACCTTGGCTCTCTGCACTCTAGGACTTTGGCCCTCTGATTACATTGGGCCAACCAGGCGGCTGTGTTCCTGTGGTATCAGCAGTAGAAAAAGGTGACCTGCCTGCCACACCTTTGCCAAGCACCTAGTTTGGCCTGCTGTGGGCAGGGTGAGTGAAGGGAGGCTCCCAGGACACGTGTGCGCCAACACGGGTCCTGCTACTGTGTCTCCAGAGGCACATGTCTTGCTCACCCACTGACACACACTAAGCCAGGCAGGGCAACCTTAAAATAGCTCAAGGTTGGTCAGGGTGAACCCAGCTCCCTGTAAAATAGTTGCACAACAGATTCAGCTCCTACCGTTTCAAGGTTGACAGTGGGGGATGGGATATTTATTTGGTGGTAAATGAACCTGACCTAGTTTACCCATCTCCAAAAGAGAAAACTCTTCAAAGAGACTTCTAATCTGAAAGTGAGGGGCACACTCAAAAGAGCCTAGTTTGAGATGTAGATCCATCACCACCGACTTGATTTGTGACCTACAGAACATCAAGGCCCTTCTGTGGGTCTCAGTTTGCCTTTCCATAAAACAAACAAAAAGATGAGAAACTTTATGTCCTTTCAGTTATGATTCTGGAAGGTAGTCGCTTTGGGGAAGTCCTTAGGAAGCAAACTGCTGCTTGTTTGGTGGGGAGGGTAATAAGACCGTGTTGGCAAGACTAAGGAAAAAGATGCTTGGGGAACAGAAAGAATTTGTAACGTGGAGAAGTTGAGTCTAAAGGTGGTACAGTGAATAGGTGCAAACAGAATAACGTGGAAAGGAGAAGGGTGGCTAAATGTCAGGCCCCTTTGAGAAGTGTAAACATGAGGCCAATGGAGGTCAGGGATGACTCCATGTTACTCTGCTTTGGTGATGGGGAAGAGGGGGGACCCGGGCAGGCGAACAGGAAAAGGAGGCAGGCGGGGGCGGTGAGTCAGCCCAGCTTCACCCAGATCTCAGCAGAGCAGGGCGGGGCGGGGCGGGGCGGGAGCCGGGCCCTCAGCAGGCCTCACGTCTCTGCTCCACGTGTGCGTCTTGCACGTGGCTCCCCAACGAGGAACCCCGGAACTCGAAGGACCGCCCTCTCCGCTTCCCGTCAATCCAGAGCAGCAGCCCCCGCCTCCGTCCCGCCCCTCCCCGGGTCCCGGGCCAGAGCCGGGCAGTGAACGCAAGACAGGCAGGGACTATTGAGGGGAGGAGAAAAGGGAACACGCGTTGCCGGGGAAACCGTGGGGGCGGAGCTCATTATGTAACAGGGCCGAGAGGCAACGACCAATGAGGTGGCGGCCACGGCTTCTGCTGAATGAAAACAAACGCAGCACGTGGGCCCGGTTCCGCAGCCATGTGAGCCCTCCCGGCCACCCGGGCACTGTGGGTGTCCTCCCTGGGGACCAGCGCCACTCTCCCAGCTCCTCAAGTACCGCTCCCTACTGTCACTGAGGATTCCCCAGTGAGATCTGACCCATTCCCCCAGCCCCTCCTGCCTTGGAGTCCCGATCACCTCACTGCTTCTCAGGTTCCTTCTAGTCTGCGGAAACTAGGGAAGAGGAAGAGAGGAAGGAGGGGGCCTTCTTTCGGAGAAGGCCAAGCATACCACAGCTGCAGGGGCGAACAAGCGAGGGCGTTTGGGGGCACTGCTCCAAAGCTCCGAGTCCCTCTAAACTGTTCATCTCACCACACGTACCCGCTCTCGCTCTCCATTTCCCCCTGCCCGGGATCCCGGGATCCCAGTCCTTCAGGCTAAAGTGAGCTTTAGAACTCTGAGGGCTGGAAGTAGGGCGCCTTTGGGCGCATTTCCAGGCCGAAAAGCAAAAACAAAACAAAACAACCTCTTGAAATCCTAGCCTATGGTCCCCATTACGCTAGCAAATCCTAGGGCAGAGGGAGTCCCCAGTCCCTTACAAAGTTCCTCTTGTTTTAAACATAGATGGAAGTGAGGAGACAGTAAGAGAGAGGATGATAGTAATCTCTGTACCTGTGTTGTTGTTGGAGTCCAGGGTCGTCATGTCTTCACCAGCTGAGAGCGGTCATTCAAACTGGACCTTGAGACAAAGTGGAGGTTGCAATTGCCGCTGTCTCCCCCGGGGCACTGGCTGAGGGAGGGGAGTGGAGGCACCCTGTAGCAAGCTCTTGGGGTGACCGGGCTGCAGCCCTGCAGAAGGGGTGGACGCTGAGCCAACGGAGGTCTGCTTTGCATGGGAAGAGCAGAGAGAGTGTGGGGGAGGGGGGCCAAAGGGAATTAGCCTGCAGTAGTTCAGGCTAGGAGAGAGCAAGGAGGGTCTGGTCTCCGCAGTGCACCGGTGCTACTGCCTGATGGCTCCGCAGCGCTGCAGGGTAGCGAATCTGGAACTCCCGGTGCAAAAGTCCCAGAGGTAGAGAGGTTGCAGTCAGAAAGTAAGTAGGTGATGAGGAGAAACGGAGCACCCAGGCGCAAAGATGCGAGACGTGTGCCCTGCTACGTTCCCTCGGCAGCAATATTTCACTCTGCCAATCTCAGGCGCCTTTTGCCCCAGCCTTTTTCTCTGGGACAGAGGGCTCTGCGCAGGCGCCAGCAACCCAGGGTTCCCGGGCCGCACGCGGCACTGGAGCAGGTACCATGTGATCCCAGGGAGCGCCTCGTGCCCCAGTGACACACTTTTCCAGCAGCAGGCACGTTGAGCTCCTTGCGCCTGCGTAACGTCAAGGTTGCCGGGATTTGTAGTCCACTGGCAAAGTGGGCGGACTGTGCATATTTCCTTCTTTCTGCCTTGCAAAAACTGTTGCTGGGACGGGGGAGGAGCTGAGAGCCGGGTGGGTGGGGTGCTCTGAAGAGTCAGGGTGGCGTGTTTGGAAAGCCTGTATGGCAGAGGCATGTGAATTCCTGGGGAGGGACTGGCAAGCTTCGCTGCTCCCTGGGAGATCAAAGCTTGCAGGCCTTTTCTGCAAACCTTGCAAACGTGAGGGCTTCACGTGATTGCAGAACTGACCTCGCCTTGAGGTTCCTGGTGACATGGGGAAAGAAGTAGGAGAAAGAGATATCCGCCCAGTCAGTACTTCTGCTGAGGGACCAAGTCCTAAGATCAAAAGGAAACGTTACCCCTTACCCCCCCTACTCACCTTAGGAAGAGCATCCCTAGGGAAAAGAGCTGCTATGGGGGTGAGGATACCACTAGGGACTCCCTGTTTACTTGTATGATACCATCCCACCCATTCCAGGTGACTTGGGGATGAGTCATTTCCTTTTGTTTGGGAAATAAAAAGGACAAGGGAGGGGAACTTTATGGTGAAAGTGCTTTGAGGTCATAAAGGAATGAGGCCATAGGTAAGGCAAGGGCCAGGAGCACAGTGACACCCACACTCCCACCACCCGATTCCACAGAAGGGAACATCCAGGGTTAAGAGCATCTTACCCTTTCATCCTTTACAGATGAGGAAAGTGAGGCTCAGAAATGACCAGCCCAAGGTCAGATTAGATATCCATTGCTGGTTTCATCTGCCCTAAACCTCAGACTTGCAAGTGAAATGCTGAAGAGGGGTTAGGGGCAGCCAGCATCTCCCTTCAAAGCAGCAGTTGCTCCATTGGTAAAAACACGTCTCAGGTAGACGTGTTTCCCTGTCCTTTTGGGGGACTTGGGTTATAGGGAGGGATGAGAGCCTCTTCAAGAAGCGAAGTGAACCTGGGCCACCTGCTGCTTCCTGCTGGTTCCTCCTGGGTCCCAGTGATTCTAGGAAGGTTTTGTTTTGTTTTCCCTTTTCCACTTGTTCATTGGCAGCTCCTGGGGCAGCACCGATGTATGCCTGGAAACATGACAGCCACCAAAGACGTAGAGAAAAGGAGTGTGGGCACCAAGGAAGAAAATAGCTGGGTAGTAAGGAAATGAGTAAGTACTCTGAGAGTACTCTGAAGTTGACTGAAGGGGTGGTGGCTGGGCAGTGGGCCTGACCGCTGATCCCAGTAGCCTGTGACTCGGGAGAAGATGGGCTCCCTAGAATGGGCTCCTTAGAGTGGTTGGGGCTTTAGCTTTGTTCCCCAGGCCCCAAGGAAAGTGGGAGAGAGAAGGCAGTTGTCCTGCCCTGGCCGTTTGGCCCAGAGCTGGGAAGCTGCAGCAGAGCGTGGGAGGGACTGGGAGGGGCTAGGACAAACAAGGAAAGAGGCTTTTCAGGAAAACTTGGTTCAGAACTCAGCCTCCACCTCCCCTCCCTCCTTCGCCTGGACTCTGGAGGGAAAGCCATGTCTGGCGCTGCATGCTCTCTGTGCCCCTTCTGACTCTCCATCAGAGCCAGGGCCAGCCCAGGGCTCAACTCAGAGTCAGGGCCCTTGGCATGACCTCTAACTTTCCACCAGCCCTGGCACCACCACTGGCACCCTCCCTTTGGTTGCCCTGGGACCTCCCCAAGGCCCACAGCGCTGTTTGCTGCTCTGGTGGTCCCACTCACCCTCTTTTCTACTCGCCGGTGTCTGTCCCTATAGGGGGAAGTCCAGGGGTCAAAGCTCCCTCTCTGGGTTTGCAACAAGTGAGAGGAAGGAGGAAGCAGAGGCAGCTAGAGCTGAAGCTCAGTCAGCCTAACACTTGGCAAAAAGCTGGGTTGTTTTGCAGCCTGTGTGAGGTATGGAGGTGGAGGCTGGGAGGGAGAAGGCGAGAGAGGGGGATTGCCTCTGTTCCCTGCTTCCTCTGCACTTCCCAGAGGGCCTTCCTCTCCTCCCTGACAAAGAAGTACATCTGGGATCATCCTTCTACAACCGGAGAGAAAGATATGGAATAATGAGAGGCAGGACTCTCTCTTGGCTCCAGAAGCTTCTAGTCTATTCATCCTGTTTCTCTCTCTGCCAACAGCTGCTGGGAGAAAGACAGGGACTATGGGACCCAGAGCTACCAGAGGGAGCAAGAAAGGCAGGGTTGCCTGGCTTTTGGGGACCAGGAGTAGAATCTAGCTTTGGCCTCCAGACAAAACCTCAACCTTGACCTTTAGACAACAGGTGCATCTCAACATAGCCTCCCATCCCTCCTGCCAGCTGGACATTCTAGTTCACTTACACACACACACACACACACACACCATTCCTCCCATAACTAAATTCAGCCCAAGAAGGAACTGAACCCTTAATAAACAGTACTCAGATGGGAACCCTGTGGAATGGATACATGTCCAAGACCTGGCACAGCAAGGCACAGCCCTGGCTCCAGGTTACATGCTCTTCTACTCAGACTCCTCAGAGTCTGGGTTTCTGGAAACTGACCTCACCAGTTAGGGGCAGGGTTGGATCCCATGCCTGTGTGTGTGTTTCTGAATATGTCTTTAATCCTGAATTTCTTTAGACTGGGAAGGACAGCAGAGCCAGAGAAGGGAAAGGCGAGGGATTGAGAGCTCTTAAGCTCTGGCCAGAGTGTGTGTGTGTGTGTGAGAGATCATATGATTGTGAATGAGAGGCTGTCTGTGTGGGTACGTAAGTGTGAATGGTGTGAGTGTGTACGGATATGTGTGTTTGATCCAAGACCTATTCTTCTTGGCAGTAGGTTGCTCTGGGTAATAGGGTGACACCCTGTGCAGATCCTGGGTGGCCTAAATTGTGGGCCAACGCTTACTGACTGAGGGTGGGTCCCTGCCAGAAACCAGGTCAAGCTTCAGTAGGTGCCTTCCCTTCCCCCTCCTTTCTCACCAAGCAAACCATTGCCCAGGGGTAAAACCAGCCTGCCCAGGTGATGCAAACCTGGGACAGAAACCCTGGGGATGCCCCAGAATCAGGAAACCAGACATGTGTCTGGGAGAGACTCGTCCTCTACCTTTCCAGATCCTCTCCTTGTTCTCTCAAAGGCCAGCCAGCTTTCCCGAGCCTGATGTCTTGGGAAGGGTCTGAGCTGATTTGTCTGAGTTAATTTGATTTTGGGGAGAGATGGAGACAGGGAGGGTGAGGCATGATTCAGGACTGGGTTCCATGGACGTGTTTTGTCTCAATTTCTGTCTTTACCTCACTACTCCTTTTACCAAGGAAAGGAAACAAGAAGTATGTATTAAGTACCAACCGTATGCCAGGCACTGTGCTAAGTGCGTTACACACGTTGCCTCAGTTAATATCCACAACAAACCCATGCTACAGGTCTCATTTTTTAAAAATTGGTTTTAGAGAGGAAGTGAGAAACATAGACCCATTGTTCCTCTTAATAATGCATTCACTGGTTGACCCTTGTAAGTGCCCTGACCCAGGATTGAGCCAGCAACCCTGGCATATCGGGACGATGCTCTAACCAATTTAACTACGTGGCCTAGGCTGTAGGTCTCATTCTTATTTTTGAGATGAGGATTCTGAGACTTCGAGACATGGATTAACTTGCCCAGGATGCTCCAGAGACTAGGCAATCTGTCTGGAAGGGTATCTGCATAGCACTTTACTTAAAATTAAGAAACCACATCAGGCCCTGACCAAGGAGCTCAGTGGGTTGGAGAATCATCTAGACACACCAGGGTTTCAGGTTCCATCTCTGGTCAGAGCATGTGCAGAAAGCAACCAGTGAATGCATGGGGAGATGGAACAACGAATTGACATTTCTCTGTCTCTCTCTCCCTTCCTCTCTCTCTCTCTCTCTGACATCAATAAATTAAAAAATTTTAAAGAATATGTTGCCATGGGCCTGTGAAGCAAAGGGTTGCCGGTTCAATTCCCAGTCAGGGAACATGCCTGGGTTGCAGGTCAGGTCCCCAGTAGGAGACACATGAGAGGCAACCACACATTGATGTTTCTTTCCCTTTTTTCTCTTCCTACCTCTCTTTCTAAAAGGCAATGAAAAAATATCTTCAGGTGAGGATAAAGGAGAAAAGAAAATGGCAAATGGGAATTCAACCTCAGGCCTGAGGATAAAACTCTTTCCGCCAGCAAGACTGTCCTTCCTGACAAGAATTACTTCCAGTGGCATGTCTGCGCAATAGACTCATCATGGTGTTTCCTAAGCGATGATGGTGCTTGGAAGTCAGGCGAGTTCCTGATCAGAGAAGCCCGAAGCACTCCTTACACCTGCCCCTACAGTCCCTCGGCCTCCCAGAATCTCTCTTGTAATTCCAACCACATTTTCTGATCCTTAAACTCTTCCCTCTCTCCTTCCTACCTTCCCTTGGTCTGGTTATAAAGATAGAAGGGGGCCAGCCTAGGATGCAACAAACAAATTTCCACGTGGACTGCTATAGAGGTACCTGAAGCAGGCACATCTGAACTCTCTTCTCTCTCAGACTTGGGATCTGCAGCTGGTGATGAGGGGAGAGGGGCAGGCAGGTCCAGGCCCTTTAAAGAGCCATCATGCCTGTGTTAAGAATCGATTGGGCCCTGGCTGATGTAGCTCAGTGGATTGAGCACGGGCCTGTGAAGCAAAGGGTTGCTGGTTTGATTCCCAGTCAGGGCACATGCCTGGGTTGCAGGCCAGGTCCCCAGTGGGGGACACATGGGGGGCAACCACACATTGCTATTTCTCTCTCACTCTTTCTAAAAATAAATAAATAAAACATTTTAAAAAAGAATCGATTGGGACCTGATTGGCGTGGCTTGGTTGGGCATCATCCTATAAAGCAAAAGGGAAAGGCTGCTGGTTCGATTCCCAGTCTGGAGCACATGCCTGGGTTGTAGGTTCAATCCCACATCAGGGTGTGTATGAAAAGCAGCCAATTGATGTTTCTCTCTCACATCTACATTTCTCTTACTCTCTTTTTCCCTCTCTCCCCCTCTCTATAAAGAGGAAGGAAGGAAGGAAGGAAGGAAGGAGAAAATGAAAGGATTGGTTCAGTGAGAGTGAGGAAGACCACCAAGAACAGACAGAAGTGTAAAAAGCCCTAAAGAAACAAAGTCTTCCCATTCACCTGCCTGAGAGATGCATACCTCTAAAAACAGCCCCACCAAACTGGGCCAATGCTTCTTCAGCGGATCCTTTGGAAAACCTGAAGGAAGGTCTCCCTCTTAGAGGCCAGGATCCCACCCACATCACAGGGTCCAGGAGGTAGCATGGACTGTCTCTGGAGGTGGAAGGACAAGCCCCAGATTGCCCGCCTTCTGGTGTGGGGGTCCTCCTCCTGGGTGGGGGGGCAGTGGTATCCAGCACACACTACGCCAAGGCCATCCTGTCCAACCTTCGCTATGCTGCTGCTGCTGCTGCTGCTGCTGGTGGTGTCGTCTTCCAGGTCCCTGCACCTGCCCTCTGGCTGCCCTGGAGCCTTTGTAGGACTGACATGCAGGACAATGGGTGTGGGGAGTGTGCATGTATGGCAGGGGGGTGCCTGTGGGCCTGCCTCCTTTTCCACTCCTTACCCCAAGTTTTGTCTCAAACCCTCTTCTTATCTAGTATCCTTCCCCAGTCCCTGGGCCCCTGCAGATCTCCATGCAGCTGCCTGGGGAGGCCCCAGGCTCATGACAGTCCTCGTGAGCAGGATGGACCTCGCAGAAGCCACAGCCTGGGCAGGCGTAAGGGGCCTTGTGTAGCTTCTAAGGAGGCTTACATAAACACTGGCTGGGACGGAGAGGAAGGGGGGGGGTGCGATGGGCTGCCCAGGAAAAAAAGCAACCCCAGCCCTGCCAGCTCAGCCTGCGTGGAGAGAAGAAACAAGGCTCATTTTCCCTCCTCTCATCCCTCTCCCCTGGTCTGCAGCTGTTAGTTGGGCTGGAAAGACTGCGGTATCTTGGGGGAGGGGGGCCGGGGAAGGAGAGAGAGACAAATTTGGGATCTCTCCTCTTCTTTTAAATTGGAGGGGAGGGGGTAAAGCAATTTGCCAAAGAGATTTTCAATGCCACCGGAAGGAGGTCTGCTCATTAGAATGCGCATTTGCACCCTGAAAAAAATCTGTGCTGTTTGCAAAAATGCAGACATGTGTAGAGGCCCAGTAGAGATAAAAAAAAAAAAAAAAAGAAAGAAAGAAAAAAAAAAGCGCTAGCTCTGCAATGCAGGATCTGCGAAGTTTGGTTCCATGAGGAAATGTGGGTCGTGCTCATTTCATTTGCTTGTTCCTGCTAACCTACTGTCCGCCTGACTCCAGCACAGTCTCACATCTCAGTAAGAGGCTCTGCTGCTCAGAAACAGGGTCATGGGCAGGGGGCTGGGGCAGAGGGCTGGAAGTGGGGGTCTGGGGCTAGAGTGCTGAGAGAAGGATTCCACGGGGCTGGGAGGGCCAGGCGGGCGGGAGGGGACACTTCCGTGAGGCGTGGAGGCTGAACTTGTGTTCTGCACCCGTGTTTGTTCTCCAGCTGCACCAGGGTTAGTGTGAACTTCTTCCAGATCTCCACCCCTCTCTCCCCACCCTACCCTCAGCTCCTCCCTATCCCCAGTTGGCAGACTTCCTCCTTCCTGTCCACTAACTTTACAGACCACTGATACAGAAAGAAACCCTGCTTTGTGTCCCTGACCCTGTAAATCCCAGAACTCTTCTTGTCCTAATCCTGGAATGGGTGCTTGCTGCGTCTCTGTGTGGTGTCCTCCTTCCAAAGAGGGGACAAGGCAGCCCTATTGGGGGAGCCAGACTGCAGGAAAACCAAGTCTTGGCTACAGGCTGACATTAGCACATGAGCTCCAGGGCTGGCTGGGGCCATTCTGTGCTCTTGGCTTGGGGAGGCCCTTTGTTCTTTTGGGACCCAGGGCTCTGGGTTGTATAAACGCCTAGGGGCTGCCTGGGAGGAGACTATGCCCGGGGAAACCATGTTTCTTTCCTTGGTGTTTGCTCCCCCCGGTGGCTCAGGAAAGACAAAAGGAGACAGTAGCAGAGCAAAGAGCCAGGAGAGGAGCAGAAGGGCACCCAGTGCCCTTCACTCCTTCCCCATCTTTCCTCCCGTTTCTCTGGCCAGCAGAGGACAGGGCCGAGTGTGTTTGTGCCGGCTCAAGGCTCACGCGGGCTGCCCCGGTCACATGGGCTGGGCATGTGCAGCCTGCTCCATTTCTACCACAACAACTCGCTCATAAACAGCCCGGCTGCTGCTGGCGGTGGCGGCTGAGACATGTGCAAGCGAGGGGGTGGGGCACGTGGCCCTGCCCGAGCCAAGGGAAGGCGCTCGCTCAGCACTGCCTCTCCCCGCCCCTCCCCTCCCCGCACTGGGGCTGCCTCACCACAGGAAATTCCTAGTGCTCCCTTGCTGCTGCAAAACATGTTTTTGGGAAGTGACTTTCAATAAGGATAGAGTTAATGGACTATTTAAAAAGAGATAGAACAGGCAATTAGTCCGAGACCAACTTCTGCTCATCCTTGCCCTTCCTTACATCCCTGTAGTCCTCCGGGTAGAGGGCTGAGCGGGAGTCACCTGTTTCCAAGTCTTACCTGTTACTTCCTCCTAAACTATATAAAGTTGGAACCAGCTAGGCATCCAGGAGAGCATTGGGGTGAGGGGTTGGGGATCCCTGGGTCTAAGACGGTGGTCCCAGGATTAGTAGCAGGGTCAGTGTCACCCGGGAACCTATTACAAATGTAAATTATCGGGCCCCATTGCGTCCGAAACTCAGCAGTGGAGCCCAGCAACCCGGGTCTGAAGGACCTCCGGGAGAACGTGCTGCCCGCTGAGGTCTGAGAATCGTCTGTGCCCTAGCAATCAATCAGCCCCGTAAGAGGACCCAGCTCAAGATTTAAGGAGTCCACCTCCTCCTTTTGTGCTCCTTCCTTTCAAAGTCTGGCCAGAGAGTCACCAGACGCAGTGAGACGCAGTATAAAAAGCATGTATTGAATGCCTGCTGTGTGCAAGGATTTTGGAAATGGGGGCCAATGAGTAGTGAGAAGAGGAACAGCCAAGGTTTGAAAGGGGAAGAAGGGAGGGCACTGGGGGAAGAATCGGGAAGAAAAGACTCGGGTTGTAATTGTTTATCCTTTCTCCGTCTTACCTACTTTTCTTCCTGCCCCGAGACTCCTATTAGAGCAATCGATTGGGGTTTAAATGGTTTTGAAGTTGGAGGCAGAAACTGGTCCCTTGTCTATTTTTGCTAGCCATGGGCATCCCAAGCTAGTTGAGCCATAGGTCCTTGACTCCCTACACACAACTAAAAGAACATCAGCGACATGCACTTGCGCACGCACATGCTCCCTGGGATCTCAGAGGCAGGGGTGGGGAGAGCCCAGAATAGGAATGAGGTCCCAGTGGGTTGGAAGTACCCCCACAAAATGAATTTAACAGATAACAAGCAGGAAAAGTCTTTCCATGGGGGAGGGTGTGGACAATCCTGGCCTATTCCAGCTTCCTGAGATCCAGAGACTGTGACCAGAAGAAACAGAGGGTCTCTGAGACAATCACAAAGGCTCCTGAGAATGAAACCTGAGCCTGGGGAGCGGAGTGACTGGAGAACTGGGGGCTGGGGATCAGAAGGGTTCCCTGACACAAGCAAATAGAACGAGGGTGAACAGGGGTAGAGGGGCGACGTTTGGGAGGGGTTAGAGGAAGCCAGGGATGGGAGCCTGGCTCAGCCTCTCTCCCCTGGCCTCCCCCCCATCACACACAGCCTCCTGGTGGCACAGCTCTCCTTACTGCCTCAAATGTGCCCAGTTGACTAGTGGCCTCTTCATGCTTCATTTTTTTTAGGAATATGCTCTCTTCTGATGGTCATAACGCCCTTTCTTTTGCTTCTTTGCACAGTTTACTCTCTGCCTGAAAGGCTCTGGGCTCAAGGAGCAGACAAGCCTGCAGGCTCAGCTGCAGTGACCTACATCAGCTCTCCCCAGGCCCTGGGTGTGGGGGCTGAGGTTGCAAGATAGGAACTTGGGAATCTGGCACAGGTCTGTCGATGATGACGTCAGGGAGACAGGCTGCAAAAGTGTTATAGACCAGAAAGAGTCGGTCCACCGGGCGCCAGCAGAGCCAGCCGAACACGAAACACCAAGAACTCCAGAGGAGAAATATTGGCTATTTTGTTGATGAATGGTGCCACCCAGCAGAAAGGGGAGCTAATGCTCAAAAAATGGCATGTGGGTGACAGATCATATAGGGCAAACCACAAGACAGCATGGGTTAGGGGTGGTCCTGGCACTGATTGGGGGTGGAGGTGAGGTAAAGGTAATAAATCACTTCTTCAGATCTTAAGGACTGTTCTGACGTCTTTTCCAGTGTCCCTCTGTTCAGTTTCACAGGAAAGCAGCCAGGAGACAGTTCCACCTTAGAGGTCAGGATCTGAAACATAACTTACTTAGGTCAAGATGTTATCTTCAGCCTGCCAGAGGTTCAGACGGTGTGATCCTCGGTCAGGTCTGGGCCACTGTGCCTGGGGGCTGCTGGTTATTCAGTGGAAATGTTAGGTCTGGGGAGGGAAGGTGAGGAGGGAGGGGGAGGGGGGAGGGAGGGAGAGAGAGAGGGAGGATTTCCAGGGTTTAAAACTAATGAATCATGAGGACCCTCAGTTATGAAAGTGGCCAGGAAGGGACGGCGAGGCAGGGGGTGCCACAGGACTGAGTTTTCACCTGGTCACTTGTGGATGATACCAGAAGACTCCCTCCCCCCCAAATGCAAAAGCATTGCTGCACACAACCCCTTGACCAAGTGCCGGAGGTCTCTGACAGGCCTGGTCTCTGTTCATCAGATTTGGGGGTGGTTTCTGCTGCCCCTCGTTCTTGCTGAATCTACCCCAGTCTGCAGCAGCTGGCTGGAAAGTTTCCCTTGGGCCTGATATGGACCAATGAGTTCAGATTTCAGCTGACTTATTTCAGGAAAATGGAGGCTGAGTAGAGGTGGTCAGATGTGCAGAAATGCATTCCCAGGCTGTACTATATAAAGACACATGTACTTCCTTAGACCCATGGGTTCTGAGAAGGATCCGCAAGGAACCCCAGAACCAAATGACCATTTGTAAACACCTTACCTTCGGATCCTGACAGCTGAGCCTCTCCTTCTAGCTACAGACTGTCTGGAACAGGGAAGTCAGGTTCTGAAATAGGGGCTTTTTCTCTCTCTCACAATGAACCACAGTGTTTAGGATGCCCACTGCCTCCAGAGTGTGGATGTTTTGCCCTGGCAAGGAAATCCTATTGTGGGGGTAGGAAATTAGGAGGTGGTGACAGAAAATGATAGATGAGCCTTTTGAGAGAGAGACAGACAGACAAAAACAGACAGACAGAGAGAAAATGAATGAGCTCCAGCTGGTGAGCAAAGGGTGGCACTCCCATCCAAAGGGCTTCCCCTCAGCCAAGCCCCACCCCAAAGCCCAGGAAGTCCACAGCTTGGCAGCGAGCCAGAATGAGAGCATTTCTCAGGACTCCGACAGGCTGGGGGGGGGGGGGGGGCTGGCGGGGGGNGACAGGGGGGGGGGGGGGGGGGGGGATGGTGGTGGTGTTCCCATCGAGAGGATGGGGGAGGGGAAGGAAACGCGCAGGGGAGGAAATGGCCACAGAGAAGAGGGTAAGAAGTAGGGGGCTGATTCTCTGCGCCACGAGTCCTTTTTGAGAGAGTGGAGGCTGGAAGCTTCCCAACGGCCGCAAGAAAGATCTGCCCTTTCAGAGCAGGTGACCCCTAGGTCACCTCTCTGCTCTCAGGGTCATTACTGACGCCCCACACTGTCCTCTACAGATTGCCTCTCTCCCCCTTACTCTGGGGCTGTAGTTGAAGTTGAGCTCGGGAGCCCCCGAGTGGTGAATATCTGGAACTGCAGCTGGGCTGAGGGAGAATCCCATCGGGTCTCCCTCGTTGTCTCTCTACCAGGGCCCCTCCCTTTCCTCCCCAAGGCCCAGGACTCTGGAAATAGCACCTGATAATGGGAGCGCCGACAGATGGCTGAGTTTCAGGAAAGCGAGTGTCTTCCCTAGTCCTTAACGTTCTAGCTTGATTGTTTTTGAGTTGGTTCCCTGGAAAATAGGACACTATTTCCCTATTCGCCCTAGAACTCCTCCCATTTCCTTCTACAAATGTGGAAAATGCCCAGAGGTAGCATGCTTCTTGGCTTCAATGGGGTCCCCCTCCTTGGACCCCAAGATTTTTTGCTCTTGGGCTAGCTACTATTCATGACTTCTTTGATTTTGGAGGGACAAATGGCTCCAGAATGGATCATTCTGGTTTTAAATCCCTGCCCTACCCTTCCTTCTCTGACCACAGCCTGATACACATCTCTCTCCCAGTCAGCCTCTGACCACATACCTTCCATCACCCCAATGCCCTTCCCCGTCTCCTAACTCACATCTCCTGTGGGGAAAAGAAGTGCGGAGGAAAACGGACAAACCCTCGATCAGAATTTTTCCCAAGGAAACCAGTTCCCCCTGTTTTGCTTCACTTGACCTATTTTCCAGCCTTTTCTGGTCAGTCCCCTCTTTCTGCTCATCAAACCTTCCCACTGGACTGATTTTTGCTGTCCTGCCCACTCCCCGTTCCTCCGACCTGATCTCCTGGGGTTCTTCCCATCCAGGGCAAATGTTCCCAATGCTGAGAGGAGACTCTGGTTTGGAAATAATTTATGTCGGCTTCAGGAGTTAAGAGCCCATAGAGGGAGAACTACTTTGTATTGTTGGGGGAAGGGGAGGTAGTGAAGGAGGCAAAAAAAAAAAAAAAGAAAGAAAGAAAGAAAAAAGCAGAACACCCACCCTCAAAGAGGCCATGTTCCAGCTACCCAGCCCCTAACTAAAGAACTCTTAGTTTCTTGTCTGGTATTTGAGGATCTCAGAGAGCTCTACCAACATCATGAAGAACTCGAGGGGAAATGAAGGTAGAGTAGAGGTAACCAACTTTGCAACTAGGGGTTAACACTTTATCCAACTATCCTCCCAAAGTAGTTTTCTCCTCCTCCTCCTCCTCTTCTTCTTCTAATTGATTTTAGAGAAAGGAAGGGTGGGGGTGGAGAGAGACATTGATTTGTTGTCTCTCTTTTTAAAAAGATTTTATTTATTTTTAGAGAGAGGGGAAGGGAAGGAGAAAGAGGGAGAGAAACATCAATATGTGACAGATATCCATCGGTTGCCTCTTGCACACCCCTACATGGGGACCTGGTCTGCATCCCAGGCATATGCCCTGATGGGGAATCAAACCTGAGGCCTTTCAGCTCACAGGCAGGCAGGCACTCAATCCACTGAGCCACACCAGCCAAGGCTGCTGTCCTCCTTATTGATGCATTTATTGGCTGACTCTTGTACCTGCCCTGACTGGGGATGGAACCCATAACCTTGGGAGTATTTGGACAAGCTCTGACCCACTGAGTTTCCCCTCCAGAGCCAAAGTAGTTTTCGTTGATGATATCCCTTCTCTTGAATTTGTCTCATTTTTTTGTCCCATTTTTTGTGTGATCCTTCATGTTATTAACCAGGGAACTATGTGGATATGAAATCATTTTAAGCAGAAGCAACCACATTCCCCTTATTGTACTGCAGCCCTCAATCAAATCTCATCTCCTCCCCAGGCTGCTGCCCTACACTCACCCTGAAGGGGGCACTTTTGTTCAGTCGTTACTTGGTGCCAGCGAAAAAGCCGCCCCAGGAAGGAAACATAACAATTGGTCACGTGTTGGGGGGTGGGGGGGGGTTCTCGCAGGGGTTGCTGGGACAGGGAAGGGAGGTCCACGTGGAGTGGGTGGAGCTCACTGAAAGTTTTGGCGGGGCTGGTAGAGGGAGAAAGATACCCGAATTTGAGTTGGGCTTTTAAAAAATAAAAAAGCAGCAGGGAGAGTATGCCCTGCTCTGGGAGAAGCCTAGCAGAGAAGAATGGGGGCGTGGCACGTGAGCATGCTGTTTGTGATGCCTGAGGGGATGCAGGGCACAGTGTCTGCGAGAAAGAGTACTGGAGAAGGGGCGAGAGCCTCGGAGCCGGAAACCTCTGTGGCTCCTTGCTGGTTCCCCATCCCCCATCCTCCCGAAGAAGGGAAAAGCAGCCTCTCCACCCATGGTCTTATTTCGGTGCCATGTAGGGTTGGGCTGATGCCAGCCACGCAACCCAGTCTTTATTTACCTTTCCAAGAGTCTCAGGAAGCTGCCCAGATGAATCCTCTCTCCCTGGGGAAAAAAGCCGAAACAAGCCTCCTCTTTTTACTACCTAGTTCTGCCCCACTGTTAGCAGGAAAACACATCTTCATACAGTCTCTGAGCCGGAAGGAGCCTTAAAAATGTTCTATTTCGATTTTCTTTGTGGGCTGGAGAGACCAAGACCCAGACAGGTAAAAGGGCTCGCAACATGGTCCTTTCACCCAATAGGCATTCCCGTGAAAGAGGTGATCCCACCGCCCCCAAAGTAGGGAAGGGGTGAAAGCGGCTTTATCTCCATCTGCGCCCTTAGCCAGAGGGCAAAAGGGAATGGTCATTGTGTCATCAGAGATAAAACAGGCTGAAAACTGTCCCGGGGCTTCACTTATGGGCCGAGGCAGTTTCCTGGGCTCCCTCACGGCGAGCAGCTCCACCTTTCCCCTCTTGGCCTGTTGCTCTTGCCTGTCTTGGTTCAGGGATTACCACATCCTGAAACCTAACGGTTTGGAAAATGGGAATTCTCTTCCCTTCCCCGGAGAGCTTCTGGCCCCAGGTTTCAGTCTTTGGTGGATCATCACCTCATCCTGTGCAATAGAGAGCAGGAAAATTAGACTTCCGATCCCCAAATTCCAGCCTTTTGGCTTTAGGGAGAGAAGCATGTTGACTTCGTCTGGAGCAGTGAAATCCTAGACTTTGGATTTCAGACCTGTAAAGTTTCCAGAAAAAAAAAATGCGAGGGACTGATATAAGATTACCAGCTTTTTATTTTGCCAAGGAAGAACATTAAAAAACTACTGGCACTAGCTGCTATTTACTGTCACCATAATCGCACACAAAAAAGTACATTTTAATGCACACAAAGTGGGAAGCACGTAATCTTGGAATAAGTAACAGTTCTAGGCCACCCTGCATGACTGACGGGCACTATGACAGGGGCACTATGTAGTGCCATCCCCCCNGACTTTGGATTTCAGACCTGTAAAGTTTCCAGAAAAAAAAAATGCGAGGGACTGATATAAGATTACCAGCTTTTTATTTTGCCAAGGAAGTACATTAAAAAACTACTGGCACTAGCTGCTATTTACTGTCACCATAATCGCACACAAAAAAAGTACATTTTAATGCACACAAAGTGGGAAGCACGTAATCTTGGAATAAGTAACAGTTCTAGGCCACCCTGCATGACTGACGGGCACTATGACAGGGGCACTATGTAGTGCCATCCCCCCCAGTACCCCCCCCCACATTTTATTGAAGCTTGGCTCCAGTTTGGTATGTTGGCCTCTTGGCCAGCGGTAGGCAAACTGCAGCCTGAGTGCCAAACCGAGCCCGATGCCCGTTTTTGTATGTGGCACAAGCTAAGAATCAGCCCAGAATGTTCAAATAGCTGTAAAATCTAGACTATTTCATGACACATGAAAATTACATGAAACCCACATTTCTGTGTTCCTAAATACAAGTTCATGAAATGGTGGGACTGGGACTGCCGCTTGCTTTCACACCAGAGCCTTTGCTTATAACCACCGAGTCTCCCACCTGTCACTCCCTGCCTCCATTGGGTTGACCAAAAATTTCGTTTAGTTTGTTCTGGACTATGGCTCTAGTAGTGCTTAGTGGCTTTTACCTTCATTCGAAACAATTCTGTTAGATTGTATTATGATAGCTGGCAAATGCACTTGCGTGCATTTTTAAAAAAAATCAAAATTGGTGAATTTTTGTGCAGCCATTTTAGTACTGAAGATGGAAGAAAATCTGCAATATTTTCAGCGTATTATGGTTTATTATTTCAAGAAAGGTAAAAACAAACAAACACAAACAACATTTGTGTAGTGTATGGAGGTGTTCTGATTATCTGAACATTTTGAAAGTGGTTTGTGCCCTGGCTGGTGTGACTCAGTGGGTTGAGTGCAGGCCAGCAAACCAAAAGGTTGCCAGTTTGACTCTCAACACATGCCTGGGTAGTGGGTTAGGTCCCTGTTTGGGGGCATGCGAGAGGCAAGCAATGGACATCTCTTGCACCGTTTCTCTGTCTCCCTCCCTTCCCCTCTCTCTAAAAATAATTTTTTAATAAAGTGGTTTGCGAAGTTTCTTGGTTCTATTGACATTTGGGCCAAATAATTCTCTGCTGTGGGGCTGTCTTATGGCTTGGAAGGTGTTTAGCAGCGCCCTTGGCCTCTACCCACTAGAAGCCAATAGTGGGAGATAGCTGACATACTCAAAATATCCAAATCAATAAAGTTATTGGTGAAAATGAAGTATGTTTTTTATTTCACAGGAAAAACTAAATAGACTTTTTGGTCAACCCAATATGATCGTCACTCTCAACCAAGGTAAAGGTCAAGGGTAGATGCTTTCTCCTTAATATTAACAGCTCATTTACTCGTTTACTGAATATTAAGTGCCTACTCTGTGCCAAGTATGGTTCTAAGTGCTGAGGATACAGCAGTGAACGAAACATGAAGCTTAACATTCTAGTGGGACAGGACAATAAACAAGGTAAATTACATGTTAGATGTTAATAGTACTATGAATTAAAATAAAGTGGGTGTCCTCTCCCTCCTGGGGAGCATACCCACTCCTCTCCCTTCTCCTTTCTTCTTTCCCAACAGGCCCGCACCTCCTAAACTTTTAAGGGACCTCACTTGGGAACAATGAGCGGTGACAGCTGGTCCTGGGCTAATCCTGGAACATGTCTCTAAAGCTCCCTTTTCTGTAATGTTTCTAGAGAGGCAAAGTAGCCCCACCTAGGCTCTCTCCTCTGGCTTATTCCATCCTAGGCTTCCTTGTTTCACTGTCCCCAGTTTTAATGTCCTCTCAGAATCAAAAGTAAAATAAAGCAGAAAGAGATTTTGGAAGGGGGTTGTGAGTTTACATAGGGTAACTGGAGAAGATCTGATGAAAACATACTCAGAATGAGAGAGGAAGGCACCTGGATGGATATCTTAAGTGATCTGGGTGGCAGGAACAGCCAAGTGAAAGGATCTAAGCAGACGTAGAACAGGTGTTTGAAACAGCTAAGAGGGGTGGGGAGTGTGGGGTGGAGAGGAAAGCAGTAGGAGTGGAAGTTAATGAGTAGTACCAGGGGGCCAGGTCTTATGTAGGCCATAATAATGATTTTTTAAAAAATAATAAATAAAATAAGTTAAAGATGTTATTTATTTATTTTCAGAGAGAGAAGGGATAAAGAGAGGGAGAGAAATATCAGTGCACAGTTGCCCTCTGCACATCCCCCACCGGGAACCTGGCCTACAGTCCAGACATGTGCCCTGACCAGGAATCGAACCTGCGACCCTTCGGTTCACAGGCTGGTGCTCAATCCACTGAGCCACACCAGCAAAGGCCCATAATAGTGATTTTATTTTCACTCCTGGTAAGATGGGAAACCATGAATTTACAGTGGAGAAAAAACATGATCTCACTCAAGATCACTATGGCTGCTATGTTGAGAACAGATTTAAGTAGAGGAAGGCAAAGATTGAAACAAAGAAATTAATTAATTACAAGGTAACTGCAATAAGAAAACATGAGATATGGGTATGGCTTAGACTAAGGTGGTGGAGTTGTTGTGATGGTATGGGATTCTGGATATATATTTTGAAGAATGGACATAAGGTGAGATGGAGAGGAAGGCTGAAGAAAAAGCAGGATTTGGGTGGGAGAAATTCAAGAGTGTGATTTTAGATGTAAGTTTGAAATGCCTATCATGCACCCGAGTGGATATGTCTCCTAGGTAGTTGGATATACAATTTATTATTTTATTTATTTATTTTTAGGGAGAGGGGAAAGGGGGAAGAGAGGGAATCATCATGTGTGGTTGTCCGTTATGCGCCCGCTACTGGGGACCTGACCCACAACCCGGGCATGTGCCCCGACTGGGAATCCAGTCCAGCAACCCACTGGGTCACCTGCAGCACTCAATGCACTGAGCCACACCAGCTGGGGTTGGATATACAATTTTGGAGTTAGGAAGAAGATACACATTTGAGAGTTGTCAGGGCAAATGGTGTTTAAAGTCTTGACAATGGAAGCAATCACATGAGATCACCTCCCACCACATCCCCGGTATCCCTAACCCTAATATCCCTAATACTTCCCGTGCACACCTGAGGCCACAGAATCTGGTGGGAGAGGACTGGCGCTCTCTTGGCAAAACACTCACACCCATGTTTCCATTTGTTTCAGTTTCCAGTGCTTCGTGCTTTGGGCCCACAAGGCAAAGACTTAGGTTTTTTTTTTTTTTTAAGATTTTATTTATTTATTTACTTTTAGAGGGGAAGGGGAGGGGGGGAAGGGGAGAGGGAGAGAAACATCAATGTATGGTTGCCTTTTGTGCGTCCCCTTCTGGAAGCTGTCCTGCAGGGAACCGGCCTGCAACCCAGGCCATGTGCCCCTGACTGGGAATTGAACCGCGATCCTCTGGTTCGCAGGCCCGGCCTCAATCCACTGAACTACACCAGCCAGGGCCTGGCTAAGACTTAGTTTTAATTAGAGGTTTCACATTAGGCCAAGAAAGTTAGTTATCTTCATTTCCATAAGGATTAAAAACATACATCTATATGCTTCAGCAGAAAAGAAAAACAACCAACTTAAAACTGTTTCCGGGAGGAATTCTGGGGGGATTTACTGGCTAAAGTTGCCTGGAAATGAGACATACACATACACAATGAATGCAGAGATAGGAAGAAGTGCTCAGCATAGCAGAATATCCTAAAGCATTCCTAGTCCCAGTAAAGGTTAAAAAAAAAGTCCCTTCTGGGACTTCCTTTGCTTCATCCTTTCATGAACGTCTAAATTCTAGAAGATGCTAGAAATGACAAGAAGGCTGGAGAGACAGCCATGGGGAAAGAACTGTTGGTGACTGGCAATTCTCGCTCGAGGGAGGTGGTGGCCAGGCCCCCGGGCAGCAGACATGACGGATTTCCCCCACTGGGAGAACCAGAGGTTCTTCCATTTCTGGTCTGGAACCCTTGCGGGGCTGCTGGGGAGTGGAGGGGTGGCGGGTTCCAGTTCTACCCCTGGGAAACACCCACAGGCTCCGAGAGGAGGCTGAATCCTGACGCTGGTCCAGAAGGTTTGCAGGGCTGCGGGGGCCGCCGGTCCGGGGAAGGGGCCGCCCAGCGCCGGCTGGGTGCGTGGCGCGATGGGTCCGAGTCCACGGAGGCCGCCTCCGCCTCCCGTAGCCCCCTTCCTTCCTCGCCCCTCCGTTCTCTGGCCTCCTTGTTCCTTTGGAGCCCCCGCATTCCCCATCCGCCGTCGCCACCCTCGCCCTTTCTTCCCTCCCCCGGCAGCCCACCTTCACCCCGCTCCTCCGCCGCCTCCTCGGTCCTCGGCCCTGATCCCCGGCCTCCCCTCGCCAGCCCCGGGCGGCCCCCTCCCCGCCCCCCTCGCGGCGGCGGCGGCGGCGGCCCCTTTCACAATAGCGCGGCCCGCCTCCCTCCTCTCCGCTCCGGGTTCACTCCCGCCCGCTGCCCTCCCGGCGCATGCGCCCTCCGGTCAGCGGCGGCTGCGGCTGTGGCGGCCACGAGCGGCTCCGTTTTTTTAAAGGGAAACGCTGAGGCGCCGGGGGTGACTGTGGGGGAGGGGACCCCGAGCCGCGGAGACCCCCGGGGGAGGTGACAGACCCCCCTCCCGGAGGAGGAGGGCTTTGGGCGGACCCATCCCTCCCACCCCCTCCTGAGGAGGAGCGGGGGGGAAATGGAGGCTCGGGGCGGCTGAGGCGAGCTCCGGGGCGGGGGGCCGGGGCGGGGAAGGGGGGTGTGGGGTGGGGAGACGAGGCGGGCCCGGCCGGGCCAGGGGGGGCCGAAGCGAGCTCCGGGGATGAGCTCGGGGGCGGCTGGGCGCGAGCTCCTGCCTCTGAGGCGAAGGCGGCGGCGGCGGCAGCAGAGGCGGCGGCGAGGCCCCCATGGGCCGGCGGCGGGCCTCAGCCGCGGCCTCCACTTCGCCGCGTGCCGGCGGGATGGCGCCCGGGCCCCGGAGGAGCCGCGTTAGCCGAGGCCTGCTGCCGCGCTGCTGAGGCGAGCCCGCCAAACTCCCCTCCCCCTCCTCCGTCCTCGACCCCCCGCACCTCGCCCCTTCCCCACCCCCTCCTCAGTCTCGGTCCCCGGCGCCGCTCCGGACCACTATGACCATGAGATCCGCAGTGTTCAAGGCGGCCGCGGCCCCCGCCGGCGGCAACCCCGAGCAGCGACTGGACTACGAGCGGGCTGCGGCGCTGGGCGGGCCCGAGGACGAGCCCGGGGCGGCCGAAGCCCACTTCCTCCCCCGGCACCGTAAGCTCAAGGAGCCGGGGCCCCCGCTGGCCTCCTCGCAGGGCGGGAGCCCCGCGCCCTCCCCGGCCGGCTGCGGCGGCAAGGGCCGGGGCTTGTTGCTCCCGGCCGGGGCGGCCCCCGGGCAGCAGGAAGAGAGCTGGGGCGGCTCGGTGCCCTTGCCCTGCCCGCCCCCGGCCACCAAACAGGCCGGCATTGGGGGGGAGCCGGCAGCGGCCGGCGCCGGCTGCAGTCCTCGACCCAAGTACCAGGCGGTGCTGCCCATTCAGACGGGCTCTCTCGTGGCGGCGGCCAAAGAGCCTACGCCCTGGGCTGGGGACAAGGGTGGGGCGGCTCCCCCGGCCGCCACCGCCTCGGACTCGGCGGGACCCCCACCACTACCTCTGCCCGGGCCGCCGCCCCTCGCGCCCACCGCCGCCGCCGGGACCCTGGCGGCCAGCGAGGGCAGATGGAAGAGTATGAGGAAGAGCCCTCTCGGCGGCGGCGGCGGCGGCTCGGGAGCCTCCAGTCAGGCCGCCTGCCTCAAACAGATACTTCTGCTGCAATTGGACCTCATCGAGCAGCAGCAGCAGCAGCTGCAGGCGAAGGAGAAGGAGATCGAGGAGCTGAAGGCGGAGAGAGACACGGTGCGGCAGGGGTTAATCGGCGTTCGGGCCGAGGGGCGAGTTGTGCGCATGCTCAGGGGAAGGGGGCTCTAGGAGGTTAAGGTCTCCCTGGGTTAGGGGTAAGGAGGCTGGCCACCAGCAAGGGAGTGCCTTAGGTGCCGGGGCCTTCGGAGCCCGGCTCACAGACACGTTGGGTTGGAGGGAAGGGTTCAAGGGCGCCCTCCCAGGGGGGTGGGAGGGGTGGGAAGGTTGCAGGTGCCAAAGGGTTAATTTAAAATGACAGCCCCAGACTTAGGGGAAAGAGAGGTAGAGTGGGAAAAGACCTGGTCTGTGAGGGGTTGCAAATGAAAAGGTGGGGTGATACGTGGTGGCTTCTTGGAGGGGTGAAATTAGAGAGCTTTCGTGCTAGACATGCATCCTGGAGGAGAGGGCGCAGCAGCTGTTGCTCTCAGCCCTGCTGTAGCATCTTTGGATAGAAGAGTGGTAGGCCTTTTCGTTGGCAGAGGGCTAGAGGTGATTCACAGTGGGGTCCTGTTTCAGTTTTCTTATATGATGTTGAGAGAATGACTGCTTTTGATTTCAGACAGTTTTTAATAGGAATCCGTTCTAAAACCTGACCCACTGACCACCCCTCTTGTGTCAGAATGGTGTTTAGAGGCTGGAAGATTCTGAGGCATCAGGGGAAAGTAAGCTTATTAAATGTGTTAAGTCGAAATCCCCCCACCCCCACCCCCCCAAAAACCTCTATATTTTAGAATCTTAAGGTAGTAGGGGAGTCCTTTATTTTTTTCTTTGTACTTCTGAGCAGCATGACTGTTGGCTTGTTTTTACTGCAGCAGTAGTTAAGGGCACCTTATGTGTTGAAACATATTCCTTAAGATGTCAGGAAAGCTGTGGTGATGGGGTGTTACTGTGCTAGCATACCTTACAGCTGCCTAAAAATAAACATGGTTTCTACAATTGTGTTAAGGTTGCAGCAGCCTCTCTCTCTCCCTCCCTCTCTCTCCCTCTCTCTCCCTGTCTCTCTCTCTCTCTCTCTCTCTCTTTTCATGGTTTGTGCCAAGGGCTGAGCAAGGGAGCAGAGGGCTATTCATTTTGTCTGTTCTCCAAATGAATCGCATCAGGCAGTGGCTGTTTTACTGGAGAATGCATTCTGCAAGGTGGAATGGGAGCTGGGGCAGGTCTCATTGAAAATATCTCGTGGTGTTGATTTGTGGAAGTTACTCAACATGGAGGTGGCACTGCTCAGCTACTGTACTGCAGTCTAGGGGTGTGATGGTACTGTAATTACAACACCGCATCTCCTTACATTGGAGGGGGGTGTGGGAGAAGAAATTAAGGAAATGTCACCCACAAACCATGGTTAAGTAACCTTAAGGCTGTGAATCAAAACAGAAGGAGATGAAATGAGAATATGGTGGCGAGGGGGGCTCTCTCCTGGTTGTGGAGGTTTGTACTCAGTTCCTGAGGTAATGGCCTCTTTGCCGATTTTCCTAGGCAGGAAAAGTGGGGTGAGTTAAGGATAGAGTGTCAGTCTGAACTTGGCATTCACTGCTTCTGTTGTGTATTGCAGTCTTAATGTTGCTTAAGCTTCTTTCTCTTATTCCAGTTGTTTGGCCTCTACTGAAATCTGTGCAGCTAAATAGATGCAACAGAGGCAACATTAATATCACTGTCTAACCCAAATAAAATTCGTATTATAGGGTATAAGTAGCACAGTTGGCACCTTTTCTCAGAACATTTTAATGTGCAGTTTTCAATGATAATAGACATCCATTTTCTGTTTGATTATGTAGTTTTCCCTTTAGAGTTAAAAGACTTTATTTTTAGTTAATATTCAGATAAATAGATATTTTCTTCAGTTATCTCAAGTGCAAAGCAGCAAGGCAATGTGCATATTTCATCATTGATGGGATTGAGGGGTAATGGTTTCTGTTATAATTCTTCAAAATTGAGTGTCATTATTTAGGTGACAGCCCCCCATGCCAGGCCCTTTTCAACTAACACTGCAATCCCTATTGGCACCCTGGCTGTGTGAGCTTTTAATTCCTTCTCAATGGACGCTTTGGACTTTGCCCTTGTGTATGGCATTTTGGCGTGGAAGTAGAGAGGATAGTATTGGGAGAACACTAGGGTCTCCATAGAGAACCTAAGGTTAATTCTGGAAACTACCAAGCTGACTTAGAGCCACATGGTTAGCAGTAGCAGAGACCATGCCATTTAAAAAGCATGTTGTGGCCCTTCCCAGATAAAGAGGATCTTCTTTCAGAAGAATGAACTACAAATTCCCCCACATCCCAGCCCAACTAGGCTGGCCCCTAAAATTAAGCAGTGTACTCTGTCTTCTCTATTGTGTTTAAGGAAAACTATTTAGATTAATGTCTGCCTATTAAAAGTAAGTTGAATTATTATGGTTCATGGAAAGAGATAGAAGACCATACAGATTCCTAAGTGGGACTAAGTATCTGCACTTAATTTTTTGTTTTAAGTCTGCATTTTGCCACTCTCTTTTTAGCTTCTTGCTCGGATTGAACGTATGGAAAGGCGGATGCAGCTGGTAAAGAAGGATAACGAGAAAGAAAGGCATAAGCTGTTTCAGGGTTATGAAACTGAAGAGAGAGAGGAAACCGAGCTATCTGAGAAAATTAAACTGGAGTGCCAGCCAGAGCTTTCTGAGACATCCCAGAGTCTGCCTCCCAAGCCTTTCTCATGTGGGCGGAGTGGAAAGGGACACAAAAGGTGTGCTGATAACTTTGTTCTGCTGTTTGGCTGTGATGAGGACACTTGTTTCCAGTGATAGTAGGGGATTGGGACTTTTGAATTAGTTTTTTTTTTTTTAAAGATTTTATTTATTTATCTTTAGAGGGGAAGGGAAGGAGAGAGGGAGAGAAATATCAATGTATGGTTGCCTCTGCCGGGGACACACAATGTATCTTGTGTCCCCTGCCAGGAACTGGCCTGCAACCCAGGCATGTGCCCTGACTGGGAATCGAACCGCAATCATCTGGTTCACAGGCCCGCGCTCAATCCACTGAGCCACACCGGCCAGGGCTGAATTAGTTTTAATACAGTCATATTCTGAATTATAAGGTCTTCTGTGCTGAGAAAGAATCTTGAGACATTCTTGTTCAGGTTCTAAAAATCTGCTAGGAACATTTTGGTCCCAGTAATAATTACAGAATGCAGAATACATCCTAAAGAGATTGGGCAACAAATGTGACAGCTGAGTTTCTTAAAGAAAACTATAGCAGCTCACTTCACGTTAGGAAGTGTTAAATTCCTTCATTGTGTTAGGCATCAGTGGATATAAAACAGTAAAAGCTAATTGTCCTTGTACTCAAAAGAGATTAGCTGTGAGGATGACATAAATTTAAAAAACTAAGAATTGAGCTGCAATAAAATAGGCAGATAGACAACAGTGAGACAAACTAAGTTTTGTAAGATTCAGGGATATTAAAGATTATTTTGAGTTAGAATAGTGAAACTTTAAGGAACAGGTGGATCTTGAAGTATAAAATTTAGGTTGGTAAAAAGAAAAGATGGCATTCTAGGAATGTGGGGTGCTGGGAGAAAGAGAGTGAACAGACAGCAAAAAAAAAATTGAGATTGTGTGTAGCCTGGTATAAGGTAGGGGTGTAGAATAGGAGACTGGTCTCTGATTGACAGGAATAGAATAAGCACCTAATATTAGCTAAAGGATCTTAAAGAAATAGGGACCATTTTAGGTTTAGTAGACAATAGGATACTATTGAGGTTTTTAAGCATGGAAACTCACTTGTTCAACAGACATTTACTAAGGGCCTATTACATGTACTGTTAAGCTCGTTGCTATTTCTGCTCATGACTGCCAGATGAACCTAGATATTTAGATACCTGAATGCAAGCTAGTTCTCTTACCCCAAAATGAAATCAAATCAGATTTTATCCAAAAGTGAATGAAGTGTATTATGTTTTCTTCCCTATCTAATAGGAAATCCCCATTTGGAAGTACAGAAAGAAAGATTCCTGTTAAAAAACTGGCTCCTGAATTTTCAAAAGTCAAAACAAAAACTCCTAAGCACTCTCCCATTAAAGAGGAGCCCTGTGGTTCCTTATCTGAAACTGTTTGTAAACGTGAATTGAGGAGCCAAGAAACGCCAGAAAAGACCCGGTCTTCAGTGGATACCCCGCCAAGACTCTCCACTCCCCAGAAGGGACCCAGCACCCATCCCAAGGAGAAAGCCTTCTCAAGTGAGATAGAAGATTTGCCGTACCTTTCCACCACAGAAATGTATTTGTGTCGTTGGCACCAGCCTCCCCCATCACCGTTACCATTACGGGAATCCTCTCCAAAGAAGGAGGAGACTGTAGCAAGTAAGGCATAGAGAACACTTGCTCTTATACCCTAGTGGTGGCGGTCAAGCTAACAAGTGTGAAAATGCCTTTGGCATTTTTTAAAAAGTGCAATCAATAAAGCAGAGTTCTGTCAAGAATGAGTAAGTTAACAGCCAGAGACAGACACTGTGCAGGCATTGCAAATAGATGGAATCACAGCAAAATGTGCTCAATGTATTTGCCTGCTTACAACACTGGGAGATGTGTTTGCCAGTAAGTTGCTCATCACAAGAGCACCAGACTTGGGGGCGTAATCTCCGGCAACTTGCATGCCCTCTGAAAGAAGGGTTTTCTGTGCTGTGAAATGCATAGAACTTACACTTTGCCGTGCACGACTGTTCCTGCAATTGATATTGTGTGAAACCTGGGGGGGTGTGGTCTTTGGGTGTTCTCAGGGGCCAATGGTAATTTTTGGGTTGGGGAGCCAGCGTGGGGTGGGGAATTTTTCCTGGGCCTCCGCTCTTTAACTATATAAACATTCATCTGTATCTCTGTGTCCCGGTCTGGGGGGGCAGGAGGAATCTGCCAAAGACCAAACAGTCTTACTTTATCTTACTATACTTCACAAAGGTTCTAAATGTGAAGAGTTTACTTGGATTGCAGTAGCCCATTGGTTGTTCATATATTTAAATAAAATGGTCTACAAACTATTTTTCAAACAATAAGGACTATCTTGGGATATCTGAGCTGCTTGGGGAGGGTGTGGGGTGTGGGACCTTGGTCTTCATTCCCTTTTTTTCTTTATGGCTTCCACACAGAGATGCTCCCTATCTCCTACATCATTCAGTAACTGCAACGTGCCTTCAATTGTGTAATGTTAGTGTATGACAGTCACTATGCGTGCTCTGGGGTGATGGTGGGGGAAGCCGTGGATAGAGCTGCAGCCCCGAGTTTCTACCACTGTGTCTTGCCCCAGCAGGGATGGGGATGGGAATCCATTCCTGTAAGATAAGAGCGTTCTCCAGGTTTTGTTAGGCTGTTCTGGTGACAAAATTAAGTGGGAAAGATAGACTACTTTTCTTAATTATCTAAAATTCATTAGGGCTCACATTGGAGTACATGAAATAGACCAGGATCCTCATCTAGGTTCAGGTTTTCTTGTTGGTTCAGTCAGTTGAACAGGTTCATCCTTAAGTTAACCTTCTTGCTGCCATGGCAATGCTGTGTAACAAGGGAAACCATGAAGCAACTTCCCATCCGGGATTGGGAAATGGCTTGGTCCAGAGCTGTTCTGTGTGACTGGCTGCTTTTGAAAACCCTGTCTGCCCTAGTACAGAAAATTCAAAGCACCTCTGAGATTGTGGGCATAGCAGTACAGAAGGAGTCTGACTTGGGGGGGGAATCCCAGCCCTTTGAGGAGCCTGAGTTGTGAATAACCTGTGAATCCTTATTCTTGATGCCCTATCTCAAGAGGAAGCCTCAATGGCTTGTTCTAAGGAAGCCAAAGTCTTTGTGCATGTTGTTCAGGCTGGACCAGCAAGGTAGTTTGTTTGGAGGGAGGAGGGAGCTGTTTAAGAAGACTACATATGTAAGTTTTGAGAACACTGATCTTTTATTTGAAAAATAGGGTCAACTTTTACTCACCTGCCATGTTCTGAGTTTAAGGTTTGATATCCTTGGCCATCAACTGTTGCAGGGAAACCACCCTAAATAATGAAGAAAAGAAGTCGTCTCAGTGTAAAAAAAAAAGTGGTGGGCTTATTTTCTTTTCTTTTGTCTGTCGTTCCCTCTTCCCCTCCCCCAGAGAGAAATTCTCAAAAGAGCAACTCAAAAAAAACCCAAAATGGCTTCCTAGTGAGAACTTCAGTGATGATCCTTTCCTCCATTTTGGGTATGGGCTTTTTTTCTTTTTACACTGAGATGATTCTTCTCTCCTGCATTATTCAGGGTGTCTGATGCCATCAAGTGTTGCAGGAGAAACTTCAGTCTTGGCTGGTGAGTAGAATAGGAACCGTGCTGGCTGGGCCCGGGGTGGGGGTCGGCGGGATGGGGATGGCGGGAGCTGCATTCCCCATCAGTTGGATGTGGGAGACTGAGACTCCTTGGTATGATTCCACTGTAGACTTCAAAATGACTACACATTTCAGTTGTTTTTCAGGAACTGCAATAGCATCCATTATATGAATTGTCAGGTATTGGCTTAGGGCTTTTTTGTGATCCTGTGCTTGGCAGACTGCAATGGCATTTTAGGTTCTTTTATACCATAGCAAGGACACTGAATGTGGCTTCAGGTGAGGCCATAGAATGGATTCCTATCACTTGGTAACTTTGTCTTACTGGGGACTGACCTCTTATCCTAGTGAATAACAGGAGGACTGTATGACCTTGGATTTAAGAGTGGTTCCACCCCTCCTCCTCTTCTTTTTCTTTTTCTTTTTCTTTTTTTTTCTAGTTCCTTCTTGGAGGGACCACTCAGTAGAGCCTCTAAGGGACCCAAACCCTTCAGACCTTTTGGAGGTAGGTACCCAGGACCTGTCAGTGGAAGAGAGTGAGAGGAACTGTACAAATGGGGGTGTAACTAGAACATGTTATAATAACTGGATGGATGGATTAAATAAAACTTGAAAGCCAGAAGGTAACTTGAAAAGTTACCCACTCCAACTCCTTTGTTGTGGAGATGGGAAAACTGAGGCCCAGAACAGTTAAGTGATGTATTAAAAAATACATAGTTAGGGAGTGTTCAAAGCTAGATTTCATGTTAAGTAGGAAAGTTAGCATGTACCACCCCTCAGCAACAAAATGGTATGTTCCAAACTTATTTGACTTTTAAAAGGGTGATGTTTATTTCAAACTCAGATTCTTCTAAAATATGGAAGTAGGGAGGGCTTGTGACAGTTTCACAGGTTATTTCAGTTTGACATGACTTTTTTTTAAGATTATATTTATTATTTATTTTTAGAGAGGGGTAGGGAGGGAGAGAGGGAAACATAAATGTGTGGTTGCCTCTCGTGCATCCTCTACTGGGGACCTGGCCCACAACCCAGGCATGTGCTCTGACTGGGAATCGAACTAGTGACCCTTTGGTTTTACAGACCAGCACTCAATCCACTTGAGCCACACCAGCCAGGGCAGTTTGATGTGACTTTCACTTTGGAAAGTTACAGAAATGATTTTGAAATGTGGAGATTCTACAAGGGTGGGGGCAAGAGAAGGAAGGGGTATGTGTTTTGTTTGATTCTGTTACCAGGAGGTTCCCATAATATCCATAGAACTCACAGACGTAGGTGGGACCCGAAGGTGAAAGATTCCTACCTTCTAGGAAGCTGGAAATGAGTTAGTATACATGTGTCATATGTTGATAAATAGCTTATCAGCTGCTATTCTTTACACAGAACCTAGATGACAGTGTGTTTTCAAAGCGGCATGCAAAACTGGAGCTGGATGAGAAGAGAAGGAAAAGGTGAGGCTAGAGATGTTCATCCTGGGAACAACTGAGCCCTGGGACTCCGACACCTCTCTCATCTGTGCTGTGGAGAATCTTAGAGCTCTTAGCACTATTAAATTACTGGCTTTCCAGTCGGTTGAGTATCTTTGAAGTGTTACTTGTAGGTAAAATATTTGGCCTTTTTCTTTGGGAATGCCCTTCCTCAGTTCTACTGTTTGTGGAACACTGACGCGTCATTTGGACTGCTAGACGTAAACAGGTCTCCTTAACCAGGCAGGCAGTTCTCTAACGTCTCCCACCTCCAGCCCCCTAACCCCAATCAAGAAGAGTCAGCCAAGAACGTCCTAGCATCTGAATTGTGTGAGTTGCTTTTATAGAGCAGGTTTTCAGTAATGTTGGGTTTGTTTGTTTGTTTTGTTTGTCTGGTTTGTTTTTCCCAGATGGGATATTCAGAGGATCAGGGAACAAAGAATTTTACAGCGATTGCAGCTCAGAATGTATAAAAAGAAAGGAATTCAGGAATCTGAGCCTGAGGTTACCTCATTTTTCCCTGAGCCAGATGATGGTAAGTTTTGTCTCTCTCAAAGTAGATTTGTTTAAACAAAAAAAAAAGGGTGTAAGGCTCCAGGTTACAGCTTGCTCTGAATGAATAAACAATATGTTGGAGCAGGTATAGTTGCCAGACATTTCTCATCTATGTCACTAACAAGGTTGCATTTGGCTTTCTTCCATAGTTGAAAGTTTGATGATTACTCCCTTCTTGCCTGTTGTAGCATTTGGACGACCGTTACCAAAATTAACTCCACAGTAAGTATAAAGGGTTCTTTTTCCCTTCCCCTCTCAAGTAGTCAGCATTTCACCTCCCTTTTCAGACTGCATGTAAGCCCAGATATAAGTGGAGCCGGTGGCTTAGGGATAGCCCTGGTTCTTTGACAGAAGAAGTGAGGCTACTTGGACAGCTGGTTTTTACGGTGATAAAATGCCCAAGTCTGGAATCTTAGGAGGATTGCTTTGTAAGTTAGAAATAGATTATTCAATCAATTCAATAGCATACTATTTCTCTAGCTTTGAAACGGGAGAAAAGCATTCCAAACTTGGGACTTGGGAGTCAGGGCAGGGAGTGGTGAGGGACATTGTGTCTTTTTTGGAGTTACTGTCATGCTCACACTGAATCCCTATAGTCTTGGAAGTTTATTTCTTTATCCTTTTTTGCCAGCAATTTTGAGCTGCCCTGGTTGGATGAGCGTAGCCGATGCAGGTTGGAGATCCAGAAGAAGCAAACACCTCACCGGACTTGTAGGAAATAACTGTGTTGGCAAGAGCCTTCTGTCTTCAGATAGTTGTAGCATGCCATTCCCAGAGAGTGGCAGAGACCTGTATATGTGACCTGTGTCCTTACGTATGTTATCATTCACTGATAATGCCCTCCCATACTCCCTTGGTCTTGGTTTTGTTTTTTCATCACTCTGATTTCCCAAAATCTCTTTCATTGGGCTAATTGTGAATTATAGAGGGTGATTGGGATATCTTTTCCTCTTTGGGGGAAATGAGCTCTCAAGCTGAATCTCTAGGATGGCAGATTTGGAAGCTTCCTGGATCTGCTTCCATACATTTGCCTATGTTGAAGGGGTAAAAGGGCTCTTTCATTAGACTTGTGGAAGATAAAGCATCCCCTGCCTTTGGACCTGTGCTGCATGGCACTCTTCTCGCCCTGGTACACCCTTCCATGTAGATTTAGTATAGTGGTTTTTACCCTATGCAAAACAAAATGAAGAAAAACCTCCCCATAAGCTCAAGGACCAGATGAGGAATAATAAGTGAAGTGATGGAGCAAGTCATCTTCACAGGGTAGAAGAGATTGGAGAGTTTGTTAGATAAAGGTCTGAAAAGGCAGTTCTGCCTACAGCCGTACCACCCGGAACATGCCCAATCTCTACTAAAAAGGTAGTTCTCTTAAAACTATTCTGTGATAAGGCCATGTGGGAAGGGATGTTTGGCTGTGATTGTATGTTTAGTTAATGGTTAACTGAATTTCTTCCCCTACCCTTCAAAAAGTAACATTTTTGGAAAAGAGAATGGGGATGGTTAGTTTGGGACAAGTTATGGCTCTAAATGAAAGCAGTTGGCATTTGGAGATGGCATGCCAGAACCTGTATAGATGCCCTTGTGTCCATCACTTCTCAAGTATTCCTTTGTTGGGCAATATCCTTTTAGCTGAGCTCTTGGTGATGGGATAGAGATTTAAGGAAGGTGGGAGGGTGTATGTGGAAATATGTGCTTCCTTTGGCTGGCAAATGTCTACATCTTGAAATAGATGTATCTAATGAGCTTCTCCACTCACTCTGTAAAAAGAGATTTGTATGTGTACCATCTTGGTCCACCACCACCACCACCACACACACACCCCTTTCGTTAAAAAAGGTCAGGACAGCACTCCGGGCCACTGTGGTCTCTGTGTAAGATCCCTGTAACTGTCTGGAAGGAAGAGAGAGCCAAGACCTCTGGTCTTAAGTATACAGGAATTGCCTTTCTTTAGTCTTTAGGACTATTGTGTGAAAACAAGTAGGGGCCTAATCTCCTAGAAGATAGGGGCTTTTATCCTTGAAGAGAATGTCCCCAGATTATTAGCACTTTTAGAGGAGAAGCCAAGGTATGTAGGGTGTGTGGCCGGCCCATCAGTGGAGCATGAGAGAATGGGATACCATTGTGGGAAGAAATGACAAGTTCCTCAGGGGCCTCCCACTGCTAAAGCTTTTGTGAGTTGTTGATCTGTGCTCCCTGGGTTTGACTTTTACGAATTATTCCGGCAGCACATGTAGTATTCTTGGGTGATCTTGCTGCTCTTATTTCTCCGTGTGTGTGTGTGTGTGTGTGTGTGTGTGTGTGTGTGTGTCTGTGGCTTTGGGTTTTCATTTGTAACTCCATCTCTTAGGAGAGTGGACCCTCCACAAGGGAACCTGCTGTGAACTTCATTGCAGCAAGAATGTAGAGAGAAATAGGACTTACTCCACTAGGGGCTCTCATCTCACACCTTAAGTAAAGGAAGATTTCTAGAAAAACTGGGCCAGGTTGTCCACATTCTCCATCATTTTAACATGGCAGGTTGTTTGGCTTTCTTACTCTGACCTATGTTGTTTCTTTATAATGTGCCCAAGCAGAAAAAAGACCAGTCAGTGTCTCTTTTACTTTGTTCCTTGATTCCTCTGTTTCTCCTTGACTTTCAGCATTTGTTATATTCCCACTTTGGATATGGGTTAGCAGATTAACCTTTTCTTTGTGCCCTACCAAGGTGACTCCTCAGCTTCTGAACTTGAGCTAGACTAAGAAGAATCCATGAGGTGCTATCAGGCCAGACTTAAGTGGATTCTATTTCGTTGGTTCTCCCTCTTCCTAGAACCTCTTACTTTATTGTTCCCTCTTCTAGATTCTCCTTTGATTTGGATATGTTGAAGCTTGTTGATAAGGAGGTTGGAGAGTAGATTAGCAAAAGTTCCAAGAATGAAATTACAGTGTGTTAGGGTGTGGGGGGAAAATTAGTCTTATTTTTTCCCTACATGGGGTACAACACTGTGAAATTCAATCTTCAACTGAAGGTCCTGCAGTTCTCTTAAAACATAGTTCTTTGTTTCTTTCTTTAACAAAGTTTAAGCTAGTGTTAATAAATTAAAAAGAGAAATTGCTTGTCTGTCCACTTCACCTTTGTTTTAAACCAATTTCATATTGTTGTCTGTGTTGTAATTCATACTTTTGATACCATTTCTGATGTGTAAAATTGGTTGTCTTGTAAATATCTTATAAAGAGTTCAATTGTAAATAAACTATTGTGGCTGTTAACTTTTGAACTTCTGCTTCAATTTATTTCATTGGGAAGCATCAAACAATTGTACTTGTAGATTTTTTTAAAGATTTTATTTATTTTTAGAGAGGGGAAGAGAGGAAGACAGAGGGAGAGAAACGTCGGTGCCAAGGATGTCAATCATTTGTCTTTTGCTGGCCCCCCCCAACTGGGGGCCTGGTCTGCAACCATGGCCTGTATCCTGACTGGGAATCGAACCGGCGAACCTTTGGTTCACAGGTCGGTGCTCAGTCCACTGAGCCACACCCTCCGGCCTATAATAATATATAATAATACAAGGATAAACTTACACGTACTCATAACTCATAAACCTACTTTTGCGGCACCCCGTACTCAGACTTCTTTCTCACTGCTGACAAATGCCAATATCAAAGCAGTCCCTCATCTGGTTAACAAAAAGGAAAATCATGTCAGTATATGGAAACACCACGGTCCCAAATCGTCTCCTAAAACCTCGGTAAGATTAGCGCCACAGCAGGCGGCACTTTGGGAGAGGTGATGTAGCAGGGGTGGGAAGACACATGAAGCGAGAAGAGGAAAAGGAAAGGGGAAAATGTTTCGACACTTAAGTCCTCAGGCTTCAGTGCAGACAACTGGTTTTTCCGTCCCCCTTTAGCTAAAAATGGGACGGTGTGGCAAATCTGATGCAGCACGACTTGAACGGTTCACCTTGACTCGTGATTTTACTGAACAACTTCAGTAAAATGACTTGCCTCAAACGTAGGCAGAAACCAGAAATGGAAAAATAAAACCATGAACAGCTCCAATGCCGCAGTGACGCTGTGACAGGTCGACGCCTTCCACTCGGAAAACCCAAGATGGCCGGGCGAGGAGCCTAAGGCGGCTGCCCAAACGCAGATCCCCTCGCCCGGAGCCTGCCCGGAGGAAGTCAGGGGGCACGCCACGCACCCCCCCGCCCCCGCGTAACCGAGATGACGTAATCCCGCTCGTCCGCAAACGTGCCGCAGGGCGCCAGACCCGCCCCCAGCCGCCTAGCTCCCGAAACGCGAAGCAACAGTGCCGTAAGTGAAGCCTGCCGGGACTAGCTTTCTAGCCTCCCAGCAGCCCCTGCGACGGTCGTACGTAAGGAACTAGCTGGTTACGGCCGTTCTCCGTAAGATGGCGGACCGGCGGCGGCAGCGAGCTTCGCAGGACACAGAGGACGAAGAGTCTGGTGCTTCCGGCTCAGACAGCGGCGGTTCCCTGGCGCGGGGCGGCGGGGGCTGCAGCAGTAGTGCTGGAGGCAGCGGCAGCGGCTCTCTACCTTCCCAGCGCGGAGGCCGAGCTGGGGCCCTTCATCTGCGGCGGGTGGAGAGCGGGGGTGCCAGGAGCGCTGAAGAGTCTGAGTGTGTGAGTGCGCGCCGGCGGGGTGGGCCGGGCCGGGTGGCTTGCGGGCCTGGGGGCGTGGTGTAGGTGAGGAGGGGGGGCTGAGAGCTGGCGGTAGATGAGGAGCACGGTTATCCCAGGGTAGTTTCCGTCCGGAGCTCCGAGGGAAGAGGAGGGCCTGGGGGTTTCCAGGAGGAGTGCAGAGCCGCCGCGGGTGGACAGCGAATGTTTTATCCAGAAACTAGGGACCGTATCTCCCTTGGAGGCTACTTGGTAAAGATGTGCCATTCCTCATTTCCCTTTTTAATCATTTGGTGTTGAGTCTTCAGCTCTTCACCCTCTGGAAATTACAAAACTAACCCATGACTTCTTTCCTTCAGGAGAGTGAAGATGGCATCGAGGGCGATGGTGAGTAGCATCATCGTGAGTTTTTTGCCCAAACACCTAGGTCACCTATTTCCAGTAGTTGACATCCTCTGCTGCTTTTGTGGCTTTGGGGGCGGTGCTGCAGAGTGGGTCTCTGTGGCATGGTACTAAAGAACATAGTTTTTAGCAGGATGATCTTAGTTAGGCAAGTCACTCGTTGAGCCTGTTTCGCGTGTGTAACTGGGGACTATAATTTTATCCACTTCATAGGTTGCTGATATCAGAATTAAATGAGAATTTTAGCCTGACTTACAGCACACAGTCAGGAAATGTAATTATAATAATTTGTTACTTTTTTCTTTACACATTTCTGTTTTCTTTCAGCTGTTCTCTCGGATTATGAAAGTGCAGAAGACTCAGAAGTGAGTGTGATCGCTTCTTTTTCCTTTGGTGTAGGTTGGAAGATGTTTTATACATAATGTATTTTTTCTTTTGAAAGTGCATTTGAAAGACGTGTATATGCCTGTGGTTCAGAAGTACCATGACCTACTTGTTACTCCTTGTGCATTTTTCATTTATGCTTTTGAAAAGCTTACGAAAAGTGTAGTTCGGTTAGAGTGAAGGAAACTTGGTGCATAACTCTTCAGGCCACAACTCTTCAGGCCACCTGTGTTATGTTGTTAGTAGTTAGTGTTCACCCAATCTGAAGAAAAGAAGATTCTACATAAGAGAATGAGGACATTCCTGAAGCCCTTCACAGGGCATATGACAGTTCATTTTATGCTGCTTCTATAGTGAAGACAGCCAGTTGGGTATTTTTTTCTGTGTGTCGGAAGCCCTCAGTAGGATTCTAACTGGTTTGTGTTAGAAATGTCCCTCAGTTTATTGATGGGAGTTTTCTCTCTGTCTTTAGGTAAAAAATTTCCTTAAGCCAAGCTTTTATGAACTTACTTGTTTTGATCGGTAAAACTACTAGAGATGCCATCAGAATGGCTATTTCTTGAGAATAGAGTCTTGAGTTGTGGATTTTGGCTATGGAGTTATATACAAGAAGAATTGGATTGTGGATCAGAGGTTCGTTCTGTAAATTTTATAGAACCATCACTACTTACCAGATAGTTGTATTAAGATGCAACCATGAACACCAACAAAATTCCTAAATTTAGCATTTTTATGAATAAGGAGATCAGACACTCAGGCAGTCATAGGAATTGAATGGGAACATTCTGCTGGAGAATAGGGTTAAGCCAGGTGTCAGTTGCTGGATACCGAATGCATCTTAGTCAGTCAGAAAAGAATAGATGGGAGTTAGAGGGAACAACAGGCATGAAAGCCCAGAGGCAGGAGAGAAGGTTAACTGTTTGGAAACTTGAAAGTAGTTTGATGTGGCTAGAACACTGTTGGAACTGGATGGATACATAAAGGCAAATTAGTGAAGGGCTTACTTGTACTTGCTCTGTGCTGGGAGCTATATAGGCATTGAGTGCCAGATAGACATGGTTTTTCTACCCTCATGGAATTTCTATTCTGGATCAGAGGGAAATGGCAGTTAAGGAGATAATTACAGTAGTGTTTGTTAAGGGCATGGTATTGGAAGCATAAGATGCTTCGGGAGTGCAGAGCAGGGGCAACTAACTGAGCTGAGGTTGTTTGGAAGTGCTTAGAGGATGGGATGTTAAAATGGAGACTTGAAGGGTGAGCGGGAGATAGCCAGGCGCAGTGTTCTAAGCAGAGGGAAGGAACAGTGTCTGGGAAGAGGCTGAGAAGGGATGGACTGCATGATGAGTGGGCGGGATGTGAAAAGTTTAGTATGACTGGTAGTAAATGATAAGTCTGAGTCCCAATCTTAATTTATTCTAAGGAAACGAAAAAGATAACAAGCTTTGAAACAGATATGAGTGTTTAGACAAACTTTGAAGCTGAGTTTGTCAAATCCAAGGAACACTTGCATCAGAAAGCCTAGTGGCTAGTCCTCCTGAGGCATTGCAGAGGGAGGGAAACGCAGACGTTCGTTCTTTAACAAGATCCCAGGTTGATGCTTATGCACAGTATCATTTGAGAATTATTATTTTTATAGCAGTTGTCTTTATCTGTGATGGGGGGACTTGATCTGAGGGCAACAAGGTTGGAGACAGAAAAGCTAGTTAAGAAAGGTGTTGTGGAAGTCCAGGGGAGTGGTAAGTGTGGCGTGGAGTGGAATGATGGAGGTGAAATAGAAGTGGACAGAACCGAAAGTTATGTAGGTTATGGAATTGATAGAATGTAGTGTGTGGTGAAGTGACTTATTTTTCTCTCGAGTCAGTGGTCAAGTTATCTGCAAAGAGTATAAAGGGATATGAGAGATTTTGGAGTGAGGGATGGAACGGTAGTCACTGGAGAATGGAAACATTGGAAAGACTGCAGCCAGTATGGAGTGTTTAGTGAGACTTGGTGATACTGAATTTATACAATCATTCTGTATGTAAGTGAGTTTGAATGTTATCCTAATAGGAAAGAACAACTACTGAAGGTTTAAGTGTGAATGATGAATTGCAGGTGAGGCAGGATTGAAGGCAGGGAAAGCTGTTAAAGGGTTATTAGGATGGTCCAAGGGACTTGATGGTACCCTAAAGAAGGGACATGGCAGTGGGACTTGCAAACTATAGACAGATTGGAGAGATATTTAGATGGTATTAACAGAACTTCTTGAATGTGAAGCCTGAATTAAGAAGGAGTCAGAGGGATGCTCAGCTTGATGAATGGTGGTATCTACTGAGAGTGAGACCATAGGAGGGGAGGTTTCAGAAGGGACAGTGGTGGGTTAAGTTTTAGATTTTTTGAGATTGAGGAACTCTCGGTTAGCTACCAGCTGAATGTGGCTATTTAAATTCGTTAAACTTGAGTTAAAACTTCAGTTCCTCTCTCTTAATAGCTATATTTTATATACTCATTATCCATATATGGCTGCTGGCTGCTGGCTGCTGTATAGGACAGCAGATAAAAAAGTTTTCATCAAGCCCTGGCTGGTATAGCTCAGTGGGTTGAGCACAGGCCTTCGAACCAAACAACCTTGGTTTGATTCCCAGTTAGGGCACATGCCTGGATTGCAGGCCAGTTCCCAGCAGGGGAAGCAGAGAGGCAACCATACATTGATACTTCTCTCCCTCTCTCCTTCCTTTCCCCTCTAAAGATAAATAAACTTTTAAATATCTTTAAAATTTTTTTGTCATCTTCACAGAAAGCCCAGTGGGATTTAAGATCAGAGAATGAGATCTGATATCTTGATTTCTCATAATCTATTATATGCTTGCATTTCTTTTTTGTTACTAACTGTATATACTTAGATACTCTAGCTTACTCTTTCCTATTTTTTAAAATTTAATTTATTTATCTTTAGAGAGGAAGGGAAGGAGAGAAATGTCAATGTATGGTTGCCTCTCGTGAGTCCCCTGCTGGGAACTGGCCTGCAACCCAGGCATGTGCCCTGACTGGGAATCGAACCGCGATCCTCTGGTTCGCAGGCTCGTGCTCAATCCACTGAGCTACACCAGCCAGGGCTTTTATCTTTTTTTTTTAAGATTTTATATATTTATCTTTAGAGGGGAAGGGGAGGAGAGAGGGAGAGAAATATCAATGTATGGTTGCCTCTGCCAGGGACACACAATGTATCGTGTGTCCCCTGCCAGGAACTGGCTTGCAACCCAAGCATGTGCCCTGACTGGGAATCGAACTGCGATCCTCTGGTTCGCAGGCCCGCGCTCAATCCACTGAGCTACACCAGCCAGGGCTCAAAGATTTTATCTTGAGCAAAACTGATGATCGATCACCTAATTTTCTTTCCCTTACAAGTCACTTGCAGTTTTATCTATATATATTGAGGATTTAAGGTCCAGTAATTCTATTAGAATTTTCTTGGTACTGGTCAGTCTGGGTCAGTGTTTGCAGATACAAGATCTGCTATTCTGCAATATGTCATGGGGCTCCTAGATATTCTTTGTCTGTCTTCACTATGTAACTCTTTCTAGTCCATTTTATCTTTTTTCTTTATTTCTTTTTTATTGATTTTAGAGAGAGAAGCATCAGTTGTTGTTGCACTTATTTAGGCATTCTTTGGTTGATTCTTGTATGTATCCTTACTGGGGATTGAACCTGCAACCTTGGTGAGTTGGGATGGTGCTCCAACCAACTGGGCTACTCTGCCAAGGCTTTTTTGGATTTTTGGGTTTATTAACTTTAGTGTTCCTTGTAGTTAGCCTCTATTTGAAATGTTTTTTTCCCCTTTAATACCTTCCTGAGTTGTTTCGAGTTTTGCTAATTCCAACTGTTCTTTCATACCTTATATAATTTTCTTAATGTCTTTTAGCTCATTTTGAAATAGAAGTTATAATTTTGATACGTGTTCATGTCTTTCTGGCATGCTTTTATTGTCTGTAGGAATGCTATTCTACTTTTTTTCTCATGATAATTTTATAGGGGGTTTGACCTCGATGTTTTTCTGTTAGTTTTATGTAAAATTAGTTTTTTTGATCTCTTAGAAGTGGCTCAGAATAGCTTTTTCTAACTTCACAGAGCTCCCTCTTCTGTTATTTTCCTGTAGTGTTAAGGAATATAAGGTGACTTGATTTTTGAATTTCCTGCTTTTATTCCTCTTATTAATTTGTTTTAGTCTTTCGTTCATTACTTTTTTTTAGTCTTCATGGGAGAACATACTTATTGATTTTTAGAGAGAGGGGAAGGGAGGGGGAGAGAGAGGGAGAGAAACATTTACACAAGACAGAAACATCGTTGTCTCTTGTATATGCCCTGACTGGACATCGAATCCAGAACCTTTCAGTTTATGGGATGACACTCCATCCAACTGAGCCACACCAGCCAGTGCTCTTTGTTTTTTTAAATATGTTTTGTTGATTTTAGAGGGGGGGGGGAGAGAGAAACATTGATTTGTTGTTCCACTTACTCATGCACTTACATTGGTTGACCCTTATAAGTACCCTGACTGGGGATCAAACCCACAACCTTAGCATATCGGAACCATGCTCTGACCAACTAAGCTGCCTGGCCAGGGCCTCCTTCATTTCTTTGATCCCTCTTCTGTTCAATATGATTCTCATCTCAACAGTTTCTCTTCAGTGTGGGACCCCATCCTAGAAAGGAGCCATGGTGACCAGGACAGTTGCAAGGTTCGGTGGGGATTAGACTTCTCTAGCCCCAGTCAGACCTCCTTATTGCAGGATCCTTATGCTTGTGTGCTCCCGAGGCAGTAATCACCTCCTAGTTTCGATTGTGTCGGTGCTGCTTTCCATTGAGTACCTGTTGATTATTTCAGCGTTCTCCTGTTCTCAGATCCATTTACTTCTCTGCTTTCTCTGGCACCGACACCAGTCTGATACAGGTGTCGCGGCTGTTGGTTCTTTGTTGTTTTGTGCATATGTTTTAGGTGTTGGGGATACCTTGTAACCTAGTTTTATTGTAAATGTTGCCAGAAGGGTATTGATTTTGCTGTCTAGATGCCCTCATTTCATGTGGAGATTTAAAGAGATAAAAAATTATGCTACTTTCATTTTCTCAGAATCCTTTAAGAAAAAAATTATTTTTTAAAAATTTTATTTATTGCCTGCACCTGTCTGGCTCAGTTGGTTGGTCGTTATTTCACAAAGTAAAAGTCACTGGTTCAATTCCTGGTCAGGACACATGCCTGAGTTGCAGGTACCGTAAGAGAGTCAATCAGTTGGTATTTCTCTCTCAGGTTGCTGTTTCTCTCTCTTCCTCCCTCCCTTCTTCTCTCTCTAAAAATAAATTTAATATTAAAAAATTTTATTTATTGCCCTGGCTGTTGTAGCTCAGTGGATCGAACTTAGGCCTGCGAACAACACGATCGCAGTTCGATTCCCAGTCAGGGCACATGCCTGGGTTGCAGGCCAGTTCCCAGCAGGGGACTCACGAGAGGAAACCATACATTGATATTTCTCTCCTTCTCTCCTTCCCTTCCTCTCTAAAAGATAAATAAAATTTTTTTAAAAATTACAAAAGCCTTTATTTATTAATTGATTTTCGAGAGAGAGATAATCAATTTGTTGTTCATTTATTTATGCATTCATTGGTTGACTCTTGTATGTGCCTTCACTGGGCATTGAACCCACAACCTTGGTATATCAGGATGATGCTCTAATCTACTGACCTACCCAGCCAAGGTTATGTCAAGAAAAAAAATTTTTTTTTGAGGCTTGGTCTTTTTTTTTTAAAGATTTTATTTATTTATCTTTAGAGGGGAAGGGAAGGAGAGAAGTATCAATGTATGGTTGCCTCTCACGTGTCCCCTCCTGGGAACTGGCCTGCAACCCAGGCATGTGCCCTGACTGGGAATCGAACCGCGATTGTGTGGTTCGCAGGCCCGCGCTCAATTCACTGAGCTACGCCAGCCAGGGCCAGAAAATTTTTTAAAGAATCTTGACTATAAGGGGAGTCTAGAGAGATAGCTGGAAAGAAGCCTGTAAGGGTAAGAGAGAGTTTGGTGATGTGTTTGTTGGATTATTTTGTTTTAATTTGATTTTAGAGAGAGAGAGAGGCATTGGTTGGTTCCACTTTTTAAACAATTTAAAAAATTTTTAAATTTATTTTTTAGAGGGAAAGGGAGTGAGAAAGAGGGCTAGAAGTATTGATATGCAAGAGAAACATTGATAGGTTGCATCACACACACCCCCAACTGGGGACCTGGCCTGCAACCCCTGCATGGGCCCTGACTGGGAATCGATGGAACCAGCAATCTGTTGGTTTGCAGGCCAACACTCAATCCACTGAGCCACACCAGCCAGGGCTGATGAGTGAAGTTTTTTTTAAACTCCGTTTAGTGATGGTCCAGTAGTCTGGTCATAGGCCTAGAGAAAGAAGATGTTGGTCCTATCTCGGGCACATGGGAGTGGCTCGTGAATTGAAAATGTTGTTAGTAGTGATTGCGGTGAATTGGCCAGGGAATCTAAAGAGAGGAAGTGAATGTGGGAAAGGACTGATTGATGGGGAGAAAGTGGGAAAGTCAAGGAAGTGAGTATCTTGAGTTGTAGGTGAGAGGGTAAGGGAAAAACTGGGTAAGAAGAGGAATAATAGGATTTTTTAAATTGCTTTACCGACATGCTATGCAAGTTATCCATTTAAATATACAATTCTGTGTTTTTTAGTATATTCACAGGTATATGTGGCCATCACTACGGTTTCAGAACATTTTCATCACCTCAGAAAGAAACCCTGCATTCTTTCTGAGAATACCACCCCTGCCCTGTATTCTTTTTGAGTACCACCCCCACCCCAGTTTTCCATCTGCATCGCTCCCAGCCCTAAGCAACCACAAGTCTACTTTCTGTGTCTAGAGATTTCCCTATTCTGGAATCTTATATGAATGGAATGGCTTCCATTTTGTGGCTTCCATTTCCTCTTGTGGCTGGCTTCGTTCACTTAGCATGTTTCCAAATTGTAGCATATATCGATCAGTAAGTACTGCATTCCTTTTTCTGGTTGAATAAGATTCCATTGTATGGATATGCCACATTTTGTTTACTCATTCATCCACTGACACATTCAGGTTTCTAATTTTTTGTTATTACTGTGCAAGCTTTTGTGTGGACATACGTTTACATTTCTCTTGGGTGTGTACCTAGGAATGGAATTGCTGAGTCGTATGGTAATCCTGAATTGTTTGAGGAACTGTCAAACTGTTTTCCAAAGTAGCTGTACCAGTTTACATTCCCAAAAGCAGTGTATAGGGAATCTAATTTCTCCACATATTAAGTAGCACTTGTTATTGTCTTGATTTTTTTAAATCCTCACCAAAGGACGTGCTTGTTGATTTTTAGGGGTGAGGGGAGAGCACGAGAGAGAGAGAGAGAGAAACATTGGTTGGTTGACTCCCATACATGGTCCAGCTGGGGACAGAACCTGCAACCTGGGTGTGTGCCCCATTCAGGAATTGAACCTGTGACCTTTCAGTGTATGAGACGACACTCTAACCAGCAGGCTTTCTCGATTTTTTATTCTAGCCATCTTAGTAGATGTGAAATGGTATCTCATTTTAATTAACATTTGTGGGATGACTAATGATGTTGAGCACTTTTTTCTTGTGCTTATCAGCCAATTTGCTACTTCTTGGAAAAATGGTGATTCAGATACTTTGTCCATTTTTAAATGGGGTTGTCTTTGTATTGTTAAGTTGTGAGGGTTCTTTAATATATTTTATCTTTTTTTAAAAAAAGATTTTATTTATTTCTCTTTAGAGGGGAAGGGAAGGAGAGAAATATCAATGTATGGTTGCCTCTCGTGAGTCCCCTGCTGGGAACTGGCCTGCAACCCAGGCATGTGCCCTGACTGGGAATCTAACCGCGATCCTCTGGTTCGCAGGCTCGTGCTCAATCCACTGAGCTACACCAGCCAGGGCTTTTAAAATATATTTTAGATGTAAGTTCCTTATTGGATATATGGTTTGCAAATACTTTCCTATTCTGCGAGTTATCTTTTCATTTTCTCAGTAGTGTAAGGTTTTAATTTTGAAATTCAATATATGTTTTTTCTTTTGTTGCTTGTGCTTTTGATGTTGTGTCTAAGAAGGCTTTGCCGAATCCATGCCAAATCCAAAATTGTGAAGGTTAACTCCTATGCTTTCTTCAAAGAGTTTCATAGTTTTAGTTTTTACATTTAGGTTTTTTTTAGTTACTTTTTGTATATGGAGTGAGATAAGGATCTAACTTCATTCTTTTAAATGTGGCAGTTTTGACCAAAGTCTAGGGTATTTATTTATTTTTAATGATTTATTTATTTACTTATTTATTTTTAGAGGGGAAGGGAAGGAGAGAGAGGGAGAAAAATATCAGAGTATGGTTGCCTCTCATGTGCCCCCTGCTGGAAACTGGCTTGCAACCCAGGCATGTGCCCTGACTGGGAATCGAACTGCGGTTGTTTGGTTCACAGGCCCGCACGCAATCTGCTGAGCTACACCAGCCAGGGCCAAAGTCTAGGGTATTTAAATTTAAGATTTAAAATATGGATCGGGTTTAGTTTAAAACCTGCACAGCAGTACCAATTTACTAAAGAAGTTACAGATCTGAGGTGTGAATACCCACCATGATCTGCCCTTAGGAATTTATGATCATTTCACCCTGTGAGGTTACTTTCCATAGAACCCCTTTTTCATCCACACAGGTAAGACTGTTCTGGAGTGTGGCCATGGGAATGGATGTCTGAAGTGGAGGTGAAGAATGTGAACTCATTGCTGAAGGCTTCAAGTGAATGGCAGGGTGGGCCCAGGCAGGGGCATAGAGGTAAAGCCAGGTGACAGGAGCGAGCCCCCAGAGGAGCAGGAGTTCAAAATGAGGCTGGAGGAGTTGGATCTGGAAGAGATAGAAAACAAGGAAGACACCAACTCCTATGCCTCCATCTTGGCTGGAAGTCCACCCTTTATTCTGAAATATGTGGGAGTGGAAGGATGAGCTAAAACCTCTACAGTGAGAATTGAGCTAGGGAAGCAGTTGCTTCATGGGAGAGTTAGGCTTTGGGGTTGCGAACAGTGTACACTGATGTGGTAGAATCAGCAGTAGGGGAGTTTGTCTCTGGAAAAGGGTTTCTTGTTTGTTTGTTTTTAAAGATTTTAAGGAGAAAAATATCGTTCAGTTGCCTATCATGTGTCCTCAACCTGGGACCTGGCCCACAATGCAGGCGTGTACCCTGCCTGACCTGGAATCAAACTGCAACCTTTTGGTTCAAAGACTGGTGCTCAATCCACTGAGTCACACCAGCCAGGGACAGAAAAGAGTTTTGATGTCAGCCCTCAGCCAAAACAGCGTGAGGATCTTAGGATAGCACTTTTTTTTGCAAATTCTCATCTGAGGATATGTTTATTGATTTGAGAGAGAGAACATCAATCACTTGCCTCCTGTACGTGTCCTATTGGGGATTGAACCTGCAACTTTTTGGTGTTCAAGGTAACACTCCAATCAGCTGAGCCACCAGGTCAGGGCTGGGGTAGCACTTTCGCTTCAGTTAGACCAGACTTTGACTCTGATTTGGAATAGCCTCAGCACTATGTCATTTGTACCTTTCTGTCCTGCCCTGGAAACAAAATTTGTTTCTCATTTGGAATAAAAGAGTTGCCTCATTTTACATTTCACTACTAGATTAGAAGAGATAGAGCATAAAAACAAACTTTCTCATTATTTGTGCTGATACTACTTTAAGATGTTTGAGTTGGTCAGTGTGTGTGGGTGTGTGATGAATTAAGGTCACATATACACAACAAGTAATGTTCTTGCAATTTCTGCTGCAGAACTAGCAGGGAAAATAGGATCAAGGAAAGAACTACATGATTACCATCTCAAGAGGAGGGAAAACTTATGATTGAGGCAAAATGGGAAGACTCAAGGGCAGTTGGTAGTTAAGAAGCACTGGGGAAAGGCTCAATTCTCACAGTGTGCATTCGTCGGTCTTCCTCAGTTCTGTAGGGTTTGTACCACTATCACCTCTCTGATAATCTAACCCAAAATACCTGGAGACCAAAATACCCAGAGGCTGACAGGGGGGAATTGGCTTATCTGGATAATCAGGCTGATTTAGCTCTATTTGAAGAAAGGGCAGAAACCACCTAGAGTTTCTTCATCAGGAGTCTCTCAGTGAGTCTCTGATCAGACTCCTGAGGCCAGCCTGGGTTAGAGTTACAAAAAGGTCTGGTTTGGGTCAAGTGTCGGACCCAGTGGGAGAATAAGAGCAGTTACATACATATTCAACAGGTGGCAGAGGTATCTTCATACCATGACGTGTTAACCCAGCAGTGGGACCAGACCACCTGCCCTTGAACTCATGTCTTTGTGTTCTAACAATTCTCTAAACCCACCCCCCTAATTTACAGCTTTGCCTTAGTTCCAAATCCTGGGAGGACAAGAAGATAAGAGTAACTCTCATCTTCTTAGCATGAGCCTTAGCTGCCCCTTTTCTCTGCCTAGAATTAGCTGCACCCCTATTACCTGACCCTTTCTAGTGACTCCTATGGCCTCAGGGCCCTCCTGTGTGTGGACAGACCCCCACTTTCTCTGTCACAAGCAGGATTATATAATCTTGATGTGTCAGGAGGGGGAAAGATGGTGGAGAAGAGAGAGAGCACTTGGGTTTCCTTTTTTTTTTTTTTAAAGATTTTATTTATTTATCTTCAGAGAGGAAAGGAAGGAGAGAGGGAGAGAAACATCAATGTATGGTTGCCTCTCGTGAGTCCCCCGCCGGGTCCTGGCCTGCAACCTAGGCATGTGCCCTGACTGGGAATCGAACTGCGATCCTGTGGTTCGCAGCCCCACGCTCAATCCCCTGAGCTACACCAGCCAGGGCTTGAGGGACAGCACTTGGGCTTTAATTTTTGTTTTGTTTTGTTACTAAGATGGAATTTTTAACTTGTTCTCTAAGGTTTCCCAAGTCCAAATTTTATGATTATGTAATTTTGGACAGAGTTACCCATTAAGGGGATCTCATGCTGCAGAAAATTTAGTGTGCATATCATAGACATCAAAAATGTGAGCCACTGTTTTCCAACTTGAGGGCTAATAGTGCCTTGGGAAATCAGAGTTGGGGGAGGTTTGCGAATCCACTAGCTCAGGTCCCATTATCTGTAGACTGACTGTACATCTCTCACCTTTACATATTTGAGTATGTAAAAATCAATGAAACTAAACGTAAGTTTAAAGTGTTGCTGAATATATAGTAGTTGTTTTGTCATTATATGTTTTCTTAGTGGAACTACTGAGCCTCTGTCTCAAAGAGAGCCATGAAAAGCTTAGATTCTAAAAAGGGGTTCACCTAATTTAAACTGTTGGGTTAGGATCTCTGTTCTAAGCTATTTTGAGATGAGAAAATTCACAACTTGAGTTACAGCATACTTATTAGGCACTGCCTGTTTAAGAGACAATTCATGGAGCAGGAGAGAAACTATCAGCAGAGACGAAGCGCTTTCTGTATGTAAGACACTTTACTGCCATCCATGTTCCCTGGGCTCCTTCCCCAGAGACGGTCACTTACCGTTTAATTGCATATCTTCCTGGAAAGCTTATATGGAGCTGTACATGTGAATGTATTTTATATGATTTTGTTTTCACAGTGCCCTTATCTTCTAGAAATTTCAGTAAGAATATCCTCTAGAAAATTTAGTAAGAATATTGGTGTGTTTGCCCCCCCCCTTTTTTGGTTTTGTATTGATTCTAGAGAGAGGGGAAAGGAGGGAGAAAGAGAGGGAGAGAAACATTGATGAGAGAGAGAAACAGATCAGTTGCCTTTTGCACATACTCTGACTGGGCACTGAATCTGCAACCCAGGCATATGCCCTGACCCGGAATTGAACCCACAACCTTTCGGTTTGCTGGGCAACTTGAAATCAACTGAGCCACACCAGCCAGGGCAATGTGTTTGCTTTTAATTCTTAAATTCCTTAGAAAATGTTTTTCTAAAGAATGGAAAACTTTAAAATGCACCTTTCAGATCTTACCTCCATAGTTGACAGGGAGACTTTTTTCAGGGCGAAGAAGGGGAGTACAGTGAAGAAGAAAACTCCAAAGTAGAGTTGAAATCAGAAGCCAATGATGCGGCAAATTCTTCAGCAAAAGAAGAGAAGGGAGAAGAAAAGCCCGACTCCAAAGGCACTGTGACAGGAGAGAGGCAGAGTGGGGATGGACAGGTCAGTACCCACCAAAGGCCTCCATTTTGGGGACCAGAAGAGGGGCTCTCGACTTTGGAGGGAGTAAGGAAGCCTTTGTCTGTCCTTCAGGAGAGCACAGAGCCTGTGGAGAACAAAGTACCCAAGCACTTGGATGATGACGAAGACCGGAAGAACCCAGCGTACATACCGCGGAAAGGGCTCTTCTTTGAGCACGACCTTCGAGGGCAAACTCAGGAGGAGGAAGTCAGGTAGTAGCCACTTGCTGCTGCTGTTTGGTGTGTGTTTAGTGTTTCGTGTATTCTGGGTGCTTTGCTAAGTGCTTTACCTGTGTTTTGCTTACCACTCAACATTTTTAAGGTTAGTGTTACCTCTTGGACAAATGAGGAAAGCGGGGCTTAGAGTATTTGGTAACTGTTGGTGCAGCAGCTAGGATCCACACCTACACTGCCGCTGCCTTTCTTAACCTGAGGCCCAAAGCCTCTGCGATACAAAGTACTTGCATAGGCTGCCTTACGGGAAAGAGATGTTTTCAAGGGGCTGAGTAGTTTGAAGTGAAATCTTTCCTTATTTCTGTTCCTGTTGCACTTGAGCCCGGTAGGCCCTGAGGTGTTAAGATTCACTCTTGCTTTTCATAGACCTGTTTTGTACAGTCCACCAGGGAAGATGGAGAGACTACATGAAGTTCCTTTTGTTTCCCTGTCCAACCCTGTTTGTTTCATAAACATCTTTACTTGACAGATTCTGCCTATCTAAGACACTTTTTCCTGGTTTTATCCAGACCCAAGGGGCGTCAGCGAAAACTGTGGAAAGATGAGGGTCGCTGGGAGCATGACAAGTTCCGAGAAGATGAACAGGCCCCGAAGTCCCGACAGGAGCTCATTGCTCTTTATGGATATGACATCCGCTCAGCTCACAATCCTGATGACATTAAACCCCGAAGAATCCGGAAACCTAGGTGAGGAAATTTGGGAATCTAGACTATTGGTATTTTAGAAAGAACTCTGCTTTTTAAAGTACCACTCCAGCAAGTGATTGAATGGGTGAGAAATATGGGAAGTCTTCCTGACCCTCAGTTTAAGACCTTTCTGTTCCATTTATTCAGGTTTGGAAGTCCTCCACAAAGAGATCCAAACTGGACTGGTGAGCGGCCAAACAAGCCTTATCGCCACCAGGGTCCTGGGGGTACTCTACCACCAAGGACATTTATCAACAGGAAAGCTGCAGGTACTGGCCGCATGTCTGCTCCCAGGAATTACTCTCGATCTGGGGGCTTCAAGGAAGGTCGTGCTGGATTTAGGCCTCTGGAGGCTGGTGGGCAGCATGGTGGCCGGTCCGGTGAGACTGTTAAACATGAGAGTAGTCACCGGTCACGACGTCTGGAACAGACTCCTGTACGAGATCCATCTCCAGAAGCAGATGCTCAAGTGCTTGGCAGTCCTGAGAAGGAAGAGGCAGCCTCAGAGATCCCAGCTCCTGCTCCTGACACTGCACCACCACCCCCTGACAGGCCTGTTGAGAAGAAATCCTATTCCCGGGCGAGAAGAACCAGAATCAAAGCTGGAGATGCGGTCAAGGTTGCAGAGGAGGTGCCCCCTCCCCCTGAGGGGCTGACCCCAGCACCTCAAGTCCCAGAAACTGCTCCTCCTCCACCTGCTAAGACTGGGAACTGGGAAGCTCCAGTGGATTCTACCACAGGTGGACTTGAGCAAGATGTGGCCCAACTAAACATAGCAGACCAGAATTGGAATCCAGGACAACCTTCATTCCTGCCACCACGTGAACTTCGGGGTAGGTACCTTAGGGTTAGTAAGTAGATTTTTTTTCTTTGCATCATTGGGTTTGGGAGCACGGGACTTACGTCTCTCAGGGATGTGGTGTCTAACAAAAAAACAGGTAAATTCCTAGGCATATTGATCCAAGGACCTCAGAGCAGTTTTATCTGTTACCTAAGACTAACCCACTAGTTTGCCACTGTGAACTGGTTAGTCATCAGTAATGAGCTCCTGGGTACAGGATCCATTACCACTCACTCTGTAGAAAAGTGGAAGAAGAAGGTGGCAATGTTTTCATTATTTGAACTCATGGTTTAAGTTTGAAGGCAGAAACTCATTCATTTGAATTTGGATGAGAATCTTCTAATCTCTTTGAGAGGAGAGTCTTTCTCATTTCCTTAATGTTCTAGAGCCAGGCTACCCAAAAGAACTTTCTGCAGTGGTGGTGCTTTTGAGTACTTGTAACATAGCCAAGTGTCTGAGTAACTGAACTTTTCATTCCATTCCTTTTTTTAAAAGATTTTATTTATTTATTTTTAGACAGGGGAAGGGAAGGAGAAAGAGAGGGAGAGAAACATCAGTGTATGGTTGCCTTTCACATGCCCCGAACTGGGGACCTGGCCTGCAACCCAGGCATGTGTCCTGACTGGGAATCGAACCGGTGACCTTTTCATTCTATTTTTTTACATTTATTTATTTTTAAAGATTTTAATTTTTAGAGAGGGGGAAGGAGGGAGAAAGAGAGGGAGAGAAACATTAATTGGTTGCCTCTCTTACACCCTCATTTGGGGACCTGGCATGCAACCCAGGCATGTGTGCTGACTGGGAGTTGAACCAGTGACTTTTTGGTGTGCAGGCCAGCGCTCTATCCACTGAGCTACATCAGCCAGGACTGACTTTAAATTTTAATAATTGAAATTTAAATAGCCACACATGTGACTAGTAGATATATTGGACAGAATAGTTCTAGAGACTAGAACCTATCTACCACTCATTTTGCCCATCTTCAGTCTTCCTCCAACCACCTAGATAAGGGGATCTTTTCCTTAGTTTCTGAAATCTCATTTGAATTTAAAGGTTGGAAATCCTCCTGCAGACAGAGTTGCAGCATCCTTCTCTGGTGTGTGTGGTTTTTAAACAGCAAAAACCAGGGCAGCCTAAACTGCCCCTGGCGCTGCTCTTTGAGTCGAGGAGCATGCCCTTCTACCCATGCTACTTGTTATCGTCGGAAGACAGTCTCTAGAATGTAAATTTTTTCCTTCTGAGTCATTTTCAGCTAGAGGGGGATCTCTTCCCAAACTCAGTGGCCAGAAATAATCAGGTAGATTTACAGAACATCTCTCACTGTCCAGTTGGTGCTCAGAAACTCTTGGGCTGAGATTTTTTTTTTTCCTGTGGTTGATAATGTAATGTGCTAATTGTGACCTACAAGGGATTCTGTACAGGAAAGCATTTGGTGGGCAATACTGAATTTATATTTTCTCACTGAAATAATTTTTTTCATGTTCAAAGGCTTTATTGCTATATTAAGGTGATGGGCAGTGGAGGCAGATTTCCACGTGGTGGCACTGGCAGGAAGCAGAGATAGTTTAAAAGGGATTTTGTTAGTTTTTTGGGTTTTTTTTAATTAAAATTTTTTTCTAAAGATGTTATTTATTTATTTATTTAAGACAGAGGGAGAGGGAGAGAAACATCACTCTTTCATGCCTCTCATGTGCCCCTTACTGGGGACCTGACCTGGCCAGCAACCCAGGCATGTGCCCTGACTGGGAATAGAACCAGTGACCCTTTAGTTCGTAGGTGGGTGCTCAGTCCACTGAAGTACACCAGCCAGGGCTAAAAAATTTTTTATTTAAAGATTTTATGTATTTATTTTTAGAGAGGAAGAGGGAGAAGGGTAGAGAAACATCAGTGTGAGAAATGTGGATTGGTTGCCTCTCACACATCCCCAGCCACAAACCAGGCCTTCAACACAGGCATGTGCCCTGATTGGTAATCGAACCAGTAGCCTTTCGGTTTGGAGGCCAGCATTCAATCCAGTAGCCACACCTGCCAGGGCAGGATTTCGTTATTTTAAAAGCAGAAAGCCATTTACTGTGTTGGATTCTTCAGCCTGTCGTTTTCTTGACGATATCTTTGAGTCTCACTTTTGTCTGCTCTGCAGGGCTGACTTTTTTGGTTTGTTGCAGGAATGCACAACCACATACACATGGGAGCAGGACCTCCACCTCAGTTCAACCGGATGGAAGAAATGGTACGGAAGGGGGAAAGCTGTAGACGGGGGGTGCATGTAATAGCTTTTTTTTTAAGGATTTATTTGTTCACGTTTCTAGAGAGGGGAAGGAAGGGAGAAAGAGAGGGAGAGAAACATCACGTGATGTGTTGCCTCTCACACACCCTCAATTGGGGACCTGGCCCACAACCCAGGTTGTGCCCCGACCAGGAATTGAACCTGTGACTTTTTGGTTCACAGGCCAGCACTCAGTCCACTGAGTCACACTGGCCTAGGTGTGTGTGTGTGTAGTAGCTTTTGCAGCCAGTTTCCCAGTTACTCATGTTTTGTTTAATTTGGGTCTCAGAAATGCAGAGGGTTTAGGTTCAAATCTTAATGTTTTTCACTGATTTTTCAATTCATTTTGCAAATATTTTTTAAAGACATGCCACATGCAAAGTCCCACCTAAAGGAGGGTGGGGACTTGAATGGGAGTCGGCCATCTGGAAGTCTTCTCGCTCAGGCCTGTTTCTTTATTTCAGGGTGTGCAGGGTGGGCGAGCCAAACGCTATTCATCTCAACGGCAGAGACCTGTGCCCGAGCCCCCCGCCCCTCCTGTGCATATCAGTATCATGGAGGGACATTACTATGATCCACGTGAGTTTTCCTCTCATACTTGGGGTATTTTTTTGGCACTTTGAAGCAAACTAAGAGACCAGCCTCCTGCCTCCTGAATTTCTGTTCTGACTTCTCACAGTGGTTATTGTCTGGTTGCTGTTTTCTTCACATGGAAAATTGAGAACATTCTCTTAAAGGGTTTGGGGGACAGGGAGATTTGTCCATGTGATATGAAGACTGAGAATTTATGAGAATCCCAATGTGATATCCTACAGTGCAGTTCCAGGGACCAATCTATACCCATGGTGACAGCCCTGCCCCACTGCCTCCTCAGGGCGTGATTGTGCAGCCAGAAATGCACCTTCCCCACCCAGGTAAGCGTTGCACCTATCCTTGTATGCTTCCAGTACATGAGTAGGTGTGTGGGGTACTTGCCCTCCTCCTGAGCTCTGTGCTGCTTGCCTATGAGACCGGCCACTCTGACTGCCTGGGCAACAAACTTCTTGGGTCCCTCCTGAGGACTTTCATCCTGAGCCTGTTTATACTGGAAACGCTGATATTTTCTATTTCAACTTCTGTTTTATTCTTATTATTCAGGTTTACATCCCCATCAGACACCAGCGCCCCTGCCCAATCCAGGCCTCTATCCTCCACCAGTTTCCATGTCTCCAGGACAGCCACCACCTCAGCAGTTGCTTGCTCCTACTTACTTCTCTGCTCCAGGAGTAATGAATTTTGGTAATCCCAGTTACCCTTATGCTCCAGGGACACTGCCTCCCCCACCACCTCCTCATCTATATCCTAATACACAGGTGAGATGGCTAATGAGCAGATTTTTATAGGTATACATTCTTTTTTTTTTTTTTTAAGATTTTACTTATTTATTTATTTTTAGAGGGGAAGGAGAGAGGGAGAGAAACATCAATGTATGGTTGCCTTTTGTGCCTCCCGTGCTGGTAGTTAGCCTGCAAGGAACCGGCCTGCAACCCAGGCATGTGCCCTGACTGGGAATCGAACCGCAATCGTCTGGTTCACAGGCCCGAGCTCAATCCACTAAGCTACGCCAGCCAGGGCTATAGGTATACATTCTTGAAATGGAACAGGAATGTGGTATGGGGAGAATGCTTAAGAAATTTGAGAGAACATTTCAATGCCTCTGATTTGCATGTGGCTGCAGGACGCCTCTTGGTGGTCAGGAGCTGGAAATGCAGCTTATGTAATACCCATTATCTACTTACTCTCTTTCGTTTTTTTAATGGTGTTTCATTTAAGTGTTAGGTATGTCTTAGGTGGCTATTTATTCAGCTGCATAAAGAAACTATTCTATATGCAGTCCTACCTCTCCCTCTGCCACTGAACTACGAGTGGGTTGAACTCATCTTATATCCAGGGTGTCACTGCTGAGCTCAGCCATTTGTCAGCTGATGATCAGAATTAGAGGACGCTAGGCCGTGCTTTGAAGAAGCAGGAACCAGAGTGTAATTAGGACATACGAAGACAGAAATAAGGAATCATTTTATTTTTAAGGAGGGCAGCTTAGAGGTTTAAAAAATTATAAATTCCCCAGTTCTTCTGTTTTTGTGCCTGAATTACGTTTTTGGTTCATCATAGTTTAGATGAATTCCTAACTTTCAGTTCTGTCTTATTGGGGTACCCAGGCCCCGTCACAGGTATATGGAGGAGTGACTTACTACAACCCTGCCCAGCAGCAGGTGCAGCCAAAGCCCTCCCCACCCCGGAGGACTCCCCAGCCTGTCACCATCAAGCCCCCACCACCTGAGGTATGAGAGCTGCTTCCTGTACTTCAGGCCACGTCTTACATCAGTGGGTTTTCTTTTTCTTCAGAAGGTTTTTCTCCTGTTCTGGGTGTGTTTCTATGGAAACATCTTTTCATTTTATTTGTTTTGTTTTAAATGACCTGATAACAAATTCTAACTTTATTATTTCAGGTTGTAAGCAGGGGTTCCAGTTAATAGGAGTTTCTGAATATTTTAAATCTAACATGATATAAAAGTAAGTGTACAACTTACTATGCCTGTTACAATATTTTTAAAACCAATGCTCATGCTTACTTCCTTGCTTAACAAACAGTTGCCTCATTAATGCTCTAAGTTGTCATCATGAGTTATTTTGTGGTGGGGGAGGAGGCTTAAAGGAGTCCCAGAATTTGCCAGTTTCTTTGTTTTGAGATTGCATTGATCAGGATTGAAGTAGAAACCATTGTTAACTTGACAGAATTTCATTTGGGAGGCTGCAAGGAAAAAATACAGGAGGGCATTTTTTACTAAGAGAAAAGGAAATCTAAATTTGAGGTGTTCAGCCATAAAAAAAAAATTTAGTATTTGCAACAGCATGGATGGACCTAGAGGGTATTATGCTAAGTGAAATAAGTCAGAAAAGGACAAATACCATATGATTTCATTTATATGTGGAATCTAAAGAACAAAATAAGCAAACAAACAAAATTGAAACAGACACATAGATACAGAGAGCAGACTGATGGTTGCCAGAGGGGGGAGGGGCCTGGGGCACTGGATGAAAAAGGTCAGGGAACTTACAAGTACAGGTCGGAAGTCGCAGAACAGTCGTGGGGAGTTTGGTGCGGCACAGGGAACATGGTCACTGCAGTGATAACAACTGCGTGTGGCGCCGGGTGGGCACTAGAATATCAGGGGGAACGCTATGCTGTATAAAGTATGTGATTGTCTGACCACTGTGCTGAACACCTGAAACAATGCAAAATAATACTGAATGTAAGCTGTAATTGAAAAATAAAAAGTTACGTATTTTCAAAAATTGAGGTCTTATAGCAGAGCCAATTCTAAGGTCAAGGAGGAGAAAGACCATGGGAGTTTTGTTTTTTTAGGGACATTACTTTAAAACACATTGTTTAAAATGTGGCTTTTTTGCAAACGACTTGTCAATAACTGGAAGGTCCGCTCACGCTTTGGTGGTTCTTCCCTTTTCCCCACCGCTGTCAGAACAGCAGAGGTGAGGACCCAGGAAAGAAGAGACATACAGCCAGCTGTTCACTACCAGGAGGGCTTCAAAGATGGAGGGCGGCTCCTACCAGGGAGCAGCTGAATGAAGAGGACCCTTGCCTTCCTCTGAGGATAAGGTCTGTTACAAGGAGAAAGGGAGACACAGCGGACTTCCACTCATTTCCACTCTTCACTTGAGTTAGCCGTGCTCGGAGGAGCAGAGGCCCAGACTGCCCGGACTTCCACGTCTACATCTAGAAGCCCAGGTTTTCGGCTCTTCTTCACTTTGTCCTGGGAGACTATGTCTTCTCCCAGGGAAGCTCCTTCCTGTTTGTTTTGTTTTCTAAGACGTTTGTTTTTTAAAGCCTGGCTTGTTATTCTTAAGTTAATATTCCTTAGTTTCTCTTTTTTTTCCTCTGACTCTCTCTCTGCCTTTAAATGAGACAAGTTTATTTTTCTGGTTTACTAGCTTCTCTGGTTCCCTTTTGGTTCTTCCCTGAAACCCAGATAATTAAGAATTTACCAGCTGAGCTGGTCTTTTCCCACCAAATCTACAGATCTGGCCTTTCACTTTTGGTTGGCCTTTGTTGTTATTTACTTGGATTCTCTTAACTCCTCAAAGCTCAGAGTCTGTGGTAGGAGCCTTTCTTTTGGACTTGGTGGACTTCCGGCCTCTGCTGAGAGCAGTCTCTACAGTAGGAAGAGATGGCGAATCAAGTGTTTTTGTGAGAAAGGGAGGGTGGAGTGAGAGTCTTTGCGCCTTAGGGGTGTGCGTTCACAGAGTTCTTAGGGGCTCCGTCTTTGAGGTAAGTGGGATTAGAGGGCCCTGCTTTTACTCCCATCCCTCCTGTCACGCTCCCTTTTCCGGTTGCTATGGACCAATGCATCTCTCTAGAGGCAAATACTATCCAGCGAGCAGTCCACTCGTTCTTTTTTATTCATGTCTTTTCCGCCGCAAGCGTCATAGATGTTACTACCTTATTTTCAAGGTAGTAACAAGTTCTGCCCCTGGCCTTGCAACAGAAGAAGATACCGCACCTGGGCTTAAGGCCCAAGGAAGCCAGTCACTTTTGCAGCAAGGGCTTTTTTCCTCCTTATTCATGGCACTGAACCACTCTCCTGCTGCCTCTGTGGAAGAGATTACTGTTATTGCCACACTTGTGTCTGCTGGGGTGCTTGGCCACTGTCTCTGTCCTTCTACCGAACCTAAGGGAGAAGGTGGCAGCTGTGTCTCTCCCCCAGTTGTGTCACTGTTTCTGTTCTCTCAAGCAGCTGGCCTGACCACTCCGAGTCACAGGTGTGTGGGGAGGGAGGAGAGGCACTCAAGCTGTAACCCTGAAAGAGGAAATAACTAAGAGATTCTCCCAGAGGCAGCTGATGGTTGTGCCTTTTGTAGGCTGTTCCCTTTGCCTTAAACCTGACAATGTCTCCTCAAGCCTGTGGGCAGCATGCCCGGATTCCCAGACCTTAAGACACTGTGACAGTCAGTTGTCTCTGTTGGTTCGCTGTGTTTTGTTGCAAGAATTCCTCCATGTGTGTTATTACTATTTTAAAGGGTACACATTTGTGATGGGTATTGTGACTTGAAGATAATAAAATTTAGACTGTAAACTTGGCTTTTTTGCATGAGTATTGATTTGAGAAGGAGGGAAAATGACTCCTTAGTTTCCCCAGTCAGTCACAACTTGCGCTGGCTCAGACTGGTGCAGGGGAAGCCGCAGGGGTGAGGAGCCCCTGTGGAGCCTCCAGTCTGTCTGTGTTCCCCTTCCGTTACCTTCCCTGACCACGTTCCGCACAGACCCCGGGTAGTCTGCTGTGCCTTCATTTGGGGGTGTCGGGCAGAAACCAGCGAGGTGCTGCTCACCCACATGAACATCATGTCCCTTATGCCCACCTTTGAAGCAAGTTCCTTTCCCAGGGTGATGTGCCAGATGTCAGTACAACTGTACTAGGTCCCAGCAGAGGGCGAGGCGCAGGTAGCAGGTTTTCTTGAAAAGTAAAGACTCAGGCTGGCACTGAACTATCAGGGACCACAGTCTAAGAGAGGCTCATGTCAGTCGCAGTGCAGGCAGAGCGGAGGGATAATTGAAAGAGCCCCAGCTGTGGCTCATGCTGCCTGTTACCTCTGCCACTTGGCCTCTGATGAGTGCAGGGAAGTTCCTACCTTTGAAGGGACCGTTTACTCCTGCAGATCCTGGGTGGGTGGAAGTTCCCGACAGAAGCTTTCCACAGTGTGGGGGAGCAACTGGATCTCATGTGGAGCTGGAAGCATCTGCTCTCAAGTCGCACAAATCCTTGTGCGCTGGGGGCATGGGCTTCGTGGCACATCTTAAAATGACAGTTGGGATTCCCCTCCACCCTTTGGTGGTGTTGCTACCGCAGGATGACCAGGACTTTCCTGACCCCCATCCCTGGTTCCTTTTCAAATCATGTCAGTTTGCTTCCCTTCTTCCCCACAGGGTGATGAGTATGGGCCTGATCTGGGGTCATGCAGAGAATGGAGCCAGCCTTGGGGTGGGTTACTGGCAGGAGGAATAAGCGTTTTAAGATGCTTCCCCCTCACCCCTGCCTCTTGCTTCCTCAGTTAGATCCCATTGCTCTGTTGCCCTGGTAACCGGCTCAGCAAGAAGAAATTCAAGCTCAGCAAAGCCCCCAGGTTCTCTGCCCTCCCAGCCTGCCTCTCAGTGGGCAGGAAAGAATGTAAGGGGCAGACAGAATTCACCTTAGGTAGCTTCGCTCCATCCCCTTCTAGAAGTTCACGGGCTTCTCAGCTGCATCTCACAGTTGCTAATTATACCACCATCTTTCCCTCAGTTTATTCCATGACAGAATATAGGTGCCCTGTCTGCCCTCGTCCCCTTCAGGGTCAGCACACAGGTCTGTTACCTCGTGGGGGACTGAGAACAGCAAAGATTTAGAATATCAAAGTCTCCCAGCCTCTGCAGCCTCCTTGGTTTGGGGGTGTCCCTCTGGGGCAGTGATTTTCAACCCCTGCTATTTGAATTACTTGGATATCTCTTTAAACATACCATAAACCTTGGCACCATCTCAGTATTTTTGAAAAGTGCCCCTGGATTCCAGTGTGCAGTTGGGGCAAGTACCGCTGCTGTTCAAGGAGGACCATGACTTGATGTTGGCTTTCCTCTGATTCAGGGTCTTGAACTTAGCCTCTGCCTGATACCCTTAAGTAGCTGAAGGGTCCTGGGGTCTGCTTCCAAAGCTCCCAGTTTCTAGAAGTCTCTCTGCCCCTTTTATTTTCAGCCCCCACATTCTCCACACTCCCCAATTCTTCCTAACCGACAATCCCAAATCCTGCCCAGAGAGGAGGTTACCAAGGCAACCAGCTTAATCTGGTAACTGTGGCATGTGCTGGGAGTGGAGCCCTCCCCTCTTCTTATTTGGTTCATAAAATACTTGGGGAGGTCCGAGCCACTCTAGCCAGTTTCCCCTCTTTAATCTCAGAGATATTGGGGTGTCTAGTAAAGGGAGCCCAGGACGCTGATACTTGGCTCTTTATTCCAGCTTCTTAGCCAAAATTGTGCTCGGTATGTACTGTTCCCTAGCTAAATCCACAAACAGATGGGTGTGCAAGCTCATTTCTGTGAACACATGCTCTAGCATACATAGGGCCAGCGATACGCACACACACCAATATATGTGTAGCGCACACCCTGTTCAGTTCTACCACCACTCCTAGCCTTCAGCATTCCTGTCCCTGTCTGGTCGGTGTGCAGTAAACAGGGGTGCGGCAGTGTCCAAGGTGCCTCAACCCATCTGGAACCTGCTGCCACGCCCCAACCTGGTTGTTACCTTAACTTTAATGTGCTCGCACTAAGCGTATCTCTTTACCCACCTCCTCCTTAGGAACAGAATGCTCCTGGCATAGGCATCAGGAATAAGGCTAATTTGGTGTGCAAGTTTGACCCCACTTTCCACACTCCATGGTTGTGTCAACTCGGGGGGGCTCTCCATGCCTGATGATGGCAGATGGAGGCTCGAGCTTGTCACCCACCTCTGCTGCCCTGCTTCTTCCTGCTGCCAGCCAGGCTTAGGTGCCCCTGTACTCCTGTTCTCCTCCCCCTTGCCTACTGTCTCCTCACCCCAACTAGACCTGCCACAACCTGCTGCTCCCTGCCTGGCTCCTGCCTGCCTGCTAGGACCTGCCCTTCACAGGCCAGGCCCCCACCATCTATTGTGCCCTACCAGAAAGGGCAGATGAGTGCCACCCCCAGGCGAGTGTCAGTCCACCTAAGGCCTTCCCAGCCCTTTTTACAAGAAAAGAGGTAAAGACCACATATTCTTCTAAATATGTCAACAGAGCACATCGTCGGGGTTGAGAGTGATCTTTGTAGGCCTCACCTAAGTTCAGGTAGGTGAGTCAGGCATGCAGGCCAGAGATCTGTCCTGGTTCTTTGAAATGGTACTAGAGCCCCCAGCCAGGAATTCATCTCCATTGGTATCGCTCCCTTACCTCAGCCCTTCATTTCTGCGTCTTCTCTGAACTCTCCACCCAATCCCATTCAGCCCCTTACAATCCCATGTGGCTCCACGATCTGCCCCAACGCCCAAGTTCAAGCCTCGCGCGGGCCCAGGGGGCGGGTCCAGGAAGGGCAGGGGCGGGGACTGGGCGGGGACTGGAGGAGGGGGCGTGGTCTCAATTCTGCCACCTTCCCGGCGGTCAGGAGCGCAGCCGCTGCCGCCGCCGCGTCCTCTCAGCCTCGCGCTCCGCCCGCTGCCTCTTGTCGCCGCAGCCCAGCTCAGGAGCGCAGAGCCCGGGCACTAGCCCCGCAGCCTACCCACCCTTCGGGCTGTGAGACCGCTGCAGCCGGCATGGGGGGCCGCTAAGGACGGGCACCCCTTCCCTCTGGCACCTCCCCCCGGCCACTGGCCACTGGCCACTGGACTCCGGCCAGCGAGCCTCGGGCACCTCTGGCCCCCAGTCCGGCGCCTGGCACGGCCCTCCACTCTGCCCCTCCGGCTCTGAGCATCGTGTCCCCGCCCCCCCGCCCGCGCCTGGGACACCTAGGTCCCCCGGCGGCCCGGAGAAGAGGGGCGGGGGGGGGGGGCATGAAGCCACTGGAAAAATTTTTGAAGAAGCAAACGTCGCAGCTGGCGGGGCGAACGGTGGCAGGAGGTCCCGGTGGGGGTCCGGGGGGCTGCTGCGGGCCCGGAGGGGGTGGGGGACCTGGCGGGGGCGGCGGTCCAGCCGGGGGACCGCGGCCACTGCAGCGGCGTCAGAGCGTGTCTCGCCTGCTGCTCCCAGCTTTCCTTCGTGAGCCCCTCGCTGAGCCAGGGCTGGAGCCGCCCACCGAGGAGGAAGGTGGAGAGCCGGTGGGGGTCACTGAGGAGCCCGGCAGCGGGGGACCCTGTTGGCTGCAGTTAGAGGAGGTGCCAGGGCCCGGGCCGCTCGGCGGCGGGGGGCCTCTGCGCTCCCCTTCTTCGCACTCCTCGGATGAGCTGTCCCCGGGCGAGCCCCTGACTTCCCCACCCTGGGCCCCCCTGGGCGCCCCCGAGCGGCCGGAGCATCTTCTGAACCGGGTTCTGCAGCGGCTGGCCGGGGGGGCCACCAGGGACAGCGCCGCCTCAGGTAAGGAGTCGGCTAGCTCATCCATCCCGGAGTAGGGGGTTGCCACCTGGGTCCTCTTCCTTGCCCTTGGAAGGTGGGGGTGGCGCTATACTGGAGCCTCGGTGTGGGGTTGAGTGGGCAGCTGAAGTGGGGTAGGGACTCATCCGAGGAGCAGACCCTTCTGCTGAAGGGAAGTGGCAGTGCCACCTTGCTCCCTGTGACAACCTCACCCCCAGATGAACCTCTGTCTCTCCTCCTCAAGCCACCCTTCCTTTCCCCTGGACATCTTATCCATAGTCTCTTGGGTCCCTGATGTTGATTACCTCCTTGTGGAGCCCAAAATTAGGGCCTGCCACACTAAGATGGAAGCTGCCCAGAACAGCCTGTGCCCCCCTCCTTCCACGGAGGTGCCCAAGCCTGAAAGACCTTCCAGGAGTCCCTGCCCTGTTTAGAAACCCAGGGCAGGGGGCTGGCCCACTCAGTGGGGCAGTGCCAGACAGGCACAGGGCCCCGAGCTGGCTTTGGGGCTCTGGCAAAGGAATTCATTGTCCTTAGCAGCTTGGGGGGTGGGGAGAGGGGGTGCTCTAGTCGGGGGCTGACTCAGAGGTGTTGTTGAGGTGGCAGGGCAGCCACCAACGTCTAGGGGGGTCTGAGCCTTTCCAATTCCCACCCTTCCCCTGGCAAGCCTCAGCACATGGCCTCTTTCAAAAATAATAACCACACCCTGAGAGGCTTATTCCCTAAATGATGATGCTATTTCACCACTCCCCACCAGCACCCTTACAAGGGGACTTGGAGGAAACCGAGGCCCCAAAATGCTGGTTAGGTGCTGAGGAAGACCTGCAGGTCTTTAGGTCTAGTTCTCATCATTTCACTAAGCACACCGGGGTCTCGTGATTGGGAGCCCTGGCTGAGAATTTCAAGATAGGGGTTTCCTTCTGTGTTCCCAGACCTTGGCAGGGAGCCCTAGTCTAGGTGTGTGAAAGAGGGTTCCACTCCCCTAGACTTTTCTGAAGACCCGGGTCCTCTCCTGTGGCTCAGGCAGCAGGGTGCCCTGGGGAGCTGACACCTTTTGGATTTAATTAGAAAAATATCAGACACACACAGCTCTCCTAACCATAACTTCCCGCCTACACTACACACCCCATGTCTCTATGACACATTCCCTGGGGAGGCTGTGCATTGGACCGGAGCCTGCCTTGGAAGAGACTGACGCCAAACTGGTGCCCCCACAGCCGCATCTCCCCCATTCCACCCTGTGCTCTTCTTCCTTTGCTCTGGCTCAGTTCGCCTGTGGGATAAAGAGTATGGGAAGGGTGCTGAGCATCTCCATTCCTAGTCCCTCAGCCCTGGAGCTGGACATCAGGGTGGGAGGTAGGAGTTGACTGTCAGACTCACTTTAAGAACAAGGCAGGATAGCTGGGAAGAGCGGTAAAGGGAGAAAGTCTTTTTTTTTTTTGGTGCCTGGTGCCACAGACTCTGCTCAGTGTATCCCGGGGAAGGACTCCTGAATTGATTGTCACCTGTGCTGTCTAGCCTGGCAGGCTGGATTCCCAGAGTAACTGGTTTGGGGAACCCTAAACCAGTCTAAGAGTGAATGAGAATCAGCTTAACCTGTCACTCTGATATTCTCCAATACAACCAATGTAATTAAGCCATCTTGGTTCCTTCCCAGGGTGTGTGTGTGGGAGGGGAGGACTTACAGAAGGGACCCTCCACTAGCCATTCTCTCAATAGTCTAAGCAGCCCCATTTTACTTACCACTGGTTCTCCCTGACACTTTGCCTCAGGCATGGTGAGAAAAAAAAAAAACCCAAAGACTCAAGAGTGTGGGTTCTTAGTGCAGCTCCAGGCAAGTCTCTCCCAGCCCTGAGCCTTGGCTTCTTCTCATTTGTGAAACAAGAGTTGATGTCGAGGCCTCCTTTTCCACCTTCATGGTGAGGATTGGAGGCCAGGGGATGGGAGCCAAGGGCCCACAGAGGCCTTGGTTTTCTCCCAGGGCAGTGCCTGGGGACCTGGCCCTAACCTGTCTTGATGAGGACACCTGGCTCCCTCCCTGCTCCCGACCTGTGTGTGCCAGGCTGCCCTGCCCTACCCCAGAGCTGGATGCAAGTCAGGGCGACCTCGTACCTGGCTAACTGGCTGAGCCAGGCCCAGGTGGAGGTGTGGAGGGGAAAGGGGTGGGGGGTGGGGGGAGGAGCCACTTCTCTCCACCCTTCCATCATTAACCCTACCATCTCTGGGCGGCCAGAGGACACAGGGTTTCTCTTAAAAGGCTTTAGGATCAAAGAGATGGCAGTTGCTCCATCTTCTTTTTATTGGGGCTGGTGCTCACCTACCTAGTTGGAACTCAAAGTTGTTAGGTAGGGATTGGGGAGGGGAGGAGGGACATACAGACACACTCTGCTGACCCTGACCTCTGTGTTTGGAAGCTGTATCTGTCTAGAGACCCTTCTGTGAGCTACGTCTATCGGGGGTGGGGGCAGATCTCAAGCTTGGTGTATTATCTGAACAGCTTCCCACACTCACTGAAGAGAAGTGGGCGTGGCCACCAGAGTGCCCCTTCCTTCCCTCCAGCTGCCTCGGCAGCTGCCAATCCCACCCCCGCAGCGGCTGCCCAGAACCTTCACACACACGTGTGTGTGTGTGTGTGTGTGTGTGTGTGTGAGCACATGCACGTGCAGAGCATGAGGAGACAGGTGGCTGGGGCTCCAGTCTGGCCAATGAGAACTCGTCCTTGGAGGCAAGAGAGCAGGGTGGGGAGTGTCCAATTGGGTCCTGGAAGTGCCTGTCTGACATCAGGGGCGCCCATTGGTCTCCACAGATATCCTGCTGGACGACATCGTCCTCACCCATTCTCTCTTCCTCCCCACGGAGAAATTCCTGCAGGAGCTACATCAGTAATATCCTTTTGTGGAGCTTGCAAAAGGGGAGGTCAGGAGGGAGCCGCTCCCACCACCCCACGTGTGATGTCAGGACCCAAGCTCTCCTTTACAACACACACTTGGGTTTCAGCCCCAGTGCTTCTACTCGGCAGCTGTGTGTCCTTGAGCAGATCCCCTGACCTCCCAGGGCCTCCGTTTCCTCTGCTAGAAAATGAGGGTGAATAGTACCTGCTCTGCGCCCTTGCCGGGCTGCTGTGGAGATAGACCTGGTCGCAGATGGGGGAGTGCTTGGAAGAGGGCACAGCCCTGTGCAAATGTGAGGTGTTACCATTCTATTAAGAGTGCCTCTCTCCCCCCTGAATTGTTGCTCCACACATCTGGTTGCCCAGTGCGTTATTACAGGGTCCGAGGTAAACACCGGGTCATGGCTGTGCTTCTGTGGGGCCTCCTGGAGACATGCCTCTGGTTGGGCTATTCATAGGGTCTCATGTAAGTATAGGGCCTCTTACTGAGTTATTTTAGGACCTAATTGCAAATGTCAGGCCACCAAGCAGAACATCATAGGCCATACACTGAGGTATGGTCAGGTTTGTGGTGAGCACGACTGACCTTTATCAGCCTGCTGTGAACTCCAGGCGTGGGCGGGTGGGGGTTGGCTGGTTCCAGACAGGGCATCCTCAAGTGCAGTTCAGAGGTGGGAGTTGGATGTGGTCAACTGGTTGTCATTTCTCCCTACTCTGAGCTGGGGCATGAGGGGGGTCTTGGTTTCAGGGACCCTGGGATGATCTTTCTCCCTGGTGCCAAACCCAGAGAACAACTGGGGGTGATTTAGCCTCCCATCTCCCCTTCCCATTTCCCTCAGGTCTGCCTGGCCAGGGCGTTTTTCTTAACTCAGGGGTCAGCTTTGTTTGGGCAGGAGGCAAGGAGGGCCCCGAAGGGCTGGGCCAGAAGCAGGCCTGTCTAGCCATGCTCCTTCATTTCCTGGACACCTACCAGGGGCTGCTGCAGGAAGAAGAGGGGGCCGGCCGCATCATCAAGGTGGGCCTGGGAAGGAAAGGCAGGGGGGTAAGCAGGCTCTTGGCTCTGGAAGGAGGCCCCTTTGAAGGAGCTGTACTTATCGAGCTGGGTACTAGAAGGAAAAGATGCCACGGGGTCTTCCTTATATGGTTCTCCTACACTTGAAGGCGTGGAGGCCCTGCTCTACTCCAGCCCTTACAGAGAGCGATGCTTGGGATGAGACCCCTGCCCTCACCTCTCTCCTCCTCTCCCCAGGATCTGTACCTGCTGATTATGAAGGATGAGTCCCTTTACCAGGACCTGCGAGAGGACACACTGAGGCTGCACCAGCTTGTGGAAACAGTGGAGCTGAAGTGAGGGGAATGGGTTGGGAAGGGGACGGGAAAGAAGTCCCCGTGTTCCTCTCTCACAGGGGCTGCCTCTGGCCTTTTGACTCCACCACGGTTTTGGTCCTGTCCCTTTCTCTTGCTGGAGGGTAGCACAAAGCACTGTCTCCAGTCACTTTTTTGTTTATTCCAATGGCATACTGGTAAATATTGAATAACCAGCATTTCAGGAAAAAACAACAATAACAACAACAAAACAAACAAATGAACCCTGATTTGTAGCTTTTGCTGATTTCCATGGTATAAATTTTCTCACCAGAGCTGATTTCAAACTCCCAACGTGCTGTCCCTGAATGTGCGGTTGGGAAGAGATGTAAATAACCTAAAGAGCAAAGATAACAGTGAAACACAGTAAAAAAATTAGGAGACTACATTTTTTGGTAATAATTTGAATGTAAGTTTAGAAACCCTCCACACACACATACTTTTTAAAAAAAAAACCCTCTGTGCATTGGGTTGTTTAATGTCCATGCATCTTTTTTTAAATTGATTTTTAGAGAGGGAGGAAGGGGGAGAGAGACACATTGACTTGTTCTTCCACTCACTGATGCATTCGTCGGATGACCCCTGCATGTGCCCTGAATGGGGATCGAACCCACAACCTCAGCATATCGGGACGATATTCTAACCAAATGAGCTATCTGGCCAGGGTCTCACACACACTTTTTAAATAGCTTTATTTAGAAACCATTTAGGAAAATGTAAAAATCCACTTTCTTGAGCCAACACGAACTGGCTGCAGGACTCTGCTGCGTCTATCATTCATCGTTCCATCCAACCATCTGTCTGTCCTTCTACACATTCATACCTTTGGCCCTTTCGATTTCTCTCCCCTGCATTCCCCCCACCACAACCTCGGTATCTCTCACCTGGAATATTGCCACAGCCTCCAATCCAGGGCTTCAGCTGATGGTCTTGTATCTGTCTCTCCCTTCTGATGTTGCCACCGGAAAGATCTTTCCAGCTTGACATCATGATCCTGTTCCAAAAACATCATGGTTGTCCATTACCTAGAGGACAAAGCTGCAACATCTCAGGGCAGCATTCAATACCCTCTCCTTTCTGCCTCCTGTTAGTCCTTCCTGTCTCCATCCCTACATAGTCCTATAACCACAACACTCCCGGTACACCTCATTCCCTGAACTTCTGTGCTTGCCCAGCTTCCTGCTGTCATTTATGTGGTCTATTCCAGAAGGACCTCTTCCCACCCTCTCCTCTTCCTGTTGTCCTTCAAGGGCCAGGTCACGTGCTGTCTTCTCAGTGAAGGTGCCCCAGATCGTTCCTTTTATGAATAGTGTTCTCCCTTCCCCACACCAACATAACTCTCCATTTACCTTTTTCATATCACCTAACACTTGCCTTGTGTTGGAGGCAGCTGTATGCATGTCTGTCTCCCTCCCAGGCTGTGAAGTTCTTGTTGGCAAAATTCAGCAAACAGCTGATGACCTGCACTTACCGTGTGCCAAGCAATGCACTAGGCCTGGAGGATGAACAAAAAATTCAGGCCCTGGCTGGTGTAGCTCAGTGAATTGAGCTCAGGCCTGCAAACCGAATGATCGAGGTTCAGTTCCCAGTCACGGTACATGCCTGGGTTGCAGGCCAGTTGCCAGCAGGGGACGCATGAGAGGAAACCATACATTGATATTTCTCTCCCTCTCTCCTTCCTTTCCCCTCTAAAGATAAATAAATAAAATCTTTAAAAAAAAAATTAAATTCAGTAAGAACTAATCCTAGCCCCCTCCAAACAAACAGACAGAAACAAACAAACAACCCCCCCCAAACTGAAGCAGGCCTCAAAAGTGCTCAATCTTGCAGGAGAGATAGGACACAAACATAAACAAATATTAGACCATTGTCCTATTCCCCACCCCATCCCCTGGCCAAAATTGACCTTTTCTGGTGAGTGGGGTGGATCAGATAAGAACTCACAAAAAAGGTGGCAATTGATTGAGGTCACTTGGACGGCTGTCCCCTGCTGGCCATTGTCCTCACTGCAAACCTCCTCCACCACTGTCTGAGCCTGATGCCGGAGCATCCTTGACCCAGTTCTGATGTCCCTGCTTGATGTCGCCTGCCCTGTGCTCCGGTGCTCCGTATGCCTGGCAGGGCTTCCTGATGCCCAGCTGTGTCCATGCCAGGATCCCGGAGGAGAGCCAGCCACCCAACAAGCAGGTGAAGCCCCTCTTCCGCCACTTCCGTCGGATCGACTCCTGTCTGCAGACCCGAGTGGCCTTCCGGGGCTCTGACGAGAGTGAGTGTGGGCACTAGGAGGGGCAGGGCTTCCTGAGCAGCTCAGGGGGCCCGGTGGGGTCTGGGGTCTCGGGTGCCCTCCATGGAGCTGCCCCCCAGTCCTTTCCCGGCATCTTTTTCACAGGCCAATCAACTTAGGGTTAGCGGTGGGATGAAGTGGGGAACGCAGGTCTCCTGGAGGGCACTGTGACAGTGTTGCCGTTCTGCCCTCGGATGACAGTCCCCTTCCTGTCTCTGTCCAGTCTTCTGCCGGGTCTACATGCCTGACCACTCGTACGTGACCATACGCAGCCGCCTCTCAGCGTCTGTGCAGGACATTCTGGGCTCTGTGACGGAGAAACTGCAGTACTCTGAGGAGCCTGCGGGGCGAGAGGACTCCCTCATCCTGGTAGCTGTGGCCTCTTCAGGAGGTGAGGGTCAGGAAGAGGCCAGCTGGGGCCCCCAAACAGGGAACTCACAAGCCCCGTGCTCCGGGGCAGGGTAAAGGCTGACTCTGGGCCCTGGCTGCTCAAATGGTGGGGCTGGGCTCATCCGCTGGGAGCTTATTAAAAACGCAGTATTTCAGACCCTGTGGACCTGCGGAATCAGAAGGTACATTTTAACAAGGCTATTAGTTGAGGCACATTAAAATTTGGGAAGCAGTGGTCCAGGACACTTGGGTGCTGCTCTGAGTCCTCCAATCTCTTTGAGTACCTGAAGGGGCTCTGTTTGTGAGCCTCCAGTCCCCGTGGAAAGGCAAAAAGCCTGCAATGTCACCACAGCCTTATTTCCCTCTAAGACAGGAAAAAGCCCTCCTTTTCTAGTGTCACAGGCATGAGAGAACACAGGAAGAGCTGTGAAAGAACACTGGGAGCCAAAAAAAGGAGGTTGTCAGTACAAAAGAAGTCGTTATTTGAGAGTTTTCCTAAGAGTAGGGGGTAAACGGGCGATTCTACGAGTCTGGTTAGTCTGGGATGCGTCTGTGCGGGGTGAGACGTTTCCGGAGGGGATGGCGACAGGGGCGGGGATGTGCGAGGGTGCGGGTGGCCCGGGCTGAGGCAGAGCAGCTCATTTTTCCGCAGAGAAGGTCCTTCTCCAGCCAACGGAAGACTGTGTCTTCACCACCCTGGGCATCAATAGCCACCTGTTTGCCTGCACCCGGGACAGCTTCGAGGCTCTGGTAAGAAAGCACGCACCAGGCCCTGGCGGGGCGCCAGGGCTGTGAGGGGCTGTGAGGGGCTGTGGGCAGACGCTTGCAAGCCCAGAGGGGAGCCAGCCCTGTACCCATGCCTGCCACCAGGTGCCCCTCCCCGAGGAAATCCAGGTCTCTCCTGGAGACACAGAGATCCACCGTGTGGAGCCTGAGGACGTGGCCAACCACCTTACCGCTTTTCACTGGGAGCTATTCCGATGTGTGCATGAGGTAGGGGTGGACGCTGGTGCCGGGCAAGGGGCCAGGAGGGAGAAATGGGCCAAATGCGGGGACCCTGGAGTGAGGCGGTTTCTGCAGCTGAAGTCCCTGGTTGGAACACTCCCTCACTGCACGCTCTGGGGCGTTGGAGCACCGAAACTCTCTAAGCCTTGGTCTCCCTCCTCTGAGAAAAGAGCAAAGAGAGAGACCTCCTAGCAGGGTGGTTTGGGGCTCCAACAGTGCTGCTTACACAGACTCTGAACCATGGTTAGTGTTTTTCAAATATCCACTATTAAAGAAATAAAATATGGCAGCGACAGTAATGTCCACAGATGGGTTAAGTGCCTGGCGTCTTGTGAGTCTTCAATAAATGGTCGAGCATCATTCATGGTGGTTGTCTGTCCCCCGCCCCCATCTCTATTGCATCCTGTCCTGTCCCCATCTTTTCTATTTTCTACCCCTCCCGCCCCCGCCCTCCTGCCTTTCCCTCATCGCGGCCTTGCACTGCCATCTTCCCACCCACACCCCCCACACCTGGGCGCCCCTCTGCCGCCACCGCCCTGGGAGCAGCTGGAGTTCGTGGACTATGTGTTCCATGGGGAGCGTGGTCGCCGGGAGACGGCCAACCTGGAGCTGCTCCTGCAGCGCTGCAGCGAGGTCACCCACTGGGTGGCCACAGAGGTGCTGCTCTGCGAGGCAGCGGGCAAGCGCGTGCAGCTGCTCAAGAAGTTCATCAAGATCGCCGCCATGTGAGTGCCGCTGCGGGAGGGACGGAGCACTAAGGCTGGTGTGGGGCAGGACGTGGCCTGCCTGACTGTCCTCTGACCCCCCCGCTCCCAATCCTGCAGCTGCAAGCAAAACCAGGACCTGCTGACCTTCTATGCTGTGGTCATGGGGCTGGACAACGCTGCGGTCAGCCGCCTGCGGCTCACCTGGGAGGTAATGCGGCCTCTTTCCTTTCCTCTCCTGCCAGCTGTGCTGGCCCACCTGGGGGTCTCAGCCTCCAGCCTCAGTCTTGGCAGCCTTGGCTCACCCGAGTGGGAAGGAGGCGCCCATGCAGTCCCAGGGCAGGCCGCTCTGGCCTTGTGCAGATTAGTAACAAGGCTGAATCCTGCCTGAGTGTGAGGGCAGGTAGCCCAGGCTGTGGCATTTCTGCCAGCAGTCAGTGAGGTGTCATGGTGCATGGCAGAGGCCTCAACTTCCCCAGAGTAATTGATTTCTCTGGGCTGCTTCTGGCTCCCCAGAGCCAGCCAATGGTGACTCCGTGTCCCCAGCCACCTGCTTCCCGGCCCCTGCAAGACATTTGGGCCCTTTCCCCTCTCACACCTGGGGGTTAGTCAGAAGCTCCCAGGAAACTCAAGGAGCGCCACTCTGACATTCCTCCTTCCTTCAAACTCTCTGCAGAAGCTGCCAGGGAAATTCAAGAACTTGTTCCGCAAATTTGAGAACTTGACAGTGAGTGGGTTTGGCTCTTTTATCTGCCCCTGGACTGTACACCAGAGACGCTCAGTTCCCATAAACCTCCTTCCTCAAGCTTCCCTTTCAAGGTTGTTAGTGCCAAGACCCCCCTTCTCTCCGTGCCATGCTGGAGAATTGCTACCCTATGGGGGGGAATAATCAAGGCCCCCAGGACACCCCCAGCTAGACACTCCTTCAAGTCCCTTATCTCATTGGAGATGTAGCTAGGGGAGGGGAATGAGGGAGGGAATGGGGGATGTCTTTGGGGTACCCTGGGCCCATCTGTCCCTTTATCTGTCTTCTGTGGAATGCCAGGACCCCTGTCGGAACCACAAAAGCTACCGAGAAGTGATCTCCAAGATGAAACCTCCTGTGATTCCTTTTGTGCCTCTGATCCTCAAAGGTGAGGCTGTTCCCAAATTATGCTCCCCTGTCCACGTTGTTCCTGTGCCAGTTCTGACTCTCATCCGGACCCAGCTCAGCTCTGAGTGCCTAGAGGAGAGGAGCCCCCAAGACAGAGTGGGTTCCAGGGGAGGGGAAGGGCTCTTTGGGCTTCCTCTCTTACTCTCTTGCTTCTCTCCCTATCCCCTAGACCTGACTTTCCTGCACGAGGGGAGCAAGACCCTTGTGGATGGTTTGGTGAATATTGAGAAACTGGTGAGTGGCACTGCCAACCCCGGTCCCGTGAGTTGGGGGATGGCATCCTCCCCCTCTCCTGGCACCCCCTCTAAAGACAGCAGCCTTTCTCCCCGGTGCCCAGCTTGCCTGACAGACTCCTGACTATCTCCCTGGTGGCATCGCTGTAGCAACCCGCCCCCGGGTGGCAAAGCTGACAGGCAGCTTGGGGGGCAACTCTACCTCCCCCTCATCTGGCACCCTGTTACGCCCACTTCTTTGGTGCTTTGGAGACCCTCCAGATTTGGGAACTGGAGGGAGTGAACCCAACGGAATTGGAGATGGGAGGGAGAGGAGCCTAAGAGGGTGGGAGCGCCTTTCTGTGCCCTTTTCAGGGCTCAGTGCTTGTCACCTTGCAGCATTCTGTGGCTGAAAAAGTGAGGACAGTCCGAAAATACCGGAGCCGGCCCCTTTGTGAGTACCCAGGGTTCTGAGAGCACCACGGGTTGAGTTTTCGCACCATAAGAGGGTTCTGGGGAGAAATCCCCGCTCAAATGTTTATGTCCTTAAGTGTGTCAGTTTTCCATTCTCTCCTTGGCCTCCCCAGGGGGCCCCCTGCTCCGCATCTGTCCCAATCCGCACCCTCGTCCTCTGGCCAGTGTGTGTGGAGAGGAAGAAGAGAATCTGGCGGCCTAATCGCCTCTCTCTGCTTGTGCTCCAGGCCTGGACATGGAGGCGTCCCCCCATGACCTGCAGACCAAGGCCTACGTGCGCCAGTTCCAGGTCATCGACAACCAGAACCTCCTCTTCGAGCTGTCCTACAAGCTGGAGGCTAATAGTCAGTGAGGACAGAGGCCTCAGTCGGCCCCCGCCAGGGTCCTCGGGCACCTGACACTCAAGCACTTTGCACGATGTCCCAACCCACCTCCAGAATCTTTCCTCTGGAGCAACTTTCCATCCCTCCGGAAAGAGCCGGGTGGACTCGCCCTCGGACTCGCAGGCCTGTTCATCCTGCTGAAGTCCTCTCCCCACCACCCCAGTCCTTCAAGCCAAAACCACACTCTGCTGGTTCCTGCCCCTGCAGGGAAAGGGGGCAGGGAGCTCCTTCCTCTGTCGCCTCCCATTGAGGTCTGCTCCCGATATAGAATTTCCAACCTCCTCTTCCCAAGCAGGAAGGAAAGCTGCCCACCCTTCCGTCTAGTTTTGCAGAACTGAATAGGAGGAGAGACTGGCAACCTTCCTCTCTACCACCTGTCCCGTTTCATTTCTCCCTGGCCAGGGCTGGGACCCCTGGATGTTAACCCCCCCAACCCCCGGATACTATATTGCCCGTGTGTGTGCATGTGTGTGTGCGTGTGCCCACCCGTTAAGCAGCAGGAGTGAATCTGGTAATTGAGGGAGAGTGTTGGGTGTGCCAGGGTTGGGGGAGGTCTTTATGTTGGTGCTACCCTTGTCTACTCTGCCCCTGGGTCGGTGCAGTGTGAGTACTTTCCCTGCCCTCACCACTCCCCACCCAGTTACTCCTGCTGCCCTGCATCGGGCCTTGTGGACACAGCTGCTCTGGAGGACAGGGAACAGCAGCAGGTGGGAGGGGTTACCCGTGACCCCTTGCAAGCCCCCAGTCAGGCCTCCCGAAGAAGGTCCCTGGGTGGGCTTCAGTGAGAGGGTAAAAGATGCTCAGGGAAACACAGGCCTCAGCTGCCTACAGGACCCCCCTCTGTGTTACAGTGGGGTGTGGCATGGTGGTGTCAGGAGTCAGGGGTACCTGCTCCCCACACTCCTGCTTCTAGGGTGTCTCATGGCTAAGAAGGGAGTGGTCATTCCCCTTCTGGCTCTGTCTGACGCTAAGATCATGATCTGTCCTTCTCCCTGTCTTGATGCCCTCTTGGTCCTCCCCTTCAGAGCTGGGGTGGGGTAGATCCCGGTACCTGGGGGGGGGGTCAGACCCCCAACACAGCGGGAGGGAACGGCGGAGACTGTGATGGCAGACTGGACTTTCGTGACGCCCGTATTACCTCTCTGTCTCCCCTTCCTCTCCCATCGTGGGCCTGCAGGGCTGAGGGTACAGGGGCTCCTGGCAGCTACTGGGTGAGGCTTCCTGGCATATCCTCGCCCTCCTTTCTGGCACCACCTCTTTCCCGTCTGAAGAGGCAGCAGCAGCAACAGCAGCAGCAGCAGCAGAAGCAAAACAGCTGCTGTTCCTGCTCTGAGGGTGTATATATTTTTTACCAAAAGCTCTGGAATTGTAATTTATTTTTTAAAACTCAAAGAGGGAAAGAGCCTTGTATCATATGTAAACAGTGTATCATAGGTTCTGTTGTACAGTCCCTTTTCTACGGTGGCCTGTCTTGTCCCTGCTGCACAAAATGTCTATGGACTCCCCACCCCCACCCCCACGGACGCAGTCACTGTGTCCCACCCTCTGCATCCTTTACAGTGACCAAGACGCTCCTCTTGCTCCCTGCCTCCTCCCTGCAACTGCCGATGTGCCCTCTCCCTGCAGCCCCCCTCCTCCAGACCCCTCTCAGCCGCCTTTTCACTCCAGCGGCCGCAGCCCTCCTCCCACTCTGGGCCCCGCTGGGCCAGTCTCCCCTAAACCTTGGTACCTGCCCTGCTGCTTCCCTGGGGCCCCGGACCGCTCCCTGTGCCCACAGCTTTAACAGAGTGAACCATGTGTACTGTACGGGCTCAGTTGGCTCTGCAGACACTGCAGGGTGGAAAAAAAGCCAATAAAGTCTATGAATCAACCCTCCTGCTGTTCTCCATTCTGTTTCCTTGAGACTGGGGAAGGGCCGAGGGCGGGGAGAGGGGACCGCTGCAGTGTGCTGGGCCCTTCAGGAAGACGGTTCAGGAATGACTTTGAAAATGTGGATGAGAGGAGAAGATGCCAAACTCATGAGACGGGTCACATCGCGCCCAGAACTCGGAAGAGCGAGTTCCCTGTGCCATGGATACGCGATCTTGTTTAGTTCTAATACTGTAAGGAAGAAGATGGAGGCTGGGCAGTCTTAACCTAAGATCCAAGTTACAGGGCGAGTGAGGGGGTGGATCTGGGCCTCCCACCCAGATCCGTGCACTGCAGACAGGGTACGCTACCCACACAACCAATATTCACCAGTTACGTTAAGGCGCGGGGCATCTAGAACCCAAGCTCCAGGGCACATCCTATATACCAGACAGTAGCGCAGGAGCCCTTGACCTTCCCTCGTCCTGTATCTGTTATTTTCCCAATCTTCTGTATGTCAGCAAATGGTCTTCTTACCCACACAAGGTTTTCCAGGCAAGAAACAACATAGGACTCACCCTGAACGGCTCTATCTCTCATCCTCACTCCTCGGGCCAGTCCGGTCGGCTACAATCCCAGAATATACCTGGGACTGGTCCGCTGCTGCTGTGGCCGTGACTCCTCCATCACCAGCCAGTCCGCTTTCACGGCTTCCCTGGGTGACTACACTCGCCTTCTACCTGTGCTCTCAGCTTCCTCTCTCCAGCCCGCCCCTGCCCCCACCCCCACCTCAGTTAGTTCTCCACGCTGCAGCCAGGGTGCTCTTTTAAAAACCTGAATCAGATCATCTATGGCTGAAGTAGAAAGAGAGGCAATGCCCTGTATCGGTGAGGACGTGGAGCAGCTGGAACTTTTACACACTGCTGGTGGGAGTGCAAAGCGGTGTGACTTCAGAAAGCTGTCTAGGTTTAAGAGTATTCATTATTAGTATTCGAACCTAGCATGTCCGCTCCTGAGTGTGTGTCCGGGAGACATAGTGCTTCCATCCACCAGAAGACATGTGCACCAAAGGTCATAAAAGTTTTATTTGCAGTAAAGAAATTGGGGGGAAAATGTGTNGGACGTGGAGCAGCTGGAACTTTTACACACTGCTGGTGGGAGTGCAAAGCGGTGTGACTTCAGAAAGCTGTCTAGGTTTAAGAGTATTCATTATTAGTATTCAAACCTAGCATGTTCGCTCCTGAGTGTGTGTCCGGGAGACATAGTGCTTCCATCCACCAGAAGACATGTGCACCAAAGGTCATAAAAGTTTTATTTGCAGTAAAGAAATTGGGGGGGAAAATGTGTCCTTCAAAACTCAATGGAGAAATCAGTTGTGGTATAGTTTTTTTTAAGATTTTATTTATTTTTAGAGAGAGGGAAGGGAGGGAGAAACAGAAGGAGACAAACATCAAGGTGTGGTTGCTTCTTGCATGCCCCCTACTTGGGACCTGGCCCACAACCCAGGCATGTGCCCCGACTGGGAATTGAACCAGCTACCCTTTGGTTCCCAGGCTGGAGCTCAATCCACTAGGCCACACCAGCCACGGCTGTTGTATAGTCTTAAAATGGAATACTACACAGTAATAAGAAGGAACAAACAACTACTACCTGCAGAAATGAATATTATAGACATAATAGAGTAGAAGAGGCCAGACACAGAAGACTAAATACTGTAGGATTCCACTTAAGCAAAGTTCAAGATCAGGCAAGATTAATCTATGGGGATAGAAGTAAAAGAGGTGGCTACTCAGTGGAGTCGGGGAGACTACTGGTTGGGAAGGGGCATGGAGAAGCCCTCTGTGGTGATGGAAATGTTCTATATTTTGACCTGGGGCCTGTGTGTGTGTTGTGTTCATTGAGTTGTTCATGTGAGATTTATACCTTTCACTGTAGCTATTTCATCCTTCAACTAAAACAATTTGGATCATAACACTCCCTTTTCTGATAATGCTTAGGTTAAAAACCAAAGTCCTCTCCTCTCCAAACCCATCTCCCACTCCCCCCACTCACTCCACTCCCGCCACACTGACCACTTCACTGATCCTAAAACACGTAACACTCATTCTTGACTCAGGGAGTTTACCTTTGCTCTTCCCTGAGCCTCTCCTGACCTCCCTGAGCCCACCCTACCTCAGCCCTTACTCTCTATCCCTTTGTCCTTCTGTATTTTCTTCAAGGCACTTACTACTACCTGACATCATGTTTACCTTGTGTATTTGCTTTGTGGTTACTCCCCTGCCAGAATGTCAGCTCCGTGAGTCTGTCTTGTTCACTGTTCAGCACCTAGAACAGTACTTGGCAGAGAGAAGACACTCAATACATATTTGCTGAATGAATGAATTAGGATGGTTGCAACAGGAGCTGTGAGAGTGGCACAAGACACAAGATGATAGGTGCTCTGGGAATTAAGCCAAGGAGATTCACTACTGGTCTGGGGGTGGTGGTGGGGGCACAATAAGAAACTCTTTTTGGAAGAAATGACCCAGTTCTCGAAGCAGCATAGGGTTTGTTGGCTGAAGTGCGGAAGCAGGAAGTCAGGGGGAAGTGGTTTGGGTTATCCCCTTATCCCCATCTCAGCTGTGATCATACCCATCACACCTTGCAGGGGTGGAGCTAAAAGCTGACGTTGGGAAGAATGTCCTTTGCCACTCATTATGCTAGGCATCGCGTGCATTCTCTCGCCTAATCTCCTCAAGAAACCCAGAAGGCCGGCTCTACCAGCTCTCCTTTCCAGATGAGAATTGAGGTCTGGAGAGATTTCTCATCAGACGTAGAGAGGCCAACTCGCCAGCCCTGAGCCTCACAGCTAGTGGGGATTTGAACCTAGTTATCCGACTCCAGAGCCACAGTTCAAGCTCGGCACAGCCCTGGGATCTTGAATAGCTGAGAGACGGCCACCCTGTGCTCACCAGGCTGCAATGGCCACCTGACTACTGCTGAGGAAACTACTATTTCTGGTCCCTTCCCTTCAATCCACCTGTGTTCGGCTTCCTATGGGGAGAGTGGCCGAGAGACTTGACAGGAGGTCCAAGGGTTATGTGGATGGATGGGGAGAAAAGGAGCTTACTAAGTAGCATGGCACCTGCTAGGCTGTCCTAGCAATAGTGACCATAATTTGGAGCGGTCAGAAGACCATGGTAATAAGAGGCCTGCTCTCTTGATCAGGGGTTAAGTCAAGAGTGAAGAATTTAAGCAATGCCCTTTTAATCCACTAGGTGTCGCTACCAAGATTACTATCTCACCAGGCTGGGGACAGGAAAGAGGCATGGGACAGGGAGAGTGGGTTAGACAGAGCATTTCTGGGGGATCTCTTGAATCTGTCCCCAAACATGAGTAAGAAGTTTGACCAGAATAACTTGTATCTTTTACTCTCTTCATTTCTACTGGCTCTTTCCCATTTCGTATTTAAACCCTCTCAAGTTATTTTTAAAAACAAGTTCCTTAATTCCACATGCCTGTTCCAGCTACTGTCCCCTTTCACTTTCTTTCATGGCCAAACTTGTTCAAAGGGTTGGCTCCACTTACTGTCTCCACTTCCTCATGTCCCATTTATTCCTTTTTTATTTTGTCTTGTTTCCCCAACTTCTCATCATGAAATATTTCAAACATAGAAATGTTGAAGGATTCGTACAACGAATACTCTTAACCTTTCTAGATTCTATAATTAACATTTTGCTAACTTGCTTTTGTTCTCTGTGTGTGTCTTTTTTTTCTACTTACACACACACAATTTTTTCTTTTGCCAAGCTATCTGAAAGTAAGTTGCCTCTGTGATAATCTCCTAAGAATAAGGACATTCTCCTACATACACATCCACCCACCATTATCATACCTTAAGAAAATCAATATATTTCTATGGTATCATTTAATTTCTAGTCTATATTCACTTTCCCTGGATTGTCTAAAAAAATCTTTAAAAAATCTTAAAGCCTCCTGATCCAATCTAGTTCCCTGCATTGCATTCGGTTGTTATACCACTTCAGTCTCTTTTATGCTAGACTAGCTCATTTTCTATTCTCCTTTTTCAATTACACTGGCTTTTCAAAGACTAGGACAGATGCCTTGTAAAATGGCCCAAAGTCTCTACTTGTCTGGCTGATTCCCTGTACCCTTGCCTGCTTACACCCCCATCCCTTCTGTAGAGGGTAACTTCTGTCTAAGTTCTGTACTGCCCAGTACAGCTGGTGTGGGAGCCACGGACGTAGTTTCAGTTTTTCTAGTGGTCCCATTAAAAGAGTAAGAAGAGGGCCCTGGCTGGTGCAGCTCAGTGGATTGAGCACAGGCCCTCGAATCAAAGTGTCGCTGGTTCGATGCCCAGTCAGCACACATGCCTGGGTTGCAGGCCAGGACCCCAGTGGGGGGTGTGCTAGAGGCAACCACACATTGATGTTTCTCTCCCCTTCATTCTCTCTCCCTTCCCCTGTCTCTAAAAATAAATAAATAAAATCTAAAAAATAAAAAAGTAAGAAGACCTAGGTGAAGTTAATTTTAACAATCCATTTTATTGGGCTCAATATATCCAAAATATCATTTCTATATGTAATCAACATAAAAACGTTAGTGAGGTATTCTGCATTTTCTTTTGTACTGTCTTTAAAATCTGGGGTGCATTTTATACTTACAGCATAACTCTCCATTTGGACGAGTTACATTTTAATTGTTCACAAGTGCACATGTTTAATTTACACAAGTGGCTCGTGGCTCGTGGCTCCCAACTGGACAACATAGTTCTAGTGGTTTTCTGGAGCACTAATATTCTAGAGAAGAACTCTTTATAGGCGATGCCGTTAACAGCTTTACACTGAGAGGCTGGCCCATGTTAGTGATGTCCAAGTTTGACCCCTGGTTAGGGGGTCACCACCAGAGTTCTCCAGTTAGAAGAGACTTTTTTCTTTGCAGTGAATGTCTGGTAATTTTTGCATCAAATATCCGGTGTATCCCAATCATTTGCCTTTGTTAAAAACTTACTTTTAAATATAATGCATAATATTTCGATCATACAAAACATTTAAAGACTAACATGACGAAGACCTGTTTCTCCACCACCCAACTTAAGAAATGAAAACTTACCTGGTACCTGTCCCTGCTCACATCTTCCTTTCTTGTCAGGAACAACCACTTTCCTGGGTGTGCTATCATTTTCATGCATTTTTCAAGAAAGATTTTATTTATTTTTAGAGAGATAAGGGAGGGAGAAAGAGAGGGAGAAAAACACTGACATGTCAGTGGTTGCCTCTTGCATGCCCCCAGTTGGGGGATCTGGCCCACAACCCAGGCATGTGCCCTGACTGGGAATCGAACTGCTGACCCTTTGGTTCACAGGGCAGCCCTCAATCCACTGAGCCACACCAGTCAGAGCTCATCTTCATGCATTTTTGTGAACTTTTACTATGTATGTGTAATCTCAAAACAATAGTGTGTTTTGCATATTTTTGAGTAACAGTGTTCTTGAAATATAATTCCCGTACCATATAACTCACTATTTAAAGGATACAGTCCAGTGAGTTTTAGCGAATCCTCAGAGTTGTGCAACCATCACCACAGTGGATTTTAGAACGTTTCCATCACCCCCAAACGAAACTCTCCATACAAGGATGTTCAAGGCAGCATTATTCAAAATAGCCAGAAAGTGGAAACAACTCAGTGTCTATGAGCTGGTGAATGGGTAAAGCAAAATGTGGTGTATTCGTCCAATGGGATATTATTCAACCATGAAAAGGAAGAAAGGTGCTAATACATGCTGTGATGTGGATACACCCTGAAAATACTATGAATGGAAGCTGATACAAAACGTAGTGTATTGTATGATTCCATTTATATGAAATGTCCAGAACAGGCAAACCCACAGAGACAGAGAGTGGGTGAGTGGTTGCTAGGGGACGGGAGGAGGGCAAATGGGTATGGGGTTTCTTTGGGGGGTGATGGAAATGTGCCAGAATTAGATAGTGGTAATAGTTGCATAACACTGTGAATGTACTAAAAACCACGTTAAAGTGATTAAAATGACTTCATGCTATGTGAGTTTTATTTACTTGACTTGCAGACACTCTAATCTCCACCTCCATCTTCACACTGTGTTCTCCCATGGGTCTCTGGGTCCTCTCCCCTTCTCATAAGGACAGCCGTCATTGAATTTAGGGCTCCTCCTAATCTAACATGACCCCATCTCAATCTAGCATGACTTCAATTTAACTAATTACATCTGCAGAGAACTAGCTCCAAATAAGGTCAAATTCTGAGGTTCTGGGTGAATGTGAATTTTTGGAGGACATTATTCAAGCCACTGCAAGATCCTTTGCCCATTTTTTAAAAATTTATTTATTTTTAGCAAGAGGGGAAGGGAGGGAGAAAGAGAGGGAGAGAAACAACAATGTGTGGTTGCTTCTTACACGCCCCTACTGGGGATCTGGCCCTCAACCCAGGCATGTGACCCTGACTGGGAATCAAACCGGTGACCCTTTGGTTCACAGACTGGTGCTCAATGCACTGAGCTACACCAGCCAAGGCCATTTGCCTATTTTTTAATTGGGTTGTTTGTCTTTTTATTAGTGAATTTTAAAAGTTTTTAAGATTTGCACATTTTTAAACTTTATATAAACACTATAGTATGTAGTGTTCAGCAACTTTTCTCCTGAATGTGACATGCGTGAGATTCATCCAGGTCAATACGTGTAATTCTAAGAAAACAAATGTGCACCTTCAGTTTGTTCGGTTTTGTTGCTTTGTGTTTCTTCCCTTTCATTCCTCCACCCAGTGCCTCTGCTTCTGCCTTCACTACGCACTGAACTATTCTCACTGAGGTCACTGACTCCCGTGTTACCAAACCCTAGGAACACACCTGACTGCTTCTCTCTGTGCCATTTGATATTTCTGACCATTCTTTCTTGAACATTCATCGTGCTTTCAGGACACTGCACTCTCAGGATTTCCCGCTGCCCTCCTCTTCAATCTCCCTTGCTGGCCTTCTCCCTCAGCTGAGTCCTTGCACGTGGAGTTCCTTGGGTCTATCCTAAGTCCTCTTCTCTTCCCTCCCTAAACCTGGGCTTAGATTTCATCCACATATTTTTGTTGGGGACCTATTGCTGCATCACGAATTATTCTGAACTTAGTGGCTTAAAACCATAACCATTCTATAGCTTCTCATAATCCTCTGGTTGATGGGGGCTCAGCTGAACAGTTTCGCTGTCTCACTTGGGGTGTCTCATGTGGCTGCAGCGAGAAGTTCCATCTTGGAACTGTCCAAGATGGCTGGCTCACTCACCCGGGACCCTGGTGGGAACAGCTGGAATACTGGGTCGGCTGGACCCCACTCCATGTCAAGGCCTCTCCCCCAGGTGGTCTGTACAGGAGAGTAGCTGACTTCTCACATGGGAGCTTAGGGGTCCCCAAAGCACACGAAGCTGCCAGCTCTTCTCAAGGCTCACATCTGGACCTGGTATGGCAGTCACAGGCCAGCTGATTTCGATGAATACCAGAGTCCTGAGTCTTTGGGAGCTGTCTTTGGAGACTAGCTACCACAGTTAGTAGGTCCAAAATTGCCACGACTGCTCTTCTGAGTTTGAGACCTAAACATTCAGTTGCCTATAGCCCTCTCTTCCCACCTTCGCCCTCCAGGGTCCTCAGGTTATTGCCCCTCCCCAGCCCCTCTTCCTTCCTGACTCTCTCCAGGTAAGTGTTGGCATCACCTGCACAAGCCAGAAACTTGGGGATCATTAGCGCCCCCCTCTCTTACCAAGTATGTATACAGTTCAGATGTATTCTATTCAGCCTGATCTTGGGTTTTCAGACAAGCCCGAGAATGGGTGGACGTGGAGTAAACTGCCCAAAACCTCAGCCTACTCAGCAGTGCAGAGAACTAAGACTTGAGGCCTTGGGCTGTGCAGACAGTCAGCACAGCCCAAAGTCTAGCACAGAAATGGACACCCTGTGTCCAAAGTCTTTGTGCCCAGCCAATGCCCAGCAGCCACTCAGTGCAGGCCACCATCGTTTCTCACTTAGATGTCCACAACAGCTTCCCAACTGGGGTTCCTGCTGCCAACCTGGCCCCGTCTAATCCATTCTCCACGCTTCGGTGAGAGGGCTCTTTCGAGAGGGTGAAGAGGGTTATGGCTCTACTGAGCTTACACCTTCCAATGGTTTCCTCTTGAACTTGAGATAAAATTCAACTTTTTACAATAGATAATACAATCCTTCACAAATTGGCCCTTGTTAACTAGACAGTGTAGCACGGGACTGGGGTCCTTCATTTCTCTGGGAGGGCATTTTGAAAATCTGTAGCAGTCTTTTGCTTATCACAATGATAAGGACGGCATTGGGTTGGCAGGGGTCAAGGTGCCGGAGGCCTCCAATGGGAGGGATGGGTCCACCAAGAATCATCCTGGGATGCACATGTGTTTCAATCGTCTTACTGGGCGTTCCATGTAGAAGAACCCATTCATTATCACCTGAGCCTAGATAGAACCCGTCTCCATTAACCTTACACCCGAGGGAGGCCAGGACTGGTTTCCTTTCGGTTCACCCTTGCCATGAGAATGTGGTCCTCTGGGATCCCATCTCCACGAAGGGAGATCTCCTGGAAACTCCCATTGAGGTCTGGGGGTGCTCCTTTTTCCCATGAGACACTGACAAAAGCTCACGTTCACCTGGCAGGCAAGTGTCTTCGGAGCAAAGGCCGGCTTCAGTGTCTCACTTATCTGTGTGTGTGTCCCCTGCCTCTACTTATTTTGTTTTGCCCTGAAAATTCCTTACTTTTACCTAAGCATTTAAGATTTAAAAAATATTTTACCCAGGATTTTTAGTTGCTTTTAGGGAGCAGGTCTCCAAGGTACTTAGCCTGGCATATTATTAGAAAATGAAAGTACAAATATGAAATATTTTTGCACATTGTTCATATAATCTCTTTTCTAGGAATACAACTACTGCATTTTTGGGGGAGGGGGCCATTGTTCCAAATTTTAACAAAGAGTTGTCCAACATTTTGGAAAATCATATCACAAATGACAATGTTGCCCAACAAAATGCCCTTAGGCTGGTCTGCACTTGTTACTGTCATGTTCTTAGTGATTCTAGCCTAGGTGTGAGTGCCCTCAGCTGACCACTGTACCAGGTATCTTCCAGCACGGTGGTGCCTGAGCACTGACATATTAAATGACCTTCCTCTTACTTGTCTTCACTATTGTTAAGGCTTTACGTTGATTTGTTTTTTGAAGTCAAATAAGTTATACTATCTGTTCATTTCACTTGGGGATAGTAGAGTGACAACATAGTTGTTATAATATAGGGACATTGGGTCTGATAGGACTCCGGGTCATTTGGTGTGCAGTTTCTGGAGACAGTTCTGCAGCTTCGTAGGTACGTGGTTTTGGGGGCAAGATGGTTAACTGTGCTGGGTCTCAGTCTCTTCATCTCTAAAATGGGGGTAATGGTACCTGCTTCAGAAAGTTCCCGCAAGGATTAAACAAGTTATGGCATATGAAGTTAAGGCAGTGCCTAGCACATGGCAGGTAGTGCTAACAAATTTCAGATGCTGGGATTACTTCTTCAATCTAATTTCTTGCCTCTCCCACAGTTCTAACTCTAACCACATCAAAATGCTTCGGTTTTAGAATGTGATTCTTTTTGTTTCGCACATACTCCGCTTCTGCCTTGAAACGCCTCCTCCCCAACCTCTGCCCTTGGCCAATTCCTACTCACCCATCAGTCCTCATTTAGAAGTTACTTTCTCTATGAAGCCTACCCCTGTATCCCTAAATCTGCATGAGATGTCCCTCTATTCCACCCCAGTGACTGCCGTTATCGTGCAGTGATGGTATAGAGAATGGAGACTTACATTAGCTGTGGTGGGCACAGAAGGCCCTCTGAAGAGGGAGCATATGAGCAGAGGCCTGAAAAATGAGGAAGAGGCAGAGTAAAGCCAATACAAAGGCCGTGAGGGACCACTTGATGTGTTACTGCAAGAGAAGGCAGTTCTGCATAGTGTATAGCCAGCGAGGATGGGACAGAAGAAAACTAAGGCTGAAGAGCTGGCAGTTTAGATCCACCTGGCCCTATCACCCTAATTTTGGGCATGTAAGACTACATACCTGAAAATCTTTACCTCTGCACCCACAGATCCCTATGTCTGGAATGTGTTCCATGCCTTCTCTGATTAATAATAAAATTGTACTCATCCTTCAAAGCTGAGTTTAAAGCTGTTTATGAAATCTTCGCCCAGTCTTTAGCAGGAATTAGTCACTGTCTGGCTTGATGTTCAGGAGCCCATATGTCCCCATAGCACTAATCACATGCTGACTTATATCTCAGCTAGCTGTTTACACGTCAATCTGCCCACCACACGGAGAGTGCCCTAGGGGAGTTGCTCTGCCTTAGTCACTTCCGCAGTCATCTCCTGGTGCCTAGCCCAGTGCCTGGCCCACAGCAGGTCCTCAATAGATGCTGTGACATTCACTTGACTAGTGGGTGGTGCTCAGTACTACTCATGGCAAACAAAAATAATAACAACTTGTGGCTTATCACATGCTTTCCCATTCATTACCTGATTTGAGCCCATGAAACAGTGGAGACAGGCACTATTAGCTCCATTTTACAGATGGGGTAGCTGAGGCCCAAGGGCACACAGGTAGCAGTCCCAATCCTGTCCCCTCCCTTACTTCAGATTCGGGGGAGGGGAAGGCCGATGGAGAGCATTTTGAAGACAATGGACGTGGTTGAAGTAGAAAGGTACTTTTGTCGGGGGGACTAGGGAGGGATCCTGTGAGCTGGGATGGAGTTAGCACCCCAACAGGGAGGGGCAATTCCTCTGCCAGACCTAAGCAGTTCTAGTCGACTGCGGCACCATCCTCCACCCCTGGAATCTGGACACCGGGGTTCACGAGTGTTCTAGTCAGGTGGCTGAGTTGACGTTAACGATGACTTGTTGGCAGGAGACCTGCCTCTCAGTTGCTATGACAACCGAAGCTTGACTACTGGGTTCTTGCAAGGTTGACTGAGGCGAGGTCTTCGTTAAGTAGAAATGAGGGTAGGGCATTTGTGAGGTGTGTTTGTATACGCGCGCTGTGGGATAAAGAAAAAGGTATACTCAAGACCCTGTTAGCTAATTAGCTAACTAATTAGCCACCTCGGCAACAGTTCAATCATCCGCGCAGTTTCAAAGGGCCCGATGCCTACACCGTCCCCCAGACGAATTAAATCAACCTCTGTGAGTGCAACTCAGGCATCACTATTTAAGTGTTCCCAGGTGATTACAATTGGAACCAAAATTGCAAACCTTGCTCTTAGCTAGTCCGCGAAATTTTTGCGACCTTCCCAAGATGGTGGCCACGGAAACGCTTCCGCTTTCACAGCCTCCGGCAGGAGGTGGGCTTTTCGGAGGCGCATGCGTGTAGCGTCTTGTCGCTCCCGGCTCCCTGCTCCTTTTCCCCCCCGCCTCCATTTTGTTCGCGGACGCTGGGGACGGTGGGAGCAGATCCATTTCCGGGTTGGCAAAAGGGGCGGCGGCGGCGGCGAGAAAGAGAGCTTGCCGGGCGGGGGTCGAGCAGGACGGGACAAAGCTGGAGCGGAGGTGGTGGAGGATTTGCTCCTGGAGCCCTGCGGCCAGGTCGGAAAGGGGCGAGAGGGTCTGGGTCTGTCGCTGAGATGACCTGCGGACCTGAGTGGGAGGGAGAGCCGGGGAAGAGGGGGGTTGGGGCGGGGCTTCGGGGGAGAGGGGTGTTGGAGGAGGGGCCTGAAGGAGTGAGGGGTCCTGGGGGCGGGGCCTGAGGGGAGGGAGTGCGGGGGCTGGGTCGGAAGAACTTGGAGGAGAGGGGGCGTGGGGAATCTAAGTGAGGGGAGTGGTTGGGAATTGGTGTGGGGAGATCGCTGCCTGTGAAAATGTGGTGGAAGATTATTAAGAGGAAGGAAATGAAGGATCCTGAGGGTTGGCTAAGGTGAGTAAGACCGCGACTCAGCGCGGAAGGAGGTAACCGTGCGCAAAAAGGGAGTTGGGGAGGGAGGACCTGTTGGGAACAGGTAATTAACAGGATGCTGCGGGTGACTGCGGGTGATGAGGCCACTGTGACATTTTGGGGATTGAATTGAGTGAGAACCAACGGTTGAGAGGTTGATTCGGGAAACTGCTTACTCTGGAGGGAATCTTGAGAGCGAACGCTTAGTGAGAATCACGCTTGAGTCAACGTTGGACTGAGAAATGTTGAGATGCACCTGGCCGCAGCCGAGTTGAGGCTTCAGTTTGGAGTGGTGTGAAGTGAGGGAAGGTGGAAATCTTCAAGTGTTCCGCGTGGGCTGTGTGTGTTGTTGAGTTACTCATCAGGAAGGAAAATTCTCAAAAGATAACACTGGAGCGACAAACTGGAAGAGCTGGTGTACCTTCGAATTGGTAATTTTAAAGGGATTGGAATAATCTGTTACTGCTTTGGACTCCCCCAAGATCCCCCTGCATTTTCATGCTGTTATTTTTGTCTTAGAGTTGCTGTTTCTAAATGACTTAATGTTTTTGGTGACTGTTTTCTCCTTGTGCACGTCGCAAAAGAACCTCAGGGAATGACCGTTCTAGCCCACCTAAGGATTAATTTAAGATTAACAATTTGAGGCCAGTTGTTCAACCGTCTCGTTTTTTTCCCTTTGAAATATAGGTTTGATCTCCTCACTGCCTCTAAAAGGTTGTGTCCACCAGATGGGATCTTTCACGAGGCTGTAAAGGAGTGATCTTGGAAAATGAAATTGGCACATTGATATTTAGAAGACAGGTCTTTCTCATTTTCTTCCTCTCAGCTTTGCTGCATTTCTGTGCTAGGGAAGACTTGGTGATTTATTTATTCTTTAATCCTCACCTGAGGATATGTTTATTGATTTGAGAGAGAGAAAAAAGAGAAAGGGAAAAAGAAACATCGGTGTGAGAGAAACATCGATGACCAGTTCCCTCCTGCACACCCCTGGACCACGAATTGAGCCCCAAACTTTTTTGGTGTGTGGAGCCACTGGGCTAGGGGAGTGGAGACTTGATACAGGTCTGTTTTTTAAGCTTTTCTCAATTTTAATTTTTAGTAGCCCCAAATTTCCTATTGTGTTCATTGTATTGGCCGCCATCAAGATCGAGATAGGGAAATTGGAGTTGGGGTGGATGAGGTCTGTTGGTGGAGAATGAGAATATTGGAGAGTGCTGTCTGCCACCAGAATAATGTACTCTTTAAACCTTTTTTTTCCATTTTTTAATCACTTTACTCTTGACAAACACTGACTTTCCTCAGGATCTTTTTGAAAATTCACAGAAGTGTAGCATTTTAGACAGTTACTTTGGTCCAGTCACTTTGGCCCCATTGCCACTGTGTCTGTGGACAATTTTAACCCTTCTGTTAATCCTTTGAAATATCAACTGATTGAGCTTTTTGGGGAGGCATAATACCCTAAACACTTTGCTTGTAGGTGAGCTTGTCTGGCTCACCTACATGGATTTGCTTAAGAGGGGCAGTTTCTCATTCTCTGTCATACTTCGTATCAGAGTAGTGTTTACCTTAGTTGCTACTGATTAGTTACGTGATGTCAGCACAAAGGTGAAATGCAGGGGAAGGGAGAAGGTGTTGAGAACGGTGGAATTTTCAGGTTTTGCTTTTAAGAAAGGAAGAGAGGAATACTGTTTCTATTGAAATTGTCAGATAGTTTTTCTTGACTTTTTGAGCTCTTTGGGAGAGTAGCCAGGTGTATTTGAGTCTGTTTTCCTATTGCTCTCGAAGTAATTTTGAAAATCATGGTGCTGGTTCAGTCTGTTTCAGCAAAACATAGTCTTCGTACTAACCTAGGAAGAGTTTAGCTGTAGACTGTGAAGTAAGTACACTTACTTGGGAATGGAAACTTGCTTCGTATTTTGCTGTTGTTTCACCTACTGTGTGTGCTTTTGGTTAGATTTAAAGAAGGTTTTGAAATAAGTTATGGAGGTTCAGAGCTTTGGGAAGGCTGTTGGGTATAGCCTGCGTGTTTAACATAATGATTTTTCATTTTTTCCTATCTTGTTGTGTTTTCTACCGCTCTACTTGGTCCAGTTCTAAGCGGAAACAGCAAATTTTTTACATATTTTTTTCCTCCCCTTTTGTCTCTGGTGGACATCTTGCCCGTGTCACAGTTTGATACCACTAAACTGAAAGGATTCTTGACTGCTTCAGATGACGTGGGTGACAGAGGCTGAGCTGGGTTTCCTGGGCCGGAGAATGGACTCTGTCAGAGCAAAGAATAGTTTCAGAAACACAAACCGGGGCCTTGAAGCTGTGACTAACATTTTGGCAACATGCTTCTTTTTGCCAAATAACTTCTTTTCTTCTTGAATGTGATGTTGATCTCCTTCTCAAAGTAGGCCCTTGTTGCTACTGTTCTTCACACAACTCCTGAGCAGGAGTTGGCAGAGTTCCGGTTGACTGTCTCTTGAGGGCTATGCCCCGGATTAGAGTACATGGGGTGTTCTGTGTCAAAATGGGGTTCACGGGCAGATCCTGAGAGCTGCTGTGCAAGGAAATGGAGGCAGTACCCTTACTGAATGTTTTCGTACCCCTCTGTTTTTTCTGAGTTCAAATCTGTTTCTCATTCATCTTGTGATTAAGTGCAGAATCATTGCCTTTGTCCAGCTTTGAAAGTCCAGGGCATTGAGGAAGACAGAGTATTTCCGACTTCTTTATTTCTCCACTCTCACTCAGCCTTTGGGCTTGGGGAGCCACAGGCTAAGTTCACGGGCACTGTTTGGCATACTATATAGAAGGGTATTTAGAATGCTGCTCAGAACTTTATGGAGAAAAACAAGGTTAGTAGGGGGGAAAGGTGATACATTTGCTAATGCAGAAAGAACTTGTGGAGTCCAATAAGTTATCAAAGAGGGGAGCTAGGAATTGGCTTCTAGCTTGCCATTTAGGCTTGGCAAAGTCATAACAATTTAGAATGGCTATACTAAATACTTTGTTCTGCTCAGTAAATGTCCTTTTCAGTATGTTCTACTTAGTAAATACCCTTTTGTTTTTCAGGGGATAATTAGTTGAAGATAACAGTGTCTCCGATAGGTCTTGGGATGGATTATGAAGATCATTTCTTGCACTCTATGACATTGGTTCTTGTAACATTGGAGACCCCAAGACAGATCCTCTCGTTGGTGGCCCTGGATTCGGCTTTCTCCTGCCATCATTAGTCCAGCGTATTCTGTTCCTGATATGCAGGTTTGGGAAACTTCACAGGTTTAGAACCAAAGGTTTAAACTCTGGTCCCGGGCTGCTGCTATTTATTTATTTATTTATTTATTTGGACTAGATTTGAGAGACAGGGAGAAACATCAATTTGTTGTTCCACTTATTTTATGCACTCATTGGTTGATGTGCCCTGATTTGTATGTGCCCTGACTGGGAATCTAACCCACAATCTTGGTGTATCAGGATGATGCTCTGACCAGCTGAGCTATCTGGCTAGGGCTGGTCCAGGGCTTTGATTGTGATAACAAATATGATTATTGGAGTTGTATTTAAACAAGTTTCAGACCTTTCTTTTCTAAAGAGTATCTTAAAGTTTGGCAAATCTGTATTTTAAGGAATGTGTGTAGCTTTCCTCTCCATTATTAAAATTGATTTCCAAAAAAATTTAGTTTCTTAAACTTCGTGGATTTAAATTAAGCTCGATTTAGATTTTAAGGCCCTTCAGTGAAAATAATTTATTTTTAGTCAGTGTTTATATTTCTTCAGTACAGATTTGACAACTTACTTTTTATGCTTATAAAAATGCTGAATCCAGTAATTTCTCCCAATAACCCCTTCTGATTGAAAACATTCTTTGTATGTCCAGATTGGGACATTTGGTTCCAAAAAAAAGTGAGATTTTTCTTCTAAAGCATGGGGAAAGCTGTCTGAGATTTATGGCTGAGTTTTCCTTTTTTCCGCTTCCGCCCTGCCAGTGCTCAGCTAGTAGGCCAGACATTTATCATCAAAGGTCCAGGTGTAGAACATTTAAACTCTTTCCATCACTGTCTTAGGAATAAGGACAGGACTGTCTTTAGCAAATTTTACTTTTTAAATAGACAGTACATTAATGTTCAGATTTTGAAAGATAAAAAAGTTGTACAGTGAATAGCTTACCTTTTACCTTTAGTCTACTCATAATCCAGTTCATCTTCCCAGAGGCAATCAACATGACAAGTTTCTTAAGATCCTTTCTAGAGATAACATGTACCTATGAAGCAAATAAGTATACTTCTTTCCTTTTTAAAAATAAGTATAGCACTATTAATACACTGTACTTTTTCTTTTTAAAAATATTTTACTTATTTTTAGAGAGAGGGGGAGGGAAGGAGAAAGAGTGGGAGAGAAATATCAATGTGTGGTTGCCTCTCATGTGTCCCTACTGGGGACCTGGCCTGCAACCCAGGCATGTGCCCGGACTGGGAATCAAACCGGTGACCCTTTGGTTCACAGGCCCATGCTCAATCCACTGAGCCACACCAGCCAGGGCTATACACTATACTTTTTTCCTTTTAATAAGTAATAATATAAGAATAAAGTCTGTGTTTTGTCTACTCACAATTACAAACCTACTTAGCCCACCCTTATAAGTAGAGTTGCAGAAGCTGATTTTTGGGAGGCTGTGTTATTCACTTATTAGATAAGAATTTTTGAGCCTCTGCTGTGTGCCAAGCACTGTGCTAGGTGCTGGAGATACAGCAGTGAACAAAACCGACTCAATCCCCGCGTTCACGCAGTTACAGTCTAGAGGGGAAGATCCATTAAACAGATAATTACTTTTGCTGTAGGTGCTATGGAGACAGCTAATTGCAAGCCTAACCCAGGTTGACAGGGAAGGAGGACGGTCAGGGAAGGTCTGTGAGGGAGGGACTTCTAAGGCTGAACCTAAAAGGTGAGGGCAGGACCAAAGACTGTTCTGGGCAGAGGAGATGGCACCGGTGGAGATCCTGAGAGGGCAAGAATATGGTTGTTCTGAAGAGTCAAAGGGAGTTCCAGTGTGTCTGGACCTCGGGGAATGAAGAGCAGAGTGGTGGGAGGCCAGGCAGCAGAGAGTGTGCGCTCTCCAAAAAGGAGTAAAGAGCATAGTGGGCTTTGGGCTCAGCCTTATAGTAGAGACTTTTTTTCCTGTCAGCTCTTTCCACAGATACTGGTTTACTGGTGTTAATGCTAAAACCATCATTATTATGAAAAAAACCTGAAGTTATATGGTGGAACATGTTTTCTGTAAGAATTTCCCTGGATAAAGTCTGTTTTAGTCTTGATTTCTTTTAGATCCTGCAAATTAAACTTGTGTAGCTGTATTAGGTCTTAAACTTTTAGGATCTTAGAAGTTGGTGAGATGAACGATTATTGGGGAGCAATTCTTAGATTATGGGGATGATGGAGTGTTAGTTTGCCAGACCTGCTATTTAGGAAACAGAAAACCTACTTCCAGGGAATACTATTTTTTATAAGCCTTATGGGGCTAGAGAAAGTGCACAGATGTTCTTATCATACCCTTCATCTAGACCATACGTCTTAACGTGACACATGATTCTGGTTGGATGTACAAATGAATTCGTAGCCAAAGCTCCGTTCGTTGTAAAGCATGGAAGCATTTTTACCTGCAGGTATGTTGACTTTTGTTCAGAAATCACAGTACCCTTCCTCCAAGCCCAGATGGGCCTGTTCAGTTCAGTGCCTTGTGTGATTTGATCAGCTTGCCCTGTTTTCCTAACTTAAAGTAGATTCTTGGTTTAGCTGCCTATCACTAGTGATCAAGGAGTAGAAATATGAAAATTTTTCTAGCATTTCAGCAAGAAACCTCTGTGTATCTGATGGCTTAAGGGTATGAGAGTGAGAGAGAAGAGACTCATCAAGGTGACAATGGAAGTCACAGCTTTGGTATTAGACTGTGGCGAGTCGGAACTTCAGATACTATCTTTGAAGTGAGGCGTGACACTGTCCATCTGAAGTCTTGGTCAGCATTTCATGGAGCATCTGTTTAAGTTTTCTCTCAGGCCTTTTCATATGGAGACTGTCTTCGCTGGATTTTCCTTATTTCTGACTCTTCTCTGTATATGCTTCTCTCCTTTTATATTTGGAGTGTGCTAATGAGGGGTGGCCCGTGGGAGCTGAGGGTTAGTTAGGAGGCATGGCTAGCCCAGGGTGAGAAGTGTCATTTTGTTGTCATCAACAACTAGGTTTCAGCTGTCCTTGTCATCACCTTTTTAATCTAATTAATAGTCTCTTACAGCTTCTAAAGATGTTTTGTTAGCATATGTTGGTTTTATTTTTCAGGTAGTGCATTTAATTGAAAACAAGTCCAAAAAAGGATCTAAGGTAGCTGGTTTTTAGATTTACCCGTCTGTTTTTGTGTTTACCTTTACAATTAATCTTGGTCACGATTTCTGATAGTGACCTGGGAGTTCCTCACATAGTTGACCTGTGACATGGCGTGAGCTCTGGGATGGTGAGCACAGGTGACACCCAGGCTGTGGCAGAGATTCAGGTCACATTAGGCAGCCTGCTTCCATTAGTGCTGAATTCAGGGCACAGGTTCTAGAAGCTAGTGTAATAGCCTTTCAGTTATTTTGTTTTGGGGAGGATTTTCTACTGTCCTTAACTATATCGATAGCAGATCCAGTATTGTTTTTTAATTTTATTGATTTTAGAGAGGGAGCGAGAGAAATACAGATTTGTTGTTCCGCTTATTTATGCATTCGTTGGTTGCTTCTTTCATGTGCCCAGACTGGGGGTTGAATCTGCAGCTGTGGCATATTGGGACAGATATAGTATAGATCTTGTTTTTTAAAATGCTGATCAATCTGAAGCTTGGTTTTTCTTATACAGTGTTAGAATTTGGGGGGTTTTAGTAATTAAATTAAAAATTTTTTTGAATCAAAATAGTAAGACTACGTAGTTGAAAGAGTCAGATAGTACCACAAGTCTTTATTTATTTATTTATTTTTAGAAAGGTGAAGGGAGGTAGAAAGAGAGGGAGAGAAGCAACAATGTGTGGTTGCCTCTCACGTGCCCCCTTTCTGCTGGGGACCTGGCCTGCAACCCAGGCACATGCCCTGACTAGGAATCGAACCAGTGACCCTTTGGTTTGTAGGCCGGCACTCAGTCCACTGAGCCACACCAGCCTGGGCACCACAGGTTTTTTTTTTTTTTTAAAAGATTTTATTTATTTATTTATTTATTTATTTATCTTTAGAGGGGAAGGAGAGGGAGAGAAACATCAATGTATGGTTGCCTTTCGTGCATCCCCTGCTGGGAGTTGGCCTGCAGGGAATCAGCCTGCAACCCAGGCATGTGCCCTGACTGGGAATCGAACCGCGATCCTCTGGTTCGCAGGCCCGCGCACAATCCACTGAGCTACACCAGCCAGGGCACCACAAGTCTTATAATTTAAAATATTGCTCTCCTTTTTTTCTTGTTCGTCCTGTGTTATTTTTAATATTTTTAGTGTTTTTTTCCCTGATGTGTATTTTTTGTTTTAAGTTTTTATTTATTTATTTTTAGGAGGAAAAGAGAGGGGGAAAGAGAGGTGGAGAAATATCAGTGTGTGATTGCCTTTTGCACACTCCCCCACTTGGGATCCGGCCTGCAACCCAAGCATGTGCCCTTGACTGGGAATCAAACCAGTGACCCTTTGGTTTGCAGGCCGGCACTCAATTCACTGAGCCACACCAGCCAGGGCTCCTGATGTGTATTATCTTTGTTTTTACAAAGTTAAAAATACAAATAAAAATACTAATATAAATAATAGTTATACTATTATTTCTTGATTTTTTTCATTCATAGATATTACCTATTGAATTTTTAAAATGGAATATGATTTTGTATTTTTATACTTCTACCTACCCTCAAGCCTTTCTGCTAGCTTCCTGATATAGAACATCACAGTCTTGATTAAATCAATATTTTGTGTTTTTATAGTATGTATCAGGATTCAATCAGAAAAACAAACCATTCTTGATGTTTCAAAGAGGATATTAGATGCTTATAAAACTATTGGAAGGCCATGGGAACATAGGTGAGGGAAAACCGTGTTACCGGAGTTGTAAGAAAGTGCTGCCATTAATAGTCTTGGCTGCTTTAAGAACCAGCACAGGCAATTTGCAGAATATTGGCAACTGCAGCAAACCACGTGTTTTATCTGTCCAAAGCCACACACCTTCTTACAGCTACCGGAAGGGCAGTAGTGGCATCTACATTTTTCCTGTCTTCCAGATCTTAAGTGAATGACTTGAATTCTCAGAATTTAAATCACAACCCCGTGGACGGGATTCTGGGAATGTAGTTTCCAGGCCTCCAGACTCCTCCCACCTGCCACCGCATGAGTCCAGAAGAGAGTAGTGGTGAATGTTACCAAAAGAAAAAAAACTAGGCCCTGGCTGGTGTAGCTCAGTGGACTGGGTGCCTGCCTGTGAACCAAGGGATTACTAGTTAAATTCCCAGTCAGGGCACATGCCTAGGTTGCAGGCCGGGTCCCCATTTGGGGGTGTGCGAGAAGGAACCCATTGATGTTTCTCTCATACATTGGTGTTTCCTTCTTTCTTCGTCCATTCCCCTCTCTCTAAAAATGAATAAATTAAATATTTTTTAGAATTTTAAAAAAGGAAAAAATTAGCATGTAATAAAATGACTATGTGTACTGTGAATATAGTACCTTCTTTATACATTTTCCCCTAAATATAAGCCATTCTTTTTTTTTTTCTTTCCCCCCCTCTTTCTCTTTCCCCCGTCCTTCCTTCTTTCTTTTTTCTTTTGCTTGATTTACGGACTGTTAATCACTGAATCATCCCTAAACTCAGGCAGAAGTATAAATCTCTTTTCAGTACATCCAAACACATGAGCAGAGTCTCTTCCAGAGGCTTTATGAAAAAGGGGCCATTGCGGGGGGCGGGGGGAGGGTGCCTTTTTTGAGGCCTTGCAGACTTGCATGTCTAAATTGTCTCTTTTTTACCTTCATGCTAGTTGATATTTGATTAAATACAATGTTATGTTGGAGGTCATATCTCGTTGGAAATTTTAAGCCTTGCTTTGTGGCCTTACAACTTTCAGTAATAATGGTGTTGTGGGGTTTGATGCTCTTCAGATTCTGGGTTCTTGTGTAGGGTCTGGTTTTTCTCTGAAAGGTTTGAGGGTCTTGTCTTGTAGTGTTCCGAAATACAGTGATGTTGTGCCTTGGTGTGGATATTTAAAAATTCACCATGTTTGGCATTTAGTGGGCCTTTTCAGTCTAAAACTTATTTCTATTCTGTGAAGTTTTCTTGTATTATATTTTTGATAATGTCTTCCTTCTTCCATAATTATTTATTTCCTCTCTCTCTCTGGAAACCCCTGTTATCCAGATGGTGAAACTCCTAGACATCCTCCATTTTCTCCTTGCAAATTTTTATTTTAATTTTATTTTTTACTTAATTTATTTTTAGATTTCCTTAGCTTTTCCATATTTTCTGTTGTACTGACATGTAGTATTAATTTCCTAAATTTTTTTTCATGTTGTCAGGAAGTTTGTTTACTTTGATTCCTACTTTCAGAGGTTTTCTTCAAATGTCTGATAATTCTTGGCTGTCTGTTCATTTTTAGGGATAAGGTACTAGCCCTGGCCATTGTGGCTCAGCTGGTTGGAGTGTCATCCCGTGCACCTAAAGGTCGGGAACTGGATTCCTGGTCAGGGTGCGTGCCTAGGTTGCTGGTTTGCTTCCTGGTTAGGGTGCGTATGGAAGGCAGCCAGTTAATGTTTCTCTCTCACATCCACGTTTCTCTCTCTCTCTCTCCCCCTAAAATCAATAAACTTTTTTTTTTTAATTAAAAAGATAAAAACAGTACGCTCTGGTGTGAAGCCCTGGCTTATCAAGTGGTGGGCATCACTTTGGTGAGTTGGTGGGTTGTTAGTTCCCTCACAGTGGGTCCCCCAGTCTCATCCTCCAGTCTCTTGCCCGGAGAGCATAAGCCCAGCATCTCGTGTTTCTGGAGCCAAGTGTGGGAAGAGTGATGGGGAAAGGAGAGTGAGTTAGACTTTTATTTGATCCCCTGTCTTCAGCTGGGCATTCCTGCCCTTAGTTCTGACTGGTCCCTGGTTCCGAGGCCCTCTGATTCAGCTTCTCCAATCTTCTGCTCGGCAGAACGGGGAAGGGAAAGAGGATGGAATACTCTGTTTCTCATTCAGATTCCCAGCCAATCCCCTTGTTTTAGCCCTTCAGATTCTCCTTCATCCAGAAGAGGTACTGAGTTCCTCCAGTTTCTGAGCCTTTTTGGGGATTCTGTGGTAGGAATCTGCTGCTTTCCACTGCAGGCGTTTGACGTTATCACTAGTGCATCTGCTTTCCAGCTTCCAAAATTTTGTTTGCCTCTCTCTTTCTGCTGTTGTCTCCTTTCCTATTTTCTTTGTTTTGTTTTTTATTTTTAGGCTTTTAAGAAAAAGATCCCTGCCCTGGCTGGTGTAGCTCAGTGGATTGAGCATGGGCCTGCGAACCACACAATTGCGGTTCGATTCCCAGTCAGGGCACATGCCTGGGTTGCAGGCCAGTTCCCAGCAGGGGACTCACGAGAGGCAACCATACCTTGATATTTCTGTCCTTCTCTCCTTCCCTTCCCCTCTAAAAATAAATAAATAAAATCTTTTTAAAAATTAAAGAAAAAGATCCCTTTGCATAATTTAATGATGTTTTATGATAAAATGCATGCAGCATATTCATGTTTAACCAACATAGTCATCAGCTTTTTCTTGCTGATACCTATTCAGATAGCGTCTGTGTAGTTGATTACTAATACTCCTTTACTGTTTTTCAGACTTCCCTAACACCAGGAATTGTTGAATATACAGATTCCCAAATCTCTCTTCTGGAAAATTTATGATTTTAGAAGGTCAGAGATTAGGACTCAGGAATCTTTTTGTGTGTTTGTTTGTTTAACAAGTGCCCTGGGTTGTATCTTGTCTTCAGGCAAGTTTGTAGACTCTGTTTTAGGAGGGTCTTCTAAACCATTTATTGCTATCTTAGATCATCAAAGCAAACTCCTGAGGCTTCCCTGAGTTTTGCTTTTGTATTAAGACTGTGTTTTAGTCTGTCTAGCTTTGGTCTGGATTTCTAAATTATAATTTGTGTTCTTAATCTGATTAATTCCTCTCTCTAGTCAAATATTGGTTGATGGTAATAACTTTGGCCTCGTATGACTCCTTTTTTCCCCCCTTCAGATTATATTTATTTATTTTTAGAGAGGGGAAGGGAAGCAGAAAGGGAGAGAAACATCACTATGTGGTTGCCTCTTATGCGCGCCCGACTGGGGACCTGGCCCGCAACCCAGGCATGTGCCCGGACTGGTAGTCAAACCAGGGACCCTTTGGTTGGTAGGCCTGTGCTCACTCCACTGACCTGTACCAGCCAGGGCTTGACTCCATGTTTTTAGCCAGTGTTTCTAAACCCACTGGCTCTTGGGATGTGTGGGTGGGGAGAAAATAGTAGTTATGGAGATTGAGCTACTTTCTGCATCATTTCACTGTCCAAATCCAGGAATCTTAATTTTTTATTTTTATTTTTTGTAAAATGGGAAATTAACTCAGGCTTTGAAAACAGATGTACTAATGATCTGCCTTGGATGTGTGCAGCATCATTTTTGGAGATGTTCAAGCACTGTGATTGGAAGTTTATATTTAACTTTGACAGTATGAAAGGGCATATTCTCTTCTTTTGTGTATTTATAGATCCCTTGGCCTAAAAGAAAACTTTCACTGCCGTTCTGAAGCATCTGTAAATGAGATGTTTGCAGCTGTGCCTAGGTTTGGTTGGAGGTCAGGATAGTGCCTGTCTTAGTAATGTTGTGAGAACCCTGGCTCTCAGTTCTTGGAGGTCTTGTGGTTATTAGCTGTTGCCTATTAGCAGTTGACTGTTTTTCTGTACACGTCCCCCCACCTTCCCATTACTTGAGTGCTTTCAGGTTAACAGATTTTCTCTTTGCTTTGGGGTGTGGTAGGGAGATTGGGGGTGTTTGGTGAGGTCATTCCATATTATCTGTTTAGGGTGATTTTCAGACATTTAATTTACAGTTGCTCTTGCATTAGTTATTTTTCAGTGATGCTGTCCTTTGCAGTAGTAGTTATTTAGTTGAACGCAAAAGTAGACTTCTCATTCATTGTTTGCCCTCATTTTAGGTGAGAGGACTTGGCTCCTGGGTTGCCCTGTATCTGGGAATAACCTGTGGCACCTGATATTTACCACATCAAGTAGCATGTGAATAAGTAGTCTCCTGAGTTTATGTTTTCAGAATTTTAAAAAATGTGGGACAGTCCCTGCCCTGGCTAGTGTAGCTCAGTGGATTGAGCACAGGCCTGCGAACCAGAGGATTGTGGTTCGGTTCCCAGTCAGGGCACATGCCTGGGTTGCAGGCCGGTTCTCTGCAGGCCAGTTCCTCCCAGCAGGGGACGCACGAAAGGCAACCATACATTGATGTTGAAAAAAAATTTTTTAAATAAATAAATAAAAATAAAAAGTGTGGGACAAGAGGAAAGTCTTATTTTGGGGGGAGAAAGCCTCATTGTTGGGATGTATACTTATGTTTTTATTACAGAAATTGTATTTGAAAGGATTTCAGTATGTAGTTATCTTTCTTCTGCCTTCTTCCTTTTTTCAGGTTATCTGCTGTTTGTAATTGTGAAAAATCATTTATCTAAAGAATTTGCCCTGGGTGGTGTGACTCAGTTGACTGAGGTCTGGCCTGTGAGCCAATGGGTTGATGATTCACTTCCCAGTCAGAGCACGTGCCTGGGTTGTGGGCCAGGTCCCCAGTTGGAGATGTGTGAGAGGCAACCACCCACTGGTGTTTCTCTCCCTCTCTTTCTCTCTTCCCCGCTCCCTAAAAATAAATAAATAAATCTTTTTTTTTTTTTTTTTAAGTAAAACAACTAGGTTTAGTTGCAGAAGTCACAGGATTTTCAGTTTAAATATTCACAGTGAGTATGTGATATTTTATTATTTGTTGGGTCAGTCAGATTTGCTACATAGTTGAGTTATCCATGATTGAAAAATGCCTGCAGTTGGAAAAATGATTTTTTCCTTCATGTAGCCAACCTTAGAATTTTAATTAACTCCATCATGATAGACATCTGTTTCATCAGAGGTTTGATTGAATTGAGTTTCAAGGGGGAAATAGCACTTTCTTCACTGAGAGAAGAGTGCTGTGGATTATTTTCAACCTATACAAAGCTTTTTGGGGTAAGGAGGCCTTTGAACAATATGAAAGTTACTCTAGTCTGTTTCCTTGTATTTTAAACCAAAAATGACTTAGTGGAGACCCTCTACTGTATTCTGCCCTAGAGCACACGAGGTGTGTTTGTAATTCTGTGTTGACGTGAGTTCCCGTGTAATTATGGGAACCTGTTTGACTCCTGCCGTTTGTTGTCTCCTGGAGTGGCATGTGAATACTCCGTGGTAGCTTCTGGCTCTTCTCCCATGTTGAGGTTGTTTGGCTCAGGAGCTGGATGCCCTTATGCCACTGTGGTAATGAGTTCCCACCTCCCACACTGTACTCCTTTTCAGGAGCAAAGTTGAAGGGCAGGTGGACACGCAGGCAGATCACCATCAGATAACTTTTAACCCTGGAAGGCTTCCAGTTAGTACATAGGTCCGTTTAGCTGTGCTTAAGCTAGGAGATCAGGTGCAGTCTGGGATTAATGAAATAACTGATTGAATTTATGGTTTCCTTTACGTGTGAAGCTGTTGGTTCCTTTAGACTTCTTTGGTGTTATAGGCACAATAAATGGGGAAGGATACTACTTTCGGATTTGGAGGATGATCTGCAAGGCCTCGGATTTCATTTGCTACCACTCTCCTCACTGCGTTCCCAGCTACCCTGGCTTTCTTACTAGTTCGGTAACATATTGAGCCCATTCCCATCTCATGGGCTTTTCACTTGCTGTCCTAGAGCAGCTGATTTTCTGTCAAACATTTATGTTCCATCTCTGATACTGTTAGATTTTTTCAGATTTGAACTGTGAGATCAGAAGAATTCCAGTGGGGAGAATGTCTGGAATCTTCTTAAGACACAACTGTCTTCTCTTTAGGATCTCTAGAGACAGTAGGAGAGCCATTAGTCCATAGAAGATCTTGAAATGTCTCTTAACCTATTTCTCTGTTTCTTTATATTAGGAAGAGGTGTAATAGTATATTAAAGAATTGAACCTCTGGCTGGTGTAGCTCATTGGATTGAGTGCCAATCTGTGAACCAAATTGTCGCCAGTTCAATTCCCAGTCAGAAGCACAAGCCTGGGTTGCAGGCCAGGTCCCTGGTTGGGGGTGTGTGAGGCAACCACACATTGATGTTTCTCTCCCTCTCTTTCTCTCTCCCTTCCCCTCTCTCTAAAAATAAATAAATAGAGCCCTGTCTGGTGTAGCTCAGTGGATTGAGCGCAGATCTGTGAACCACACGATCGCAGTTCGATTCCCAGTCAGGGCACATGCTTGGGTTGTGGGCCAGTTCCCAGCAGGGGACACATGAGAGGCAACCATACATTGATATTTCTCTCCTTCTCTTCCCCTCTAAAGATAAACAAATAAAATGTTTTAATAAATAAGTAAATAAATAAATAAATAAATAAAATATATAATAAAAAAGAATTGAATATATAACTGCAAAAGGAGAGATAATTTTCTTGTTGATATCCCAAATTCCTATTCATGTAACTAGTTTTTTTTTTTTACATCCTCACACGAGGACATGTTTCCATTGATTTTTTAGAGTGAGAGGAAGGGAGAGAGACATCAATTGGTTGCCTCCCCGACACATCCCAATCAGGGATCAAACACAAAACGTAGGTATGTGCCCTGACCGGCAACTGAACCAGCAATCTTTTGGTGCACAGAATGACGCTCTGGCCGGGTCACACAGCCAGGGCCATGTACCTTACTCTCGTGCGGTAGAACTGAGGCCTTTGAGACTCTGCTGAGGGGAGGCGGCCTACGTTTGAAGGTCAGTTTTTTCCCTGTAGGGTTTTGTTGGGTACTTCGACACTGTAATTTACTCTGTAGTCAAAGCTAAGATTAAAGGAAAGTGCTATTACCTGAGACCTGTTAGCACAAAAGCAGATAGCATTAAGATTTAGATTATTTTGAATTTTTTTCTTTTTAAACTAACTTGGAATTGAAACTTGAGTTTTGTATCAGCAGAATGTTATTTGAATAAAGGCCTCAAATTGTTATGGTAACTAGGATACCTCTTACATTATTTTAAACATATGAAAAAAGCAATAACTAAACTGGATTCTTTATTTCTCAGATGCAGAATGCAATTGTCAGTGTCTTTGTACTCAGAAGTCCTTTGCTCCTAAAACATGGGAATGTTTGGATGAAATGCTAGGAAATTTAATAGAAAAATAGTTTGGTTTTTTTGAGGAATAGAAGAAAGCACTTTTCAAAAGTTCATTCCATGGTTTTGTGAAGACATCTCTGAATTCTTTGATAAATTTGACATCAGGAAGACTTCAAATAATGCTCTATGATCTTTATTTAAAAGAAATTAGCCCCAGCTGGTGTAGCTTAGTGAGTGGGTGGGCTTTGTTCCACTGAACAAGATATTGCCACTTCGATTCCTGGTTGGGACACATGCCTAGATTGCAGGCCAGGTCCCCGGTTGGGGGTGTGCAAGAGGCAACCAGTCACTGTTTCTCATACACATTGATGCTTCCCTCTCTCCCTTCCCTTCTCTCTGAAAATAAATAAATAAAATCTTAAAGAAAAAAACCCTGTATTTTAGGAAAAAGTCTGGCATTCTCTTCCCTCCCTCCTTTTCCTCACCCCTCCCTCCCTCCTTCCCTCCCTTCCTCCTTTCCTTCCAAGAAATGGACTCTTGAGGATGTGAAAAGCTTATTATGTCATGGGGTAGATGGAAAGGCTGAAGAAGAGAATGAAAATTGCTGTGTTACTGAACTAGAGGCAGTCTCACAATATTTCTGAAAATCAAGGACTCTGAAGGGCACAGATGGTAGTTTGTTGTTCTAATTTAATAGAAAGGAAAGACTAGAAATTCTGTAGCAAAGCTGCTTTTTACGTGTAGTCTCAGGAATGTTTGATTCTTAAAATTGCAGTAGACAGTGCTCCAGGAGGCCTGAACTTGTCTTTTGACTAAAAACAGTTGGTCACTAAAATTTATTTCTGTCATAAAACTTTATGAACTGTTTTTGGTTCATTTAAAACATTTTTCATTTTTCAATTACAGTTGACATACAATATTATATTAGTTTCAGGTATATGACATAGTGATTAGACATTTATATACCTTACAAAGTGATCACTCTAATAAATCCAGTACCCATCCGGCTTTGGTTTATTTATTTTTAACTAAAAGCAGCTCTTATAAATAAATAAAAATATAAAAAAAATAAAAATAAAAAATAAAAGCAGCTCTCAAAGCAGACTCTCTGGGTTGAATTAGTGATAGCATGTGTCAGTCCTAAATTCATTGTAGTAAAGCTTCTTTGGGGATTTTTGTGCAGAGGAAAGTTGTATTAATTTAACTTTCCATAAGTTTGGCTGCTTTTGGAAAATTTAGAGAACTGATTGTATTCTATCTCTAGGATAGAAACTGGGAGTGGGTTAAATTTTAATTTAGAAAAAATAGTGGAGAATTTGCTAAATCCAACCAGTTTCCAGTGGAGACCTTTTTTTTTTCAGTGAGTGAAGCAGAAGGGGATGAGAAGACCTAAACTTGACTCCTAACTTTGTCGTTCACTCCTGAGTGAGGTTAGGTGGTCGTCCTCACGTCATTCAGCTCTGCCCCTTCTCACTGGTGTGCACGCACTCCCACTCCTGGGGCTTCTGGGCCCTCACCGTAAAGTGGACTTGATAACGCCCTGCTGCGGTGCATGTACGTACCATCGTGCACTAACTGTCACTGGTTGGAGCGTGGCATACCTGCAGTCTTTGTGGAGGCGGAAGAGAGGTTACGAGCCACTGCCAGTAGTCACCACTAAAGTTAGTCACTCGAAGGAGATTTTCTTTTTTGATGGATCTATTTTTAAATTGGAGTTTGAATTGAACCTACTTTAAGAAGGCATCTGACTTATGGTCAAGATGGAGGTGTATGTAGACACTCTTTGCCTCCTCACGCAACCCAGAGAGAATTACAACTAAACCTCAAAACAAATAACAACCGTTGGAAAAATGGAGCCATATGGAAGTCCGACAGCCAAGGATTTAAAGAGGCCACATTCATCCAGCTGGCTAGGAGGGGTGGAGTTACGGGTGTGGAGAGGCGCAGAGACACAGTATGGCACAGGGAGGTGTGCAGTGGCAGAATGCACAGCCCCACATTCATGTGTGGTGGATAAAAATTGGGAGGGATACCTTGGGAGCAAGGGATCCCAGCCTCAGGCCAGACCCTAGAGCTCAGGGTTCCAGCGCTGGGAGATAAATCCACATAACTTCTGGCTGTAAAAATTAGTGAGTGTTGGGGCAGTGGAAGAAATGGCCAGGTTTTCAGGGGAATTTGTCAAAGGGCCTGCATGGACTTACGTGGGGAAACCTCCAGGAGCCTGGCAGCGGCATTGTCCCCTCTCTGAGCCCTCCCACCACACAGAGCAACAAAGTGGTGAAGCAGTTTCACCCCACCTGGCAATTACCTAAGGCTCCACCCCACACAATTTACAGGTGCCTTTTACAGGGAGTCAAAAGCCCCTCTACATAAAACACAGAGAGGCTGCCAAATTGAGAAGACAAAGAAATATGGCCCAAATGAAAGAACAGAACAAGCCCCAGAAAAAGAACTAAACAGAATGGAGATAACCAACCTATCAGATGCAGACTTCAAAATACTGGTGATCAGGATGCTTAAAAACCTCACTGAGTATGGCAAAAACATAAGGGAAGAAATGAAGGTTACACTAAGTGAAATAAAAATCCACCAGGAACCAACAGTAGAAGGGAGGAAGCTGAGAATCAAATCAACAATTTGGAAGACAAGGAAGGAATAGCATAATCAATAAAATATATTGATTTTATTATGTAATAGCATAATCAATAAAATATATTTTAAAAATAAAAAAGGCATCTCTAGCTGTGTAATATATTAGTGGTCATTTGTAGCGGGTTGACTTCAGAAAGAGATTTCCCGTGCTAGCGGTTGCTGCTTTGCCCCGTAAGTGGTGCTCACTGTCAGGCATAGGTTGTTCCTTTAGGTCATTTCTTACTTTATGGCGTGTAGGCTGGGTCACCTGTGGGTATGGGAAGAATTGGGGGCTTGTCTGAATCTCTTTTCCCGGTCATTAAAGGAGATCGTGTCAACTGTGGCGGTGGCAAAGGTAGAGCTGGAAACTCAAAATTTTAAGTCAGGAACAGAGGGGATTGGAATTAGTTGAAAACACCTGTTTCTGAATAGACTATTATTTTCCCTATATTTCTGGCTAGTTTTTTAAAAGAATGCTGTGGGGGCTTTGGAGTAGAATAGTCATAGAGAACCCAGAGAATTGAAATAGAAGAATTTTTTTCTTCATGTTTTATTTTCAGTTTGTGTCCCATTCCCCCTGCCCCATGATAAATGGTCTGATTATGAGAATTTACTATTTTGATCAGTTTTTAAAGCCTAGTGTGTTCAATACCTGGCAAAGAAATGCTAGGCTTAGTTTTGAAAGCAGCACCAGAAGGTATTTCCCCTGGAGGGGAGTTAGTTGCTTGTTTCTTAAGTGAGTTCTGACACATTCCTCATGGGAACCACCCAGCTAAAGTGCTGTCCAGTTTTGTAGTTGGAGCAAAAGCCCCGTTTGCCAGCCCACTTGTAGGGGCATTACGCTGGGAGGGGTTGGCATTCTGAAGACCTTCACAGTCATGTTTCTGATCAAATCCTACCCACCTGTAAAGTTTCTTGGTTTTATAGACCCTTTGGAATACTTGCCTTTTCCTTTCATCATTCTCAAGGGCGAGTTTAATTGGTTACTCCTTTAATCACAAAGAGATTTTGATCACCCCTTAAAGAGTTCAGAACCAAACCTCTCCGGTGGATTGCTAAACTTATTGGATCTTTCAGGCTTGGCTTAGTACACATGATCACCTATCTGTGCCTGTGGATTTTCCTGGGTCCTAATTTCATTAATCACCTTGCTTGGGAATAGTTCTTCTGTGGGTTAATTTAATGAAGTTGAGTACCTTATCTTGAAACTTTCCTATCATTTATAAGTTATAGTCCCTGGTAGTTACTTTATTTTGACTTTGGGTTTGTGGGGGTCAAGAACTGGGATTTTGGCCTGGCTGGTGTGGCTCAGTTGGTTGGAGGACTGTTCACTGGGAAGTCACTGGTTTAATTCTGGTCAGGGCACATGCCTCGGGTTTGGGTTCGATTCCCAGTTGGGGTCCATGCAGGAGGCAGTTGATCAATGTCTGTCTCTCACACCGATGTTTCTCTGTTTCTCTGTTTTTCTCCTCACCCTTCCCTTCTCTCACAAATGAGAATGAAAAATAAGCCTAAAAAACAAAGAATTGGGATTTTCTTGGGATAGCTTTTTGGGTGTAGCTATTGTTCCTGAGTTTTGGATTCATTCATTCATTCATTCATTCCTCAAATGAGGACATTTTTTCATTGATTTTAGAGAGGGGGCTAGAGAGAGAGAAACATTGATTTGAGAGAGAAACATCAATCAGCTGCCTCCTGTCTGTACTCCAACCAGGGGCCAAACCTGAAACCTTCAGGTGTGTGGGGCCTTGCTCCAACTGAGTCCATTGGCCAGGGCCTGAGTTTTGGTTTTATCTTTGCCCCCTACTTTAATATCTTAGGTCAAGACAGCTCACTGGCTTTAGTCTCGTTTGTATGATGAGGGTCACTTACACACTATAGTAGATGGATAGCTGTATATATTTTGGGGGGTAACTTGATAAGTAGCTAAATTTTCACATGGTATTTATGCTGTGATAAGATTCCAGTGATGTGATTATTTCAGGGGCCAGTAATCTATGGCCCATGAGTCAGATATGATCCGTGGTCTGTTTTTTTATGGCCCATGAACTAAGAATGGTTTTCATATTTTGAATGTAAAAGTCAAGAGAATGAGACAGGACACAGACTGAGAAAAATATTTGCAAAATGCACATTTGATAAAGGACCGTTATCCAGAATATACAAAGAACTCTTAAAAACTCTACAATAAGAAAATACAAGCAACCTGATTGAAAACTGGGCAAAAGACGAACAGACACCTCACCAGATGTACCGATGGCAAGTAAGCGTATGAAAAGGTGTTCAGTTTCCTTTGTCACTAGGGAATTGCAAATTAAAACAATGAAAGGCCACTACACACCTATTAGAATGGCCCAAATCTAAAACACTGGCAACACTAAACACTGACGAGAATGTGGAGCGGCAGGAGCTCTCTCCTTCATTGCCGGAGGGCGTGCAGCACGTCCAGCCGCTTTGGAAGATCGTTTGGCAGTTTAGTGCCACGTGACCCAGCATCCATGCTCCTTGGTATCTACTCAGATGAGGTGAAAAGTTACGTCCACACAGCTTTGTTCGGAACTGCTAAAACTGGAAGCAGCCAAGATGCCCTTCAGTAGGTGAATGGATAAATAAACATCCAGACAATGAAATAGTATTCGATGCTAAAAAGAAATCAACAATCAAATCGTAAAAATACATGGAAGAAGGTGAAGGAAGACAATTTGAAAAGGCTGCCTATTATGATTCTAACTATGACATTTTGGAAAAGGCAAATCTGTGGAGACAATAAAAAGATCAGTGGTTGACAGGTCGGGACGAAGGAGGAATGAATACACAGAGCACAGGTTATTTTTAGGGCAGTGAAATGGTTCTGTATGATACTGTGGTTGTGGGTGGTTGTCTGTATACTTTATCTAAACCCATAGAATGTACAATACCAAGAGCGAGAACCCTAATTTAAACTATGTGCTTGGGGTGATAATGAGGTGTCGATGTAGATTCCATTATAACATGTACCACTGCAGGCTGTAGACAGTGGAGGAGGCTGTGTATGTGTGCGGTGCGAACAGGGGTAGATGAGTGCTGTCTGTACTTCTGTTGTTTTTGCTCTGAACCTAAAATAAATAAAGTTTATTCATTTGAAAAACATCATAACAAAAATAACATGTGACAGAGACTGTACACAACCTACAAAGCCTAAAATACTTATTAGCTGGTCTTTTATAAGAAAAGTTTGCTAAGCCCTGGACTCTGTCATAGTGGAGCTAGGAAATGATGTGCTTAGTTTCTCTGGTGTCATACCCCGTCCCCTAGTTCTCCTGATACTCAGTGTCTTTAATGGCAAAATTCTCATGAATTTCTGTTTCATTTGCAGGTATATGAGTGACCTAAAGCTGCAAATTGAAACAGAGAGCAGTGCCAACTGCGAGCAGGGAAAGGATGCCAATTCCTCCTCCCCCTCCGCCCCCTCCTGGTCCTCCTCCACCTCCCACTTTTCATCAGGTAGGTAATCATTCCACGTGGCCATCTCAAAACCTTAGCGGATATTTACATTTACATGGTACAAGACATACTACCGAACTCAAGGACTTGTGGTGCAGGGAGATGGAGAATAAACAAGTCAAGTCTGCCCTTATCAATGAGTCTGATTCCCGAGAGGGCCTCCTAAGACCATAATGACGTCTTGTGTTCTTGTTCTGGTTCAGTCTGGAGATTTGGACGGGTGGCATCAGAGAGGAACTGGTGTTCCCCCCCTAAAACTATTTGTTCTGAAAAAGGTCAGTGTGTCATTTCTCTGACATCTTTGAGAAAAGGGATGGTCGTTTCTGGTGGTTGTTTCTCGGTACCATTTCTTCTTCCTCTCCAAGTCAGTTCATTTTAAAGCCATATCCGTGAAGTCTAACACCCCATCAAGAAATAAGGGAGTTTGTGGAGTGTATTAGTAAGAAGACTTAAAGGTTGGATAATGAGATTTTAAAAAACAGTGTGGCTTCTGAACCCAGGAGGCAGCCACTTTTATTGTATTTGGGTGGTGTTACATGAGAAAGAAGAAACCCGGGTGCTTTACCTCATTTTTGTAAAATTTAGAAGCAAAAGTCAGTCTAGAGAATAAATGACCCTCGAAGAGGGGTGTGTGGGTGTGTTCGGTATTTGACAGACAAGAAATTGTGCTTACAGAGGACAGACGCCTGGCCTGGCTAATCTGTGTCTGACCTAGGGCAAGAGTTCGGGTCTGCCAACTTGTGTTTTCCCATAACTTCTGTGTTTCAGACATTTTGTTTGAGAATATGTATGAACCCCCTTTTGGGGTGAAACTTTATGTGGAAGCCCAGTGAGTAAAGGTAAAAGCAGAGCTGTTTTGGTTGTAGTGGGATTCAAGGACCCAAAGCACTTCCTTCGATATCTATAACCTCTTGCATTAATGTCCTGCATTCATGCTATTTTAGTCATTCACTCAGTAGCCTTTCGTTGGGGGCTTGCCATGTGTCGGGGACTTGGCTAGGCATATGCGTATGTGTGTATAAATAGTTAAAAGAAAAAAATAGTTAAAAGAGAAGGAAAATATGCAAATGAACAAAAATATGCAAATAAAAATTATCTGTAATGCCATTGCCCAGAAATGAGATAGTTTCTGCCTTCAAGGGCCCCCAGCATAATGGGCAGGACAGAAATGTCAGCAGGCAGAATCTGTGCTAGGCACGGTTGAATGGTGCCACAAAGTGGGACACCTCACCTAGTGGTTGGAGGGAGAGGAGGCTGTCAAAGGAGGCTTCTAGCGGGGAAGTGATGCTTGAGCTGAGTCTTCAAGGATAAGTGAGGTTTAGCCAGAAAGAGAAGAAGCGGAGAGGACACTTGAAGTTGCAGAAGCGGAATGCGGAAGGGTGCCGATTTGTGAGAAAGCACATAAATTTAAATTACTGCTTGAGAAGGGGGTATGGTGGGAGGTAAAGCTGGAGGTGTAAGCTGAGGGTTCGGCTTTTTCTTGCAGCGACCAAGGGGAGGTGTTGAAGTATTTACAGGAACAGGAGTAACCTGATCGAGTTTGTATTAGAAAGATCACTCTAAATAGTATGGACAGTGGGTTGGGAGTTGAGACAAGGAAGTCAAGACTGGAGAGAGAAGCCAGATGCAACTGAAAATTGAGGGCCAGGACTGAAGCAGTGAGGATGGAGAGTGGAGATGAAAGACACTTAGAAAGTAAAGCCATAAAGAGTTTGATGACAGATGGAAGATGAAAAGGAGAGAAATTTGAATGACTGGCTCTGGTTTGGGGGTTGACTGAATAAAGGGGCACCCAGGCGTTCCCAAATGCAAAATGATGGTGCTGTTTGTGGAGGAGGTTATAGCCTAAATTTTGATGTGCTTAGTAATTTTTTTAAATTTATTTATCTTTAGAGGGGAAGGAGGGAGGGAGAGAAACATCAGTGTATGGTTGCCTTTTGTGTGTCCCCTGTTAGGAGTTGGCCTGCAGGGAACTGGCCTGCAACCCAGGCATGTGCCCTGACTGGGAATCGAACCGCAATCGTCTGGTTCACAGGCCCGCGCTCAATCCACTGAGCTACACCAGCCAGGGCTGCTTAGTAATTTTTTTTTTTACTCCTCGCCCAAGCATATGTGTATTGATTTTTAAAGGGAGAGAGATAGAAACATCAATGTGAGAGAGAAACATCGGTCATTGCCTCCCATACATGCCCCAACTGGGGATTGAACCTGAAACCTAGGTATGTGCCCTGACTGGGTGTAGAACCTGCAGCCTTTTGGTGTATGGGATGACGCTCCAACCATTGAGCCACCAGGCCAGAGCAGTACTTTTTTAATAATAATTTTTTCTCTTTTTATTGTATTTTTTTATTACCCTTTAGGCCCCTTATACCCCATTCTCCCTTCCGCAGTCACCACACTGTTTTCCGTGTCCATGAGTTCTTTTTCCTTTTTGTTCAGTCCCTCCACCCCTGTCTTCCCTCCCTGTTAGCTGTCATCCTGCTCTCTATCTCTGAGTCTGTCTCTGTGTTGCATGGTAGTTGCAGTTTGTTCATTAGAATCCACATATGACTGAAATCATATAATACCTGTCTTTCTCTGACTAGCTTATTTCACTTAGCATATTGTTCTCCAGGTCCATCCATACTGTTACAAAGTGTAAAATTTTCCTTTTTACAGCTGAGTAGTAATTCCATTGTGTAAATGTCCCGTAGTTGTTTTATCCACTCATCTAGTGATGGACACTCGGGCTGCTTCCATATCTTAGTAAATAACGCTGCAATGAACATAGGGGTACTTACGTTCTTTCATTAGTGTTTTGAGTTCTTTTGGATATATTGCCACAAGTGGGATTGCTGGGTCAAAAGGCAGATCCATTTTTAATTTTCTGAGGTATCTCCATTCTGCTTTCCACAGTGTCTGCATCAGTCTGCATTTTCACCAACAGTGTTAAAAGGGTTCCCCTTTCTCCACATCCTCCCTAGCACTTGTTTGTTGATTCATTGATGAGCAACATTCGGACAGGTGTGAGATGGTCTCTCATTATGGTTTTAATTTGCGTTTCTCTCATGATTAGTGATGTTGAGCATCTTTTCATATGTCTGTAGGGCATCTGTATGTCCTCTTTGGAAAAGTGTCTATTCCTGTCCTTTGCCCATTTTGTAATTGGGTTGTTCGGTTGTTTGGTGTTGAGTTTTGTAAGTTCTTTATAAATTTTGGATAATAACCTCTGATCAGCTGTGTCAGTGAATATGTTCTCCCAGTGTGGGTTTTATATTTTGTTGATGATTTCCTTTGTTGTGCAAAAACTTTTTAGTTTGATGTAGTCCTATTTGTTTATTTTTTCTTTTGTTTCCCTTGCCTGGGGAGATGTATCTGATAAAATACTGCTATGAGCAGTGTCCTAGATTTTGCTGCCTTTGTTTTCTTCTACAGTTTTTATGGTTTCGAGTCTAACATTTAAGTCTTTAATCCAGTTTGAGTTTATTCTTGTGTGTGGTGTAAGAATGTGGTATAGTTTCACTTTTCTGCACATACCTGTCCAGCTTTCCCAGCACCATTTATTGAATAAACTACCTTTAGCCCGTTGAATGTGTGTGCTTCCTCTGTTGAATATTAATTGACAGTAAAGGTTGTGGGTTTATTTCTGGGCTCTCTATTCTGTTCCATTGATCTATCTGTCTAATAATTTTCTCATTATGAAAGTAATATGTTCAAGAAATTTATGAACTGCGGATAAACAAAAAGGAGCAATTACCCATAATCCAGTCATTCATAACAGTTTTGTGTATACCCTTTTACTACATCCTTCCCTTTGTATCTTCCTACTTTAAAAAAAAGGAGATTGTGTTTTATATACATACTGATCTGTTCTTCTTACTCATTAATATATCGTGAATGGTCATGTTATTAAATAGTAATTAATTTTTTTTACTATACTAGAAATGTGGGAATACCAATAAACAATGTTAAAGTATCTATAATTAACTTTTGTTAACATTTTGTATGTCTTATGTATTTATTGTAGGAAAATGAGAAAATATGGATAAGCATAAATAATTACTATAAGAAGTTAACTTTTGGTGGTAACAATGTGTGTTTTTCCAGAAATTTGCTATGTGTGTGTTTTTTCTTCCAGATGTAATCTAGGTGTAGTTTACTGAGCTTTCATTACACGCCAGGCACTATGCTAAGCTCTGGAAAAGTGTTACCATTTATGAGGTGGCCGGGCAAGCCAATTGGTTAGAGTGTCATCCGCATGCGCCAAGGTTGTGGGTTTGACCCCTGGTCAGGGCGCCTGCCAGAATGAATCAATGAATGATGTGTAAGTTAAGTGGAACAACAAGTCAGTGTTTCCCTCTCTGTGTCTCTTTCTCCCTTCCTCTCTGTACAATCAGTTTTTAAAAAGTATTATTATTTAATTCTGTGAAGTAGGTTCTATTATTACTTCTATAGAAGAGAAAATGGGAATCATACTATATGTATTATTTTAGAATATTTTTTTACTTGGTTGTGGCAAACATTTGTTGCCATGAAAAGATATTTACTTACACTTTTTTAAAAGATATTTATTTATTTATTTTTAGAGACAGGGGAAGGGGAAGAGAAAGAGAGGGAGTGAAACATCAGTGTGTGGTTGCCTCTCATGTTCCCCCTATTAGGGGACCAAGCCCACAACCCAGGCACGTGCCCTGACTTGGAATTGAACCAGCCACCCTTTGGTTCACAGACTTGTGCTCAATCCACAGAGCTACACCAGCCAGGGCAATATTTACTTAATACTTTAAGAGTATGGTTATCATTGTTCTTTTTGGTGGAACTGGTAGATCATTTTCAGTTTTATGCTATTAAAAATCATTTCTTTGCTACATTATTAACATCTCTATGCACTTATTCAATTATTTTCTTAAGGTTAATTTCTACAAGTAGAATTCTTGTGCTTGGCTTTTAAAGGTGTTTAATACATAGGTTACTTTCTAGAAAGATCATATCAGTTTATCTTACTGCAGGTAGTACCAAAGTGAACCTGTTTCCCTCACTCCTTGTGACCACCATAGGGCGGTTATTTGTTCTGCACATGTTTTTAATATCTGCAGTGTGTGGGCACTGTATATCATGGCCCACTGTGGTTCCTGCCTTCACAAAGCCAGCAGTCTCTTTAGTTAAAATTGTAATAGCCTTTACCACTGTCATAGTTAAATAATGATACTGTGTTTTTCCCTGCATTCTTTTTACTTGATTTTTGTTTTCATGTTTGCTGGCTCTTTGATTTCTTTTACACAGTGTTGTTCATATTCTTTCATTATTATCCTGTTGATTTCTAAGTCATCTTTATATGTTAATGCTCCATAGAGCAGGGGTGTCAAACTCATTTTCACCGGGGGCCACATCAGCCTCTCGGTTGCTTTCAATAGGCCGAATGTAATTTTAGGACTGTGTAAATGTAACTACTCCTTAACAGTGAAGTGAGAGCTCGGCTCTGCCGCCAGGTGGAAACAAGGTACTGGCTGAATAAAACAAGGTGGAGGCCAGACTTGGCCCGCGGGCCTTGCATTTGCCACCTGTGTTCTGTAGGCTTAGGACACTGCCTTTGTGTCTTTCATATGTTACATTTGTCACAGATGATTTCTCCTTCCAGTATATCATCTGTTTATTTACTTATATTTCTAATAAATAATTTTTACTAAGCAAATTATCTTTTCCTGTATTTTAGTTGTCATGCTTAAAATGTACTTTTCTTAGCTCTTTTTTTATACTTAAATATAGCTAGAATTTGTTTGAGAGTAAGCTGAGGGTAGGTATCTAACTTTATTATATTTTTCTAAAAATTACCAGTTGCTATTAACATCTTTTACTTAATTATCCTTTCTGACAAAGTATACTTTTATTATTTCTATTTTCTAATAAGATTTTATTTATTTACCTTAGAGGGGAAGGGAAGGAGAGAGAGAGAAATATCAATGTATGGTTGCCTCTCGTGCGTCCCCTACCGGGAACTGGGAACTGGCCTGCAACCCAGGCATATGCCCTGACTGGGAATCGAACTCCGATCGTGTGGTTCGCAGGCCCGTGCTCAATCCACTGAGCCACACCAGCCAGGGCTATTATTTCATACATAGATCTGGGTCTGTCAGTTTTGTCCCGTTTATCTAGCTGTGTGTCCCGGTGCTCCTGTTGTAGTTGGTCGTAAGGATGCCAGTAATTTGAGATTTAAATGAGATAAGGAAAGGACCTTGCTTAGCACAAGGCCTAAGGCATAGCAGGGGCTCAGCAGAGGTTTGCCTTGAGGATGCTGATACACCTAAAGCATCTAATACACAACAGACCTAGCGCATATGTACTCAGTATTAGTGCAGGCCTCCTATCAGAAGCCTCTAAATAGGAAGGAGACCATTACCCATCACAGAAGGCACAACAGGAGAAAAAGGACTGAGAAGAATGGTAACACACACTACCATTATGTGCCATGTGGCGTATATATCTGTTTAGGTTCCAGGCATCTCATGGAACCCAGTTTGGCTCAAGGTGTTTATACTGAGCTTGTGATGAAGGGGACTATTTAGGGTGAACTTACATTTCCCTCTTCCTTTAGGCAAATACCGAGCAGCCCAAGCTGAGCAGAGATGAACAGCGAGGGCGAGGTGCCCTCTTGCAGGACATCTGCAAAGGGACCAAGCTGAAGAAGGTGACCAACGTTAATGATCGGAGTGCTCCTATCCTCGAGAGTGAGTCTAAGCGTCATTTCCTAGTGAACTGCTGGGATCCTAGGTTTGCTTTGGAGACGCGGCTACGCTGTTGTTGTTATTGTTGGGTCTTGAGTAGAAGAGTTTTGTCCTGGGATGTTCTTCGGCTATCTTCCCATCTCTTCATCTGAATACCTTAGAACCTTCTGTCTGACCTTTGGGAAGCATTCTCGGGGCTGAGACTTCATCTCCTGCTGTCGCCCGTGCTTGTTAAGCTTGTTAGGGCACATCCTTAGCTGTTCTCTTCGGAGGCCACCCCAGTCCTCAAAAGCACTCAGCGGAAGCCAGTGACGAGTTCATAATTGCGACGAGTGTCCCTTCTCAAAGGCTCTGTAAAGTCTGTTCATACCCAGGTCCCTGAGCCATTAGTCCCCTCACTATCCCGAACCAAAATAGGATGAGGGCTGAGCGCAGAGAATTCTGTTGAACATGTCGTTATCCAGGTTGTCCCTCGGGCCTGAACAAGGGAAGCTTGGCCCCTGGTTCCTTTTGTTCTTCTTCTTTCACCATAGCAGAGAGTTTCATCTCTACATGAGGCTGTGGAGTAGAAAGGCTTCCCTTTTTTTTTTTAATGGGAAAGCAAAAGCAAGATGGTTTGTTTGCAAATTCGAACCCAAGTAGAGGAGGAGTTTCTGCTCGGGATTAACTTGGTCACAGCTTGCGGCATACGAAACGAAAGCTCCGATGCTGTGCTTTGCAGAACCCAGGGGAAGCAGCGGTGGATGCGGCTCTGGAGCAGGTGCCCCGCAGCCCAAGGGAGGTCTCTTTCAGGGGGGAGTGCCGAAGCTCCGACCCGTGGGGGCCAAGGACGTCTCAGGTACCTGAAAAGACTTACTTTTTTTTGAAGATTTTATTTGTTTTTAGAGAGAGGGGAAGGGAGGGAGAAAGAAAGGGACAGAAACGTCGATCTGCGAGAGATACATCAGTTACCTCCCGCATACCCCAACCCGGGACCGGGCCTGACCGAGCCAGGTGCCCTGACTGGGATTTGAACTGGCGCCCCTTTGGTTCTCAGGCCAGCCGCACCAGCCAGGGCTGAAAAAGACTTTCTTAGACTACTTCCCAAGTGCATTAATTTCTTAGCTGGTCCCAGGCTGTCTATCTGGGGTTGAGGAGTGGTAGAGGTGGGAGGAAGGAGTGGGAACAGGGGTGGAGTTATAGAGTAGAATAAAGCAAAGGCATTAAATTAAAATGTACTCAGCATACACCAGTAGTATTTGTTAATAGTCCCTGATCCAGATTAAAAACCAGTGCTATACAAACGGTGTACTTTCCCTGCTGCTGTGCAGGGAGATGAGGCTGGATGGATCAGAGGTCTCACCAGCATGTCTCTAGCTCTGTTGACCCAGTGCTGTCTGGTCTGTTTGTAGAGAACCTAGCTTGTAAGCCAGCCCTGCCAGTCCCCAGTTCTCGAGCTGCCGCCCCAAGGCCTCCAGTGTCTACAGCCAGTGGGCGCCCTCAAGATGATACAGATGGCAGCCGAGCCTCACTCCCAGAACTGCCCCGGATGCAGAGACCTTCATTACCGGACCTCTCTCGACCTCATAGCACCAGCAGTACGGGCATGAAGCACAGCTCCTCTGCCCCTCCTCCGCCACCGCCAGGGCGGCGTGCCAATGCACCCCTTACGTCTCTGCCTATGCACAGCAACAAAGCCCCAGCCTACAACAGAGAGAAACCCTTGCCACCCACACCTGGACAGAGGCTACACCCTGGCCGGGAGGGACCTCCTGCTCCACCCCCTGTCAAACCACCTCCTTCTCCTGTGACTGTCAGAATGGGACCAAGTGGCCAGTCTCTGGCTCCTCCTCCTCCGCCTTACCGCCAGCCTCCAGGGGTCCCCAATGGACCCTCCAGTCCCACTAATGAGTCAGCTCCTGAGCTGCCACAGAGACACAATTCTTTGCATAGGAAGACACCAGGGCCTGTCAGAGGCCTAGCACCTCCTCCACCCACCTCAGCCTCCCCTTCTTTACAGAGTAATAGGCCGCCTCCCCCAGCCCGAGACCCTCCCAGTCGGGGAGCAGGTAAGTGCCTGCAGCACCTTTTCTTCCTATCATACTGAGAGTTGAGCTTATTTTTTCTCTTCACTCCTTTCCCCAAAGCTGTCCTTTTATATATTGAAGATAAGAATTCCCTGACTCATTCAACAGGTTTGTTGAAAGTGCTTTTGTGTGTTAGACTCTATTGTTAGGGAAACAGCAATAATTAGAAAATGTAAGAAATTCTTGTTCTCCTGTATAAATAAGCAAATAAATTAGTTAAAAATATATATATGTACATAGTCTGTCCAGAAGGTAGCCTCCCATATAATCTGAGACATTTATTGAAGAAGATACTAGATACAAGAAACAAGAAACATTGTACGTAGGGCAGTGATGCCTTAGTCTCCTTCAAAGTAGGCACCTTAGGACCTCACACAGTACTCCCAGTTGCCATCAGCTGCCCTGTTATATTTTTCTGAGTCTTGTTGATGGTCTGAAATCTCTTCCCTTTCAAAGGTGATTTTAGTTTTGGGAGAAGCCTAAAGTCACAGGACACCAAAGCTGGGCTGTAGGGGAGCTGAGCCACCTAGATGATTTGATGTTTTGCAGAAAAAACTCTGCACAAGTCATGATGCATGAGCAGGTGCGTTGTGATAAAGCTGCCAATCACCATTTGCCCATAGCTATGGCCTTCTGAATCGCCCAGTTTCCATGGAGGAATGTTCAGGCTTAATGCAAAGTTTGGTGCAGATTCATTGCTCTACTTAGTCATTTTGAATGCGATGGCCACACAGTACACATACATGCTCACTCAATGGTGTCTACCACCCCCACTGACTAGTACAGTGAACTTGGCATTGTTCACACATGTACATTCCAATCCACTCTCCTTGGCTATAAGGTACATTGATATTATGCAAACCATTCTCAACAGTGGTTGGGTTTTTTCTGGACAGACCCCCCCCCTCTCTCTCTCTCTCTATATATATATATGTATGTGTGTGTGTGTGTGTACACACGTGTGTATATACATACATATGTATGTGTGCAACATATAGGTAGTTGAGAAAGGGGATAGGATATAGTGTGGTGGGGTGGAGTTAGGGTCAAGGAAGGCCTTGCTAATAAAGTGACAGTTTGGCAAAGACCTGAAGACAGTGAGGGGATAGTTAAGCAGGCATTGAGAAGAGCCAGTACAGAGGCCCTGAGATGGAACTGGAATGAGTGAGGAAAGAGTGGCAGAACAGGGGAGTCGGAAAGACTTCCGACCAGGAGAACATTGTGAGACTCAGTAAAGACCTTGGGTTTTATGCCGCTGGAGGGATTGGAACAGAGAAGTAGCATTGATTTACCTTTTTAAAAGAGCACCAGCTTCTATGTTGAGAACAGACCGCAGGAGGACACAGTGGGAAAAAGAGACCTCTTGTAAGTCTGCAGTAAGAAACTGGGCAGCTGGGTAGGATAGTGGGTTTGGGGGAAGATAGGAATTTGGTTTCAGCTGAAGTTTGAGATGCTTATTAGACTTTCAAAAGGAAATAATTCATTGGTGATTGGCTGTCAAACTCTGAAGCTCAGGGAAAAGAGTTTGGGCTACAGGGAGAAATTTGAATGATACTGAAAACCACATGCTGGGTAAGATCACCTAGGGCAAGTATAAAGAAAAGGTCTAAGGCCTGGGGCCATAATTAGAAGTCAGATGAAGAATACCAGTCAGAAGAAGCTGAGAAAGCGCCTCTAGTGAGGAAGGAAGGAAGGAAGGAAGGGAAGTGAAGACAGTGATGGAAAAACTCCCAAGACTGAGGGAGCCAAAATTGCTGGGTATAGGAAGGCCCCAAAAAGCTGTCGTGGTGTCCCTCACTCTCGACTTNGATTGGCTGTCAAACTCTGAAGCTCAGGGAAAAGAGTTTGGGCTACAGGGAGAAATTTGAATGATACTGAAAACCACATGCTGGGTAAGATCACCTAGGGCGAGTATAAAGAAAAGGTCTAAGGCCTGGGGCCATAAGTAGAAGTCAGATGAAGAATACCAGTCAGAAGAAGCTGAGAAAGCGCCTCTAGTGAGGAAGGAAGGAAGGAAGGAAGGAAGGGAAGTGAAGACAGTGATGGAAAAACTCCCAAGACTGAGGGAGCCAAAATTGCTGGGTATAGGAAGGCCCCAAAAAGCTGTCGTGGTGTCCCTCACTCTCGACTTGCAGTCATGCTATTTTGTGAAAAGAAAACACAGTCTCATCCACCTGTTCTAGGGTGTGTCCAGTGCTACCGATAGGTCAATTAAGTTGGAGCCTGAGAATGACATTGGTCTCGGCAACACGGGAGTCATTTCTGGGGAGCCCAAACAGCACAGGACCTTTTGGAGTGGTGGAGGGAAGGTGCAAGTGAGAGTCTAATTGGGATGGGTCTGCAAATTGCAGGAATAAAAACAGGATTGGAGATGACAATGTAGAAATCCCTTAAGAAGTTTTCCAGAAAGGGGACTAGGGGTGCAGATCAATGGAACGGTTGCTAGAGGGGCTTGAGAATTAGATTTTTTTTCCTCCCAAGATGGGAGAGATTTCGGTATCTGTTCGTCTGTCTGTGTACGGATGGAGTGATCCAGCAGAGAGGGGAAATTGCCTGTGTAATGCCCTCGAGGAGGCAAGAAGGAATGGGATCTGCTCCATGGGTAAGGGGTTGGCCTTAGATAAGAGCACAGGTAGTTTGCCCTGGCCCCGTAGCTCAGTTGGTTAGAGCTCTGCCCTGATATGCCAACGTTGTAGGTCAACAAATCAGTGTTTCTCTCACCCCCTCCCTTTCTCACTCTCTCTTAAAAAAAAAAAAAAAGGAATACCGATCTTCCATAGTAACAGGAGGGAAGGCAAAGCATGTAAGCATAGAAGCAAGTGGGTCAAGGGTGCGTGGTGGTAGGAGCATGTGAAAGTTTCTTCTTGTTTGCTTCTGTTTTCTTGGGGAAATAGAAAGCAAAGTGGGGGAGATTGAAGGGGAGAGAAAAGGGTATGAAATGGTCATCTGGAAACTTGGGAGAGTGCGTGGAGTAGGGAAGTGTGCTTAGGATAACCAGGAACCTGAAAGGCCCAGTCAACACTAGGGCCCATTTCAAGGAAGGTTAATCAGCTCATTGTGTTCAGCTGTGCATTTGCAGGTACTGAGTTGGAGCAGAGTTATATTTAACTAGGGATTAGCCTTTTATAGACACAAGTGAGTAAGGCAAGGGAGTTAAGGGTGTGTAAGAGAGTGATTTTAACAATAGACCTTGGTCCTAAACTGGGTAAGAAGGGACTTAGGAATCCTAGAAGAAATAGATGAGATTGTGTATTTTTCTTTTCCCATAGATTTTATTTATTTAGTTTTAGAAAAGGCAGGGAGAGACACATCTGCGTATGGTAGGCTGCCTCTTGTATGCCCCCAACTCATGACCTGGCCTGCAACTCAAGGATGTGCCCTGACTAGGAATCGAACTGGTGACCTTTCAGTTCACAGGCCAGCACTCAGTCTACTGAGCCACACCAGCCAGGGCAGGACTGTGTATTCTTATTACAAAATAGCCTGAATGAAAGTTGAGAGTGAGGGAGGGAGACCATGACAGTTCTCTCGGGCTTTCTTAGACCCAGAAATTTTGACTGCCTTATCTTGTATCATTGGACTTTGAGCCAGATCTTCCACAAAAGGCTTTTGAGCTTTATTTTAAACAGTCCCTATAGGTGTAGATAATTGATAAAGAAGTTATGTCATCAAGAAGCATGAATTAAAAGCCAGTTAACCCGTGCTGCTGCTTGGCTAGCTACATAGAGATTGGCACTGTGGGAGCTGGCAGTTCAACACCCAAGGTTATCATCCGGTAACCTTGTACTTTCCTGATTCCATATCTCCCTGTCTTTAGCCATAAGGATATAGTCCTAAGGTGGTCTTTGATTCTACAAAGTTTAGATTAAAGTTTTTTTTTTCACTTATAATTTTTTTTAAAAGACCCTTTGTCTGAGCAGACTCCATACCTTTCTAACTCCATCCAGGAAAAGAAGTGGAGAAAAATGTAACTTCTATGGATTGAACTGAGTACTTTTAAATGTCTGCAGACTTCTTGCTTCCCACTTCTCTTTTTTTCTTTTTTTGGTTTTTAAGATTTTATTTATTTATTTTTAGAGAGAGGGGAAGGGAGGGAGAAAGGGAGGAAGAGAAACATTACTGTGTGGTTGCCTCTTGTGTGCCCCCTAGTGGGGACCTGGCCCGCGACCCAGGCATGTGCTCTACCTGGCAGTCGAACTGGTTCCTGGGCTGGCACTCGGTCCACTGAGCCACACTAGCCAGGGTTCTTTATAGTTTGTTTAGAAATATGTGAAATAATCAACATTGTTTTTCTGTCACCAACTCTGAGGTCTGGCAGAGGCCTCAGCCTGCTTTTTGTATCTGTAACCACTACCATCTGCTCCGTGTCTAGCTGATGTCCTTTTGAGCTTAGCCCTTTCTGTCTCCCTTACTGAGCCCTAGGAGTAGGTGCAAATTCTGAGGATCCTAGGAAATCTGGGCTTTAGGGAAATAGTTTGTGGATGACCTGAAAGAGCTTCAGTTTGGGCAGGTTTGGAGTAAAAACAAGGTTTAGAGATCTCCTGGGAGGTGTTAAGATTTCCCTTTAATTATTGCCTCAAATGGCCCCCCGTCCAGACTAAGACCTTGGGAAGAGTGAGGGAGAGGGGACAGTTGAGCGTGTCTCATGGGAAGTAGAGCTAACGCTCACTGGGCCTACTCTGCTGGACTCCTCACCTATACACACCATCTCGTTACTGTTTCATGCTTAACTATGGTTACTCTACAGACATTCTGGAATACTTTAGGAGGAATAGTAAAATACGCTCATATTACTAAAACAGTGTTAAGCCAAGTAGTCTGTCCATGAATTCTTTAGATAACAGTTATTTATTGGACAAGGCCTAGGTACCAAAGACATACTTCCATCCCCCTGGATTATAAATGTTTTGAGAAGATATGTAAAAATATATATAATACTTGCAGTAGTTATGAAAAGGAGTGTGGGGTAGTAGAACGAGCAGACATGTGCTGCATCTGTTAGATCTGTGACCTCAGACAAATAATCTGAGTCCCAATTTCCTCATTTGTGAGATGGAAATGATAGTCATACTTTGCAGGGGTAGCTGCAAGAATTCCTTTTTCTTTAAGATTTTCGTTTTTAGAGAGGGGAAGGGAGGGAGGAAGAGAGGGAGAGAAACACTGATGTGAGAGAGTGATCAGCTGCCTCTTACATGCACTCAACTGAGGACCTGACCTGCAACCCAGACATGTGCCCTGACTGGGAATCGAACTGTGATCTTCTGGTTCACAGGCCTGTGCTCAATCCACTGAGCTACACCAGCCAGGGCAGGGCAAGAATTCTTAAAGATTTAGCTCTGGCTGGTGTGGCTCAGTGGATTGAGCGCTGGCTTGAGAACCAAAGTCACTGGTTCAATTCCCAATCAGGGCACATGCCTGGGTTTGTAGGCCAAGTCCCCAGTAGGGGGCACGCAAGAGGCAACCACACATTGAAGTTTCTCTCTCCCACCCCTCCCCTCTGTCTAAAAATAAATACAAAAGAAGACAAAAAAAAATTCTGGCCCTGGCTGGTGTAGCTCAGTGGATTAAGCATGGGCCTGTGAAGCAAAGGGTTGCCAGTTCGAGTCCCAGTCAGGGCGCATGCTTGGGTTGCAGTCCAGGTCTCCAGTAAGGCACACATGAGAGGCAACCACACATTGATGTTTCTCCCCCACTCTTTCTCCTTCCCTTCCCCTCTCTCTAAAAATAAATAAATAAAATGTTGTTTAAAAAGAATTCTTTTTTTTTAATTTTATTTATTTATTTATCTTTAGAGGGGAAGGAGAGAGGGAGAGAGACATCAATGTATGGTTGCCTTTCGCACATCCCCTGCTGGGAGTTGGCCTGCAGGGAACTGGCCTGCAACCCAGGAATGTGCCCTGACTGGGAATCGAACCACGATCCTCTGGTTCGCAGGCCTGTGCTCAATCCACTGAGCTACACCAGCCAGGGCCTAAAAAGAATTCAAAGATTTAATGGCCGTAACTCACCTAGGACAGTGCTTAGAGGGTAGTGGATACCGAATGAGTAGTAATTGCTATTGTTAGGTAATGCAAAGCTTAGAAGTAAACATATTAGACACCACTTAAACATATTAGACACCACTTAAATATATTGGAACCTGTTCCAGTGGTGTTTCCATTTCTTCAAACATGCTTTTGATGTTTTTTTCTAGTTAGTGGCAAATTTTTCTCTTAAGAATGAATTTGATTTTTGAAAGTGTCCAAAAGCCAGAATCAGACTTAGGTATGAATGATTTTTTTATTGGTGCAACCTCAGAGATGAGGTGTGATCATCGTATAATAATATTTACGCATCTGTCTCATAAACCGGGTTTGAAGGCAATGCTGATAGATGTGTTCCCAGTTTCTGGGGGCAGTTGAGATGTATAACTTACGTAGGTGTTCCTACTGTACATATTTTGAAAATCACTCACTTTAGTCTGAACTATAAGTGCTGAAATAAGTGACATACCCTACAATGCCTTGGGAGACCAGAGAAGGAGAGACGGTCAGAATAGAGTGAATTGCTTTGGGAGAGCCTTGAGAAGGTAGAACTTGAGTTGAACCTTAAAGGATAAGTAGAATTTGGTAGTAAGGGAAGAGCAATGGCATTTCCGAGTATTGCTGGGGAGTCACAAGAGCAAAGCATACGGAATTTGGTTTATTCAGCAAAGACTGATTGAGTACCTACCATGGGCTGTATACATTTGGCTGAGCTTGGGAATTTGAGCTTGGATGCATCTCTGACTTTAGGGAATATACCGTGTACTGGGGAGGAGGCACAGCTGGTGACTAATTACAGTCCAGCACCTGTAGAGTAGAGTGGGAGAGAGATACCAGGCGACAGTGGGAGTGCATTAGAGGGGTCCCTGACCCAGCCTGGGAGTCGAGAAAGGGAGAGGAGAAGGGGAGGTCAGGCTGACTGACCTGGTGGGTCACCGTGTAAGAAGGGGGAGGTGGGGCAAACCCAGTCCAGGTGGAAGCTCAGGATTTGAAACTTGATCATGTAAGAAATGCAAAGCCCTTAGAAAAAGTTTGAGCAAGTGTTTCGGGGAGATTAGTGAGTTGGTGGTGTGCCGAATGGATTGGCAGGGCAAGAGATTAGAAGCAAGAGGAACATTTGGGAGGCTTTTTGCAGTAGAACAGGCTAAATATGAGAAAGCCTTGAATTAGAATTGTGGAGGAAGACACAGAAAAGCAGGGGGAAATTCGTTAAGAATAGGTAGATTTCTGACTCGTCTTGGGAAATGAGAAAGGACCACACATTTATCCTGAACTTTAGTATCTGGAAGAACGGTGATGCTGTTAAAGACACGGGGATGGGAGGAGGGTGAGTGTGCTGTTTAACCTGACGCTCAGAGTCTCCCAGAGCTTCTATATCCAGACCTTTGGATTTTAATTGCAGCCCCTCCACCCCCACTACCCGTGATCCGAAATGGTGCCAGGGATGCTCCCCCTCCCCCACCACCACCATACCGACATGGGTCAGAACCTCTGAGCCGAGGAAAGCCCCCACCTCCGCCCTCCAGGACACCAGCTGGGCCACCACCTCCTCCTCCACCACCTTTGAGGAATGGCCACAGAGATTCTATTACCACTGTCCGATCTTTCTTGGGTAAGTAGCTATCTGTTTTAGTCTCCTAGTTTCCGTGATGACTTACTCATTCCAGTGGCTATGGTCGAATGGGAACCGTCACTTGGTATCCATTGGTCACAGCAGTTTCTTTCCTGCCTTCACCTCTGACTTCTAGGCCCTATCCATTGACGTCCCTTTCCTTATGCAGATTCTAGGCACGGTTGCTTTGGGACAGATTGAAACACAGGCAGCAGGCATCATGCTAACCCTAAAGCCATCTCTCGCCCCCCAAGGAGTACCATCTGTGGTTTCGTTTTAAGTCAGAGATTTTATCCTCTTTAAGACTATTCGGACAGGAAGTACATGTTCTTCTAAGAGGAGAGCTCCTTTCTAGCCCTTTAAAAACAAAACAAACTTTCTTTCCAACTTGGGCCTGGCACAGTGGCTTCCACAAAGAAGGGTGAGAAGGGCCAGTCTGCCTTCAGTGTGGTAGTGACCAGAGACGACACCATCAGCACTCACAAGTGCATCCTTGGAGTGGCTTTCAAGAAGCGTGCCCCTCGAGCACTCGAAAGAGATCTGGAAGTCTGCCGTGAAGAAGATGGGAACTCTGAATGGACTTACTGGGACAGGCTCAACAGAGCTATCTGGACCAAAAGAATAAGGAATGTCCCTTACCATAGTGAGGATGAAGATCCACCAAACAAGCTCTGTACGTTAGTTACCTACGTACTTGTCACCACTTTTAAAAAATCTATAAAAGTTAATGTGGATGAGAACTAACTGCTAATGGTTGAATAAAGTTATAAAACTGCTACACACACACACAAACACTTTGAACATGTTGTTTATCTAGAAATCCAAAGCCACTAACTAGCTTTGTTGCTTTGAGGAAGTTGCTTCACTTTTCTGGGTCTCACTTCTCTTATCTGAGAAACCAGGAGGTTGACTAGATCAGGAGTGAGTCAGTTAACTTTTCCAAGGTTATCGATGAGCCTTAGGCCCTACCCAAGTTTTTTTTTCTTTAAGCAAAATTTTATTTAGAAAGTCACAGAGGTAGAAAAGGTGAGCCAGCTGGAGTGTGTGGGCTCAGGAAACCAGTCACAGATGCAAAAGAAGGGCCCTTGGAGTTTAGGAAAAAGAAAGGCAGAGAGAAGGCACCTGGGGGAAGAAGGAGGGGAAAGGCTCCTGCCGTGCTCCAGAGAGAGAATATGTGTGCCCCGGGGAAAGAACGGGTGGGGAAAGGCGTGGCCTGCTCGAGGGGGAGAAAGAGGGTGCCCTAAGAAATTGTGATTTATTAGGCCTGGGATGCAGTCCCAAGCAAAGGTCATCCAGAAGCTATCATTGGACCCTCTGTTGAGGACTCCTGGAAAGATCTGTACAGTCCCTTTCAGGCCTAACACTGGGTTCTTTAGTGGTCGAGTCTTCTCTGCTGTAGCGTACTCTCATTAGGTGGACCAGGGTTTTGCTTTGAAGACAAGTCCTTGCAATGTCATCAAGATACTTGCAGGGAAATTTGGAGCCTTCTTGTAGAGGGGCCGTATGGAAAGTGGGAGCAGGGCCATGAGGTGGCTATCCCAGTTCTGTGGCAGAGCTAAGTGAGGATGACCTGGGCCAGAAGGGGATTATCTGGTCAGCGCTCTCTCTAGGTGGTGACAAGTATTCCCATTTTAGGTTAATTTCTGTGGATTCAGTTTGGTTGGTTTCCCATGGTGACAGTCTCTAAGATGACTCTGTTAAAGAACTATGTTTCTTTGTCCTCCCATGCAAACAGCTGAGCTCCTTGCCTGTGCCCGATTTTGGGTGGAAATGTTCTAAAAACCTCTCTGCATACGAGGCACACAGAGTGATGCTGTTGCTGTCCTCAGGAACCTTGGTTTCGTGGGGGAGGCAGGCCCTCATGTACATCGGAGTGCACGGAGACCAGGAAGGGGAGGGTCAGGGGTGGCACAGAGGTGTGCGGGAGCATGAGGAAGGGTCGGCTGGTATGAATTAATATTTTGTTCTTTTCGTAGATGATTTTGAGTCAAAGTATTCTTTCCATCCAGTAGAAGACTTTCCTGCTCCGGAAGAATATAAACACTTTCAGAGAGTATATCCCAGCAAAACAAACCGAGGTGAGAAGAACAGTTATGAAAGCTTTTCCATAATTGCATAGAAAATAGAATTGCTGTTTTGGTTTTTTTTTTTCCAAATTTGCTTCTCCTCACCTGCACCTTTAAAAAATAAAAAAAACAGGCCCTGGCTGGTGTAGCTCAGTGGATTGAGCTCGGGCCTGTGAACCAGACGATCGCGGTTCCATTCCCAGTCAGGGCACATGCTTGGGTTGCAGGCCAGTTTCCGGCAGGGGCCAGTTCCCTGCAGGGGATGCACCAGAAGCAACCATACATTGATGTTTCCTTCCTCTCTCCTTCCCTTCCCCTCTAAAGACAAATAAATAAAATATAAAATAAAATAAAAATTAAAAAACGGGCCCTGGCTGGTGTAGCTCAGTGGATTGAGCACAGGCCTGCGAACCAGAGGATCACGGTTCGATTCCTAGTCAGGGCACATGCCTTGGGTTGCAGGTCTGTTCCCTGCAAGCCACCTCCCAGCAGGGGACGCACAAATGGCAACTATACATTGATGTAAAAAGTAAAAAATAAAAAAATCAAAATCAAAAATCAAAAACCAGCCCTGGCTGGTGTGGCTCAGTGGATTGATTGCCAGCCTCCAAACCAAAGGGTTGCTGGTTCAATTCCCATTCAGGGCACATGCCTGGGTTTTGGGCCAGGTCTCAAGTAGGGAGCATCTGAGAGGCAACCACACAGTAATGTTTCTCTTCTTCCCTTCCCCTCTCTCTAAAAATAAAATCTTAAAAAAAAAATCAAGAACAAAACCAAAATCTAGTCCCCAGGTTTTATAGGTTAGCTTGAAGAGCCTGTCTCTCATTTGAGGAATGTTTGGGTTATTTGGGATCTGGTAGGTGACCTTGTGTTTGTGGTTTTTATTATTTTTATCAGCTGCCCGTGGAGCCCCACCTCTGCCACCTATTCTCAGGTGAAGCCTGGCTTGGTCCTGTTCCTCAGGAAAAGGATGGACCCTCTCCTCTTCGCAGATGGTCCCTTCCATTCCCTGGAAACCTGCATGAGAACTCCTAATGTGTTTCTCCAGTGCAACCAACCTCTAGACTCCAAGCGTCCTCCCAGCTCGCCTCCATCTACGCGTCTTGTCTTCTGGACTTGGTGATTGGACTCTGTATTGGCAGTGGGGTCTCAAACCCTGCATCATTCCCTCCTCTAGCAATCCCTGCTAGCCAGATGAGGAAAAAGCTTCCATGTCGCCTGCTTTCCTCGTGGGGAAAGGTGCCTTGTTGTGATGAACTAACTCATTATCGGGGCAGGGTGGAGAAGAGTGCTCTCTCCTGCCCACTTTGGGGGGAGCTCGGCGGGTACATTTCACCATTTCGGGAGCTGGCATGGCCAGGACTTGGGCAGGCGGGGGAGGGGTGGCGGGCATTTTTTAGTGAAACAAGAAAGGAGTTTGCAGAGAAGTGATCTGTTTTAAAGGTCAGGTTTGGAGAAAGGGCAAGAGAATGGGTCTCTTTTTATTTTTAGGGGTATTTTGGTTTTGCTCTTACCCCACTCCATACCCTCACTCCAGGGATAAGTTGGAAATAAACACTAAACACTAATCGATTGAACTAAACATCTAATAAAAAGAGAGGATAGAATAAACTGGGAGCCCTTTAGTGCTAGTCATTTCCTCTGCAGCAAAGGGACCAGGAGCCATGCGAGTTCCCAGGGACTCCCTGCCCCATTTCCTCAGGGTGCTGAGGCTGAGGGATGTGTTTCCTCCCCCCAGCACTCAGACCCTGAGGAGAAAAGTCACTTTTGTTCATTCCAGATAGGAAGATAGGGCCAGGGTCTTGGCGTTAATGAACCTTGACCTTGAGTCCACATCAGTCTTTCATGACTGGCCCCAAAAGACTGGCCTTCCAGTCCTGTCCAGAAACTTCAGCCCCTGTTGGGTGCTCCGTGACGACAACGAAGGGAAGGGTGAGGCTTGTGGTGGGGCTCACAACCTGCTGGCTGAACAGGCTCTTCCTCTTCTCTTCACCACCCCTGCCTTTCCAAGACTTCAGGGGTTAACAGCAGAGTAGAGAAGTGTGAGGAAGTTTATGGGTGTAGTCAAAGATTCCTCTGTGCCAAGAAGCACAAAGACTTCGGTGAGCCGTGTCTCAGCCCAGCTGATCTTTGGCAGCCAGCAACAGGTTGTTTTTTCATCTTCCAGGCCCTAGTTAAAGGACCGAGAGAAAATGGAGGTTCCCACCCAGATAGGAACTGAGTTTGGCTGGTCAGACAAGGGTTTCCCCTTCTCAGACAGTGGAGCAGGGCTCCTGGGCTGCACGCACAGGCGGTGTGGTTTGCCACCGCTCTGGCCACGTGCAGGGGCAACTCAGAGCCTGGAGTAAGAGCAGGGAGGCCGTGGCGGTTCCTTGAAGTGGTTGGGAAAAGTCAGTTTAAATCACCAGATACTCACAGGCTTGAACTACCTTAGGGACCTTTCCAGTTTCTCGGATCACAGAGTAAGGGTCTGCATGGTGCTGGGTGAAACCCAAGTCTCCCCGGTGCTAGAAGAGAGGGGCTCAGCCTGGGTTACTTGTGTGGGGACCACTATCCTCTGTCATCCCCTGGACCACACTGACTCCTGGGACAAAATGACTAGGTTTGTCATCAGACTTTCTCTAATCATTATCATTCCTATTTTCAAAACTGTTAGTAGTTACCTCCCAGCAGGATCCCTGGCATCCCGAAGTGAACGGAGCCAAGACAGGGAGCGCCAGCGGAGGGAAAAGGAGAGGACAAGAGTGGGTACTGCAGCAGAGTTCAGGGTGGGTGCCGGCCAGTTACACAACTTGGACTGTGAAGTCTTCCCATTTGTTTTTGAAATGGGAGTTGATGCCTTTTGTACAGTGTTGTCAAAGTGTATTTTTCCCCTTTCTTCAAACATACAGCATCGAAATAAGTATCACAAGTAAAAGCCAAACCCCCAGCTTTTCACTGGGGCTGATCTCTTCCTCCCGTGACCTGCTGCTGCCCTCATCTTCCCCAGCGTTTGGACTGTGTCACGTGGGTATCGCGGCATTTCTGTGTTCTTGGCCTCGTGAAAAGAGGCCTGGGTTAGATCTAGTCAGATGCATTTTATTCAACGCATGTTGGTGACACAGTGCTTATTTATCTTTGCCTTATACATTATTTGGTCCCTCTGTTAAGAACAGATTTATTATCATGTATATTTACTATTGAAGAATGGGAATGTGATCTTCATAATTATTGATCTATTTTGTATGTTGTAAAAAGCTTGTAATATAGATTTAAGGTGGGCTGGCTGCAAGAGCACTAGAACATTCTCATCTTTGAAACTGCTCTTTTTATCTGCTTCTGGGAATGTCGTCTCTGCAGTGGAAGATTGGGTGGTCTCATGTTGAGGCTGTTGCCCAGTCCCATTAATCCCCTTACCCTCTCCCAGAAGGAGGAGGATCGCCCAGCTAAGCGTCAGGAAGCTGTGTTAAAAGCCCTCGTGTGGGTTTAGTTCTATGATATTTTTCTCTAGTGGGGAAAAGTTAATACTGTAGTTGTTTCTTACCGCCCTTTCTGGGGAGCAGAGCAGTGGCCTCCAGGTCTTTAAACCAGCTGGATGCCCCTCTTCCACCCTTCTTGGTCACCAAGCCTGGACCAAAGCACTCTATGCTCCAGGTGTGCTTGTCTCTGTCGTGGAGGCCTCCTCCCGTGGCAGAGCCCCATCGTTTTCACTGCCGGGGCCCGCAAGACAGCGGCTGTGGCTGCCCTACCTAGTGGATGTGAAGCTAGCTGCTGTCCCCAGAAACTCGTCCCAGCCCTCCCAGCTGGCAAAGGCAAGGGGACTCGCTACTGGCCGTGGCACTGGGGGCACCTCCTCACCCCACAGCTTTCCCACTTGAAACCCAGATTTACCTCCAGGGAGAGGTGAGAAAAAATTGTAAATAGACTTGCAACAGAGCAACTCAGGTTGGGGTGTGTTTTAATTCTCCTGATCACTTGAAATAATCTGTAGGCTGAGTGCTTAGGGGAGGGGAGGGGAGTGTGACTCCAGGGTCCTCTGCGAAGCTCTGGGGGTGGAGTACAGGGCACCCGAGGCTCTCTAATGGCACTCCATGGAGCTGTCTGTCCTTCTGGAAGCCCAACCTGCAATCAACTGCAAATCAGATTCTTCACATTTCAGTTGTTTCTTTCCCTATTAAGTCTCGGTCCCCGGCTGTGTAGTCAGGGTAGCTTTCTGTAAGCCACCCTAATTTAGGGACTGGAAGACATAACTCTACCTTCAAGACTCATCAAAATGAAACAAAATTACAGCCACCATCAGAACATATACACAAATTAAAAAAGGATAACTGTTTAACTGAAGGAAAGGTTTGGTTCCATTCAACTCCACGTTCATTGTGCCTTTACTTGTGTTAGATTTCTGTGCTTTCTTCCTCTCTCCCTCTTTGAAGCAATTAAAAACTTCCTTGATAATGGCTGTTTCCGTCTTTCTGCTCCTGGTTCCAACATCTTAGTGGGTTCCCTAATTGTCTTAAATCTCCTTCCACTGGTGGTAGAGGGGCAGGCGTAAGCCTGCTTGTCTCATATCTGTCTTGTATCGCTTCCCAAGAAAAGCAGCATGGAAGTCGTGGTCAACACTGAATAAAAAAACCAGAAATGACATGTGAAGAGTGTGAGTGTGTGTGTGTGTGTGTGTATGTGTCTGTCTGTCTGTCTATCTTTGTCTGCATGTGGATCAGTTTCTTTAAAGTAAATAATTTATTGTATGACTTGTTTTGGAGTTATATTCTGATTACAATGCTCCCTTTCCCAATTAGCATTGACTTTTTTTCCAGCCCCCTCAAAAATATATAATCTGGTCTCAGGTTGAATTATTTGCTACACTTGTTTCTTCTGGATGCCGTGCAGTTTAATTAAACCATGCTTAAAAACAAAAACTAAAAGTCAAAAACTGTGTACTCTTGTCCGGAATACCGCCTCATGTAGTGACAGGAGAACCTCTGCTGCCTCCTGTTCCAGATTGTGTGGTGGTTGGAACCCAGGTCCTCTGAGGAAGTTGATACATTGACTTGGGCAGAAGCATCTGCAGCTTCTTAAGGGTTTTCTCTCCTTTCCTCCGGCTGTATTTTGAAAATTGCAGTTCTAGGTAGCTGTGCTGACTGGGTGACTCTGATAGACTCGGTTACTATTATATTTGCCACCTAACTCCCCTTTGCTTGTGATTTCAGGAAACCCAAGATACCTTCGGCCTTGTATCCGTCTTATGTCCCTTATGATTCTTTCGGCCTGAGCTGCACCGCAGATTCTCACACTGAGGTGTGGAAGGGCAGGCGGGGCGGGGCAGGCAGACTCTGTGTGTCTGTTTTTATGTGGGCGTTTGCTGTTTCTCTTAACTGCTTTTTAAGTTGAAGTCTTACTGGCTTTCTTGAACTTTGACATTAGGTGTAAAAATTAAGCCAGATGTTCTCTGCTTACTATGGTCAGCTGACTAATCGCCACAAAGACTTAATGAGCTTAACTTGCACTTTCCTCACTAGCAAAGGTCTTGAAATTGTTTCCCCGTACTGATTCATAGTGGGTGTGTGTATGACTCACTCACGTATGACTCACTCACGTAATTTAGATATCAAAACCTATGGGAGAGGGAGGGAGGACGGGAAAGGGGGCTCTTTTTCATCCATACTTGCCAAATTGGCTGAATTCCTGATTATTTGACCCATCATTGTTATTAATATGATTAATAAACTACCTATTTATTGATTTAATTGTTCCTCCTGTGACTTTCAATAGCCTTCAAATGGAGCTTGCTTAAATGTCCCTCCACTTCTAATGCTATAAAGTATAAGCTTTCTCCATTCTTTTGGGATGGTATTCCGTGTGTGTATGTGTGTGTGTGTGTTTGTACTCAGGCAACAAGTTGCTGGACAGGTCCTTCCACTTGCGATTTGACTAGGCGGCAGGGGCTTCCCCCGTGACACTGTGTATAAATTAGATGATAAAAGACAGTAGTACGTCCACTTTAATCATGACTGAGAAGTGCTGCTTGCTGTGAATGTGCCTGTTGAGTATTTTCTGGCTCAACCCAGCCACAAACTTTCATGCACTGCAAAGAAAGCTCCTGTCTGACTTCCTATTACTCTGCAAAGGTAGGAGAACTGAAATCAACCTTAGAATCCTAAACACCCCAGAAGATAACTATGGGGGAAACATGCTTCACCTCTGACATCGCTGGAGTCCAGTCTGGGTCATTTTTATACATAATTGAATTTGTTCTCTACTTCTAGGTTTAGGTGTGTGAGATGTAAAGGACTCTATGGTGTCTGTCCACAAAGTGTTCATGAAAAAGGTGGATACCCAATTTGCAGGAGTGTCCTGTCCATTCAGCAAGCATTTATTGCATACTTTACTCTGTGCTCAGCATCTACATTATGAAGATGACTAGAACAGGGCCTCTGCTTCCAAGGAACTTCAAGTCTAGAAGATCTCAGTTTCTACCAGGAGAAAACTGTGCAGGGTATTAAAAGGCCTTGTGGTAATTAGCCAGGGAAGGAGGATGGGGGGCAGTGTTCGCTCACCATCCTCAGAGAGTTGTGTAGACAGAGGAAATAGCAAAGACGGGCACAGAAACAAGAAAACAGCCTGGTGGTAAGTACGTCAGGTTACTGGAATATCGGGAAGGGAAAGCTTCAAGTAGGTAACATTTTAGAGACTTTTCAATCCTGACATCCTGTGATTCTCTGCCTGCCTCCACAGTGGTCATTCACTCTCAGAGACTGTTTTTGGACCAGTGCTACTATATTTGCTAGTGAGTGTTTTCATAGGCACCAATTTACATGTTAAGTACTCAGGGTTTCCTCTGTTCCCTGTCTGCCTCTGTAAGTGAGAGAGGTTGTTCACCACCATCCCTTAAAGCTGACTAGGCACATGTTAACCATTTCATGTTACTAAGAACAATTTCTAGGTGTCCAGGTTGTAAAAATAAACATGAACATTATAGGTTGCTTCCTAGGTTCTACTGCCCTATTAAGAGACCAGAAATACCATCTGGTTGAAAGCTTGCATTCTAGGATAACATTTCTTACATTCATGGCTGCCTAATCTCTTCACTCTTAACAGTTTTCAGCTTCTAGAAAGCCTTCCCAAAGTGTGCTCCTTCAGCGTCTCTCCCTATTTGAAAGGCCACTTTAGAAACTGCATCTAATTCTCCCCTGAGTTTTAAGTGGCCAAGTTTGATCTCCTGCCAGACTTCCTGAGTTCAAATTCCAGCTCTTTCGCTTCCTAGTTGTGTGACCTTGGGAAAATTTACTCAACCCCCTCTATTTGTATTTCCTCATTTGTAAAATGGAAATAATACCAACTTCGTGGCGTGCTTATGAGAATTGATAAGGTGATACAGGTAAAATGCTTGAGCTCAGTCCCTGGAATACACTTAAGCACTCAGTATTGGCTTTTATTTCCTATATGAACTAACTACAATGAACAGATGATAGTAATATTGTTTTCCTATTTCTCAGCTTTATTGCTCTATTTGATTTGATATTGAAGGATGAAAGGTAAATGCCTACCATCACCTAGAATTGGGTTTCGGCCTTTAATGGAAACTGAGGCTTCGCTAGGTTATTAGCTTTGGAAGTTGGCCTGTAAATTAGTGCTCTAATTTATATTTTTCATTAAAAGCTCAGCTTGCCTCTTCTGTAGCAGTCTTCTCTGGGCCTGGAACCCTAGTGTTTAGCCATAAAAAAAAAAGACTTTAAAATTAAGGCGTCATAATTCACTCCCCACAGTGTTGATTAATGGGATTAATGATAAGAAGGTACACAAACTATATTCTTTACCTTTAACAAAATAAAAGCAAAGGCCTGGCTTTATTTCTTCCCTTTGAAATACAAATAAGGAGATGCTGTAATAAGGTGTAGAGTATTTCTCTATGCATGTGTAGAACTTTACAAAAAACCATTGGTTTGGATGTTAGGAAACCTTCAGCAAGATGCTGTGACCTGTAATGAACCCTCTGCACATTTGCTTTGTGGCTTGCAGGGTTGAGCATTAGAGAGGAATGCCTAGCATCACACCTGACACCCAGAACCACCCCCCAAATGGTAGGTATTATATAATTGCTCTGTGAAAGTGTCGCCCATTGGGATAATGAAAATGGGTAAATGCAGCAGTTAGAAGCGGCAGCCAAATCTTTACAACTCCAAGAGGGAGGCGTAGAAATGAGTCTCATGCGGCAAAGACTACATCTCCCGCCAGGCTTTGCGCACAGTTCTCCTTACCCAGAGTCGCTTCCTCCGCTACCGCGAGTCTTTCAGCGGTGGACCCGGATGTAGCTGGGCAATTAGCTAAGTGGGCGTGGCTCACGAGAGCGCTGGAACTTGGGGCTCTCTTATTGGCTGTGGAGTGGACCAGCAGGGTAAGGTGGGCGTTGGCCAAGGCGCGCGGTGCTCCTAAGACAGCCAATCAGAAACCTGGTCGGGCTTTGGCGGGAGACCGGAAAGCTAAAACTGTGCAGATTTGGCGCGAGCGCGTCCGGGTTTTACTGCTGTTGGTTTGTTTAAGGACTTCTTTGAGATAATCCCTGAAGCCTGGTGTGAGAGAGGTGAGAAGGGTCCGGTCGTGAGGCGACGCGGCTTTGTGGCCTGGCGAGGATGGGATTGCACCCGGAGGTCTGGGGTCCGGGGAAGTAGCGGAGTTGGGTGGCAAGGCCCGCAGGTACCGAGGACGCTCGAGGTGAAGTGAGTGGAAGAGAGCTCAGGTATCGGGAGTTCCGGTCCGGTAGGAGAAGGGAAACGTGCGTCCGCGGAGTGGTCTGGCGGCTGCGCTTACGTGAAGGAGCTGAATGTTGTACAACGGAGGTGTTGCGGCGAGGTGTTGAGAGTTGGGTAGAGTGAGACCTGGGGGGATGGGGACTGTAAACGCGGAAGGTTGCTGGGCGGAGCTGGTTGATAAAGCACCTAGCCTGGGGCGCCTGAATTTAGAAGTAGTTAGAAATCACTCAAGATAACTTAGCTGCGTCGCTCAAGTGGGAACGAGCTTGGAGACAGAGTGCCTGGTTTGCTGGAACTTTGGGCCTCTGTGCCTCTCAGTTTTCCCACCTTGAAGATCATTTTAATCACAGTAACTCCTCTAAGGTAGCTGTAAAACTTAGATGAAGCAGTACCTAAAATAAATATTTACAACAGCTTCTTAAACGTCGTTGGTAGACATGTTTTCTCCATTACTGCGTAGCTTTGGATGGGAAGCAGAACTGAATGAATGCTGAAATACCGTTATAACATAATTTGCTTATGAAATAGGTGTCGGTCGTCGGTATAAATTCCATGTTAGTAGCTGTTTTTCTTTCAGTTTCACCTGTTGACTGGCTGTCCTGTTCTCTCTTTCCTGTCCAGCTGTGTTGCCGTCATGCCTCAAACCCGATCCCAGTCCCAGGCTACGATCAGTTTTCCAAAAAAGAAGCTGTCGCGAACGTTGGACAAAGCTAAGATCTCTCATGACACCAAACTAGAACTGACAAACATCCAGGCCATACCCCGTTCTCCTGCTGGAAAAAGTCAACCTCTCAGCCCCAGAAAACGTCTGGGTAAGCTATCCATTGTACAATATGAGTATTTTGACTGGTAGCCCTTGACCTCTCTTTATTCAATGATAAGATGTCTTTGAAGCAACCGAGTTCTGTTAAGACCACTCACTGTATTCACCTTGGTTATTTTCAGGATGGTTGCTAAATTCTCACTGAACTTCAGAGTTAAAGTCACTTTCTGGAATGTTGAGTAGGTCTGATCTTCACTTCCTTAACTGAACTTCTGTCAGTATTTTAAATGACCTCTCACTGAGCTGTACTGTATGTTATTTTGAAATTTGCCTTAATAGTGGTGAACTTAAGAGACACAGGTGACATTCTTGTTTTAAGTTGGTAGTTGGTAATCCCTTCCTGTGTTACATCACTTGTTTTTAACGAGGGGTGATTGGGCAGTGTTTGGAGACATTTTTGGTTGTTACAACTGAGAGGGTGCTGGTGGCATAGCGGAAAAAGGCCAGGGATGCTGCAAAACACTGCACTCAGGTTGAGAAACCCTGTTTTGGAACTGTCTGTGACTTTGATCCCACTAAAACCCACTGGGCTTCTACCAAATGGTAGTAAGACTCAGTGGTGCCATCTGGTGGCCAGTACTTGCTTCTAAAATGAGAGGCATTTTATTGTGATGGCTTGGACTGCCGTGGAAATTCACTTGTTTCTGGGGGAGGCTGAGATTTTTTTTGCAAAGCCTTTTACTGACCACTGCCACGAATAACCATGTTTTGGTTTTAACATGCGTCAGGTGATGACAACCAGTGCAACACTCCCCATTTACCGCCCTGTTCTCCGCCAAAGCTGGGCAAGAAGGAGAATGGCCCCCCGCGCTCACACACACCTAAGGGACGCAGATTGGTATTTGACAAGCAGCTGACGGTTAAGTCTTCTAGCAAAAGAGAACGAGCCAGAGTTCACCAAAACAAAAAGTGCTCCTTGGTTCAAAAAGGTCAAGACACCACAACAAATTCTGAGCAGAGACAGCCAGTGGAGAAAGAATCTGCATGCCTGAGGCTGTTCAAGCAAGAAGGTTTGTTCTTACACAGCAATTGTTAATGCAGCCTTGTAAACAAGGCTGGTAACTTCAAAAGAAACCCATTGGGTCTTCTCAGTCACCTCTGTTGTGTCTAATTGTCCTTTCGTGTCTGGCACAGGCACTTGCTACCAGCAGGCAAAGCTGGTTCTGAATACAGCTGTCCCCGATCGGCTGCCTGCCAGAGAAAAGGAGATGGATGTCATCAGGAATTTCCTGAGGGAACACATCTGTGGGGGGAAGGCTGGGAGTCTTTATCTTTCTGGTGCTCCTGGAACTGGAAAAACTGCCTGCTTAAGCCGAATTCTACAAGACCTCAAGGTACTTTGAGAATCTGAATTATGATGCTCTTGCCAAAATGACCGTCATTAAGGGTTAAGAAACAGTGGCGGTCATAGGTGCAGTTTTCTCCCAAACAGATGTTTTAAGTTTCATCGTCTAAATCTTTCTAAATGAAAGTAGAGGTTATTCTCTTGTATACTGTTAACTCCTCGAAGACACTTCAGGTTCCATCACATCTTTTTGTCTGTGGCCAAAATAACTCCTCTATGTTTGCATTTTTCTAGAAAGAACTGAAAGCTTTTAAAACTATCGTGCTGAATTGCATGTCCTTGCGGAGTGCCCAGGCTGTATTCCTAGCCATCGCTCAGGAGATCTGTCAGGAAGGAGTACCCAGGCCAGCTGGCAAGGACGTGATGAGGAAGCTGGAATACCATCTGACTGCAGAGAAGGGCCCCATGGTGTAAGTATTGGTCTGCAGAAGTCTTCAAGGTCTGGTACCCTCAGTCCCCCACTTTAATCTCTTCATCGGTTTGCTCATACAAGAACTTTTCCTGTATTTCCTTAAGATAGTTGCATAAGGTTAAAGAGAAAGAGGAAAGGAAAATTATACCTTCTGATTTTAAATCGGAAAACTTTTTTAAGTGAATTGCTTGAAAAACCTAAATGCTACTTTTTCGTGATGGTGGAGGGGGGATCATTTGTACCAGTGACTGGAGATAGGACAAATCATGAGCTTTAAACTGGTCTCAGCTGTAGGAATGTGACCTCGAGTCATCCCAAACCAAACAGATTGGAGAGTTAAGAAGGTGAATGTGGATACTAATGTTTCTCTTTCTATGTAGTGTGCTGGTGTTGGACGAGGTGGATCAGCTGGACAGCAGAGGGCAGGATGTGTTATACACGCTGTTCGAATGGCCCTGGTTAAACGACTCCCGACTGGTGCTGATCGGTTAGTGCTCAACTGTTATTGTTACATGGGTATTCTAAAGAATTTTTTATTTTTTTATTTTTTTACTTTTATTTCTTGCCCTGGCTGGTGTGACTCAATGGATTGAGCGCTGGCCTGTGAACCGAAAGGTCGCTGGTTCAGTTCCCAGTCAGGGCACATGTCTGGGTTGCAGGCCAGGTCCCCAGCGCCAGACGTGTGAGAGGCAACTATTTCTTACACAATGACATTTCTCTTCCTCTCTTCTTCCCTTCCCCTCTCTCTAGAAATAAATAAAATCTTTAAAATTTTTTCTTTTAATTTGTTGATTTTAGAGCAAAGAAATGAAATGAAAGAGAGAGAAAGACATCAGTTTGTTGTTCCACTTATTTATGCTTGCATTGGTTGATTCTTATATGTGCCCTGACTGGGGAGCGAATCTGCAACCTTGGCAAATGGGGATGATATTCTAACCAACTGAGCTACCCAGCCAGGACAAGAACTCTTTTTTAATCTCTTCAGCCTATTTATCACCTATTTATTTTATTTTATTTTATTTTAAAATATTTATTTATTTTCTTAGAGAAAGGGGAAGGGAAGGAGAAAGAATGGGAAAGAAACATCAACGTGTGGTTGCCTCTCATGTGTCCCCTACTGGGGACCTGGCCGCAACCCAGGCATGTGCCCTGACTGGGAATCGAACTGGTGACCCTTTGCTTCACAGGCCTGTGCTCAATCCACTGAGCTACACCATTCAGGGCATCACCTATTTATTTTAAACCAGCATTCTGCTTTCTTACCAAAATAAGAAAGTAGCAGTAAAATAATAGTAATTTTAATCTAAGGAAAATCAGTTTTAAGCCCTGGCTGATGAGGCTCCATGGGTTGAGTGCAGACCTGTGAATCAAAGGGTCACCGGTTCTATTCCCAGTCAGGGCACGTGCCTGAGTTGTGGGCCAGGTCCCCAATAGGGTATGCACACAAGGCAACTACACGTTGATGTTTCTCTTTCTCTCTTTCTCTCTTTCTCTCTTTCTCTCTTTCTCTCTTTCTCTCTTTCTCTCTCTCCCTCTCTCCCCCTCTCTCCCTCCCTCCCTCCCTCCCTCCCTCCCTCCCTCCCTTCCCTCCCTTCCCTCCCTCCCTTCCCTCCCTTCCCTCCCTTNTGCAGACCTGTGAATCAAAGGGTCACCGGTTCTATTCCCAGTCAGGGCACGTGCCTGAGTTGTGGGCCAGGTCCCCAATAGGGTATGCACACAAGGCAACTACACATTGATGTTTCTCTTTCTCTCTTTCTCTCTTTCTCTCTTTCTCTCTCTCTTTCTCTCTTTCTCTCTTTCTCTCTCTCTCTCTCTCCCTCTCTCCCTCTCTTTCTCTCTCTCTCTCTCCCTCTCTCCCTCTCTCCCTCCCTTCCCTCCCTTCCCTCCCTTCCCTCCCTTCCCTCCCTTCCTTCTTCCCTTCCCCTTTCTCTAAAAATAAGTAAATAAAATCTTTAATTAAAAAAAGAATTTCCATTCTTTCCATTTTTAAAAAATCAGTTTTAAGTCGGATTAAAAATGAAATAATACAGCATTTCAGAGACAGTTGATCTTTGGAGTATCTGATTCTGCTCATCAGTGAACAATTCTAACTTAAAAGAACGTTCTATGATGACTATATATGTCTCACCTAATAAGTGTTGGGTGGGCAAGAGCGGGGAGCAACCACTGGGAAGCAGCCATTGGAATGCTGGGTTATACCTGGAAATTTTGTTCCCGTTCCGGGTGGTGTGTTTTTTTTTTCTTTTAGGATGATTTGACCATTGATGGTTACTGTTCCTTGTCTCCTCCTTAGGCGTTGCTAATACCTTGGATCTCACAGACAGAATTCTGCCAAGGCTTCAGGCTAGGGAAAAGTGTAAGCCACAGCTGCTGAACTTCCCTCCTTACACCAAAAATCAGATAGCCACTATCTTGCAAGATCGACTTAATCAGGTGAGCAACCGCCATTGTGCCAAACCGGGTGTTCCTGGGATTGCCCATGTTGGGGAAACATGACAATAGCTCTGAAGTATTTTGTTTCGATGGCATTAGTAAGCATGGAGTTCCTATGGGCCATCATGAGAACATTTTTATAAGAATCTTTACCCCATGGCTCCATTTATTGGGTGCCTCAGTGTGGAAATAAAAATGAGAGAAGAATCACTCAAATGCTTCTTTAATAAGGCCTTTCAAAGTAGGTCCTATGAAAAACCTTTCTCTTTTGAAAATGACTAAACAGGTTTTAATTTAGATTCGCTAATTTGCTTTTCTTCCCCCATATATGAATCTCTATTACATTCCTGCAAAATGCTTAAGCGTGTAATCTCCGTTTACTTACCGAGCAGAAAGGGCATCTCTTAGACCCTAATGGGTAGCCAGTCAAGTTTTAGACTTAAGTATGAAAATATTTACCTTGGGGATCTAAATTAAAGAGAGGGAGAACCTTAAAGTTCAGACCATCACCTTCTGTGTCTTGTCCAAAGGTGTGTAGAGAGCAGATTCTGGACAGTGCTGCCATTCAGTTCTGTGCCCGCAAAGTCTCCGCTCTTTCGGGAGACGTTCGCAACGCACTAGATGTTTGCAGGTGAGTTATGGCCCTGTGGGCTGCTTTTATTAAAAAAAAGAAATGCTCTTTAATTGTCTCATGTAACTCAACTGAATGTGGCTTAAGAGGCTCTATTCTGCCACTTTTTATGCTCAGAAAAGAGGACTTGTTTCTCAGTGGGGAGTTCTGCCTTTCTACCGTGTTAATGTCTGAAACATTACCAGTCCATTACCTACAGAGGGAGGAACAAATGAGATGTTGCTGGCACTCCCTGTGGTGATTATAGATTGGTTAATTACATTTGTATTAAAAAAGACTCCAGTTTACTTTTCCATTAGCTGATCTCAAGCAGGTTTATTTATGGACCTGAACCGTCTTTGCCTTTAGACATTTTTTCCCTCCCTTTGGTTTTTGTGAGCACCCCTTCCTTCGGTTGGGGGTCCCCACAGTTGTGCTCCAGACCTCTCTCCCTTCCCATCCCCCTGTCCCTCCTGCTGGGGAAAGCCTCTGTGCTGACTGATGAAATTCCTTCCTTCCCGGTAGGGACACTGGGTCCATTAAAATGATACTCACTGTGCTGGCCTGCTGGTCCTCCCTCCCCCTACTGCCACGCAGTAGGTCCAGGACTGGCTTACGGCTTCCTGTGGGCAAAGTAGTTTGGAGAGAGCAGTGGGAGAGTGCGCTCTTCCTGTTGCTAGATGGCATGGTCCTGGATGTGAAAGTTTTCCCTGGTCAGCAGACGCCCCCCCTTGGGTAAAGACTGCAGCTCTGAGCCACAGTCATGCAGACTGGCATGGTGTGGCCCACGCGCGTGCCGTGTATCTGTGCCTGAGGACTCCCCTTTCACGTCTGGGGTGGCTGTGTCTTGTCAGCTGCCCACACTCCACATTCTCTCGCCTACCCCAGACGTTTCCCCTCATCCAGGCGGTCGCTGCTTTCTCGGTGTGCTGGCCTGCGGGGCACCTGCAGGAGGGAACTTGGTAGTGCCGAAGTGCTCAGGTTCCCTGGTCTGTGACTTAGTTCAAGGCCACTGTGTCTCCTTTAGCTGAGACGTAACCTGGTTTTGTGTGGGGGTTTTAAAATGATAAAACATATTTTTTGTTAATATGTAGGTTTTCAAGTTTGGTGTGGTGTTTGGTTTGGCTCAGCCTAAATTAATTTTAGAAATATTTTTCACAGGAGAGCTATTGAAATTGTAGAGTCGGATGTCAAAAGCCAGACTATCCTCAAACCACTGTCTGAATGTAAGTAGTTTATCTCCTTCCTGTCTTCCTTTGTAGTGGAAGCTTAACTCTTCTGAGGAAAGAGCTAGAAAGGTGTAGTGGACATAGTTAGATCCATTTTTGTGTGTGTGTCTGTGGCCTCTTCTGTCGGCTTTATTTCCATTGTGCCTGCCAGTACTGTAGTCTGTGCGTTACTGGAAATGCGTTCCCCCCCGGGTATCACATAAATGGTGGGGGCAGAGTAAATTTTCTTTCCAAGCTCTAGAAATGAAAACTGTAAACAATAAGGTCTGATCAGCTTCTCTCTGGGCGCTTAGGTCGTGTGCAGTTCAGTTCTCAATACAGGGGAGAGCAGAGCCCGGTCAGTGACAGGCAGACCGTGAAAGAACCGAGTTCAGTTTGGAGTATCACAGGCCTTTAAAGCAGTCTAGCAGGGTGGAGATACAGAGGTGATAGGGCTGCAGTGACCGGCAGGCTGTTACAAAGATGCGAAGGTTCCTGGTCCTTCCCTCAGCCTTGTTCTCCTGGCTGTGGCAGTCATGAAATGGCCGTGAACTACGTGCCTCCTCCGTGAGGAATGTCCAGTGTTAATCTCTAGCAACGGGACTTGATTGTTTCTTCCTTCACTCCTGCACTGGTTGAAAACTTTTAAAATTGTTTCTAGCACCGTAGTTCCACAGAGAATACTTTCTATTTTTCGTTACCTTGTTAAGAGAAGGTTAATAAAAATACTTCAGAAGTAGCCAAACTTCGGATGACGGTGGGTAGGTGATAACGCCAGTGCATAGACTAGATGCCGGTTCTACTCGGCTTTTCAGAGTTTTCCTTCTTCCCCACTACCAGATAACATGTGTCATGGGTGTGTCAGTGACCTTCTTCCCCACTACCAGATAACATGCATCATGGGTGTGTCAGTGACCCTGTGAGCACCACCGGCACACACGTAGCTAAAAGAGGTTGTAAGTTCCTGGTATAAATTATTAAATTGATGTATTCCTGTCTTTTGACTTCTGGTATGTGTGACCAGCTTTCTTTATTTTTCTTTTTTCTTTTATTGATTCTAGACAGGGGAAGGGAGGGAGAAAGAGAAGGAGAAAAACATCCATTGGTAGCCTCTTGCATGTGCCCTGGCTGGGCACAGAACCTGCAACCCAGGCATGTGCCCTGACTGGGAATCGAACCCTTGACCTTTCGGTTTTCAGGATGACACCCAACCAACTGAGCCACACTGGCCAGAGCTGTGATTAGCTTTTCATGGCTCTAGAAAGCTGTGGGGAGACTGATTTGAACTATATACAGAATGGGGCAAAAGTAACTTTACAGTTGTTTGTGTAGAAAATAACATAGTAATTAATAAATAATAATACAAGAATAGCCCCTGCTGGTGTGGCTCAGTGGATTGAGCGTGGGCCTGCCAACCAAAGAGTCACTGGTTTGATTTTCCATCAGGGCACATGTCTGGGTTTAAGGCCAGGTCCCCAGTAGGGGGCATGTGAGAGGCAACCACACATTGATGTCTCTCTCCCTCTCCTTCTCCCTCCCTTCCCCTCTCTCTAAAAAATAAATAAATAAAATCTCTTTAAAAATACAGAAAAATTAGTAATAATACAAGAATAAACTGTAAACCTACTTTTGCCCCACCTTGTATATGAAGATACTTTCTAATAAGTGGCACTAGCCGGGCCTCTCTGACACATAGCAGGCTCCCAGCACTGAAGATACTCAAATGAAAGTTGGATAGACGACCACTTGTTGGGGCTGTTTCAGAGGGGACTCAGCCATGGGGATGGGAGCAAGAATAGGCCTCTGAGCTCCTTTCAACCTTAAGATTCTGCTACTCGATCTGTGATCTCCAGTTTCGCCCCCACCGTTAGTCCCCAGCAGCCTCCCGTTTGCTGTAATAAAATAGAAGCAAGTGACAACTGCACGTGATCTCGGGAAGTAACTTTAGGCAAAGGATGTTGCAGAGTGAGCCCCTCCTCTCCCCCTGTTCACCCGTCATCCAGACAATGAGGCCATAGTCCTCTGCAGCTTGTGGGCTGGCTTCCAGCCTCCGCCTCGGTGGAGCTATCTGCTGAGATATCCAGTGACGCTTTCTCCAGTGTTGCTCTGCTTCAGATCAGGGTGGGCAAGTGACCCAAACCTCACAGGTCATCTGCAGAGGCTGTCTTAGCCACGCATTTGGTTCAACATAGTACGTAGTTTTTCCAGCTTTTTTTCTTCCTTTCTCATTTACTGGGCATCTTTGCCGCCTTTGTTTCAAGATCCTGTTCTGCACCTTTGGTATTAGCCACTTTCAAGGCGGGATACAGTAGTTCTCTGGCCCTTATTCTTTCATGACGTGGACTTTTGTCTCTGAAGTGGTGCTCTACAGGGAGAAATGGCTCCCCATTCTGCCCAGAAGAGGGATAACCCTCCCTTTCGAGTCATCCCACATAGTTCTGGTCTCTTTCTGGGAATAGCACTGCCTGTCATACTTTCCTTTCTAGCTGCAGAGTGGGAACCTCCGCTTTGCCACTGCATGACTGCACTTGAATTTTCTTTGGCTAAAACTTAGTATCATCTGTCCCAATACACATAACATTTAAAAATCTAAGCCTGATTTATTTATTTTACAGGTAAATCATCCTCTGAGTCACTGGTTCCAAAGCGGGTCAGTCTTAGTCACATATCCCAAGTCATTTCAGAAGTTGATGGAAACAGAATGGCTTTGATCCAGGAGGGAGCACAAGATTCCTTCCCTGTCCAGCAGAAGATCTTGGTCTGCTCTTTGCTGCTCCTGACCCGGCAGTTGAAAAGCAAAGAGGTCACTCTGGGGAAGGTTAGTTGGGCGTGTCAGCAGGTGGAGCTGGGTTAGAGATGGGAATCTCCTTGGCCGGGCAGTTTTGTTGTTTGTTTGTTTTTTAGAGACAGGGGAGAAAGGAAGAGAAACATCAGTGTGAAATAGAAACATTAATTGGTTGCCTCTCACACGCCCCCAACTGGAGACCCAGCCCGCAAACCCAGGCTTGTGCCCTGACCAGGAATTGAACCAGAGACCCTTTGGTCTGCAGGCTGGTGCTCAGTCCACTGAGCCACAATAGCCAAAGGTGCAGATGTTTTCCAAAAGATGTATTATGCTCCAGCTGATATGAATTAAAAATGGATTTTAATAGCCATGGCTGGTGTAGCTCAGTAGATTGAGCATGGGCTGCAAACCAAAGGGTCGCTGGTTCAATTCCCAGTCAGGGCACATGCCTGGGTTGTGGGCCAGGTCCCCAGTGGGGGCTGTGTGAGAGGCAACCACACATTGATGTTTCTCTCTTTCTCCCTCCCTTTCCCTCTCTCTAAAAATAAATAAAATAAATCTTTTAAAGATGGATTTTAATAGTAAGAATAAATACTGATGCCATGTAAAAGGCAGCTGGCTTTATTTCCTTTGTGTTGTAGTTGAGAAGTTACCATTAATCTTCTCCCACTTCTGTCGTAATGAAATATATGCAGCCCCTTTCTTGCATTACAGTATAGGTTTTTGGCAATGTCTAAAGAATGCCTTTTCAAGAATTTTGTTGAAAAGAGGGAGAGTTTTGTACCAACTGACTCCCATTTTTTTTTTAAAGATTATAAGGTTACAAGAGCTAAGACCTAAAAGCAACATTCTTTTTCCCTTGTTTCCTTCCAGTTGTATGAAGCCTATAGTAAGGTCTGTCGCAAACAGCAGGTGGCAGCTGTGGACCAGTCAGAGTGTTTGTCACTTGCAGAGCTCTTGGAGGCCAGGTGCATTTTAGAATTAAAGAAAAACAAGGAAACCCGCTTCACAAAGGTACAACCAACTGCTTTTAACTGTCCTGTTTTAGAGAGCTTATTTTATTTAAGATTTTACTTATTTATTTTTCAGAGAAGGGAAGAGAGGGAGAAAGAGGGAGAGTAACGTTGATGTGCAAGAGATACATTGATTGGTTGCCTCTCACACGTTCCCAGCTGGGGGGCCAGCCTGCAACCCAGGCATGTGCCTGGACTGGGAATTGAACTGGCAACCTTTTGGTTTATGGGCCGGCACTCCATCCACTGAGCCACACCAGTCAGGGCTGGAGAGCTTATGGCTTATGTTTTGTTAAAGTAAAGAATTTAAGCCCTGGCTGGTGTAGCTCAGTGGATTGAACACTGGCCTCCGAACCACACAATCGCGGTTCAATTCCCAGTCAGGGCACATGCCTGGGTTGCAGGCCAGTTCCCAGCAGGGGATACATGAGAAGCAACCGTACATTGATGTTTCTCTCCCTCTCTCTTTCCCTTCCCCTCTAAATATAAATAAATAAAATATTTTTTAAAACAGAATTTAAAATGACCTCCATTAGACAGTTTGTTTTTTGTTAGGCAGGGTCTAAGATCTGTGAGGATGGGGCTGCAGCATGAATCAGGGTTTTGGTAGGCCACTGAAGAAGCAGTGTTGAACTTGCTTGCCTCTTGGGAGAAAAGCTCAATATGGCAGATTTTTCATGGAATAAAAACTTTGCTTATGTGAGTTCTCCCCTCTAAAATGCTTTTTTTCTCCTTCTTTCCAGGTGTCTCTGAAGATTGAAGAGAAGGAAATAGAGCACGCTCTGAAAGACAAAACTTTAGTTGGCAATATCTTAGCTACCGGATTGCCTTAAATTCTTTTATTCTGTAACTAATACATGACCTGAAAGTATCCAGTTGGTACTTAAAGAGCTATAAAGTCTTCATTTTAGTACTTTATGTATTCAAATCTGAAAACAAATACTACTTACTTTTACTTGAGAATGATCAATTTTAATTGATAGATTCATGAATATTTGCACAGAATAAAACATCTTTGGGTCTTACTATTTTTATGCATTAAAAATTACCAAGTAGACCCTTTTAAGTTACACTTACTACCTGAACACACCAGCAGGACACAGATTTGCACTGTGAGCTGTGCGTGTGCGCCTGTTTCCACAGGCCGGTGCATTTGAAGGACTGTGAGGACTGGAATCAGGAGAATGGGAAAGGGCGGCCGAGGAAAAGAAGCAAGTCTGTGTGGAGATTTGGAGGACACTTTGTGGTTGCGGGATTTCTTTTTTGGAGTGTCCTGTGTTCACGTTGCAGATGCTCCCACGCTGTGACATCTTAGAGACTCGCTGAGTTTCTTAGGCACTCCTGGGGGAGTGGGGTAGTCTGGAGAACGGGACGCTGCAGACTGAATACCTTCATTCAAGTTGCATTCTTGGTCTTTTCGAGCGATCACGTTTCCAGAGAGCTCCAACTTCCAGAAGGTGATGTGAAAATTCCTCCCACAGTCTGGCTGCCCTCACATGAAGCTACTTATCTCAAGATGCCTTAGTTTGGGCTTGGCTTTTTTACCTAATCTCCTATTTTTCTGGTCTTGTGAAATAAATTGGTTCATATGGTTACTCAAAGTCTCCCCTTTTCTGGGTTTGGTTTCTAGTGGCATAAAAACGGCAATTCGTGATGGGGACACCAGAGGGCGCTGTGACAACACTGACTGCCTTGAAAGTGCCGGGGCAGTTTTTCGGGAAGGGGGAAACCAGTCTGATGCATCTGGGAGATGGCTGTACTTTTGTAACTTAAGCAAATTCTTGGAATGCAAACTGTATGTGATATGAATGGTCTGAGACCATTCATATCAGTGACCAAGTCTGCTCTCCAAGCTCTTCTGCTTCCTCCTACCTTTCTGACATGAACTTGAGTTTGGGAACTTGATATGTGTGCAAATGATCTGTTGGCCACTGTTTCATTCACGCTGCCCACTGTATCCTTGCAATGTGATCTGGGCTGCAGCAGGTGGTATGGGATAGAAGAAGGGCAGGCAGAGAGAGCCCTCGGAAATGAACACTACCCACGGGTGTGTGGCAGAGCACACTCTACAGACCGGACTCTGAATGTCGTTTTCGCGCTCCTCTGGCAGAGAAGTCATTCCGTCTGGTGGTGGTTTGCGAGTGGAGAACACAGTTCTGTACGCAGAAGCCTGGGAAGTGTCCGGGGCTGTGAGGGTTAACCAGCATAATTGCAAAGATTGTCCGAAGGCTGATGGAAAGCAGAGACTGAAGGGGATTGAGAACAGATGCGAGGCTTGATTTAAATTACATTTTATTGGATGCTGCAGCCTTAAGAGACGTGACTGCTTTACAGTTTGTTTCCACACTGTGGGCAGCTGCTGTCTGTTCTGTGTCCACAGTAGGATCCTGCCCAAAAGGGAGCAGCCTCCCCACCTCGTCGCATTTGAGGCTTGGCGCCTTCCTCTCCACTGTAGGGCTTGAGTCAGGAACAGGGCTTGACTCGCTATGGGGCTGCTGTGTATCCTCCGTGGCTCTGAGCCAAGATTGCCTTTGCGGATTCGAAGGGGCCAAGTTTCTTTCCCCTCTACCTCCTTTCTCTCCCTTTCCCCTGGTATTTGGAAATAGGGTTTCCTGTGTACTGGTTTGTTAGTTTCTTTTCCTTAGGTTCTCCCCCCCACTGTCAGTTTCTAGGTCATTGCTGCTCTTAAGACTTCAGCAATTGGAACAGGGTTGGTTCTGTCAATGATGCGTGAAGCCGACCTAGAGTCCCCGCTTGGCTTCCGCTGCCCTTGGGGGAGCGAGAGCTGATGTATGTTTGTCAGTGAAGTCTTAGTGTAATTCAGACAGCCAGGGAGCAGATTGAGAGGAGGAGGAAAGTCCTTTTCTTGCTGGCTTTTCTCACCGAGGCTGAGAGCTGTGGGAAGGAGTGGGATTTTTAGTGGGATGGGATGGGCTCGTGGTTACTGGTTTTTGCCAGGATCAGAGGCCGTTTCACACGGAGCAGTGGCAAAGATGCTGACCTACATTCTCCCTCCTGAAGGTGGTGGGGTGTGTGTCTATATCCTGGTTTACTTATTTATGTTTCTTCAAAGAAGCAGATTAAGCTTCCACGGAGTGTTGTTGGGTATCGCAATGGAAAGAACATAGACACAATAAAATCGGTGCGAATTTGAGCCCCAGAGCTGCCACTGATATTTCTGGCTCAAGGAAGACTGGCTTGCGGCTAGGGAACTGGCAGAGGCGTGTGAAGTCCGAGCCGCCCAGAGATCGGGAAAGTGGGCAGAGGCTCTTCTCTCTCCTGCCACCCACTGTTGCTCCCCGCCTTTAATAAGCATCCTTTTAAGATACATGAGTAAGAACGTGGAAGTAGGAATGAGACAGACTTGGAGATTTTTAAAAAATATCTATAGAGAGGTGTCACCTTGACCACTCAGGGAGACCAAAAGAGAGCAAGCTTGAGATTTCATTTACATTTGTGTCCGTCCCCAGCACTTAGTGCCTGGTACCAGGTAGGTATTGAGTAGACGTTGAATGGACAGGTAAATAAACCAAGTAAGATGCTGCCTTTCCTAAACATCACTGATGCCTTAGCCCAGAGGTGGAGCAGGCCCCCTGGGAAAAGAAGGGTGCTTCATCTTACAAAGTGGGTCTTGGCACAGTGGTGGAAGTTTATTGGCCTCACAGATGCGTTCCAATCACTCCCTCTGATGTAGTGGTATTTTGCTCCAGGCAACTTCCATGTTGCTCCTTGGAGGCCTTGGCTGAGGAGAGAGTCCTCCCGACAGGCTGGGAGGAGGGGCGCCTGCCGGGTGCTTACCTGGGCCAGCAGCTCTGCCTCTGGCTGGCAAGGGATTAAGGAAGAACCCACCTTTGATATCCCACTTTTTAACTTCTGGGGAAAGGTGTAACCTTAGGTTCTTCCCAAAAAAGTGTCCTCTAAGGCGTTCGCTTTTAAGCTAAACTTAGCGGCGGGTCTCCCTCTTCTCCGGAAAGGCTCACTTCGCTCTGCAGAGGGAGAGAGACGGTGCCCTCCGGTCTTGCCTCGATTGTCAGCCCCAGCCCCAAGGCACTGGCAGAAGAACTAATGGGGTGCGAGGGGCCTGGGTACCGAGGGCTGTGTGAAGACGGGCAAAAGGAGAGACCTAGCTCCTTTTTTAAGAAGCTCTAATTGAGTTCTGAATCAGCCTCGCTGCCTTTGATCCCACCTCTTTTTCCCACACTGCCTGAAAGCGCTGGATCAGCACTCTACACCCAGGGTGCGCCGGCTCCCCGCGCCCGCCCCCCGCCCCTGATGCTCTGCCGCCGCCATCCTCCGCTTGTCTCCTTCAGTTAAGATAATGAAGATGCTGAGAGATAAAATGTGTGTTTAATAAGGGTGGGGGTGGGGAGGCAGAAAGGGGCAGCCAGGGCCTTCCCTCGTTTGGGGCCTCGCCAAGACTGGAGCTGAAAGCAAAGCTAGAGTAAGCCTTGGCCCCAGGGTGCGGGGGTTTCTGGGCCTCCATCCAGCTGACTTCACTGCCTGCTGTTTGCCCTAAATTCCCCCACCTCCACCCTCTCACCCCCACGCTCCTTTCTTTTCTCTCCGCTTGCTCCCGGTGGGAAAAGGGAGCCTTGCTTCAACTTTATTTTCAGCTGGTAACGTGGCCTCCGGTGTGGTGTCCCCCCAGCCCAGAGTCAGCTGCAAGGTCGGGCTAGGGCAGCCCCCTCTAGCCTGAGCCTGGAGAAGCTGTGGGCTCACAGTGTGGGGTGAGAAAAGCTGGCGTTAATGAAGACCAGCTGCCAGTCTGGGCTGTGCCTGCAGTTAGCTGGAGGCCAGGCTCTGGTGGCGGGTAGAGAGGTACGAGGGTGCGTGACCTCCATCCTGGGCACAAGGATATCCTGTGGCAGCTGAGGCATGTGCTCTCCGGGCTTAGCTCTATCCTTAGCTTGCAAGAGAGGTGTCTGTTCCCCTCTTCCCCTACTCCTCCCCTTCCCAAATAACACTCAGCCCTTATTGAGCTTTATAACTGTAGTGGTGGCCCAGCTGAGATCTGAGGATCTCCAGGCTCTTTTGTAAACACTCATTAACTCCCTGGGAAGAGCCGAGAGCCCCGTTTAACAGCTGGGGGAGAACTGAGGCACATCAGGGTGAAAGGCCTGACCTGAGCTCACCCGACCGCGGGCTCCACCCTAGGGCCTTCTGCCCTGATCATCTAGCTCCTTTCCCCAGTTCTTCCTGCAAGACACAGAGGAGGCAGAGGACTGCCGCCGCCCTCGCCTTCTCCGGAGAGGCCGTGCTCTCCCCCTTCCCTCATTTCTGTCTCTGACTTTGCCTGGCCCTTCACCCCATGACATTTCCCCAACTCTGCTGCTGGGGCTGAGTGCAACTCTCCTTGCAAAACGTTCTTAATCCAGCCCTCCGAAGACTCACTCCCCAGCCACCTCTTCCTGGTCCACCAGGCCCAGCAAACCTGAGTTCTCCCTTCCGAGCTACTGAGAAGATCAGCTATCCTAAGCTGGGTCTGTAACCTTGAAATTGATGTAATTGCGTTCAGAGGCCCTTCTGCCCCCTATATTTATCCCAAATGGTACCTGGGGAAATAATCTCTCTAACGTATTCATTCTGGAAAAGGTTCAGGATCCTATTAAGGACAGGGGAGGGGCACTACTTGACTCCTAGGAGCTGCATCTCGTTCTACTGCCAACTGTCTCCTGGTGGTGGATGTAGTAGCAGGAGCCCAGCCCCACCTGCTCGTACTCTGACCTGTGTGCGCCTATCTGCACATCACAACACACTCCCAGGTACCCCTCAGTCTAAGAATATAAAACTACCGGTTTCCGCCCTGGCTGGTGTAGCTCAGTGGGTTGAGCACAGGCCTGCGAACCAGAGGATGGCTGTTCGATTCCCAGTCAGGGCACATGCCTGGGTTGCAGGCCGGTTCCCTGCAGGCCAATTCCCAGCAGGGGACGCACGAAAGGCAACCATACATTGATGTTTCTCTCCCTCTCTCCTTCCCCTCTAAAGATAAATAAATAAATAAAATCTTTAAAAAAATAATAAAACTATCGGTTTCCGACTACCAACAAGTCATGCTGTCCTTTTTACTCGCTGGAAATTAATCCCCCGCCTTGGGGTGGCCTCTGAGGCCTTTAGGAATAGGGAGAGGGGTGCTAAATCTATGGAGGGTTGTGGAAGTGAAGGCTTCTCCAGAATGTCCCTTTCCCCAAATTCTCAATGACTGAGCCGCGGAGGAGGAGGAGAGGGGTAAGGAAACTGGTCAAGCTCATCTTCAGCACCAAAGCCCAAATTCATTTTCTCAGAGCAGGCAGGAAGAAGTCTCTCTTTTCTCCTGTCTCATCCTCAGCTGAAGTCATCCATGTGCTGTGTGTTTGAGACGGGACTTTTCCTGGCCCCAGCCCATGACTCAGACCCCCGTCTTTCTCCCAGTGGGTTCTTCCTTCCCCGTTAGTTCTCAGCACTGCACCCGCTGACCCAGTCCGGGCTGGTGGAAGAGGGCGGGAGAGCCAATGGCTGCAGAGTGGGCTTTAGGACCCAGCGGAAACGCGTGCCTCTTGCAGCAGTCTAACCCAGAAGCAGGGGGAATCCTGAATCGAGCTAAGAGGGCTTCCCCGGTTCTCCTGGGAACCCCGTTGCCCCCCTGCCAGCACACACCTGAGCAGGTAGGACCACGCACACCCCTTCCCCATTCCCCCTTGGTCGCCTTCCGCCTCGCCTCTCCTCTTCTGATCCGGCGGTTCCCTCCTGCCTGTCAGGCTTTCCCATCCCTCCTCCCCCACTGCTCACTGTAGTCCTGCGAGGTGGGAGCCTGGGAACAGTGGGGTGTCTGAACCTCAGAGCCCCTCCAGCGCCCTTCCTGCACTTCCCCGAGCAGTCCGCTCTCTGGCTAAAAATGGAAATTGGAGGGAAGGACTGCCCAGGCCCCACGCCCTTGCACCTTCCTTTGCAGTGTTGCCCAATACCCCTTCCCCCACCCCACCTCGACGGGGGACTTGGTGGCCCTGGGGTGATAGAGGGCGGAGGGAGCCGCAGCGGGACGGGAGCTCCCTGGGGATCTCTGTCTCGCTTCCTCCGTGCCGCCCAGCCCCAGGAGCTCAAGACTTTGCCCCCGCTCCCTGCTCACCTTGGAGAAGTAACGTCTCCTTCCAGGCACATCTCACATTTGGGTGGCCGGAGGCTCTGCTGGAGCGTGTAGAGGTTGTGTGTGTGCGTGTGGGGGGGTGACCTATCCTCTAAGGAAAGTTCTTTCAGCTTAGAGCCCCATCCCTGCCGAGACCTAGTGCAAAGATTCCCCCAACCACCGCGTGTGCGTGTGCGTGTGAGTGTGCGTGTGCACACCATGCGGTTTGGTTGTAAGATCTATAAGCTTTGGCTAGAGGTGGCTGAGTGCTCCCCTGGGGAGAGATCCCGGAGTGTGGCCCGGGCCAGAACAGGCTCAGCCCAGATGGCTGGGGAAGGGGGTGTGGACCAGATCAGGGAGGCCACCCAGCCTCGCCAGCTCCCTGGGCTACTGGGCTGTCACCCGGCTCCTGGTATTACCCTTGAAGCTTCTTCCCTCCTGCGGGATTCCTGGAAGCAGGGCTGCAAGGCGCCTACTGATGACAGTGGCTTATTCTTCCCTCCAGTATGGATTCTGTTCTCCAAAGGTCTAGGGCATCTCGTTCAGCAGGGGGTATGACTTGTCTGTGTGTGTGTGTACCTTGCTTCTGGGCATAGTAGCTGGGGTGATGGGAGAGCCTGGTCACACTTCGAGGGAACCCCTCTGGGTGCTGGGGGGGAGTGGCATGTCCTCCATACATTCACGTGTGGGGTGCACTCTACATTCCTCCATGGCTCCCTGAATTCCCTACGGGTTGGTTTTGGAGAAATGGGCGGATACAGATTTAGTTCTGCTTCTTGACTCAGAAAGAAAAGTAGCGATTCTGAGTGTGAGCCGTGAACTGAGAATCAGAGGCCTGGATCTGAGACCTGGCCGTTTCAATGTGCTCACGCATATGTTAGTTTCTTCCCCCGCGAATTCGGCTATCAGTAATGAGCCCACTTGCCTGATAGGATACCGGGCCAAGACCCCATGAGACAATTTGTCATAAATCTCAGTGAAAATGGTAGTTATGGCCAGGAGAATTTTAGGATGGGATTCTCTCCCTGAATCTAGGTCAGTCTCTGCCTTCAGCATCCTTCCCCCATCCTTGCCCATCTGCGGGATGGAGGAACCAGGCAGAGCTGTTCCCCCAGGGGCTGCAGAATCCCGCTAACGCACACGGCAGCTGTTGCCAGAGAGCCTGTGGTCGGAAGGCAGAGATTCTCCACCAGACTTTCCTTCCTTGGGCTCCACACCTTCTCCCCTGAGTCCTGTCTCTGCCCTTCTTCTGCCATTCCTGCTCCTTGTCCTTGTCCCTGTCTCTCTCCTGCCCAGTGGCCTCCTTGTCCGGCTCACTGGACAGGAGACCTAATCAGATTCGACAGCTGAGATATGTGTGGCGGCTGAGAGCGGGCGGGAGGGAAGCCAGTGGGAGGATGGCATGAGGGCTGCCCCTGGCACCGCCCGGGCCTCCCGGGCACCACCTTGTGCCTGCTGACTCCTGGCTTGGCTTGGTCCCCCGGGGAGGGGTACGAGGGGAAGCTCAGGAACAAAGGGGCTGGGGTCTAGAGCTTAGGGGAGGGGAGAAACACTCCTCTTTGGTATTCGGTGGCCTGAGTGCCACTATCTCTGACTCTGACAGGGAAGGGAGGACAGCAGGCGAGAGCCAGGCAGGCCCTTCCCTTCCCTAGTCCCATGACCCCACTTTCTTCTCTCTTCTTGTTCAGAAAAGTGTTCACTTTCCCACCCAGCACCTTGGGCCGGTTGCTCCTTATGGGTCACATCTGGGAGCTGCTGGGGGCATCATGCGTGCGCCTCACTTGGGGCGGGCAAGGTGCCCCTCCCCGAGGTGTCTCGCTCTCGGGGCCAGGCGCCAGGACTCCTGGGTTCCCTGCCTGCCTCGTGGTGCAGGGCTGCCCTGCAGGCTGTGGGAGAGTCGCCAAGCTGGTTTGCTTCCTCTTGTGTGGGAAGGGCCATCTCCCAGGGCGGGGAGGTGTCAGGAATCCCAGGTGGGACGGGGTGGGGGCACTGTCGTCCCTGGCTCATGGCAGGACTCCTCCCTCCCCGTCTCTGACTTAGCTTGGCGGCTGTTTGGGCCTTCCCTAGCCTCCAGGCTTCCCTCTTCCCATGCGGGTAGCCAAGATCTTCTGCTACCCTTTTTAGCTTATTTCCTAGGGTCTCTGGGGGTGGCTGTTGAATCCCCTATATCTCCTCCCATACATTTTCGGGGAGCAGGGGATTAGAATAATTGAGGCTGGGGCACTATTTTGTCTTCCCTCCCGCTCGGCCAGGATGAAGGAAACCGGGACAGACTTCCCCACACCAATTCCCTCTGCCCTCAAAAGACCAGGCGGCAGAGCCAGACCCTGCCCTCTTGGTGCCCACAATGTGGTTGGCACTGATTTGTCAGAAATTGGGAAGGTTTCCCTGCAGACCGCTTGCCTCCTCTCTTTTCCTCTCGCCCGGCTGGGACAGCTCTGTGATTGTAGGCACTTATGGGCAGGCCTCTCCCTTAGGGGAGGGGTGTGGGATGCCCCCGAGATGGCCAACTTGGCGCTGCTCCTGGGCTGGAGTGCTGGACATGGCTCCGAGCTGGGAGCGTGTGGGGGAGAGCAGGACATGGGCCTCTCTGCCCCCCTCGTTTCCTGCTCTTTGGGCAGCTGTGGGCGAGAAAGGCTGCAGGGACTATTTTTAGTCAGTCTGTCCCCTGGCAGGAGGGACGTGCAGAAAAGCACGGGGAAGGCAGAGGGTCTGGCCAAGGTGAGGGTAATGAGGCAGGCTGGGGCCTAAGGAAGGGCCAGAAGGGCAGCAGATAGAGCAAGGAGGCACTCTGGGCAGGTGTGGGATCTTGGGGAGAGGGTCCTGGCCCAGGTGCCTGGGCTGGGATGGGTGGGGGTGTCTGGGGACCCCTTAGGGTGTCTGTCTCTCCAACAAGGGCCGGACTTTGAGAGAGAAGGGGCTTTAGAGGCCGTCTAGACAGTCCCCTTACAGAGGGGGTAACTGAGGCCCAGCGAGGAGCTGTGACTTACCCCAGGACATCCAACTAGTTGTTGGCTGCCCAGGCCCCTTGCACTGGTGTTCTGTCGTCACGGTCCCCTTGCCACACCTGTTTGTGCCTAACTCCCTCACCGCAGCAAGGGGGACCCTGGGCGGGGGCCTGGTCTGTCTCCCTCTCTGCTGGTTTGTGCAGGGTCTCTGGTAAACCCCAGCTCGGTTTGTTTGTGCGTCTCCACCATGCGGACAGAGTCTGCGTCCGGGCTGGAAGGAGGTCAGGGCTGGGGTTTGTTTAGGTGGCCTGTGGCCGCTGGTGTGAACAGGGTGCTGGGCAGGTTCCAACAAGCGCACAGGCTGGCGAGCTGTGGGGCTTGGAGACAATTTAGAGAAGGAGCCTCCCGTCTGACTCCGTTTCAGAGCCCCGGGGAGGGCGGGGCATTTGCCCATGGTGGTGGGATGGGCTGGGGACAGACCGAGGACTAGGATCTTGGTGTGGGTTTGTGGGCTCTCTGGTCCCCTTTGGGAGCCCCCATCCTCACGCGCCTGGGTCTTGGTGGTGGTTTGCTAATCCTATCAAGGGAGGAAGGGAGCAGGCTGAGGAGCAGGGAGGTTGTCCCAGGCCTGGAACCCCCAGGTGGAAGCGAGAACTCCTCAGAGGCCCAGAGGCAGGGCAGCTGGTAGGGTGCTGGGGGCAGAAAGGTCAGTGGAGAGCTACGGTTCCTCAGGATTCCTGGGGCCACCGTGTGGCACAGCTGCAGGAGGAGCCATTCTACAGACTGGTGTCAGTGGCGCCCTCTGGAGTTGTTCGGGGCTCCGCCTGTGTAGCCAGATTTGGCTCTTTGGCCCCCACCATTTTTCTTCGAATTAGCTTCGGATCCAGCTGGCAGGAAGTGTTCTGGATGGACCTTAATCGACACCCATTCCCCCACCCCGCCTCTGCCACTCAGCGTCTCCTATTCCTCGGCGGCTCCCCCCCACCCCCCAAAGCCTGTCTCCGTGGGCCACAAACGGTGGCAAAAGAGCCCTTCCCCCTCTTTCCACACCGTTTCTGTCTCTGGGGGGCTGATTTATCATGCTGCCCCCATCAGGCCTGCTGCAGTGCGTGAGAAATCAATAGCGCAAATGGATTGAGGTTGTTCAGCCTGTCGACGCCCCTTGGGCCCCATCTGCTCTCCTGGGACTTGGGGAGTTACTCCGTCCCCTTCCGGCTCCACGAACGCACAGAAGACACACACCTCGTGGTGGCTGCCGCCAGAGCCCTGCGCGGGAATGAGTCTTTCAGTCCGTCTTTCTCCTGTCTCTGTCTTGATCTCTTTCTCTCCTGAACTGGGCTGGTCTTAGCATGACAAATACTCCTGAACGTTTCTTTTCTAGCTTGGGTGGAGCGAGGGTGGAGGGGCTTTGAGGGCAGTCGGCTGCCAGCCAGAGGTGGGAGGGAAGCAGGTGGGTGAGGAAGACTGTGCCCAGAGAGGAGCACTAGCTGGGGAAGGGATTGGGTGACAGCCCACCCCGACAGCCTCTGGTAACTCAATCCCTGCACCCCACCCTCCCGATTCCCCTCCTGCTCAACAACTTCAGCAGCTGCTGGCAGAGGCAGGGCTGGCAGAAGCGTGTATGAGTGCGTGTGTATGGAGGGGGCTGGGGGGGAGGGGCTGTGGGGGCAGGAGGTGCTGCCAGGACATGTTAAAGGAGACTCATGGCCCGGGTACAACTTGGGTGGCAGGAGGCGGGAGGGCTGGTGGGAGAGTGGGTGGTGATGATGGGCAGGGGCAGGCTGTTGAGGGGGGCGCTCGGGACAGCCCAGGGGTCTCACAACACTTGCCTGCACTGGAGCAGGGCCTGGTGTGGTAGGGGTGGGCACGGTGAGGGGCAGGGGCGCCCACAGCCATGACTCACCTTGGGATGCCTGTTCTTCGCCAGGGGGCGCATGTAACCATGAAGGACACGGCCTGTCCCTGTCCTCAGTCCCCAGGCTGTGCCTGCTGGGCATCACAGTCTGGGTGACTAAGTCACTTCTGTCCTGGGGCTGGCAAAGTGCCAGGCTCAGCTCTTCTCGGTAGGTGAGTCATTGCCCTGGCATCTCCCCCGGATGCAGCTGAGTCACCCGGCTGCGCCTGCTGGGCAGGTGGGCACTGTGCTTGGGGCGGGGCTGGGGGGCCCTGTGTGTCGGCTCCGTGCCTTCTCTGATCTTTCTCTGGTGTGCCCTGGCCCCAGACCTAGACCTGCAGAGCCAGGCAAGGAGGGCATTTCTCCCGTGTGCTCCGCTGTGGAGATGAAGGAAGAGGTGCTGCCTGGGAACAGACTGGAGTCAAAGGGGGCGAGTTGAGGAGGCGACTATGGCTTTGAATCTTAGCTCTGCCACTGACAAATGACCTTGGGCAAGACAATGTCTTTTTGAGCCTCAGGTTCCTCCTCTGTACGAGGGAACCAGGAGTCCTACCCCAGAACACCCTTCTGGATGGGAGAATTGAATGGGGTGGGGCCATGAGGATGCGTAAGGGAGGAGCTCCTCTGGGGAGGAGCTGGGAGGCTGGGGAGGGGAAGAGGCGTCACCTGAAGCCGGTTGCAGTTCCAGCAGACATCTCCCACCCCACCTGCATCCAGGTGGTCTTGGCAGACTCTATTCAGGTGGCCAATGATGCAGTTCTCTAGGAGCTCCCCCGAGGCCTGTGAGGGAGGCCTTGTTTTGTCAGAAGTGTGGGCCTTCCTGGGGTGTCTCGGAGCTATTTTGTATCTCCTTCGACTGCTTTGACTGCTGTGGGTTGCCTCTGGCCTTGCACAGTCAGGGCTCTCGGGTTTCCCAGGAGGATCCCTGTCTTGGGAAACAAGGGGCTCAGGCTTCTCCGGCGGCCCTTCTTCTGTGTGCTGGGTAGGGCGGAAGGGTGGGTGCCCAGGAGTGTCTTTCCTAAAGAGTGAGGAGCCCCCAGGCCCGTGGCACACACACCCCCAGCCGCCATCATCTCCCCTCCTGCATTAGGGTCCCTGGAGGATGGTGGGTAGGAGTCTGGTTGTGGCCCCAGCACAGCTGGAATGCAGCTGCTGCTGCAGATTGGACTCCTGGCCTCCCACCTGGGACCTCTCCTGCCTCCTGGAGTCAAGCCTGGGGAGGGCTAGGTATCTGGAGAGGCAGCACTGGGTACCTGGGCAGGAGGGAGTGCACTGAAGGTGCGCAGGCTGTGTGCGTGTTCACACTGAAGCCAGTCTTACATGCATGTGTGTCTGACTCCCCATGGCAAGCAGGTTTGTGGGTGCCTGCATTTCTTCCTTCGTCTGCACACAGGTCTGCTGCTATGTCTGTTTAGGAGTGTGCCTCACCCTCTGCTTCATGTCCTTGTGTGTCCACAAATGCCTGTCTTGCATGTGCTTGTTCTGTGTGCTTATGGATGTACATACATGGGTGCCCAGGGCATGCAGGGGTGTACATATGTGTGCTCTGAAAGTGCACGTGGGTGTCCTGAGTTTGCATTTGTACACCTGACTCTCAGCATACCTGATGCCATGTGCCGGCAGGTATATGTGAAGGCCACCCTCGGTGGAAGGCAGTGTACCTGCGATTATGCACACTTGCATTTTTGTGTTCATGATCTTTCCCCTCTGGCCTCAGCTGGAAGGAAGACTGGTGGAATCTAGGCCAGGGGCAGCTTGTGCGATCTGGGGGTGGCTGACGCCGCGTCCCTTCCCAGGCTGGTCCCTCACCAGGGCGGTGCCCCTGGTTGCTCGGCAGAGCTCAGGTTGAAGGCCTTTGGGGGGCTCGGGGGAGAAGGGGTTAAGCGTTGGCGTCCACATCTGGGAGCCATTGGCGCATTCCTGCTGGCTGAGCGCATGTTTGCGGATGGATCTGGACAGGACAGGGCGGGAGAGGCTGGGCAGGCGGTTCACACCGGCGGACGGAAATCCAGACAGGAGCGGGAGACAGCCGGGCCCAGCGGGCGGGAAGGGGCCTGGGGAAGCGCTGCCAGGCGCTGTCCGGGCACCTTACCCCTGTGCCAGACCTCAGAGCAGAGCATCCCGCAGACCCGGCTTGTCTTACCTTTCCAAGGTTGAGGGCCAAAGCTGGGGAGAGACAATCAGATACCTCAAGTCTAGACCTGGCTGTGTAACCAAAGCGACAGTGGACAAAACCTCATGTCCGCTCCTGGCCTTCGGGTTCTTCTATCTGTAAAGCGGGGCGGGGGGGGGGGGGGGGGGGGNGGGGTGGGGGGGCGCGGGACCCGTCGGTTTGGGAGCTCTGCCAGGCAGGCCAGTCTTCTGGGCTGGAGGCTTGGGAGCGTGGCACTTCCCCTTCCAGTGGGAAGTTCTGTGGGGGCACTTGTGGCCAGTTCTCTAACTGGCAAGGGGGTGTTCCCTTGTGATTCCACCCTGTCCCCCAGACTGCTAGAGATGGGGACATGACCCTCTCAAACTGGAGCCGCAGGCTGGGAGGGGGTATGCAGCTGTGTTGGGGACTGGGGTCTTGAAGATGGAGAGGGATTCAGACCCTGCCCCACTGGAACAAGAAGGCAAGCGTTGCCCTGGGGGGGTGTGGCTCTGTTGGGTGGAGTGCCATCCGGAAGGGTCGAGGGGGTTCTATTCCCAGGTTGTGGGTTCGGGGCAACCAATCGATGATTCTTCTTTCTCTCTAAAAGAAACAATGAAAGAAAATGACCTGGGTAAGAATTAAAAAGAAAGAGAGAGAGAGAACACTCAGGCTTCATTGGCTCCTCTAGCCTGGGCCAGGAGAGAGAAGCTTGAGTCCAGGAGAGTTCTCTAGAATGGAGGGATGCTCCCGGGTGCCCCCTGCTTAGCTCTTGGAAGATCCAAGAATCGCTGCTCTTTTAGGGGAGGGCTACGGGGGTGGGGGGCTGCTGAGGGCTTGAGGAGGGCCAGAGTTCCCCCAACCTACAACCCATTCGAGCTGGAGAAGTTTGGGGGGAAAGACGAGAGAGGAGTGTACTTGAGGGACGTCTACCTACTTTGGTTCTCCTTTTTTGCAGATGAGAAAATTAAGATTCAAAGAGAGGAACCGACTTGCTTAAGGTCACACAGCTCTCAGCTCCAAATGGTCCCTGGAAGAGAATTATAATTATGGGAGTCAGGGGCTTGACAGCTGGGGCTGGAGACACTATTCACTTCCACATCACATTGCATCTTCTCAGGTTTAAATGTGTGTGTGTGTGTGTGTGTGTGTGTTGTGGGGGGGTTTTGGGGGGGAGGGAGTGTGATACCACACACTGCAGTCCTTTCTCCACCTAGCTCTTTCCCCAGTCTTCCTGCAGAACTTCAGCTCCTCGCTCTGAAGCTCTCCTTTTGGGGCAGAGGGAGGGATTCTCACAGATTCCCACGGTCCAGCCTCCAGCTAGGCGCGGCTCCTTTAAGACTCTCCCAGCTCCAGGTCTACTAAGGAGAGTGGGGTGGAGTGTGATGCTGTGGGTCCGCCCCTGCCTGGTGATTGGTTGGTGGGCGGGTGGGGGCGGTCCTTAGGGAGAGGGCCTCCCCCAGCTCCGTACCCTCCGCCCCCCCAAGTCTGGGGCTCAGGGTAAAGTTTCAGCCTCCGCACGTGACTCGCCATGGCCGCTGCCTTCGGCCCGCGCAGCTGAGCCACGGCGGTCCCTCGGACGGTTTCTCTCCCGGGATCTCTTGCCCCTGACGCCGAGTAAAACCAAGGCAAAGGGTCAGGACCAACGCGGCGCCTGGAAGGATTGCATCCCCCCGCTGCGAGGTAACCTCTACCGCGGGGATTTTGGAAGAGCCCCGGGCTCCGGTAGGCATCGGGGCGCCTTGCTCTGCTCCTGATAGGAGCTGCCGGTGCGGACCCGGTGCTGGGCGGATTCCCAGGGAAACCCGGGGTTTCCTGGGCTTCCCAACCCGCTGATGCCGTGCCCAGGGTGGGGGAGCCCCGTCTGTGCGCCTGTCTTCGCCCGTGTCATCGCGCGCGCAGCCGGGAGGAGTCTGGGGCAGTCTGCCGCGCGCCGGAGCTGTGGTAGAACCACTGCTGGGAACTCTTGCTCTCTCACTCTTTTCTCCTCAGAAACTAACAAAACAAAAAGACTTTCAAACCTGTTTGGGGAGAGATCGGATGCCCAACGGACTAGCCCCCTCCTTCTCTCCCTCCTGTTATCTGAGCCGCCCTGTGGTTTGGGGAGAATCAGCCTGGGGGCCCACCCCCACCACAGGCAGCCGGCTTGGGGGGCGGGGCCCGCTCAGCTGGTGTCCCCCGTGGAGTGAGGGGAGCAGTCAGAATTGGGTGCGGGAACCAGGGCAGTCGGGGGAGGGTTGTCTCGGGGTCTGGTGCTACCGTGGGGTTGTAGAAGCTCTTTGGGTGAGAGGAGGATGTAATCGATTGGTCGTCTTTTCTCTGCTGAGGGTGCCTGGGACCTGGTACCACCCACGAGGCGGGGAAGCTGTTAGCCAGATGTGTTTCTGGGAGGGGGCACTGGGAAATCGGCTTGGCTATGCCCCCTCTTCTCTCTAGGCACTGCCCTATAGTCTGGCTGCTCGGTGGGAAGGGGGTCGGGCCACCAGAGTGCTAGGTTGGGGATGTGCACAGACTCATGGAAATCAGACAGAAAAACAGCCCCCACCGGAGCCTGGGAGACATTTACCAACTACTCTGTCTTGGAGAGGATGCCCACCTGGTGTGGGCTGCCTCTTCTGTAACTAGATTGCCTTCTGACTGCCTGCTGTCTGCACGTGTGTGTATAAGTGTTCTCCGAGGGATTTGTCCCTGAGAACACTTCCCCACTCCCCTGACCCCTGCTGCATACCCCCAACCTCTGCACACCTCTCACTTCTGTTGACCACCATCCTCTGCCCTCAGTTTCCTGGTTAGGAGTTTCAGGGATGTCTCTTGTCTGCTTCCCTGGCTTCAGTGGTCACAGGGCAGGGTTGTTCTGAGGAAGTGGTTCAGTAAGAACACCAGGTCTTGCTGGGAAACTGGGGCTCAAGGCTTAAACTGGGGCTCATCCTCCAGGGCCTTGTGCTTGATGAGGAGGCTGGGCCGGGGAAGCCCCAGGTTGGAGTGGGGATGACTTGGAGCCTTGGGGCTTCCCCTGTGGGGGGCAGGTGGAGATGAGTCTGGGGGAGGGAACAAGAGAAAGAGGACTTGGAGCTGGAGGAAGAAGGCGGGGGCTGTCGTGGAGTCAGGGAGTTCGTGGCTGTGAAAGGTGGTGCCCTGGGAGCGGCTGGGACATCAGTTCTGCCTGGGAATCTGCACCGTGTGGGTCCTGAGATAGATGGGTCACTAAGGTCGGACTTGTGTAGGCCCTTGGGACCCGAGGATCTCAGATTTGGAGGGATGCTGAGGGTGCAAATGAGTGCGCATGAGGTGGTCACTGCAGAGTGCCACCCCCAGGCTGTGGAGGGCCTGGGCAGCTCTTGGCAGACCCTGGGCTTGGAATGGCTTAATTCTGGCTGTCTCCTCTGCCCTTCAGTTTCATCCTCAGTGCCCCTGCTACTCTCTGGGTCACCTCTGCAGTCCCCCTCCCACTCCCAATCATGTGGCAGCCTGGCAGGAAGCTAGCTGTGGGCACACCATCCTGATCACCCCCATGCATTCCCCACTGGGCACAGTCACCCACATGTGCCATGACGCGGTTCCTGCCACCCTGTCTAGTGTGGGGGAGAGGACGTTATCTGAGTGGCCCTTCAGGTCTGTTTTGGGGGCATTGGCCCACTCCCCAGTTAGTTTCCCTTCCCCTGAATCATCTGATCTTGGAAGTTGGCCTACCCTCTGGGACCTTCCCCCCCGCCCACTAGGCTGGTGCTTGTTCAGACTCTTAGGTGGGTGCTTCTCAAAATGATGTGACTTGAGGGTGGGCCCTGTCCCAGAACATGTACCTTGGTGCCCAGCGCCCTGTCCTCTGAGTGGCAGAGGTGGGGTAGGTGTGTTTGGGTGTCTGTTTGTGAGCACTCTGAGGTCTGGGGTGAGGGGCATCTGGGAGAGATCATTCTTTCCCTGTGACAGATAAACGGGGTTATTCCCACTCGCCCCGCACCCCACACCCCCTTCTGGTGGTAGTGGTTTTGGGAGTGTGGGAAGCTGGCAGGGGCCCTTGCAAGATGGCCAGAGTTGTCTTGACCTGCTGGGTTAGGTGAAAGGAGTGTGGCAACGATGCCCCAGCTCCCTGGGCTTTGGCTGCACATCCTCTTTGCTGCCTGCTGTCTTTCCTCCCTGCGTTTCCCTCTCCACCCTCTGGCTGCTGTCTGGAGCCCACACGGTTTGTGGGGGGATGTGGGGTGAGGGTGAGTGCCTGCATCTCCGTGTGTGTCCAGGGAGTGTTCTGGGGACTGGCAGAATTGGCTGAGGGCGTCTGGGTGTCCCCGCAGGGTGGGCGGTGTGCAGGGACCAGACCCAGAGCGTGAGAGTGTGTCAGGGTTGGTGCGTCTGTCCCCAGTCTGGCTCGGGTGTGGGTGTCTCTTGCTCCGTCTGGATCTTGCCTCCCGCTCCAGTCCCCACCCCCCCTTCCCCAGCTGGGACCGCCTGCTTGCTCTCCCTCTCTCTCCGCAACTGGAGCCTCCCTTGCTTGTTCCTGGAATTTGGAGAGGAGGAGGAAGAGGCAGGCAGACAGACCTCCCACACTCCAGCCCGCCCGCCTGGCATCATGGGGAAATGAAATAGGCGCTATGGAACTAGGGTTGCCTTGGCTTCCCCAGACCCTCCAACACACGTCACATAGTGTGGGGGGCAGGTCTGAGAGAAGGGGCATGGGGGCCCCCACCCGCCGCGGTCTGGCAGAGGCGCCTCTTTCTTCCACCCTGCATCCTGGCTGCCAGGGCCCCTGCTGGGACCTCCAGGCACTACTGTCAGCCTGGAGGGGGGTGGCGCGGGGAGGGTGGGGGGGATTAGACTGCTGCCAGCCTGGCCAGCACCTGTTGCCAACCCCCCCAGCCCTGTAACTGGAGCCGGCCTGGGAGGGGGCTGCAAAATGACAGGTGGAATTTCTGCAACCAGGCACCCCCCCCACCCTTAACCCACTAGATACGCCTTTCCCTTCCTAGAACAAGGAAAGCCTGCCCCCTCGCAAGTGTCAACCTGATCTCGTGGGTGATGTCCCTGTCCTTTGTGAGGCAGGGTCTGGAAGATGGGAAAGGGGATGAGTTGACTGCTGTTTGCCCAGTGACCCCCACTGGCTGCAGAGCAGGGCTGTGCCCTTAGTCAAGTTTTCTGAGCTCTGCTGCTCTCTCGGGGCCGGGGGGCAGGGGGGGTGTGTGAATGGGGGTGGTTCTGTGTTAATATTTTAATTGCATAAAAACTGGGAGCTCAGCTCCAGGCCAGTGGGGAGTCTGGGTCTGGCTGGCCTCCCGGTTTGGGCTAAATATAGTCTGGGACATCTGCAGAGAAGGGGAGGGGAGTAGAGGGAGGTTCCATTCCCCCCACCTCTGGCCAAGGTGCCCTCTCTGGGCGGGCACCTTGGAGCAGGGAGGGGCATTCCTCAGCACAAAAGGCAGGGGAGAGGTGGGTGGGGGTGGGCACTGCTGAGACCGCGCCGGCCTGGAGGCCAGTGGAAGCCTAGGCTGAACCCGGAGGCTGAGGACAGCACCAGAGTGGGGCTCGGAGAGCTGAGTCCAGTGGTTCTGCTCTCCTCTCCTCAGAGCGTCCCGAGGTCAGGCAGCCTCCCTGTGTCACTGCACCCTGCTGTGTGTCATCGTGACCCTCTCGCTGTGTGCCGCTGTGTACACACCTACTCTGGAGTGACTCCCTCTCGGTCCCTCCCCCAGAACCTCTGTCCCCTGGGTCCTACTGCAGGTCCTAGCCCTTCTGCCTTCTGTCCCTTGCCCCACAGTGAAACCTTCAACCCAGGAATCGAGACTCGAGAAGGGGAAGCTGTGGTGGGGAGTTCTCTGATCTCCAGTCACGGCAGGAAGTGGAGGGGAGGGGGGCCAAGGCGGGGAACCGTGAGTGGCAGGCGTGGAGGGAGGGCCCGTCAGTCCTGCGACCAGCCTGGCACACTGTAGTGGGGGGGGGGTGGCCACCCTCCTAGCCACCCCTCTTCCCTCCAGCTCCAACTGGGGGAAACTTAGAGGACAGCTGATTTCCCAGGGGCTGCTAACAATCTTCACCCTCCCCACACTGAAAAAAAAGTCTTCCTGTCATGTGACTGTCACTTCCTGTCCCACTGTGGTTCCTGGGATGTTTGTTGTTGGTTGCCATGGCGATGGCCACTGTAGGCATTACCCTGGTTCTTGTGGGGAGGAAGGTGCCCCTCCCCCTAGGCCCACATTTGGGGGGGTTTGGGGGACCTGCCTAAGGGGCTGTTTCAGGCTGAGTGTGTGTGGTCTCTGATGCCCCAGATTCCCTAGACGCCCCCAGGCTTCTGTCTGTGGGAAGGAGGGACAGCTACCTACTCATTCCAGTGGTGGGGTGACCGGACCACATCTGGGTGTGCGTGGCTGTGGCCAACTGTGTGAGTCTGACTGTGCGTACCCTGTCCCCTCCAGCCTGGGCTCAGCCGCCTTGTCAGGATGCCAGTTCGTGTCTCTCTTTACTTTTGGAGCTTCTCCCATCCTGTGTTCTCATGGAAACGACCTTTCCCACGGAGTTTCCGTGGCCTCTTGGGGTCCAAGCTGCAGTGGGGTGGGGCCGTGGGCAGGATTCCTGGTTGTGTGTGTTTGGGGAGGTGGGAGGTGGTGCCCCCCTCAGACTGCACCAGCTTCTCCTATCCCCACAGGCCTTGACATTCAGGGGCAAGCCATAGGACTTGGTGACTCACTCACCGCACCCCTCCTGGGCTTCTCTGTTCACTGGGGATGGAGAGGGGAAGAGATTCCCCCAAGTTCTAGCCCCAACTGAGTAGTTGGGTGTGGAGTAGGAAGTTCCTGGGGGGTCGATGGAAGGGGTGTGGGGCGGGGCAGAGTCTGAGTCAGGCCTGGTCTGGGGCCAGAGCCAAAAGGATATCCTGAGGCAAGAGTGGGGGGCTTTCCGGCTTCCCTGCAGCCTGGGTCCCCAGGGAGGGGTGCTGGCTGGGAGGGGGCTGGTACCACTGAGTCCCGCTAGCAGCCTTCCTATACCGGGATTCAGACTCTGGGCAGTCCCTGGGTGGGGCAGAGTGGAGGGGATGGGGGATTGCCATAGCCACACACACACACACACACACACACACACTCTACCTGTGCACACTGTCCGTCCAACGCCCCTGGTGTGAGTGGGTTGTGCTGCCTACACTGTGGAGGTTCGGAGGCCCTGGTGAGTGGGCAGCTGCCAAGGTGAGGGTGGGGAAAGCCCCATGCCAACATGGGTACGGGGACGGTGGTTTCCAAGCTGGGGGGTCCCCTTCTGTCTGTGCCCCTTTGGTCCCCCTACCTGGACAAAGCCGCCTTTGTTTGGTCCACACTCCTGTGGTCTGGCTGCGGCCTAGGCTGGCTCATCTCTTCCTCTTCCTGTTTCTGCCTTCCCCAGGGCTGCACCCCCTTCTCGAGGCCTGGGCTGCCCCTTGCCCTTTCACCTACTCTCTGTTCGGAGAGTGGCTGCCTTCAGCTCTGGTTCCATGGGGCAGCCGCAGCCACCTCGGGCTTTGGGCGTCCTGAGCACAGCTCCCATGGGGCTCAGGTCCCTGGAGGTGCAGGAGTTGGGGGCCCCACCCTGCCCATCAGAGACCCCCATTTCCTCTTCCTAGAACTTGGCCTGTTCTGGGCTTTGGGCTTGTCCAGTTGCCCCTTCCGCCTGTTACGTAGTCACCGCCGAGACCGTGGCAGGTGGAGGCCAGGCAGCCCTGGGCAGTGAGTGCGGCGCCGGAGGCTGGGTGGGGCACATGTTGCAGAGACCTCAGACCCACTGTTCTTGAACCAGCAGCTGAGTGTTGAAGCGGTGGGGCAGGGGCAGCATCCGGAGGAAGACACCGGACTTCAGCCCACCCCTAGCCCCTCCAAGGACTTGCTCGGGGCCTGCATGTGCTCAGGGCAGGTTTTCAAACAAGTCCTGGCCCCAGTGGGGCAGGTCCAGGGTTCTGAAGGAGCTGGTGGGGAAGAGGTGCCCCCCACCCGTCCCAGCCTGGTCCATGTGATCCTTCTCACACCTTCTTGGGTTGGTCTTCCTGCAGCCCAGACCCTGGCAGGGTAAACAGAGGGCCAGAGTACGGACTCGTGGTGGGGTGGGGTGTGCAGGGGGGGGGAGGGGCGAGAGCCTTAGCCAGGGGACCCCTGGAAAAAGGGAGTAATGGCCATCGCTGCTCCCGGAGTCCTGCCTGCAGACTGAGGCGTATGAGGGAAGGGAGAGGTTGTGGCTGTGTGTGCGTGTGTGTGTGTGTGAGTGTGTGTGTGTGTGAGTGTACGTTCCTGGAAAGTTTATAAATAGTTTCAGCCCTCTGTTCTGGTTTGAAATCTGCTCTGCCCCGCCCCGTTCCTAGCAGGGCAGGGGGTCCAAAGGGGCCAGGTGTTTGTCTCTGCCGGGGCTAGAGTTCCCGCCCACACCCCCCCCCAAGTTGAGTTTGAGCTTTGGGTGTCATTTGCATATGATTCATTGACTGTCTAGAATTGTTAGGAAACCCCCTGTCCCCCCTTCTTTTAAGCTCCCCAATCCTGGTTTCCTTCTGTCAGTCTCTCTGGGACTGCCTGATTTCTGCTCAGGGGGAACCTTGTTTCAGGGAAGCCTGTGGGGCAGGGAGGAGAGAGCGAAGGAAGGGGGGTCTGGTTGGGAAAGCTGGGTTTGCAGACCCCTGGCTTCTCCCCGCTGACGATAGGGGAGGAAATGGTCAATTTCTCTTCCGCTCCTACCCTCCCCAAATCCAAAGGTTTCCCCTTTTTGGTTTGTGAAATGAAAGAAGGGAATTTGGGAAAGGGTTGTGGTCAGGCCTCCACCCCCGCGCTGAATATTCCTCTCCCCACATCCCTCACCTCCGTCTGGGGGAAGCAGACCCTGGAAGAGGGGTGATCCTGCTGCCCCGCCCTGTCCACAGGTGCTAACCCGGGTTGGGAAGAAGGAAGGCAGGCACCGGGTGATGCTGAGAGGTGTGGGGAGGGCGGGACCCCGTCGCCCCGCACCTCCTGTCTGCCAGGCACCCTGCTAGGTGCTTTCCAGGACTTTTATCTCTTGAATCACACAACCGTCGTTGAGGTAGGCAGTCCACAGGCGGGTAAACAGATGCTTAGAGAGTTTAAGTGACTTGCCTAAGGTCACCCAGAGTGGCAGAGCTGAGATTTGACCCGTCAAACCTCTGCTTCTTTCTCCCATCTTCAGGGCTCAGCCAGCCCCTGCCTTTTCCCCTAGACTTGTGACTCTGGGAAATACAACGAATGGGTGGCTGGGGACACCCAACCCTGGGGAGGGACACTGGCACCTTGGTGAGGGAGGCCCCAGTGGGCAGGGGTGTGTGGCTGGTGGCAGGTGCTCCAGCCCCCCTCCCCGCTGCTGTGCGGAGCCTGGGCTCAGTGCCCCGAGGTGTGGGCCTGTGGTTTTCTCTCCCTGTGGGCAGTGGAGGCGGCGGCACAGGGTGGAGGTTGGAGGTGGGTAGTTTGTTCTCCCTTTCTCTGGTGCTGGTTTCGATTTTGCGATGGTGTCTTCTCCACCTCTGGGTGCAGGGGGCCGGGGCCCAGGTGTCTCCTTCAGGGTCACAGCGCCAGGGGGACTGTCTGAGGCAGAGCCTGTGCTCTTCGGCTCTGCCCCTGTCCCCCATGCCCTTGCCCTCTTTTCTTGCCAGCCTGGCCCTCGGCCCGGTTCTGTGATCTTTACCCCCTCCTGCTGCCGAAGGGCCCCCTCGGGGCTGAGCATCGTGGCACCAAAGCTTGCAGGCTTAGCAGGGCCAGGCAGAGCAACCTTCCAGCCTCTCCCTGAGGTGTGTGTCTGTTGTGGGGGATGGGGGGAGTTTGGTCCAGTTTCAAACTCCTGATGGGCAGAACTGCAGCATCAAGGCGACTGTAGTTATGTCTCCTGTGGGGGCAACTGACCGCACCCACCCCAACCCCTCTAAAGCTGGGTCAGGATGCCTGGGGCCTGGAGTGAATGACTTTCTGGGCCTCACCTCAGGGACGCAGGCCCTAGTGTGGATGTGAATCCTTCAGAGTATTTCTCAGCCAAAGGGTGCACCACTGTGTGCTTATGGACCCTGGGGAGCGGGTACAGAGGCCAGCCTGGCTGTGTGACGGCCAGGGCGTATTGGCTGGGGAGGCTGTGGGGGCTTCGGCTGTGTTTCTGTGGAGAGCTGTGGGCCGGGGCTGGGCTTGCGAGCCCTGAGCCACACTCACTGTGTGGTGAGGCCTAGGTGTGCAGAGGTGGTGTCTTTGGGTTCCCTCTTCTCCCATGCACGCCACCCCCCCCCACACACACAGACGGGGCTTGCAGGCATGCTCTTGCCTACTTGCACGATTCCCATAGACCTGTGTGCATGTTTCTGCAAGTGGGGTGTGTGAGAGAGAGAGAGAGAGAGAGAGAGAGAGAGAGAGAGAGAGACTGTCGGTGCTGATGAGGCTCAGCCAGCCCCTCCTTCCCCGGCTTGAGTTCCGTTGACTGGGGCCCCACAGGGGCGTGGGGGGCCCAGGGCAGCAGTTGGCCCAATGGGTGGGGCTCCTCTCTCTCTGACATCAGCTCTCTCAGCCTGGGAAGGAGTCACAGGTGCCTGGGGAGGGAAGGGGGCACCTCATTCAGGGCTAAGGACAGAGGTCCTCTGGTGGTCATCATAATTAGTAGCCATAAAAGTCATGGTCATTAACAAGGTCCTGGGAGTGCCGCCCCCTCCCTAGCAAGTACCTGTCCCTCCATCCCCCTCCTTCAGCCAGACAGGGGCTGGCTGGCTGGCCTCATCCACAGCAGCCTTGGTAGGAACTGCCCCTTCCCGGGCCTGTGTTTGTCCACTGGACTGCAGGTCTGAGCCTGGAGCCTGAGGCTTGGAACCTGGTGTGGCTGGAGCTTGGGGGGAAGGGGTTGCAAAGGGGGACTATTCCATTTTGGGTCTCTGGCTCTGTTTTTTTCCTTTCCTTTCTTCCCTTGCCCCTTCTTTTTAACAGCTTTATTGAGATGTAATTCACGTACTGTGAAACTCACCCACTGAGGTGCCCCACGGACTGGATTTAGCATATTCAGAGTTGTGCAGCTGCACCCCCCCCAGTTTTAGAGACTTACCCTCGTGCAGAAAGAGCCCCCTGCTCTCTGCAGTCACTTCCCATTTCCCTCAGACCCACACCCCAGTCCCTGGTAACCACAATCTGCTGTCTGTCTGTATGGATTGCCTGTCCTGGGCATTTCGTGTGCATTGCATCATGCACTCTGTGGTCCCTCAGAACTAGTACAGTGTTTTCGAGGTTTATCCATATTGTAGTGGTAGTGTGTGTAGTACTTGGTTCCCTTCGATGGCAAAGTGATGTTCCGGTGTATGGATAGACAGCGTTTTGTTCAGTCATCAGTGGGTGGACACCTGGGTTCATATCTTGGCTGCTTCGAATAATGCCAGGCAGGCGTCTGTGCGGACTGATGTTTTTGTCTCTGTCAGGGAGATCCCTAGCAGAGAAGTTGCTGGGTCGTTACAGAAACCTCTGTTTAACCTTCTGAGGAACAGCTACACCGTGTCCAAAGCAGCTGTTCTAACTTTCATTCCCACCAGCCATGTGCGAGGGTTCCAATCGTCCCGCATCCTTGCCAACACTTGTTATTATCAGTCTTTTTTGATTATAGTCATCTGAGTCGTGTGGTTTTGATTGGCAGTGTTTCTGCTTTTTTATTTTAAAGATTTCACTAATTTTTCTAGAGATAAGTGAAGCGAGGGAGACAGAGAGAGAAGCATTGATGTGCAAGAAGAGCATCAACATCAATCAGTTGGGTCTTGCACCCCAGGCACGTGCCCTGACTGGGAATCGAACCGGTGACCTTCTGGTTCACAGACCAGCGCTCAATCCCCTGAGCTACACCAGCCAGGGCTCTGCCTGTCTTTTCTTTTGTCTTTCATGTCTATACTATGTGTATGTATGCATACATGTATTGGTATGTATCTGTGCATGTGTATCCTTCCACGTAGCCCAACTGGATCTGAAGCAGCCTCTTGGGAACCTGCTTCTTTTTTCTCCCCCTTTGCTGTCTGTCTCACTGTGTCACGGCATCTCCGGGTTCATCGCTGTCTCTCTCCGCCCAGGGAGTTATCTGTGCATGTGTCCTCTGGTCCCAGCTGTTCAAACAGGGTGTGGGTTCGTGTACACTCAGGTCGGTGGGGCCTCTGGTCTTTCATCTGCCCCCACCTCTCGGCTCCTGGGGGATGCTGCTTTTGCAGACAGTGTGTGTGGGTGAACTCAGTCCCCCTCGCCCCTTCAGTGCTGTCCCTGCCCTCCTGACAAATCACTGGCCCTCCTAAGCACGGGGAGTGATGCCCAGGAGTCCTTCGCTTGCATTTCCCTATTTTCATGTATGTAAACAGGCCTCCTCCCCTGGCCTGTGGGACAAACCCATCTGGGGTGCTGGGGCTTGGATTTGGGGGGGGGAAGTGGTGTAAGAGGGGCCTCTGGCTTAGGAGTCATTTTTCTGAGAAGTGCCAGCGCTTTAGGGAAGCGGCTTTTCCTCCCCCTCCCTAACCCCTCCAGCCCTCGTTCTCTGCATCTTGACCTCAGGTAACCCTTACTGGGGGAAGGAGCACAGCTGCCTCCCTGTGCTGTGGGGAGCCTTGGGGGGGGCACTGCAGACCCTTTCCCCTTAGGATGGTGGGGAGAGGCCCTTCAAGGCTCTGAGCTCTGTCCCCGGCTCCCCAGCCTGGCTGCGCTGTCCTGCCACCCCCAGCAGTGTCTGGGCCCTGCTCCCAGGCCGTCTCTGCCATCCAGGCGTGGTGCCAGCTGTCTGCTCAGCCGGGTGCCACAGGAAAATCTCCGGCCGCCCAGGTTGGGGAGCTCCACGGGGAATGCCCGTGTGCCCACTCACCTGTCTTTCCTCTTTCTGCAGCATCGCAGGACATGGCCCCCCCAGCCGCCTGCCCAGGGGTCATCTAAGAGAGGCATCCTTTTCCGCATCCTGAAGGCCAGCTCTGGACCTTCCCAGGAAAGTGCCAGCTCACGGAACTGCTTGACCAAAGGACCGGCTCTTGGGACATTCCCTAGCCCCTGGCCCCAAGCTAAAGTGGGGGCTCCAGGAGGCCGAAATTAACTTGCTAGCCTTGGACCGCAGCTCCAGGACAGAAGGGGGGGTGGGCTGACCACCCAAACCCCCTCTGGGCCCAGGCCCCATGCCCCAAGGAGGGGCGGCCTGAAGCCCGCCAGAGCCTCCTGCCAGACTGCCTGCCTGCCTTCTGACTGTGGCTGCTTGGCATGGCCAGCAACAGCAGCTCCTGCCCGACACCTGGGGGAGGGCACCTCAATGGGTACCCGGTGCCCCCCTACGCCTTCTTCTTCCCCCCTATGCTGGGTGGACTCTCCCCGCCGGGAGCTCTGACCTCTCTCCAGCACCAGCTTCCGGTTAGCGGCTACAGCACGCCCTCCCCAGCCAGTAAGTGGGGCTGTGGGAGGCTCGGTGGGGGAGCTCTGAGGGGCAGCAGGCCTTGGGCTCTGGCCTCTGGGCGTGTCTGTTCTGCTGCAGTGGTGAGGTCTCCTCTGGACAAGGGGGGCCGTTGTCGGGGGGGCTCAGGGATGAAACGTGGTGGTCCTGCGGTTGTGTTTGATGTTGGGGGCTGCAGAGGGGGCGGTGAGCTGAGGCCGTTCTGTGGTGCCCCTGGAGGCCATTGAGAGCTCCGCAAACAGCTCCGAGGACTGGACCCTGGGGCTGCAGGCGGGTAAACAAACCTCTCAGCATTTGGTGGAAAAGGCAGCTCTGCTCTGGCAGCACCCACCTAGTACCCCTGCCCCGGATCCAGTGCCTCGAGGGAAAGGGCTTGAAGGAGTAGAGAGGGGGCAGGCTGCTGGAACCCTCTCCCACTGCCAGCTGTGCCCTGTGGGGAGGGGGAGAGGGAGGGACCCCGGAGCAGCCCGGAGGACAGGGCAAGTGTCCCAGGAGGAGTGCTGGGCCTGGCCTCTGGCTGCAGACACACGCACACGCGGACACACGCACACACGCTTGGCAGGGGCTGTGTTTTCTCTCGGCCTCCTTTCTCTGCCGCGGAGGACCCCTGTTAGCTGGATGGGGGTCCCAGTACCCTTCCCTGCCTGGCTGAGCCAGGTAGTGGGAGGTGGCGGTGGCTACGGCCAGCTGGCAGAGTCCAGACCTTGGGCCTGCCAGGCCGCTTACAGTAACTCTGGCCCCCAGGGCCCAGCTGGGCGCCAGGCCAGGGCTGGGGGGAGGAGGGAGCCGGGGCCTGGCCTGGGGCTGGAGGGGGGTTGGAAGCAGCAGAATAGGCTGTGGACAGGCAGGCTGGCCGGTCAGTTGCTGACCTGGGGAACGTGTCCCACCTCTCCTGGTGGGCAGGGACTGAGCACCCTGCCCCGGGCACCCACCGCCCTCCCACAGCTGCTGGCGAGCTGCCTGGCATCACCGCCCTGTGCTCCTGGCTGGGCCGGACCAGTGCCCCCTTCTCAGTGCGGGGGCAGTGCACAGTCCCCAGAGCCAGGGAGTCTCTTTGTCCCCGGGGCAGGCTCTGGCTGGGTGCCTCGCTGCCCGCACTGGCCCAGTGCCCACCGCCACCACTGCTTCCTGGATCGCCTTCCCTAGCCCCGCTGTGGCCCCCTGCCTCCCAGACCCACAGCTGCTGGCAGTGGGAGCTCCGTGTCTGTACTCCCTGAGGCCCCCATCCCAAGCCCCGGTGCGAGGGGCAGTCAGACACTGCCTCAGTTTCCCCCACCCCCCCACACCCTTGTCTCAGTTTCTCCCCTCGTCTGCCCTCATGTAGGGTGGGAGGCCGGTGGCAGAAAAACCTGGGAGTCAGGAACCCGATTCTGACCTGGCCTTCCAGTCTGTGCCAGGTGACGGAGAGGCCGGTCTCTGGGTTTGGGGTGGCTGGGGGTGGGCGGGTGTGGCTGTGGTTCCCAGCCGCTGTGTGGGGTGGTTGCTGCATCTGCAAGGACTGCGCTTCATATTTCCACTCGGGGAGCTGGAGCGTCTGCTGCCTGCCAGGATGGGATTTTCTAGGGAGGGAGAAGCAGGGGGCCGTAGCCTGGTGCGTGTGGACAACTCGTCCTTCCCCTGGTGATGGGGACAGCGTCCCAGACACGCTGCTCACCTGGGGCCTGGACTCACAGAGAGGGGTCAGGGGCCTGGCCCCCAGCCTTGCCCTGTCTGGTGCCAGAAGAGTGCGTGTTTTGCCCTCTAAATTTTGCAAGCTTCTTCCTCTTTCTTAGAGGTGGGTGGAGAGGGCTTCCGGGTCCCCTACTTCCCACCCTGGTAACCTTTCCCCCAGGGGTGGGGTGCTCGCATTTCAGGCGAGTAGAGGCTTCTCTGGCTTTCTCCACCCAGGTTAGGCAATGCCCCTTCCTGTCCCCTCCCTGTGTGAGCCTGTGGGTTTCCCTGCCCCTCCCTAATAAACAACACCACCTTCTCTTCCTACCTGGATCCTCAGCTTCTGAACTTCTCCCTCACCTTCCGCTGTTCTGGGACCAGGGGCATCTCTCTGCTTCTCGCACAGGGCACGGGGCCCGGCTCTCAGCGCCGGGCGTTGAGGGCAGGACAAGTCAAAGTCACACATGTGGGAGATGGAGGCAGCCTTGCCCTCCCCGCTCTTCTGGTTCCGGGATGGCGCTGGGCTCTGGCACTTCCTAGGAGAGGGGGACATGCGTGCCCCCACTCCTGCAGGGAGCAGTGATGGGCTCCGGTCTTTGTTCATCAGGCCCCCCTCCTCCCCATTCCCCCTTCCCATCCCTCTCCCCAAGTCAGGAGGCGGCTGGACCTTGGGTGTCTTGGGTGTACCCTTTAGAAACCCAGTGGCCATGGAGTGACATAAATATTATCCAGGTGACTGTGTGTGGGGGGGGATATTTGTCCTGCTTTGGTCTCTCAGGGAGCCAGAGTTGGGAGGTCCCAGGGATGGTACAGGATCCCACCCCTCCCACCCCTGCCCTGGGGCCAAGTCTCCTCTGAGGACTGGTATTTACTGTGGAGGGCTGGATTCTGTGTGCATGGTGGAGAGGGTCAGGGTTGTGTGTGTTTTAGGGGTGGGGAGGTCAAGGCTGGATGTGTGTGGGGAAGGGAGTTAATGGTTTGTGTGTATTGGGTGAGCAGATCAGAGAGCTGCGTGTGTTTTGGGGCAACCAATCCGGAGTAGCTGGGGACAGGGTGTCGCTTGGTTTGTGTGCTGGAGGGGGTGGTGACTTAGAGCACCCAGTGTTCGAGGGGGAGTGGTCTGGGGATTATGTTGTGTGTTTGGGGAGGGAAAGGTCTTTAATTCTTATCATCAAGGCCAGAGGGGAAACTAACCTGCCTTTTTCTCTGCTCACCCCAGGCATTCATTCCGCAGGGCGGGACTGAGGGCAGCTTAGTTTGTGTTCAGGCTGTGTCCTCCATTACTCGGGTGCAGCGGGGTTCCTGAGCTGTGAGACAGGACAGGCCCCCCCCCCCGCCCCCACCGCAGGGCTGAGGCTAGGTAAGAGCATCTACGTCAGGTCATCCACGGTGAGCACAGTGACCGCTGTGCTTGCGGTCACTGCCGTCCCGTCACTGGGGTGCTGCTCTCGAGACAGGGGAAGGGGACCCGGGCCCTTCCGGGTGGGCGTTGGAGAGAACAGGTTGCTAGCATCTGTGGAGCACCCACCGTGTGGGGGGCACTTTACTTCTGGTTTACAGATCTCAGTCCCCACCGTCCTGGGAGAGGGCCACCATCTGCATTTGTAGGGAAGTGGCTCCGGTAGGTTGTTCCTGGGTTCAGTGGCCTGGGAGGCCGGGCCATTTCAATATCCAGATTGGCTTCTGCGGGAGGGTATTTGGGGGGCACTCCTGGTGCCAGGAGACCTAGAGGGGGAGCAGCGCCAACATTGAAACCCCTTCTGCCATGGCTGAAGCCTGGTTTCTGCCTTAGAACTCCCACCTTCCCCCAGTAGGGGGCGCGGGAAGCCCCAGCCGGAGCCTCAGCCCCTCTTCTCTGTTTTGCATCCTGAAGGCTGGAGGGAGAGAGCATGGGAGGCCTGGGCCAGATCTCCATCCTGTCCTGGAAGTTGCGGATACAATCTGTTCACACCCATCCTCACCCCCGAACCAGCCCACTGCAGCCCTGGGCGTTTGCAGAGCTCAGCAGGCGACCTTCCCCCATGTCCAGACAGACACTGTAGGAACAGCGTGTAAAGTCCTCGGTTCATGTTCTTATTTTGTTTCAGTTTGGGTTGGGGGCAGGGAAGTTGGAAGCAATCAGCAGAGGATCAGGGAATGGGAACCCCAAGATTAGCTTAGACTCTTCCTTTCTGCCCTCATACTCACTGTGTGCGCCTCTTGGGGACCGGCCCTAGGACCTGGGACCTTGGGGAGACGCTGGGGTAGGGTGGGGGTGTGCCCTTCTCCTCCTTTTCCCTGCCACTCTCTTCCTCCCTCCTGCCCACTTTTCCCAGAGATAGGAGGGACAGCCCGGAGGAGGGGGTATTGTTATGTTGGCCTTTCCCGGGGTCCAAAATGTAGAGTCAGCTGAAAGAGAGTGGATGGAGTTTCGAATGAAAATAGGGCCCCTCACCTTTTATCTGGCAGCATTAATAATGCACAGGCCCCTCCTGGGCAGGCTCCCAGCATAGGTTTGGGGGAGGGGACTCGGGGAAGGAAGCCTGTCCTCCTCTTGGACTAGCCGAGGCCTGAGACAAATTATGTCCACCCCATGCCTAGGGCCATGTACCCATGGGGATGGGCCAGTGCTGGCCCTGACTGCCCTTCAGGGGTAGTAGCATCTGTGGAAAGAGGAAGTGTTTCCCTTCTTCAAATTACTTTGGGGCGGTGCCCACACTGTCTTCCTCCTCCTCCTCCTTGATGGAGTCTGTGCGCAGCCAGCGGAGCCAGGCCTCCCGGGGCGGCCAGATCAGAAACGGATGCCCTTCCCTCCCCATTTTGACGACTGGGTTGCTGGGACCCTCAACCAGACCACAGACCAGCGCCCCTGTGGGCAGCAGTGTTGGAGGACAGCTCTTCCTGTTCAGCCTTGGGCAGGCTGCCCAGCCTCTCTCTGAGCCTGTTTCCTCCTCTTCAGTAAGACTTCGAGCCCAGCCCAGGCTCGGGGACTCGCTGTGAGGCCAGGGCGACCTGCTTTTTGGTGAGGGCCTGGGTGAGCTTCAAGTACCCTTGCGCTGGCCCGTGTGGCTCAGTGGTTGGAGCATCATCCTGTAACCAAAAGGTTGGGGGTTAGATCCCAGNTTCAGGGGTAGTAGCATCTGTGGAAAGAGGAAGTGTTTCCCTTCTTCAAATTACTTTGGGGCGGTGCCCACACTGTCTTCTTCCTCCTCCTCCTCCTTGATGGAGTCTGTGCGCAGCCAGCGGAGCCGGGCCTCCCGGGGCGGCCAGATCAGAAACGGATGCCCTTCCCTCCCCATTTTGACAACTGGGTTGCTGGGACCCTCAACCAGACCACAGACCAGCGCCCCTGTGGGCAGCAGTGTTGGAGGACAGCTCTTCCTGTTCAGCCTTGGGCAGGCTGCCCAGCCTCTCTCTGAGCCTGTTTCCTCCTCTTCAGTAAGACTTCGAGCCCAGCCCAGGCTCGGGGACTCGCTGTGAGGCCAGGGCGACCTGCTTTTTGGTGAGGGCCTGGGTGAGCTTCAAGTACCCTTGCGCTGGCCCGTGTGGCTCAGTGGTTGGAGCATCATCCTGTAACCATCATCCTCTAACCCCAGGTCCTAGGGCCGGTTAGATCCCAGATCGGGGCACAAGCTTAGGTTGTGGGTTTGTCCCTGGTCTGGGCACCTGCGGTCTGAACCCCAGCCTCTGTGCAGATCCCCAGTCTGGGTGTGTGCGCGGCAACCAGTTGGTGCTTCTCTCACATCGATGTGATGTTTCTCTCTCCCTTCCTCTCTTCCTCTAAAAAAGCAAATGAAAGTGTCTTCGGGTGAGGATTAAAAAAAAAGTACCCTTGAAGTGATGCACCGTGATGATGAGGGGCTGGGGGAGCCAAAAACTGTCCAGGGGAATGGCCTCCCTGCACCGGGACCTGCTGTCTGCCTGGCTGAGAGCCTCACAGTCTCCTATTGGTCACCCTCTCCAGACGGGGTTGGGGACAGGCGGGGGCCCTGCCTGGCACAGCTGAGGGCTGGCTCAGTTGGGCCCACACCTGCTGAGGACATGCTGGTAAACGCACAGACCGAGAGGAGTTGCGGGCGACGCAGCAGAGGAGGGCAGACTCCACGCCTGTGGGCAGCCACCAAGGAGTCCGTCCCCCCACCAGTGGGTTGGCCTCCACTTTACCCTCTTCTCCCACCTCCCCAGGACACTGTGCTCTGCTCTGACTTGTGCCACGACCTTGCTGTTGCCCAGAACAGGCATCTCATCCCTGGCTACTCCCCTTCTCCAGCTCCGGAAATCCTGACTGTCCTTCAAGGATTTGAAGGACAAATTAATTTGTGGGTTTTTTAGAGAGAGAGAGAGAGAAACATAAATTTGTTGTTCTACTTACTTATGCAGTCATCAGTTGCTTCTTGTGTGTGTCCTGATCAGGGATCGAACCCACAACCTCGACATACCAGGATGACACTCTAACCGACTGAGCTACCTGCACAGGGTGAAAGGGACATCTTGAATCCAGCCTGTTCCCAGAAACTTTCAGAGATGCTCCCATAACTTGCCACACTCTCCCTCCTTTGAATGCCTGTGGTTCCTTATTTTTTTCTCGTACATCACTCGCCTCTACCATGAAGTGACTTCGCCCCACCTAGTTCCTGCTGTGAGCTGATGGTTTGGGAGATGTTTCCCTTCCCCCAGGTCTCTGACGGCAGGGACAGCCTCCAATCCCTTAGTCCTTCACAGCTGTGAACACCGAGTCTAGTGCATAACTGGGGCCCAGTAGCTACCTCATTTGGGAGGGAAGATACCATGGGCTGTGGAAGCACCCGCTCTCCTCCCCAGCAATCTCCTTCACTGCCAAGGCTCGGCTTCTGCCCCAGACCTCACTTAGGTGAGACCTCACTTCGGAGCCCCGCACCCACTTGTCCACCAGCCCGATAGACTCATTTACTTTCCAGTCTCAGGAACTGTGCTGTTTCATCAGGCACACACGAGTCTTTTTGGAGATTTCCCTCCCTGCCCCCACTCACCCAGCCTTGATTCTATCATTAAAAAGTTTCAAGAATCTACCTTCCTCTGTCAGCACTGCTGGTTTCCTAGACTGCACCCCCGGCGGGCACTGTCTGGGCAACTACTGTAGCTTCCAGCTGGTCTCTCGTGCCCTCCTACAGCCCGTTCTTCACACAGCCAGCTGCCAGGATGATCTTACGATGCTGTAACTCAGATCTTGCCTCTCCTCTGCCTAGAATTTTCCTGTAGGTTCTCCCTGCCCGTAGGATGCAACCTAGAAGTCTGACTGAGGCCAACAAGCCCACCTGGCCTGGCCTCAGCCTCTTTCTCCAGCCTGGTCTGGTGCCCCTTTTCCTCCGGAATTTTCCACACCGTCTGCCCTAGTCCTCGTTCAGTACTTTGAATGAACTCATCACCTTCTACAAACCCAGGACCTTTGTGCAGGCTTTCTTTTACTGGGACCACACTCCTTCCTACTCTTTGCCTGACTGACTAGGTCTCTGCTTTGCTCTTCCATGACCCATCAGCACCTTCGTTAACTCTCCTTCAAAGCACACAATATTCGTGTCGTAACACCAATCAATGATCACAGTTTGACACACACATATGCACAAATATTTGCGAAATGGCTGCTGGCCCATAAGGTCTGCAAGGGCAGGCTCGCCAGAGTATCCAGGTAGGAGGTGTTCCAAAATACTCCCCCCCCCCCTTAAATTGGCCTGGCATGGTAGGAATATGCTCTTTGATGTCAGAAGCTTCAAATGCACTACCCTTTATTAGCAGTGTGGACAACCCATGTAGCCTTGATGTAACGTAGGAATGGGGTCTTGCTTTTTTCTCTTGCAGTTCCTGTTAGGGTTCGGTGACAATATACACACGTTAATAATCTGGCTTCTAGAAGAATATCCTTGGGAAGCATGTAGATTCCCACCCCCTTTTGGAATCGGGGAGCGCCGCTCTGCTGCAGGGTCAAAGGGAGTCATGGGACCCACTCTCCTCCAGGGGCATCCCCTGCTTCAGGGACCCACCCAACCTAGGCCTTTCTTCCCATGAGCAGGCATGTCCAGGAGGAAGTGGTCAGCTGGAAGGCATCAGCCGGTCCTTTGATCTCTCCAGGGCTGGACTGTGCGCTGGGGGTGCCAATCCCGGTTCCGCGGCTGGGAGACACCCTGGGCGGGGCTTTGCTCACCGGAAGCACGCAGAGCGTGGGGAGGGGAGCCCCGGCTGGCTGCGCGCGTCTTTGCTGAAGCACCCGCGCCGTAGCGTTGGGTTCCGGCGGGCGGGCAGCCAGTCACACATGATGTCACAGACAATGACACAAGCCGGGTGTCTCAATCCGATGCAGCGCCTGAGCTGCACAATGTCACACCCTGGACACCCGGCAAGCCGCGTCAGTGGCGCTAACACTTGGCCGCACGCACCCGGGCCCTTCGCCTCTCCTGGCGTGTCTTCGCGCCGACGGGGAAGCTGGCCCAGCCCGGCTGGGCAGGGGGCCGGCAGGCGAGCCCCACGGGCGGGTTGGCGAGCGGGTGATGTCACGGGCAGTGGTGGGTGGGTCACCCGGAGGTGAGGCACGCCAGGCGAGTTCAGCGAGAGTTCAGCAGCATTGCATTAGGCAAATGAGGCCGGGGCTGGGTGGGGGTGTGTTAGGGGAGGACACCGGGACCACCCCTCTGCTCCTAGCACCAACACTTCCCCCCGCCTGGCAGCGCGGGCCGGTTCTGGGACTGACCAAGCCACGGGGAGGCTGGGAGCCGGAACTGGATTGGGGGAAACGTCCGCCCCTCTTCCGTCCTGGCCTTCGCGCGCAGCCCCCTCCTCTCCCTGTGCCTGGCCTCCCTCCGGACTCGGCGCACTCCTCCTCTGGAGCCTGTTCCTTTCTGTCTCCTCTTCCCTCCTCCCCCTTCCCAGGCTCCCCCCACTCGCGCATCCATATCCCACCTCTCGGTCTCAGTTCCCCCGTTTCTCCGGCTGCAGCTGGTCCAGCGGGGAAAGGGTTAAACCTGGGGTGGTGCCTGAACGGGATGGGGTGGAGGAAAGGGGGTGGGACCGCAGGCGAGCGGGGCTCCGGTCGGGGGGTGGGGGGCGGCGGCGCGCACCGCCCGAGCCCCAGCGCCGGGCCTGGCGGAGGCGGGGCCGCGCGGGGTCCCCACCCCCACCCGGTGTCCTCGCCCGGGAGAAGCCCGGGAGCCCCGGCGGGGGAGGAGGAAGTGCTCGGTGAGCCCCCGCCTCTCGCGTTGATCCCGCCCCTGCCCGGCGCTCTTGGGGAGCCCCGGGACTCAGCCTCGGACACCATGAGACTCGAGACGGGAGACCCCTCGAGGTGAAGCCGCCGAGTTCCGGGGCTCGGCCGGGCGTTCCCGGGGAAGCCGAAGGACCCCCTCGCCCCGCGCCACATACAACTTCCCCGCTTTTCACCTGGGATTGGCGGAGCAGCGGCCGACTTAAACGGGAACGCGGGATTCCGGGCTGAGGGCGGCCGCCCGCCTGGGTCGCCAGTCGGGGCGGGGGGGACGTGCCCCTCGCCCCCAGCTGCTCTCCTCGGATGGCGCCGCCGGCTGAGTGAGGGAGGCGACGCTCACGACTTCCCCGCCTGGACCTCTTGTCTTTGCCGAGAAGATGTATGAGAGTGTAGAAGTCGGGGGGCTCACCCCCACCCCCAACCCCTTCCTGGTGGTGGATTTTTATAACCAGAACCGGGCCTGTTTGCTCCCAGAGAAGGGGCTCCCCGCCCCCGGCCCCTACTCTACCCCGCTCCGGACTCCGCTTTGGAATGGCTCGAACCACTGTAGGTACCAGCCACCCCTCTCCTATTGTATAGGGTGGGGGTGGGCGGTGGGGCTTCTGAACCTACCGGGGGCTGCGAGCCTGGGGGCGTGGTGGGGTCTCGTCTCTCCCCTTCACCTCCCCTCGCTTTCTCCTGCTGAAGCCGCGGTCCCCCAGCTGCACAGCTGGAGTCACCACTGGCCCTGTTTCTGTTACGTTAGGGCTGAGAAACTTTGGGGCTTCCTCCCTTCAGGAAACATTTGTTCGTTTATCCTTACTTCTTGAAGGGAAAATGAAGCCCCTTGCCCCGCTTTCTGTCATCTTGCTTGGCATCCAGTAGCCTCACAGCAGAGCGGTCCTTTCTCGCATCCCGGAGGGTGGGGTGAAGGTCCCATTTGGGGGCTTGTCTGTCCCGAGGGGGAGAGGCCTCCTCCCCAGACCCCAGCCCTTGCCCTCGTGTCCTTCGTGTCGGTGTCCGGGGAGCACGGGATGTCTTTGGTGTTGGCAGTGGGGTGTGGCGGGAAGGGGCAACTTCATCAGACACCCCTCTGCCATCGGAAGCGACCGGTCCATCTTGGGGAGGGGCGCCTGTCCATCTGGGTGTCGTCCTGGCCCAGGACACTTGGCTGGCATCTTGGAGGCTTCTGTCCAGGAATGGAGGGGAGATATGCTCTGGTGGGAAGAACCCTCCTCCTCCTAATCCTAACCCAGGTTGTTCTCTGGGGGATGAGTGTTTTGTTTTTTTTTTCACTGGCCTGGGGCTACTGTGGAAATGGATACATCCCTTCCCACCCAGCCCTGTCCTTTTGTTACCCTGTGTTCACTTGGGGACAGGGACAGGTACTGGACTGTCCCTTCCTAAGAGGGGCACTGAGGAGAACCCTGGAGTCCTGGCAGCCTGCTCACCTTCTCACTGCCCCCCTGCCTGGGTTTGGGCTCCTCTGGTGGGGGAGGGGCTCAGTGCACTGTGGGAGCTGTGAGGGGGGCAGTGCACTTCTGGCCGTGTTCACACCCAGCCTTGCCGGGCTGTGTACCTGGGTGGGAGAGCACTGGCTCTCTGCCTCCGGGTTATTGTTACCGGGCTCCGGTTTCTTCCCTACTGCCTCAGGGCTGGACTCTCCTCCCATCCTCCAGAACCTGCGGTCTCCCTCTCGCCAGCCAGGGAGGAGGGTTGGAGTGGGTCTCCCGGGGCCTGGCAGATTGGAGAGGGTTGAGGGCAACCCCCAGCCCCTTTGCTCTAGGAGGGGAGACGGAGAGACACCCCACCACTGCCCCTCTGAGAGTCACCTTAACCCCATCCTTTGCTTTTGTCCTGTTCCCTGACCTTTGCTTCCTGGGTGGATAGGCTGGGAGGCTGCAGATAGTGGGAGGGGCTGAGGTGTGAGTGTAGGTTGACTTTGGCAAAAAACGGAGAGGTGAGGAAGGACTATGACATCAGGACCTTCCCATCCACCCAGAGCTGGAAGAAGGTGCCCCCCCCATGGACAATTGGGACAGGGTTCCAGGGTCACCCCCTCCACCACCTTGGATGCCTTTGCCAGAGGACTGGGGGTGAAGCAGGGATGGGAGACCTTGAGCTCCAGCTGTCTCTTCCTTTGCCATGAGGGCAGCTCAGCTCTTTCTGGCTCCAAGGGGAAGCGGGAGGAGCGTGAAGTCCCAGAGACCCCTGAGTCCCTGGTTTGGTGAGGTCCAGGCTGTGGGGAGGCCCCCCCCCCCCGCCGCCCTGCCCCTGTCTGGGCCCATAGTCTGTGTAGGTGGGTGGGGTGCAGCGGGCTCAGCCCCCAAGGCTGTGAGCCCCCCGGGAGGGTTCCTGAGGCACTGGAAGACTTGGGGGCCGGAGGGGGGACTAGACCTTGTCTAGAGCATTCAGGGTTGCTGGCACGCCTTGGCATGTGCGCAGGTCCTCGGGTGACAGGCCGCTCCAGCCCCTCAGAGTTCTCTGCTCCTGCCTCCTTCACCCAAGGTGGGAAGAGACAGCGGCTGGCTTTGGGAAGAGACCTCGGTCCTATGTAGCCCTGGGGACATTGCCACCCTCCCAAGAGCTACCATTTGGGGGCACTAGAGAACAAGGGGTACACAGGATGTGGTTCCCCATCTGTCCCCAACCAATCTCCGCTGCTCACGCCTCTGCCCCTCTCCCAGACGTCCAAGAATGTGAAGCACGTGGCCCCCTGTAGGGGGGGGAGGAAAGATGCTTATCAGCGGCCACTGGGCCAGGGGCCTTCTTCCGCTGCTGCCGAGCTGCACCCGAGCCACCTCGTCCCACCCCTGGGAGGAAGGGCAGTACCGAGGGCCCTGCGCCCCCTTCCCATCCCTCCCCAGGGGCTGCAAGGGGAGCTGCAGAGCAGCGGGCGCCAGCTGGATTGGGAGGGGAGCCGCTGGCCAGGGGCCCGGCTGATTTCCTGCTGATCTCCTCCAGGAAACCGGGCCCTTGTGCGAGCCTGCGAACGGCTCTGGGGCGCGGGGAATCGGGGAGCGGGGGAGGGGCACCTGGCAGCACCGGAGGGGACTCAGGCATCCTGGGCTGGTGCCAGTTCCTGCGCCGGGCGCTGGGACTTTGAGCCGAGAAGGTGTGGCGCTTCTCCATGGGCTGGGGCCTCTGGGGGGGTGGGGAGGTGAGCGGGGAGGGGCCAGGCCATGGCAGTCCTTCCCTCATGAGTTGTGTGGGCCGAGTTGAAGCTGTGTGCTTAACTCTTGCAGAGGCTGTGAAGGTCCCAGAGTGCCTTGTGTCTTCCCAAGCTCCTGGCTGGAGGCCTGAGGAGATGGGGACTGGGCCCCGGCTCTGGGCCCAAAGGGCACACTGGGAAACGTCCACCCTGTTCCCTGGGTGACAGGTGGGATGTGCTGGAGGTGGGGGTGCAGACCGCCTTGTAGTCTCAAAAGCTGGCAGCCAGTACTGCCTCGTGGGTGGAAAAAAGGCCTCAGCCCAAACTGTAGCCCCCACAGTGTGGCATCTCCCCTGTCGTCGCAAACAATTCTTAAACACACATTCAGTTCCATAAACATGCTCTGGACTTTGCCTGGGCTCCAGATTTCCGCAGGCAGTTGCCCTGCTCGTCTGACTCTGACCTTGGAGCTGTCTGTCTGTCCCTCATCCTGGTATCCGGTGTGTCTCCCCATGCCCTACCTCCCCCTCCCCTGACTCTCTACCCCAAAGCTCCCCTGTCCTGTTCTCCCTGTCCAGTCTGGTCCATTTTAGAGCTTGGGGAGGCTGACCCAGGGCAGAGGGCTGGTGGGGAGGGGAGGGGAGGGGAGACAGGTCAGTGCCTCATCCCCTCATCCTCTGCTTGTTGGAACGCTAACTGGGATTTGAGGCCACAGCCCCCCCCTCGCCCGTGTCCTTGACGTCCCCCCTCCCCAGTGCAGTCTGGATTGTCTATTGTTACTTCTTTTACGTCTTGGAAAAAGTTAGCACGACAAAGGCTCCTTTGTCACCCACCCTCTGCCTCCTGGCCTCACCCAGGCCCCCCAACCCCTGCCCCTCAGAGCAGCTGTTCTCAGTCCTCTGGCCTGTCTGACTTGCTTGTCTGGCCTCTGGGAGAGTGGGGTGGGGGGACCCCGAGCCAGCAGTTTTGTGTTGGGGTGAGGAGTGGAGGGCCTGGGGCTGGGGGCAGGGAAGAGGCCGGGGTGGGGGGCCCACTGCGGGCTGGTCTCTGGGCAGGCATGGGGTGTGGGGATACGGCGGCGCTGACCAGCCAGGCTGACCAGGGAAGTGGTGCCCAGGCCCTGCGAGGAGCCAGGAAAGCCCTGCCAAGGTGGTTGTCCTGGCGCCTCCATCCTCCGTGGCCCGGTGGCCCACAGTGTGTTTGCAGGTAAGGGGGCGGGTGGTAGCATGCAGCCCCTGCCCCCCCCCCACTTGTCCAGGTGCTCTTTTCTCTGTTCCTTGGACTTGGGGGCTGTGTGGCTCATGGCTACAAGGTGCTTGGGCCGGGAGCTGTGGGCCCTTTTGAATGTTGGAACGTTGAGTGCTGGAGTTTGGGGTGAGACTAGGCAGGATCCTGGGGTGTGGGAGGAGGTAGGGATCTTCCTGCTGGGGAGGCCTGCTTGGTGCTCCTTGTCTTTGGACAAGTTGACTTGGCAGGGACTTCAGGAGGGTGCTAGGTGGCCCTTTGGGGGTCTGGGTGCTGTGATCACAGTTCTCCATCCAGCACAGTTCACCCCCAGCTGCCTGGGCTTAAGGCACAGACACCCCCCTGCCCCCAGCCCAGCCCTGTTCTGCCCCGGGTGGTGGGCCTGGAGCCAGGCGCTCGGGAGGGCTTGGCTAATGAGGGCCGTCCTGCTGGCTGGGTCAGCCCTCCTGGTTGCCCTCTTGGAGCTGAATCACAGGAGGAGAGGGGGGCAGTAACCCGGACGCAGTGTTGAGGCCAGACAGACAGAGCATTGATGGGAACAGACCCCCATTGTCATGCTGCTGCCCCCAGACTGGGCACCCAGAGGAAGGAACTTCCGGGGCCCTTAGGGACTCCTTTCCCCGTCTGCAGGCGGGGCCCCCTTGCTTATCAGGGAGTCCCCGCCTGCTTTGCCCGGCATTTGTAACTTCTCCTTGCACACCCTGCCTTGAGTCCCCGGCCAGGGGATTGTTTGGGTGGAGGAGGGGTTGTGGCTGCTGTCAGAGAGGGGAGGGGGGAGCGGAAGCTGAGGGGGTGGGGGAGTGGCCGGCTTTGAATATCCTGTTGACCCCCGTTTCCTCTGCCCCCAGCTTGTGTCCTCGTCCCTCCCTCCTCAGGGGCTTTAACCCCTTCCTAACTGGGGGGGGACGGGTCCAGGCGGCCCAGGGGCCCCGGCTTTAGAACCAGGCCGGCTCCCACCCCCACTGCCCAGGTATAGCCCTGTCTGCAGGCAAATCCATATGAATGTGTCGGTTTATCATCTGATCTTTCTGGGTTTGAAGGTGGGGTCCTGGGAAAGTAGATGGGGGGTGCCGCCGGCGTCCTTGGCAACCTCACTCCCCAAGCCTGGCTGGGAAGTCCCAGCTTCCCTGAGACTGTGTACCTGCCCCCAGGTTGGGAGGCTGGGAGGGGCCCTTGGGAGAGGGCCGGAGGCGGGTGGTCAGGTGTGGAGGGCAGCAGCCTGGGTCTCTAACCGCCCCTCCCTCTGCTCTCTCCAGCCATCGAGACCCAGAGCAGCAGTTCCGAAGAGATAGTGCCCAGCCCCCCCTCGCCACCCCCCCTCCCCCGCATCTACAAGCCTTGCTTCGTCTGCCAGGACAAATCCTCGGGCTACCACTATGGGGTCAGCGCCTGCGAGGGCTGCAAGGTGAGTCCCGTCCTCCGGAAAGACGGTCCAGATTAGATTAATGGGGTGTCCCCGCTGTCCTGTCCTGGAGTCTGCTGTTGGGGTCGGGGGAGCGTCCCTGAGGCTGTTGCCTTTGTGCCTCTGGGGGAGGTGGCGGCAGCCCGGGAGGAGAGGAAGCCTGCGTGCGGTAGAGCCTCCTGGAGAGGAGCAGGGCGCCCCCAAACCGGAGAGGCCCCTCCTGCTTGAGCTCCTTTCCCTGTCTCCATCCTCCAGCTGGCAGGGCGTGAGCCCGCGCCGCCACCGCTGCCCGGGTTGCCATGGTGAGCTGGCTGCCGACAGGCTCTTGGCTGGGGACCCAGGAGGCCTGCCCCGGTGGCCCTGCCTGAACCTCCCCACGGTGGCCTGGCAGGAGGCAGTTGGGGCAGGCGCCTTCTTTGGCCTCTCCTGCAGACGCTCCGGCTGTGGGCTCCCCGGCGTTGGGCTGGGTTTCCCTTGGCCACGTCAGGCTCCGGGGCACAGGCGTGGTTGCCACCTTCCCGGTGGCCACGGGCATGGCCTCTCCTCCTCATCTCCCAGGGCCAGGGGCTGTTTCTGTTTCTTCCCCAGAGGCTGGGGCTCAGAAGCCATACAGTTTGGGGGCTTGGGGCTCCAGACTGCCCCGCAGCCTGGACTGGCTATTCCCACGTGTGGGGCCAAGATCAAGGGCAAAGCAGAAGGCCTCAGAGTGTGTGTGTCTGCCTTTCCCGACGGGTTGTCCCCAGTCTGTCCCTGGCCTGTCAGCCTGTCTCTGGCCAGCCCGGTCCTCCTGGGATTGGTCCATGCACACCTCCCTGGCTGGCGACCAGTGTCTCGCTGCTCGTTCCTGAGAGGGCGTGCGGCTTCACCCCTTCCCCAGCCTGTGTGCATCCCTGCACGGCCTCTTCCTGCTTGCCTTCTCTCCCTGCTCCGAGTCTGTGGCTGTGGGCTCCGGAGTTCTGCATGTCTGTCTCGCCCCTTCTCCCCCTTTTCGGGGAGCCACTGGTGGCCCTGCCGTCCTTTTCCCGTCCTTTCCCCGAGGAGGGAGGAGCAGGTCTGTGGGTGCGGGTTGGGGGAAGACCTCTGCCTGCCCACAGCGCAGAGGCGGGTGCCGGGGCTCCTTTGGGAGCATCTGCGTAGGTGGGCCCTGCTCTCTCCTTACCTAGCCTGCTCAGGTCGCTCACGGCCAAAGGCTCAGGGGAGCAGTGGCCTGGCCTTCTGCGCCCCGGCCCCCCCAGCTGAGGCCACCGGTGGCCGGTGTGGCCCCCACTGCAGGTGTGGCTGACCCGTCTTCCTTCCCTCCGCACTCAGGGCTTCTTCCGCCGCAGCATCCAGAAGAACATGGTGTACACGTGTCACCGGGACAAGAACTGCGTCATCAACAAGGTGACCCGCAACCGCTGCCAGTCCTGCCGGCTGCAGAAGTGCTTCCAAGTGGGCATGTCCAAGGAGTGTGAGTGCGGGCGGCCGGGCGGGGATGTGAGCTTGCACACTGGGGCTGTGGTGTGTGGGCTCGTGGTAAAGGATGGTTTATGGATAGCTGCAGCAGCTGTCTGTCTGTGCATCTGGCTGGCCGTGTGTCCACATGCAGACAGCCATTCCTGTTTGCACGTGACTGGCTGTGTGTGATTGGCACACACGTGTGCCTGCATGTCTTCCCCAGGCCTGCTGGCTTCCAGGCCCTGGTTGGCTTTGGGGCCAGCCTCAGAGGCACCCCCAGGTCCCTTTGGGTTGCAAGTCTTAAGGAAGGGCCTGCACTGAGGGGTCCCAGTTGGGGTGTGTGTGTGTGTGTGTGTGTGTGTGTGTGTGTGCACAGGGGAGGGTGCGGCTGGCACAAGGAGCTAAACACCATTGTCCCGTGGTGGAGCCTGGGCTCCTGAGTTGGGAGAGAGAATGGGGACTTCCGCAGACCCCAGAGGGGCGGGGTTTGCGGTTGGGGCTCAGCTGAGGCTGGGTGGAGGGAGAAGGGAGGGCTGGACAAGGGGACCCTCTTGTGTTGAATTGTGGATGTTGCCGTGGTGACCGGTGATTGATGATGTCAGAGATAAATGACGCTGACAGACGCCTCCTTGTCTGCGTGGCCGTTGCCATGGAGCCTGAGCCTTGGGGGATGGGGTGGGGGAGGGGGCTGCCGGACCCCCCAGCCCTTTGTGGGTTGGGCAGTGGAAAAAGAAAGTGGGAAAGGGGTGTGGGGGACCACGGAGCCCCAGACAGGAGAGGAGGGTCCTGCATCACCCCCCCACCTCCTGCCGCAGGAGGCACGGGCTGCCTTGTTAGGGCTGCCTTGTTAGGGACACAGGAGTGGGAGTGGGCGACAACTTGGGACCCTCAGGGCCCTGCACTTCCTTCTCCCTCTGCACCTTCCTCTCCCGGAAGGACTAGGGTGGGGACCCCTCTCCCTCCCACCGCCATCACCCCCTTTCGCTGGCTCCCTCCTCCTCTGGTTGCTCTGTGCCCCTGAGCCGAGCAGCTGCCATTTCAATAGAATTAAAGCTTCCGAATGATAAACGTCTTGTCACAGCTGCAATTTTCTCTTCCCAAATTATCCCCCCACTCTCCCTCTCCCTCTCCCTGCTCTCCCTTGCACTTTATTGAATTTGCAGAATCGACATGAGTGATCTCCAAATTATGCCAGTGCCCCCCCCCACTGCCCCCTCCTGGGGCCCCGCCCCCACCCTCTCTTCCTCCAGCGTCAGCAGCCGCCACCACTGGCCCTGTGAGTGATTGTGTGTCTGGGATAATCGGCTAGTAACGACCCCATCGCTTCTTTAAAGCCGAGTGGTGTGTGCGGCTCAGCGCCCCTGGTGATTTGTCAGCTCCCCAAGCTAATGGGCCGGGAGATCTCCCGTCAGGCCCCCGTTCTCAGGATGGGGAGTCAGGCACCACCCCTGCCCTAGGAGAGGAGCTGCTTCCTCTTCCCCCGGGGAGACTGCTGGTAGGAGGGCTGAGGGCCAGGGTCGGCTGCTTGTTCCTCCTGGAAGCAGTGGGGACGGGGGGCACAGCATGGACGTGGGACACTCTGGCTTCCCAGACTGAGACCCCACCATGTCCCTGGAGTGGGTGTGTGGGACCACAGGCACGGGAGCTGGGGTCCTGGGGTCCTGGGGCAGGAGTTGGTGTCTGTGTCGGGACGCCATGTCGGGAGGGCATGGCGCGGTGGGCCGTGAGCCGACGCCGTTTCTGCCTGTGTGTGGCGTGTGTGTGCACCCACTGGGTGCTGGCTTCTGCAGCCAGCTGTGCTGGTGGTAGGAGCTTGGGCTGGGGGTGGACCGCTGCCTGCACCTGCTCTCTGACCACTCGCCTCTGCCCTCCACAGCTGTGAGGAACGACCGGAACAAGAAGAAGAAGGAGGTGCCCAAGCCCGAGTGCTCGGAGANTGAGACCCCACCATGTCCCTGGAGTGGGTGTGTGGGACCACAGGCACGGGAGCTGGGGTCCTGGGGTCCTGGGGCAGGAGTTGGTGTCTGTGTTGGGACGCCATGTCGGGAGGGCATGGCGCGGTGGGCCGTGAGCCGACGCTGTTTCTGCCTGCGTGTGGCGTGTGTGTGCACCCACTGGGTGCTGGCTTCTGCAGCCAGCTGTGCTGGTGGTAGGAGCTCGGGCTGGGGGTGGACCGCTGCCTGCACCTGCTCTCTGACCACTCGCCTCTGCCCTCCACAGCTGTGAGGAACGACCGGAACAAGAAGAAGAAGGAGGTGCCCAAGCCCGAGTGCTCGGAGAGCTACACGCTGACGCCCGAGGTCGGGGAGCTCATCGAGAAGGTGCGCAAAGCACACCAGGAGACCTTCCCGGCCCTCTGCCAGCTGGGCAAATACACTACGGTACGGCTCCCCCCGGCCTGGCGGGCAGGGCGCCCCTTCTCCTGCCCGGCCGGCTCCTCCTCGCCCCGGCCCTGGCCTCCAAGTCCTCCCTTTTCCCTCTTTGCCCTCCTTCTGCTTCCTCTTCTCAAGGAGCTCTTGGGAAGTGAAGGCTGGGTTCGGGGCAGGCCTGTGGGGCTGGTGGAGCCAGGCCAAGAAGGGGTGCCGTGAGGAGAAGGCCCTCACTCTCCCCGTCCTCTCAGAACAACAGCTCAGAACAACGTGTCTCTCTGGACATTGACCTCTGGGACAAGTTCAGTGAACTCTCCACCAAGTGCATCATTAAGACTGTGGAGTTCGCCAAGCAGCTGCCTGGCTTCACCACTCTCACCATTGCTGACCAGATTACCCTTCTCAAGGCCGCCTGCCTGGACATCCTGGTGAGGGTCTGCGCCCCGCCCACCTGGGCACCTTCCTGTGTTTTCAGAGGACGTCCTACCGCCCACATAGCCACCTTCCCAAACATCTGCCTGGACTGGCCCTGGCCCAGTGCCCCACCCACCCAAGCATCCACCTTTCCTCTCCCCGTGTGTCACTTGTCCAGTTGTCTGCCTGCCTACCTGGCCCCTCAGCCCCTCAGCCCCTGGCTGTTCTCTGGTGCGCCCACTGCCCTGCAGGTGCACCCATCCACCCTCACCCCAGCTTTCTGTTAAGCCTTCTGTCCAGCCACGCATCTTCCCATCTGTTCAGTTGTAATAAAGATTCACCTGGGACCCTGTGTGGCTAGGCCTCGGGCTGGGTGTCCGGAACAGAGGTGAACACCACGCTATTGCCTTTCTTAAAAACCTGTTTTTGGAAGCGACATAGGTGAACAGAGGTGGCAACCATGAGAAATGCTGGCTGGTGATGGCCAAGGCTGTCCTCCCTCCATGCAGACGAGGGGGCCACAAGGCTGGGCCCAGGGGAGGGGTCCGGAGGGGCATGGGAGGGGCGCCTCAAACTTAGGGCGGGATGCAAAGGGCTCGCTGCTCTGAGTCCAGCTGGGGTCAGGCAGTGGGTGGGGCTGGAGGGTGGGCTGCACCGGAGGCCAGACTGGGGACAGAGGTGGCTGCCAAAGCCTCCAGTGACAAACTCTCCTCCCCGGCATCCTGACCATCTCAGCCCTCTCAGCCACCTGCAGGGTGGGAGCGTGGGCTGTGACTTCCAGGGAGGAGTGGGCAGGTGCAGGGTGTGCTGTCTCCAGGCAGCCTCCCACCTCCACGTGCTGGGGGCAGGAGGCAGGATGAGGCTTTGGCACAGTGGCGGCTGCTATACTTCATTGAGCTCCTGTCGTGTGCCTTGTGCTGTAGACATAAATGCATGATGCAATTCTAGTTTCTAGAGAATTCTGAATTCTCTGCATGGAGACAGGGGGCTGACCCTGAACTGGACCAATACAGAAGCCACCTACTGTGTGTGGCTATTTAAACTTACATTAATCAACATTAAACATCACTCAGCTCCTCAGTTGCACCTTAGCGTGGTTTCAGTGTCCAGTGGCCACACTGTCTGGTGGCCGCGGTGCTGGATGGTGCAGACGCAGAACATTTTTGTTACTGTGGGCGAGGTATCAGGCTGAACTGGGCGGGTGGGCGGGCTGGCTGGCTGCTGGGTGGTCCTGTGGGGGCAGATACTGGGGCTGGAGTGCTGGGGGAATAGGCTGAGTCCCTAAACTCGTGCCTCCTCTGCACCCAGATCCTGCGGATCTGCACGAGGTACACACCCGAGCAGGACACCATGACCTTCTCGGACGGGTTGACCCTGAACCGGACCCAGATGCACAACGCCGGCTTTGGCCCCCTCACAGACCTGGTCTTCGCCTTCGCCAACCAGCTGCTGCCCCTGGAGATGGATGATGCTGAGACTGGGCTGCTCAGCGCCATCTGCCTCATCTGTGGAGGTGGGCAGGCAGGCGCCTGGTCCCAGGGCCAGGCCCAGGGTGGTGGTGAAGCCCCTCACCGGGATGTCTGGGGGTCTCCAGATCAGAAAAGGACCTTGGCCCCTGTTGGGTCCTGCTTAGAGGGGAAAACTGAGTCTCAAAGGGCAGTAGCCCATCTGTGGCCACACAACAAGGGTGTGGCAGTGGTGACCTGAACTCTTGGTCCCCACCTGGTCATGGTCAGCTTTGACCTTGAACGGGTTGGCAAACTTCTCTGAGCCCCCATATCCATAAAATGAGACAGTAATGGTCCCCCCTCGTAAAGTTGATGGGCTGTTGGAGGTGGTCGTTAGAGGTGCAGAGCCCAGCATAAGGCCCAGTAAGTGCTGGCCGCTGCTACTGTGTTAGGTTAGGAGTTCTGCAGTATCCTGCCTGTGTCCATAATGAGGGGAGTGGGAGACCTGTCTGGGCGTCTTCCATCTGCTTAGGTTGGCACTGCTTGTGCTTGGAGGTCCCGTCGCCACGAACTGGACCGTCAGGGCTGGCCTTGGGCAGTCTGCGTCCTCCGTGCCTCTGCTTACATTGAAGGGCTTTTATCAAAGCCCACGGGCACCCTCCACTGCCCTGTGTGGGGACGCCCAGGAGCCGGGAGGCCCAGCTTGTGGCCTGGGCAGGTGCGCCCCCCGGTGGCCAAGGCTGGGAGTGCAGCGGTGTTCCTAGCTTAACCAAGGCGCCTGCTCAGGGGGCACCTCTGCTTCCCCAGACCGGCAAGACCTGGAGCAACCAGACAGGGTGGACATGCTGCAGGAGCCACTGCTGGAGGCGCTGAAGGTCTACGTGCGGAAACGGAGGCCCAGCCGCCCCCACATGTTCCCCAAGATGCTGATGAAGATCACGGACCTGCGAAGCATCAGTGCTAAGGGTGAGGCTTCCACACCCAGACGGAGGCCGGCCCCTCTTCCTTGCCAGGGCTGGCCCAGGACCCAGGCCAGGCCCCCCACATCTCAGCCAGCATCCCATGTCTTTGTGCTCAGGACGATGCCCCACTCATCAGGACCCGAGCTGTCCCTATTCGTGTCTAGGCCAAGGTCCCCTGAGACCCCACCATGCCCAGGCAACCCGTCTGTGAGCGCTGCTTGTCCCCTGTGCATGGTGGTTATGGGCATAGCTCTGGAACCAGACAGTGTAAATGTGTCCTTGAGCAGGTCACCCACCAGCTCTGAGCCCATCTGAGCAGTGGAGATGGTGCTGCTGTTTGCAGCAGGAGCAGCCGTAACACCCAGCACATAGGAAGGACCGTGTCAGACGAGGTGGTGTCACCCCAGACCCTGTGTTCACAACCACTTTCCCTGCTGCCCCTCGGACTTGGGGAATTAAGAGAGCTGCTCACAGCCCTGGCCGGGTAGCTCAGTCAGTAGAGATCAGTCTAGTACCCCAAGGTGTGGGTTCAGTCCCCAGTCGGGGCACATATGAATCAACCAATGACTGCATAGATAAGTGGGACAACAAGGCGATTCCCTCTCTTGTTCCCCCAGCAAAGTCAATTTAAGAGACAGGGAGAGAGTGTGTCAAAGAGTCAAGCCCCAGTTCGGGGTGTGGCGGAGGCTGATTGCCCACCCGCTGTACCTGCCCTCCTGGCCATGCTCGCTAGCAGGGCTTGCAAGGCCCGGGGGTGGGGGTGCGTGCTGACCTGCTGACCTCTGCCCCTCCTCTCCTGCAGGGGCTGAGCGGGTGATCACTCTGAAGATGGAGATCCCGGGCTCCATGCCACCTCTCATCCAGGAGATGCTGGAGAACTCAGAGGGCCTGGACACTCTGGGCGGACAGCCTGGGGGCGGCGGGCGGGAGGGGGGGGGCCTGGCTCCCCCTCCCCGCAGCTGTAGCCCCAGCCTCAGCCCCAGCTCAAACAGAAGCAGCCCGGCCACCCAGTCCCCGTGACCGCCTGCACCCCATGGACATAGCCCTTGCCCCTCGCCTGGCTTTTCTCTGCCTTTCTACCAACCATGCGACCCCAGCCAGCCCTGCCCCCTACCTGTCTGCCTCAGGACAGGAGGGAGGAGGTGGCCACTCATTGGACAGAGGCCCGGTGCTACGGACTGTTACTCTGTGGCTTGGGTTGACTTCAGGGGCAAGGTCATGAACTGAGTGAGGACCCCTGGTCTTGGGTCTCGGGATGGGGCCTGGGGGCCTTGTGTTCATCAAGACACCTCTCTGCCCGCCTCGCCGCATCTTCATCACCAGCAAATGCCAGGACCCGGCTCCCCCATCCTCAGAACTTGCAAGCCATTGCCTCCTGGTTGGGGAGCCCCCCTCGCCTCAGTTGGCGACAGAGGGGGTGGGCCAGGGGCGGGGGGTTCCCCCTGTACATACCTGCCTACCAACCCCCAGGTATTCTCGCTGGTTTTGTTTTTATTTTAATTTTTTTTGGTTTTGATTTTTTAAATAAGAATTTTCATTTTAAGCACATTTATACTGAAGGAATCTGTGCTGTGTATTGGGGGGGAGCTGGGACCAGAGCTGGGGGGTGGCCCTGGGGGAGGGCAGCGGCTCAAAGGGGCCCCCACTCTCTCTCTGCGTCCGTGTCCCCAGGCCCTCCTCCCTAGCATTTTTCTCCTGTTTTCTCTTTAAAACTGTGAAATACTAACTTTCCGAGGCCTGCCCTCCCCTCCTTTGTGCAGGGGAAGCAGCCAGCCCCCTTCTCCCTCTGCCTAACCACTGGTTATGGACAACTCCCCGCAGCCCCCAGAAGGCGGGTGCCCACCCCCAGAGGTGGGTCGGGGCCAAGCAAGGCGCCCTCAGCCTACACTCGAGTGTTTCTCCGCCCTGTGAACTTGGCTGAGCTGCCCACTCCGCATTAGGGCCCACATGGCTTGAGCCCTTCAGCCCCCACTTTGAAGGGGCAGGCCAAGGAAGGTGCCTGAGCTGTTCCTGCCCCCAGCCTCACAGCCACCAGCACCACCCACAGGCCCCCAGACACACACAGGCCGACAGACAAGCTTGGCCCCGACTCCTCCATTTCTCCAGCCTGTCCCCACCCCCACCTTACACCCGTGCCCCTCCTTGCCCCGCAGGACGGGCCTAAGGGGGCGGTCCTCTCCCCTGCACCCCTGGGCTCGGGGAGCCGGCTCTGCCCTGCCCCCCGTGGCCCAGGGTTGGGGTCTCACCCCTCAGAGCCCGCTGGTGCACCTGTTACTGTTGGACTTTCCACTGAGATCTACTGGATAAAAAATTAAAATTCTATTTATTCTACACATGCCTCAGCTGTGCTGCCTCGCGGCCTTCTCTCAGCGTCTGGGTCTGGGCAAGGGGCTGGGGCTGAGGGGTCCTGCAGGAGCACCGGGGCCCGCCTTGTGCTGCGGTCTGGAGACCCTGTGGTGGGAGATAGGCCTGCTTTCTGGGAGCCCTTGGTTTATGTCCAGCAGGCCCGCTCCGGAGGGGGCGAAGGAAGAGGGCGAGAAACTGACCCTGCCTGCCCGGGTGGGAGGGAAGACACCAGCCCAGCTCCCCAAGAGCGCCAGTGTGGGAGAGGAAGCCGGCCCTGGCCTCTGAAGGTTCCTAGCTTGTGGGAACCTGGAGGTGGGGTCTGGGGGTCATTTGATAGCAGAGTTTTATTTTGGGGATGAACACAGACTTGATCTTCATGACAGAGTGGTGGTTGGCATGGGGACCTGGATCCTGCGCTCATGGTAAGTTATTACAAGAACACGGGATTGGCGTAGCAGCTGAGGCCAGCCCACCAGCCCTCTGCCCTCCTCTTCCCACCTCTAAGGTCTGTGAGCAGGAAGCCCAGAGTACAGCTTGCAGGGGAGTCTGGGTGCTCCTGGTTGAGAGGGTCGAGTGCGGCAGTCTTGAAGGGTCCTCAGAGACCAAAGGTGCGCACCCCTCACAGTACCCCTCAAGGTTCAGAGAGGGCAGTGCCCTTGTCCAGGGCCACACAGCAAATAAGTGGCAAATGGAAAACCAGTACTCTGGGCTCCCACCTCTCAGCCAGTTTTCTTTCCTGGGTCTCTGAAGCCCAGGGAGAAGCGTCAGGTACCGCACGCAGTACTGGGGCGAGGTGGCGGTGGGCGCTGTGTTTGGGGAGTTAGCAGCGGCGCCGCGCAGGAAGGGGTGTCCTCGGCGGCGATCCGCCTGCCATTTCTACAACAGCCGCCAGGTGGCGCCAACCCCTCGCTTATCTCACCCTCTGGCTTTGGCTGGAGCGAGCGCTCGGACAGCGGCTCTCCTCTCAGCATTTTCTCACACTTTCTTTGTGAATTCGAAACGAAATGTAACACAGATACCTATACAATATTCTATCGCACTGTACTGTAGAGGAGAAATGAAGGGTAAGTGCTATGGATTTCCATATGTAAATCCCTGGGCACAGCCACATGGCAGATACGAGAAGTCCGGGGATCCCTTCTGCGTTTAATGAACGCATCTGGATTTAGGGAAGTCAGAAGGTCAGAAGCCGTTGTGGGCCTGAAGCGCGAGGAGGCTGAAGAGTATGGTTGGATGTTGAAATAAAAACTAACGGTGTCTAACAAAACCATGCAAACCAAAAGATCCCCCCATGAAACCCTTAATGGTTTACATGTGAGGCAGGCTTTCACCGCGAAAAGGTGCAGCGGGACATTCTGAAGTCGCGAAGGACCATTCTTTAGTGTGGGAGAACCCCGCGCCAGCCTTAGTCCCTGCCCGCCGGATGTCAGCACGCCCCCCTCAGGTGGGTAGCGGTCTGTACATTCACGAAGTGCCCCCGCCTTGGGCCAGTACCTTGGCTGTTGGGACCCTCCAGGGCTTGAGATTGCCCACCAGGGCTCACAGCTCACGGCTGTAGAGAAGAAGAGAAGAAACCCTGAACTTCAGGGCCTTTGAACTGCAGCACATTTTGTGCCCAGGAATCCTTCCTGTGCTTTATAGGGCCTTTGGCATCATCCCTGGCCTTCGCCCACTAGAAGACAGTTGCACCTCCCACCAGATGTGACTACCAGACGTATCTGCAGGCTTTGTCAAGTGTCCCCCGGGGAGACGCACTGGGGTGCCATCTAATCATCCAGGGCTGACGTGGGCTTCGCACGGCGCCAGGCCCCGTCCTCCATGGGGAGACTGACCCACGGGTGGTGACTGGGATACCGCTGGGGGAGGACAGTGATGGGCTCTTGCTTGGGCACACAGGATCTCAAGGAAGCGGAATACACCCAGACCTGGGGGAAGGCTAGGAAGGCTTCCTGAAAGAGGTGCCCCCTCCCAGCTGAAGCTCTAAGGGGAAGACTTAGCTAGGTGAGATGCAGACGTGATCAATAGCTTCACGTGATCAAAAACTGTCTCCAGCTCTGTATTCTAACCATTGTCAGTTTTTGGTTGGAATGGTGGAGGAGGTGAGGCTGTACAGGTTGGGAAAGGTCCGATGAGGGCCAGGTGAGGAGCTGGACTTGATCCTGAGGTGATGGGCGTGAAGGATGGGAGTGAAGGGAGGTGTTGGGACTGGCCTTGCAGGGGGCAGGAGCTGAGGCAGTGGGAATACTCTGGGCCACTGGCAACAAGGCTGACCCAGGGCAGCCTCTGAAGGGGGGCAGAAGGGCGGTCAAGGGAGGAAGTGCCTAGATGGCCAACGGGTGGGCCGAATGATCGATGGGATGGGAAAGGCGGGCAGAGGATGGGCCGTGGCAACAGCGGATGCAGGGGGCATGGGTGGGTGGAGGCACTAGCCACTGAGAGGAGAACTAAGAAAGTTGAGGTTCTTGAGCGTCTGCCTGCGAACCAAAGGGTCGCTGGTTCAATTCCCAGTCAGGGCACATGCCTGGGTTGCAGGCCAGGCCCCCAGTAAGGGGTGTGCAAGAGGCAGCCACACATTTAATGTTTCTCTCCCTCTCTTTCTCTCTCCCTTCCCCTCTCTAAAAGAATAAATAAATAAAATCTTTTTTTAATGTTTTTTAAATATTTTATTTATTTATTTATCTTTAGAGGGGAAGGAGAGAGGGAGAGAAACATCAATGTATGGTTGCCTTTTGTGCATCCCCTGCTGGGAGTTGGCCTGCAGGGAACTGGACTACAACCCAGGCATGTGCCCTGACTGGGAATCGAACTGCCATCCTCTGGTTCGCAGGCCTGCGCTCAATCCACTGAGCTACACCAGCCAGGGCTTAAATAAATAAAATCTTTAAAAAAAATTGTGTTTGCATTTGGGATGCTAGTTACCCCTACCTTTCCTGTGCCTCACTCCACTCCACGCCAGCCACGCTGGCGTCCTTGCTGGCTTCAAACACCCCCAGCCTATTCCTGAACCCCAGGGCCTTTGCACTTGCCACTCCCTCCAACTGGAATGCTCTTCCTGGAGACCGCTTCCTGGCTACCCCCTTGCTACATTCTGTTGCATGTTGCTGACCAAGGATGTCACCCTCTCTCCCCATACCTTTGCCTGGTGGTATATTCTATATTTATCATCTGGCTTCCCCACCAGAATGTAAGCTCCACGAAGGCAGGTTTCGTCCACCACCGTAGACCAGCATCTGGGTCTGCTGTGTTCCACACGGCAGCACCCCCCACACGAGGCAACTGCGTCTTGACATACGACCAGTCCAGCCTGAGCCACGCTCCAAGTGCGAAATCCACACGGGGTCCCCGCAAAGACAGCGCAAAGAATCTAAAACATCTCCTTGATACTTTTTATATTGATGAGGTGCCGGACTTTTTGGATGTATTGGCTTACAGAAAATTTATTGCTAAGTTAATTTCACCTGTTTCCTTCTACGTTTTAACATGGCTAATGAAAGCTTGAAATCACACCTGTGGCTCCTGTCCTAGTTATACAGAACAGCTGATGTCGAGCATCATCCAGCATGTAGCAAGTGCTCAGTGAACATCTGTTCAATGGGTACATCTGGAAAACAGCAGGCATTCAGGTCTGAGTCTGGGTGGAGGGGCCAGGGGCGCAGACTCAGAACTGTTATCAGAGAGATAGTGATCTGTGCCGTGAGTGTGAGTAAGCACTCGAGGGCCTCAGGGACACCTTCAGTTCCTCATCCAATACAAATTTGCTAAGGGCCTCCCGTGGGCCAGCGAGGAGACCATGTCTCCGCCTGGGGAGTCGCAGGTGCGGGCAGGAGCCTGCTCTGACTTGGGGCGGGGAAGCTCTCCAGGAAGGCTTCTGTTTCCTTCTCCAGTGAGACCCACAGGCAGGTAGGCACTTGCTGGCTGGGGTTGGGGGAGGGTGGCTACAGAGAGGGGACTGCTTTGGGCGGAGGCACAGCGTGTCTCAGCACTGGAAGCAAAATTGGTCACGGCGCTTGCTAGGAAGAGAAACTCCGGGAGGGCTTGGAGCATGGCAACCCTGGGAAGCCAGGCAGCGGGGCTGGGGCTGGAGGTCTGAGAAGCAGGGCCTGTGTGTGTGTGGTGGCGGCGGGGGTGGGGGTGGGGGCCGCTTCAGAAGCTTTGTGCAGGTGCTTGACTGACTCTGACAACTGGGAAACCCACAGGACAGGAGTCGGGGGCTATTTGGAAGGCTCCCTCTGGCTGCTTGTGCAAGCAGAAGTCCAGGCCAGGTTGCTGAGGAAGAGGAGGCATGAAGGAGGACAGAGAAGGGAGGGCCAGGGGTGTAGGAGAAAGTTGGGGAGAAGGGGTCAAGGTGGCCGGCTCAGCAGGGTCTGAGGGAGCCCAGGCCGAGGTCAGGTGGTGGCCCTGGTCCTCAGTCCTGGCCAATCCTACGGAGAGCGGCTCTGCTGGGGCGGTAAAGGGGGAAGACCCCTGGGGGCAGAGAGGGGACAGGAGGCTGACACATTTCGTCTTCCCCCAGGAGGGAAGAGGGTTGGGGCGAATGCAGGGCCAGGAGCGTGTTTTGGGGGAGTATGGGGTGGGGAAAGCAGCAGCAGGTGCGGAGGTGGGGCTCGAATGGAAAGGTCTTGCCCTCTGACCCGCCGCCCAACCCCATTCTACCTCTGTGAGGAGGGAGGGCCTTGCCCTGGCCACCTCCGAAGTGTGGGCGGTGCTCACAAGCCCTACGGACAGACCAGGGCGAAGGGCACCTGCCCTGCTCCCCTTCCTGTGCGGGTTCCCTCCTGCGCAGAGACCTTCCTGGGATGGCCCTGCAGGAAGGGAGGGGGCCGCCCGCACGGAGCTCACACAGGGCCCACGCCTGCCCACGCAGTGCGTGTCGGGGTGCTGGTGTCACGGTCGTTTCTGTCCTCCGTGAGACAACCAGGCCTCCACCTGAACCCGCACTTTCCCTCTGCTCTCGCGACACCACTTTCTCTCAGCCTCCGGCCCTGTACCCCCGCCTCCTTCCTTCCCACCTGGACACGGCATCCCTACCGGCCTTGGTTCTTTCTGTGCCCCAACGACGATGGGCGCGCTAGGGAAGAGTGATCGAGGGCTGCCCGAGGGCCTCCCCGAGCGAGCCTTCGGCTCAGGCAGCGTCCCGGGAGCCCATCCAGCAGAAGCCACTGCTGGCCTACTTCTGCGACGCGGGCTGCGGTGGGGGCTTGGGGCTCGGACCTCACCCTCCGCCCGAGGCAGCGCTAGATGGTCAGGTCCTGGCGGACCGTGGCCAGTGACACCTTGCTGCGGCCGCTGCCACCCTCGCTGTCGCCGGCCGGTGGCCGGTGCGCATAGGCGGGCGGGGCGTAGGGGTCGGGCCCGGGCCGCCTGGAGGGCAGGGCTGGCGGCGGCGGCGGCGGCGGGAGCAGCTTCTGGGCCTCCTCGTGCGCCCTGTTGCAGCGGTTGTCGCGCTCGGCCGCCGGGCGCGGGCGGCCCTTCCAGAGCAGGTGGCTCAGCTCGGCCACGCTGAGCAGCGCCGAGAGCAGCCCCACGGCGAAGTAGAAGACCACGAAGACGGTCTTCTCGGTGGGCCGGCTCACGAAGCAGTCCACAGTGTGCGGGCAGGGCGGGCCGCTGCACGCGAAGTGCGGGGCCACGCGGAAGCCGTAGAGCAGCGTCTGGCCGGCCAGGAAGGCCAGCTCGGCCAGCAGGCGCAGCGCCACGCTGAGCAGGTAGCAGCGGCGCGCGCGCCGGGCGCGCAGGGCGCAGGGCGGGCACGGGCCCTCCGGGAGCCCCCGGGCGCACGGCGCCGCCTTCTCCGCGGCCGCGCCCCCCGGCTCCTTGCTGGCCTGGTGCATGGAGTAGATGACGAAGAGCACCGGCGGCGCCGAGAGCAGCAGGATGTGGAAGAGCCAGAAGCGGTAGTGGGAGACCGGGAAGGCGCGGTCGTAGCAGGTCTGGCGGCAGCCCGGCTGCAGCGTGTTGCACACGAACTCCTCCTGCTCGTCCTCGAACACCGCGCCGCCCACGGTGGCCAGCACCAGGATGCGGAAGATCAGCATGACCACCAGCCACAGGCGGCCCACCAGCGGCGACTGCAGCTGCACCGCGTCCAGCAGCGAGCCGAGGAATGCCCACTCCCCCATGGCGCTGGGGACGAAGGGTGAGGGTCAGAGGCCGCAGTCGCGCCCCACCTGTCCACGCCCACCGGGGTGGGTCCGTTAGCCCTCCTCTGCCTTCAGGGTGAGTCGGGGGTCAGGGTGGCAGGTCATTTGTGGGAAGAAAGGAGTTAGCAAGGGGGGCAGAGGCGGAGGCAGGAGGGGTTCGGTGCTGTTCCACTGTGGGCGTCCGTCTCCCGGGGCCCGATGGGTGCCGGGGAGGAGCCGCACCCTGGTGCTTTAGCCTGACCCCCGTGGGCGGCTTTGATGGACCCTGTGCTCCTCCAGAGCCTGGTTTCCTCGGAGGGGAGCTTGGAGGTCAGCCGGCTGCCCCTGACGGCCTTGGTAGGAGCAGAAGCTGGTTGTACCCTATGTGCGGTTTTGAGCGGGGCAGCGCGGCGGGACGACACCTCTTTTCTTTCTCTGCCCTTTTTACTGCAGTGAATTTCTCTCTGAGTTGTGGGGCGACACAGAAGTAGCCCCCTTCTGTACTCTGTCGGGACCCTTTGTCCTGGCTGTCCCCTGCCATCCGACCCCAGCAAGGCAGGAGTGCGGCCCAGGCCTCTCCCATCTCCTCCCCGGCGCCCCACGACTCCCAGTCTCCCATGTCCCCCGAGAGCCTCCCCCTCACACTCACATGGGCCCCACGGGCTCCTGGGGCCCCCACACCCGCGGTCGGCCCCACTCACCTAGTGGCCGGAGCTGAGGGGTTAGACTGGAGTGAGGGATCTTGGGAGGTGGCTGGGACCTGCTCCTCCTGGTCCCTCTTTCATTTTCCCTTTCAGATTTGGCCGGGATGGGTGACAGGACAGGATGGCCGAGAGGGGCTAGCTCTCCCCCCTCTCTTAAAGGGACAGGGTGGCCCTGTTGGCTCGGCCTACCCTTGGGAACAGACTCAGGGCCACGCCCCTTTCTGGGCTCTGCCAGCCCCCCCTTTTCCTCCCTCACCCACCCCCACCCTCTCCCAGCTGTGCCCCCATCTGGAAATGGGGGAGGGGTTAACCAGAGCTGCACCCCTTATTGAGGGAACCCCATGGAAGCCAGTGCCCCCAATGGACTCCCCGAGACTGGAAGGCCTAGATCCTCCTCGGTCCACGGACTATGTCCCCTTGGACGGCGCTCCGCAGGGCTGGAGGGGGCTGGGTGCTGGTGTTGGGGGCACTGGTGTCCTAAGAGGCAGCAAACACCCCGTAGCTCTGCTTCCAGCTCTGCTGCTGACCTTGGACAAGTCACTGGGCTCTTCCAGGACAGTCTCCTGGCTTGTCACTTGAGGTCTCTGGGCCAGCCAACCCCCCATTTCCTTTTCAGTCCTCCGTCTTAATGAGAAGATTCCAACCATGTTACAGAGAACAACAGAAAACACGTGTCCAGAAAACTCCACGTAGAAAAAACACTTAGGTATCAAGAGTGGCTGGCTTTGGTAGTTAAATAAAATCTTGTACTTCCTCCCTGCTTTCCGTAATTACCAGGCTTACTATAAAGAGCATGTTATTTATAGTGTGGGAAATAGAGAGAAAGGCTTATTTCTCCCGCCAGGCTCTGAATTGGATCACCTCCTATGGTTCTGGGTGGCAGGAGAAGCTGTCCCTTGGAATGACCCATGGTGACCTGAGCAGCCAGGGAGGGGACACTCTGCCTTTCTAGGAGTTGGCTCAACCCGCACACCGTTCCCCTCCCTCACGGATGCGCCGGCTCTGGGCCAGGCCCTGTGTGGAGTGCGTCACACCCGTGAGAAGACTTGACCGCCTGAAGGCTCACTTGCCCACAGCCCATAAAGAGCAGGTCCCAGCCGCACACCTGACCCTAAGGTTCATACTCAAGCCTGTCATGGAACTGTCCTCTGCCCAGCCTGGCTGGCCTTGCCAGGGGGTGTCCCAGGGCCTGGCAGTCCCGGGGTGTTGGCCGGGCCGATGGGCATGGATACCGGAGGTGGGCCATGCCCACCCCTTCCTGCGTGGGAAAGGTGCCAGGACTCACTTGCTGAGTGACGTTTCCTCTTTGCTTCTGCCATGGGGGCCTGTGTAGTTTTCCATGTTGACGGGGGCCCGGGCCTGGTTTCAGGAAGGGGTGGGAGAGGTGCCCTCATCCACACGGGCTCGGGGGCCCAGCCCAGCCTGGAAAAACCCCCGGTCCCCTCTCTTCACCCTTGTGCGGGATTCCCTTGGGAGTGGGCCTGGGTGGGGAGACACAGACCTGGACGAAGTCCAGTGGAAACCACATGTGGGGGCCCCATGTCCCCAAAACAGGAAGGGGGTGGGGGCACTGCAGACCTCCCCAGCCCTGATCTCCTCCTGTGTTTGGCAAAGCTGCTTTCCAACCCCTGACCTCTGTCCACAGCCACGGGGGCTCAGGGCCACACCTCATCTCTCCTGACTGTCCAGGAGTGGTCCCTGCCCTGTCCCCATGTTCCCTGCTGGGTTCAGGCCACTGGCTCCGTCTGGAAAAACCCCATCATATCTGTCTGCAGGGAGAGGAAGGAGGCAGAGGTGGTGGGCTAGGGTGGGGCAGGAGGCGGAGAGCCCGTGGTCACCCTGCAGTGTCCCTGGCCCCTGATGCCACAGGGCCAGACACAGGAGACGCTGCAATCTCGGGGGCCCATCCTCCTTCCCCGATAGCGCCGTCCAGCCCGGGAAGAGGTGTCGCTGATGCTAAGCAGGGCTGGTGGCACGTGGCCCCATTCCTGGCCACACTTGAGGTCCAGGGCTGGGCTGGGAGGCCCGTCCTGCCCTGGTGCACCGTCAGTCTCTGTCCCGGACACTTCGCCCTACCCCATCTGGCTGGCACGGAGCCACTTCCCGTGTCTGTCACACACAGACGGACACATATGCAAGCACGTAATTGTTTGCACTCAGTAAGGGACATTGTTGGGACACAACTGTTTTTCCTCTTTCCTGACTCCCTCTAACGTGTTTAGGTCTTTATAGAAATGATGCCTTTTAGTGCGCCATTCACTGGCCACCCCAACTGGAATTTAACCCTTTACTTCCTGTCCCTTTTCTCAGCTTTAGTTTCTTTGCACTGTTTGCTACATAACATGCCTTTTCTTATTTACCCTGCGTAGCATCCATCTATCCTATTAGCATGTAAGTTTCATGATGGCAGGGGTTTTGGGTGCTTTATTCACCGTCCTATCTCCAGCACCTAGAATGGTTCCTGGCGTGTAGTAGATGCTCAATAAACACTTGTCAGGTGGATGGATGAATGAATGAAGTGGGGTGGGTGCAGATCTTCTTTGCCTCAGGAGGATGAGAATGCCAGCGGGTCCCATGCCTCAGTTGCTTATTCTGGTGTCCTCTGGAGCTTGTGATCCCCGAAGTGATTCTCCTGTCCCCAGCTCAGCCTGCATGTGAAAGGTGAGATTCTCCTGGCTCTCAGGCAGCCTGTGAGAGTGGCGGCGGGCATGGTTGACCCTTCTTGGTGCCTTCTAGTCCTCTACAGCCCCTCTCCGACCTGGCTGCATAGTTCCCGACCCTTCAAAGGCTTCCCCAAGCCTGCAAACCCTCCAGACCTGACCCTTCTGCTCACTGGTCGCCCTTGCGCCTCTCACTGCGCCCTTGGCCCTCAGCCTTACCTGGGAATGGCTTGGCAGTAGGGGCTTCCTTTGTTCTTTGGCTCTATTTAAGACTAGGTTTAGTTGTAACAGCAAACATACTAAACAAAGAAGCAAGGATGTGTCTTGTTTGTAAAATCCCAGGAAGCTACTATGTGGCCGACCTTCTTGCGTACCATTGGCCAGGATGACCTCTACAAGGAAGGCTGGGAAATGTAGTCTTTCTTCTAGGTGGCCTTGCACCCAAGAAAGGAGAGTTTTTTTTTAGTCTTTGTTGTCACGAATCTGTGTCTGGTATTGGCCCTCCATGCTGACTGGGGGAGTCAGAGAAATATGCGGTTCCCCCGGAAGACAGCCCCCACTAGCTACTCCTGTGCAGTCTCTCTCCCCTAGGAAAAAGGAAGCCATTGCTGTCTTGCTTGTCATCTTCCAAACCCCTGCCTCTCTGGGCCTGCCTTCTTGTGTCTCTGTCTAGTCTCATCCCCTCTTTCTTGTTCTTGAGCAGAGCAGCCATTACTGCCTGCCAACTGGAGGCCCGTCCTGGTCTCTTCCTCATCGTCCCCATTTCCAGGTTGTACAGGGAGCAACTTAAAAAGGACAATAACTGGGCCTGATGGTGGCTGGGACCCGCAGGTGGCCCCATCTGAGTGGCCAAGAGGCCTAGGAGCCCCTCTCTCCCTTTCCTTGAAGCCCAGCGTGAACTGACAGATGAGAGAAACTGCTGGGAGAATGGGGTGGGCGAAGGGTAAGCATCTGAGTTATGAAGAGCCATCTTTCAAGGGCCCGTTCCCCTCCTGCAGGGCTGCTGTCTGTAAGTGCCCGCTGGTACAAGCAACCACAGTCACTTCAAGGTTGGGTCCTCGACCTTCTCGCTGTCCCCCCAGGAGCCGGATGAACTCAAGGTCAGTGGAAGGGCACACCAAAGGAACTCCCCTCTGAAAGCAGTACTCTCGGGTCCTAGGGGCTGCCCTTGCCCAGGCCCTGGAAGGTCACGGAAAGTTACGAGAGGCAGAAGCCAAAGACACCTGGGGATTGGGCTTCCGTTCCTCTGGCCGAAATACCACGCACACTTTTTTCTGCTCATCAGGCTGTACTGGGCCACCTGGAGGCCAACGGCGCGGCTGTCTCAGGAAAAGAAACAGACCTGACTCCAGGAAGCACCGAGGACCAAGGTAAGGGGGCTTGTAAAATGATGTGACTGCTTTGAAAAAGTTTGGTAGTTTCTTAGAAAGGCAGCCATACACTTAACAAATATCCCCAACAGTTCCGTGTTGAGGCATTTACCCATGAGAAATGAGAAAATAGGTCTGTGGGAAAATGCATGCTGAGGTTCCTAACAGCTTTATCTATAACAGACCCAAACTGGAAACAACCGAATGTCCATCAACAGGCGAAAAGATAAACAGTCCATACAATGGAATAACATTCAGCAATTAAAAAAGAGGGACTGTTGACACAGGCAACACAGGTGAATTTCAAAACCGTAATGCCGGATGGAAGGAGCCAGACATAAAAACAAACGTACTGTGTGATTCCATCTATGTGAGGTTTTAGAATAGGTAAAACCAACCTAAAATGGTTAGGCATCAGGTCCATGTTTGTCCGGGGTCCGGGGTTAAAGAGACACATGAGAACGTTTGGGGGTGATGGAATATTTCGCCATGGTGATTCTGCAGGAATATACATTTGTCAGAAGTCATCCGTCTGTACACTTAGAATGGGTACATTTTATGTCTGTAAATTGTACCGCAGTAAAGTTGCTTTGAAAAGAAAAAAAGTAATGTTGGTCCTTACTCCCGACCAGCACCTTCCGAGGCGGCGGTCAGAGTAAGACTTGCTCTGACGTCTTTACACGTCTCTCTCTCTCCACCCTCTGGGCAAGCCTCTTTCCTCCGCTTCCCTCACTGTCTTTGTTAGATAGGACAAGAATCTCAAGGTCTGGGCTGTTCTTACTAAATGCTATTCTTGCTAAATGTTAAAATGTAGCACAGTATTTTGCAGACCCGCTGTAAACAAGACCTCAGCCGGTAAGTGCAGGCAACTGCACAGAAGTCTAGGACCACCACAGGGAACTAAGTAGATAGTGTATAGTTTTCAAGAACAACTTGGCACCTGCTCCAAGAGATGTTACTGTCAGGATTTACAACTTCCAGCCTGTATGCAAATCAGCTGGTGGGATGCCCTTTAAAGCAGCTGTGAACCTCTTTTTGTATCTGGGAGTTGTGTAAACAGTAAAGTTAAGACCATGAGGCTCTTCAGAAGATGCTGTAATGGAAGCTGGTCATCTCTCTCTCTTTTTAAGAGATTTTATTTATTTATCTTTAGAGGGGAAGGGAAGGAGAGAGGGAGAGAAATAGCAATGTATGGTTGCCTCTCGTGTGTCTCCTGCTGGGAACTGGCCTGCAACCCAGGCATGTGCCCTGACTGGGAATCGAACTGCGATCCTTTGGTTTGCAGGCCCGCGCTCAATTCACTGAGCTACACCAGCCAGGGCTTCTTTGTTAAAGTTTTGACTGGTCCAGCAAAGACACAGCGCATTAGTATGACTGTATCCTGTTCATAGCTTTAGGGCCAGATTGGGAAGATTAGTCTTTCTAAGGAAAGAGGCTTGAGCGAAGGATTCCTGAGGGAAAAAGGAACCCCAAGTGAACTTATTTGCAGCTTTCAGAACCGAGGCTGGCATATCTACTATCCCAGGGGATCCTGGGTCCTTTGGGTACCACAGTGGACTTGGGAGTTTTTACTAATTAGGGTTCTCCAGAAAAATAGAACCAGTAGGATATACACAGTAAGTTCTCACTTGACACTGATCACTTGTTAATGCAGCCTGAGGTTGAAGGCCCGAAAACCAGGTCTAACCATCACTGAGTTTTTCAAACCAATAGACTAAATAGCCTGCAGACATCTGCTTGGATTTGCAATGGTGCAGCACGTGAGTGGATGGGAAAAGCACGTTCAGTATCACATTAGAACTAGAACCTATGTTATTGTTATAACCAGAAAGAATTATAAACAAAAATTACTTAAATCTCATTATCCAGAGAAAATCAAACATTTTGCACAATAGGCCTTCCAATGCATGTACTGTTGGCTCTCATATTTTAGCGTGTATCAGAATTTAACTGTGGTGCTTGTGAATGTAAATGCTCTCAAGATGCTTCTGGGGTGGGCCCAATAACTTGAATTTCTACCAAGCTGTCAGGTCATGCTGATACTGCTGGTCCAGGGACCACACAGACAGCCCTGGTATGTGGATTATACCTTTGCTGTTCTAAGTGGGGTCTCCAGCCACCAGCGCTGACAACAGTTAGGAGCCTGTTACTAAGTCTCCAGCCCCACCCCAGACCTGCTGAATCACCGCATCAGAATCTGCAGTGTAGATCCCTGTAGATCTCATACAAGGCCCCTAAGTATGAGAAGCACTGGTCTATATTTGAGCCTCATACTTTCTAAATAGCTTTTCCTCCAAATTTATTATAGTATAACATATAATAAAATGCACCATTTTATAATGTAATTCAATGAGTTTTGACAAATTGGGTAGGATAGTTTTGTCTCCCCCTCTCAGCCATGCAACACAACTTTCCTGTCCTATTAAATGTTCTGGGAAAACACGACTTTTGTTTTGTTTTAGTGGATTTTAGAGAAAGAGGAAAAGGAAGCGTTCATTCACTGCTCCATCCATCCACACACTCATTGGTTGAATCTTGCATGTGCCAATTGGGGATCGAACCTGCAAACCTGGTGCATCAGGACGAGGCTCCAAGTAAGCTTCCCCAGCCAGAGCAAAAAGGACTTTTAATGGCTATATACTACACGATAAGGATGTACTAGTCTAACCAGTTCAGGACATCTCTGCTGTTCCTAGTTTTTTTTACCAGTGCAAATAATGCTTCAGTGAATACTTTTCAACTCAAACTTTTCGCTTTTCAATTTTCACAATAGTTTTCCAAGAATGGAATTACTGAGGAAAGGGATACTGGGTGGGCAAGACACAGCATAATTAATATGACTGTATTCTACTACATTTGAAAAGAAAGTTTTTTTTTAAAGATTTTATTTATTTATTTTTAGAGAGAGGGGAAGGGAAGGAGAGAGGGAAGGAAACATCAATGTGTGGTTGCCTCTCACGCTCCCCCCTACTGGGGACCTGGCCTGCAACCCAGGCATGTGCCCCGACTGGGAACTGAACCAGTGACACTTTGGTTCGCAGGCCTGCGCTCAGTCCACTGAGCTATACCAGCCAGGGCTGAAAAGAATGTTAATGAATTAGTCCCATTGCAGCAAAATGAACCTTTCAACTAATACAATTTTTGAATCCTCTATTTCCTCAATAACCATTCTTTTGCAACTTATAATTGATGTAATATCTACTTATCTAAGCCATGGTTGGTATATGTAGGAAATAACTACAAAGGGCCTAAATGTGTAAACCACTGTTTATTAGCACTAAAATCTTTATCACCTACAATGCCAGTGTCTTAATGAAGAATCAGGAATATATTTACTTGAAGTTTTCTTAGCAAGGACTTTACTGATCAGGAGTAAACTTCTACTTTCAAAAAGGAAATGTTTCTGAGGGTTTATGTTTCTTTCTAAAGAGGATGTATGTGCTTCTTTCCCCACTCTTTAACTTGCTTTCAGTGCACAGGATCATTCTTAACGAGTACCTGGTATTCCTCATTTTACCATAATTTAAACTAAGTGTTTTACTAAATGTCTCCTGCTTGAACACTTAGGTTACATTCAATTTTATTATTATATAAGTTTCAATAAACACCTTTGTATATGGCTTTGGGGAAATAATTGTAGATGTAACAGTTGTGAGAAACAGTGAGATCCTTTATGCACTTTGCCTGTGGTAGCATTTTGCAAAACTCTGTCATAACAAGGATATTGATGTTTCCTGTTACTAGAACGTGCATTTCTGTATCTTAGTTTTTTGCATAGTCCAATTCTGCTCTTGAACTAAATTTCTTAAAGTGAGAGTCTGGGACAAAGAGCTTGGCCTTTTTGTCCTGGTTCTGATGAAATAACTCACTTTTTCATGTTTTTTGTCAATAGTACCCTTGGGGATATGTTTAAGTTTATCCCTCTTGAGAAAAGTAACTCAAGATTGCTTTTCTCCTAATACCTTTTAAAATAGTTTTATTTTCGACATTTAAATATTTAGTCTATTGGAACTTAACTTTGGTGTAAGATGTGAGGGGTTGGATTTACCTGAAGTTTGTTTCTTTCAACTAGCCTGTTGTCCCAGTATAATTTACTGATATCAAGTAGTTGGCTAGGCTTATCAAGAGTTGTTAAACCCTGGCTGGTGTGGCTCAGTTGGTTGGGCATTGTCCTGCAAACTGAAAAGTTGTGGGCTCGATTCCTGGTCAGGGCACACGCCTGGGTTGCAGGTTTGATCCCCAGTGCAAGAGGGAACTAATCAATGTTTCTCTCTCACTTTGTTATTTCTTTCCCTCTCTTCCCCTCTCTAGAATCAATAAAAGAAAAATACATTAAAGTAGGAAATCATAAAAAAAACACATGCATATTTAAAACTATTTACTGATGATGGAGGGCCAAGGCCTTTTGAGTGTGGGGAAAAACTTAGTACTCATGTATAAACCCAGGGAAAAACCAGATTGGCCTTGATTGGGTCATGATGCCTGTCTCTTAGACCCATCGCCATGGCCAGGGGCTGTCAGGAAAGTGAGAATATGATCAGAACAGTTTTCAAAGGAGGTTAAGAAAAAAAAAAGGTTTAAACTCTTATTTTTAAAAAAAGGAAGTGAAGAGGGATATATTTTAGAGTAAGAAAAAGGTATAGTGCAGGGAGAAAAATGGCAATCAGTCGGTTGCAATGTTCACAATGTTTTATTGAAATACAAAATTGTTGGAATTAATAAGCTAAATAGAAAAACATATTAAATATTTACAAAAACATTGATAACACCACTCAAATTACACACACGTAAAAGGCGGAAAGGTCTTAAAGAGTTTACAAGTTGAAAATTATGGACATTTCCCAAAATGGATAGACCAGCTCGCTGCCGAGTACGGCGTCTATAAAATATGTGAGGTCTTTGAGTGAAGGTTGTCCTCACTGTTCTGTAATCCAGGGCTCCTGAGAAACTTGTTCTTTGGGAAATTCAGACTCAGAGACATCAAGAGGAAAAAAGTCAAAAGTTGAGATAGTCACATAATTTACAGTAAAATTTCCTTCATCCTGTTGACTGTGTTGAGGGTAAACAGCCAGGGTGTTTTTCTTTAGCCTCTGCTGATATTCTAAAGGGTATGAGCAACTCATTGCTTGAACAAAAGTTCAAAAAAGACCAAGTGGAGAGAGTATTTGTACTAGAACTATCAAGTTCTATTTGATGGAAAATTACCTATGCAACTAAGAGAAAACAGAATTAATTGTGCTCTATCTTATATTCATGAAAGTGGGAACGAAGGCACAGTAGATACACACTTTTATATCAAAGTGATCCAATTTTAGCTTAATGCATTATGGTCAGAGAACTACATTATGCTGAAGTGACCACACAGCTACCTCTAGAGTCCAGAAGCTGTTAAAATCAGATTTTAAAGACAAAACAGACTGAAAACATAAGCAAAGCAGAGACGCAAACAAAACCCATGGGATGGCTAACCATTTAGGTGGTATTACAAAAAGATAAGGGACACCGAGGTCTACATGCTTCCCTTTGATGGTTCCAGATTAAAACATCTTCCCCAAACTAAATTCAAAGGGGAAAAAATAAAGAGATCGAGGTACTTTTAAAACCAGTTGTGGGATCATTACGTAAAATAGTCACCTCACATTTTAAAACAGATCATCCTCATCTGACTCTTCCAGGTACTTTATAGGTTTCTTCGCCCGCCCAGATTTTACCCGAGGGGCCACTGCAGAGTCTAAATCCACATGGAAGTCATCCCCCTCCGCCTTGTGTTTCTAAAAGAGAAAAAAGCCCAAGCAATTTGCACATGTCAACCTGACGGCGGAGTTTTAATGCAGAAAATGTATCAGCAGACTGTAATTCCAGTTTTCCATCTTTTAATTATAGTAAGAAATAAATCTAGAGCAACTCTCTCATGGACTAAGTAGCATCTGTAACTTTGTTACAACTAAACTAAATACAGTAAAAGCTAATGATTTATGGGATCTACATTTATTTTCTTAAAAAATGTGCCAATTATTAAGATCAAAGCTTCATTACGTTTTAAAACATCTACAAGCAAAGGACTGACTGGTTAGGATGAACACTCACCTTGCTTGTGACTGCTTTAGAAATCATTTTCTCAAAATTAGAGTCGGAATCATCAGAAGTAGATGGCTTCCTTTTGCGGCGATTTTTGGTTTTAGGGGGATCAGGCTTTTGAGGGACATCAGAAGTCAAGCCTGGGGCCTTTTTGGTACCTTTCGGTGCAGCCCTTTTGGGGGCACCTGTAGTGGAGGTGGAAGACTGACCTGCAAGTCAACACAGGGATTCATCATGGCCACTCGCAGAAGAATTGTTCTTACTGTGAACTGTCTTTAGCAACCTGTTGACTGCTTATATATAACACAGGAAAAGACAATCCAATAGAGCTGAAAATATGCTAGAGAATCAGTGTTCTTAAGCATCCATTTTTAAAATAAGAATAGGTTTTATCTTAAACATTTCCAACTGTAAATACTATCCTGGTCATAGAAACGAGCTGGATAATGCCTGGCATTTGGAGAAACATGCTACTTTTAAACCGTTTACCACCAATTACGATTATAAAGATCTAAAGACTTTCTTTAATTTAGGAAAGATTTAATTTCAATATCAATAGCAATTTTTTTGTAGCAATAAAAAATGGACATTGACTTCTGGCAACCAGTTAGTTAATCCCAATATTATTAACCCATCTGAAAGACTTAGGCTCACTTTTTGCTGTAATCTTCTTCACTGTTACTCTCTTTTTAGAAACAGGATTTGTAGTTTTGGTTTCGGCTGGGAAGTCAGCCACAGGTGAGCTCGGAGGTGGGGGTGCATTGTCCTTGGCATCATCAAGATCCAGGACTTGAAAAGGAAAACAGTACATGTGAGCAACACAGGAAAATCCACGCACTGCTTAGTCCCCCTAGGAATTCAGTTATTTTTGTATCCCTAGCACCTAGCACAGTACCTGGCAAGCACATGATACTTTTAGTGTATTAAATGTAGAGCCTATTAATTTGCAAAACCGAAAATGGACAACATCAATGAGATGCTAATGAAATCCCGCATTATTTTCAAAGGCAGGACTTGGCCAGTGTAGTCTGGATTCGAACCCGGGTGGACCTGAGCGCCCAGTGCTGCAGATGCCTCACTAGTTTTACTGAAACACATACCTGGCGTGGTGCTCTCCTGTGGCTTCAATTCTTTGTTCGTACGTCTAGAGTAAAAAAAAAGTCCATCCTGACAACCAATTCTAAATGTGTCAAATAACAAAGGAGATATCAACTATGAGGAACAATCATGATAAAATCCATATTAGAGAAGATGCTTACTTTGGGGAAGTTTTGGTCTTAATTGGACTAGCATCTGATGGGACAAAATCTTCATCTTCACTTTTTTTATCAAGATCTGAGAAATCTTCATCTGAATCCAAATCCACCGTGAATTTGGTTTTTGCTATTAAAGAATTAAAGAGGGTTAATAGAATATTTGATCTACAAATTGACGTAGCATTTAATGAAGATTTAAAGCTTTAGTTGAATTTCCTAAAAGATGCTTTAGTTAAAAAAAAATTAATATAGCCTTGGCCAGGTAGCTCAGTTGGTTAGAACATTGTTCTCAGAGCAGTGCATTTTGTTCCAATGGGCCAAAGTTGTGGTTTCAATTCTCGGTCAGGGCACATGTAAGAAGCAACCAATGGATGCATAAGTAAGTAGAACAACAAAATAATAGTTCCCTCCCTCTCCCTTTAAAATAAATAATAAACAAACAAACAAATAAATAAAATTACTGCTGTAACACATAACAATTTCTGGGATTGAATGCACTGAGATATATATTGCCCAGTCAAATCGTTTAGTGTCTACACGTTCTTCAGCTTATCTTACCCGCTGCTCTTCGTGGCTCTATTTCTCGTGGAGGGACATCAAAGTCACTTTCGTTACCACTCATATCTGATTCCGAATCAGACCAGGGGTTTCTCTTCTTTCCTTTTTTGACTGGTTTAAACGGCAATGTACTTTGTTTCTTTGCTTTGGTACCTAGAAGGGAGAAAGGAATGAGCCACCTTCAGATATCTGTAGACTCACTTTTCTGCATCTATCACACACCCATCCTTTAAATAGTTATTGAGCTCTGAGCTAGTACTGAGAATACAGTGGTGAGCAGAAACAGATTAGTCCCTCTTCCCGGGCAGCTTATAGATTGACCACCTAACCCCATCAATAAATACAATGTGTTTATGAAGGGTAAGTGGTTTGTATGCTTATGTGTATGAAGATGAGGCCTCTCCAAGAGAAAGATACTTGAGCTACAATCTGCAGGTTAAGTAAGAGTTAACTAGTGGAAAGGAGGTGGGTGACGAAATCTTCAGGAAATAGCATGTGAGAAAACAGTGCCTTTAGGGATCTGAAAGAAATCCGTTGGGGCTAGAAAGTAGAAGCTAGGGGGAGAGAGGGTGGTCTTGTTAAGAATTGTTTTATAATAATTATTATTGTTTATCCTCACCTGAGGGTATATTTATTAATTTTAGAGAGGAAAGGAGAGAGGGAGAGGGAGGAAGAGAAAGAGAGAGAGAAACATCGATTAGTTGCCTCCTGTATGTGCCTTGACTGAGGATTGAACCTACAACCTAGGTATGTGCCCTGACCAGGAATCAAGTCTCAAATCCACAACCATTTGGTGTGTGGGACAATGCTCTAAACAACTGAGTTAGTCAACCAAGGCAAGGATTTTGTTTTCAATAGGGAACCAATATGACCAGATTTACCTTTTGAGAAGTTCTCTCAGGTTAAAAAGTGGAGCTGAGAAAGGAGCAGGAATAGGTGCAAGGAGATCAATGAAAGTTATTACTGAAGTCAAGGCAAGGGAGACAATTCAAAAGGAAAAGAACAGCTGGGACCAAACCTTGAGGGATATTTCATGGCTTTGTGAGGCAGTTAAATGTCACTATGTCTTGTTAATTCTTTTCCCCAAATGTCTCTCGTATCTTATCCTTTGCTCTTTATTTCCCTCATGTTGGTAATTCAAGATTATTGCTCTGATATAGTCGTTCACATTTTTATCAGTACACATACTGATTTCATATTTCCTAGCTGAATCTAATGATATCCATCCTTCTACAACCTGATTTTCTGGCTCTCCGTAACTGGTTTAACTATGTTCCATTTTCCTATACAACCCCCCCTTCTGCTAATGGGGCCTTTGAATTGTTCCATGCATATTATATGCCATCTTTCTCCTCCCAACATGGAATGCCTAAATTACACCCAATCTTTGAGAATCTAACCCCTTTCACAAAATGTCTATAACCTACATGCACCCACACTGATCTCTCCTTTCTCTAAACCGCTACAATGGCTAGCATACACTGCTGTAAGTCTTTCTTAAGGGTAAATGCCATGCTCTCCCACTTCTTTCTTGTTTATTTGTTTTTAGAGAGAAGGGACAGGAGGGAGAATGAGAGGGAGAGAAACATTGATGTGAGAGCACGACATTGGTTGCCTTCCGCACACACCCTGGCTGGGGACCAGGCTCACAACCCAGGCATGTGCCCTGGCTGGGACTCAAACTGGCAACCTTTTGCTTTGCAGGACCATGCTCAACCAACTGAGCCATGCCAGTCAGGGCTCGCCCACTTTGTGTGCCTTCACAATATTTAAGACAGTGATGGGAACATGAATGTTCAAAATACGTAACTGATCCATCAGTTTTTATATGCTAAATGATTGTTGGTTGAGTTTATGGTTTATATATGCGGCATCACAAGGCTAATGTTATAATTTTGCACAGCTTGGCACAGACAACATAGCTTTATTACTTCTTTTTAATACTTAGATATTTCCATTGTTTTAGTTATCTTTTACTCCACACAGCACTGACCTCATGTTATCTATGAAAAGTAAATACTCAAGAATAGACAGAGATCAATTGATGGAATATAGTTGAGAGCAGGGCAAAGACAGTTCAGTGGGGAAAGAAGTTTTTAATATATGGTGCTGGGACAACTGAATATCCACATGCAAAAGAATGGTGTTAGATTCCTTCTTTAAGTCATATACAAAAATGAATTAAAAAATGGATCAGAGACCTAAATGTAAGAGGTAAAACTAAAATTCTTGCAAGAAAACATAAAGGTAAATCTCCATGACCTTGGATTTGGTAAGAGATTAGATATGACACTAAAAGATATGAACAAAAAAAAAAGAATAAAAAATAGATAAATGAGATTTCGTGAAAATTAAAAACTTGTACTTCAAAATACACCATCAAGAAAATCCACAGAATGGTAGAAAATGCGCAAAGGATCTGAATAGACGTTTCTCCAAAGAAATATAAATGGCCAATAAGCACATGAAAAGATGCTCAACATCATTAGCCAAGGGGAAAAATATAAACCCAAACCACAATGAGATACCACTTCATACCCATTAGGACAGCTAGAATGAAAAAGAAAGACAGTAAGTAAGTGTCGGTGAAAATGTAGAGAAATTGGAACCCTCACAAATTGCTGATGGGAATGTAAAATGGTGTAGCTGCTTTGCAAAACAGTGTGTTAGATCCTCAAAAGGATGTCATAGAAAAACCATATGACCCAGCAATTCCACTCCTAGGTATCTACCCAAGAGAAATTATAAACAGAAGTTCACACAAAAACTGATACACAAATGTCCATAGCAGCATTACACACAATAGCCAAAATGTTGAAACAACCCAAATACCTATCAACTGATGAACAAATAACTAAATATGGTATATCTCTATAATGAACTGCTATTTGGTAACAAAAAAAGAATGAAGTATTGATACATGTTGCTACATGGATGACCCTGGAAACCATTATGCTAAATGAAGACACAAAAGACCACATATGGTTTCCACTTAGATGAAATGTCTAGACAGACAATCTAGACACAGGAATAGAGTAGCGGCTGCCCAGGGGAAGGAGGAATTGGGAGCAAGTGGGGAGTGACTATCACTGGGTGTGGCGGTTCTTTCTGGGGAAAGAAGTTACCTAATACTTTGGAGAGTATTACAACCCTCACTGGTCCACTTTATATTGCTGAATTCAGTATGTGACTATCTCAGCGAAGAAGTTAACAGTAGATACTCAGTAAAGGCATAATCAAATGGTTAACAGAACTGTTAATTCTATTTAATTTACTGAGTATTAAAACTATATCCTAGGCAGGATGTTAAACTCAAAGGATAATACAAACATGACTAAGATGTGGTCCTCAAGCTTTATACTATTAATATATTTGATGTATTTAATATATTTATTAGAATCTCATAACTGGCTAGAAAGTAAAATCTAATAAACTGGGTTTGTTTTCTTTGGATTCCAACTGAGGAATTCAAGTTAAAAAATGATTTTTACTCAAATCCCAAGGACAATATGGGGGAAGTTCAAATACACTTTAGACATAGCTCTCATGTTACCCACTAAGAACTTATTCAATATCTATGAGGGATTTACTTGGTAACAAACATAATTTTATCTCAATTCTATACCATTCTTAAAATGTTTTAATACCTGCTTCTCTTTTCTGTTTCTTCTCTAGTCTTTGTTTTAGGCCTTCTGGTTCCACACTGTCCTCTTGAGGGCTTCCTTCAGTATTTTCATTCTAAAAGACAGCAAGATATTCAAAGTCATGAAAAGCAGGGACCTACAGTCAAAATTGTTCTACCCAGCAAAGCTATCATTTAGAATCAAAGGGCAGATAAAAGGCTTACCAGACAAGAAAAAACTAAAGGAGTTCACTCACCATCACCAAACCATTATTATATGAAATTTTAAAGGGCCTTATTTAAGAAGATCAAAACTATGAGCAATAAAATGGCAATAAATATATATCTATCAACAACTGAATCTAAAACACAGACTAAGCAAATGAGAAGAACAGAGACAGAATCATAGCTACAGAGAGGGTTTGATGGTTGCCAGATGGTAGGGGGGTGTGGGGGAATGAATGAAGAGGTGAGGGGATTTAGGAATACAAATAGGTAGTTACAGAATAGCCACGGGGATGGAAAGTACAGTATAGGAAATGGCATAGCCAAAGAACTTATGTACATGACTCAAGGACATGAATAATGGTGTGGAGATTGCCTGAGGGAGTGGGAGGTGCTGGGTGGAGAGGTGCAAAGGGGGAAAAATTGGGACAACAGTAATAGCATAATCAATAAAATATAATCAATAATTAAAAAATAAAATTTTTTTAAATAGCATGCTGAAAATGGTCACATTCTGCCATTTTATTACTTGGAATAATATAGGGTCAAATATACAAATCTGTATCTGGTCAAAGAATGATTCTTTCTTTGGGTTCTGGCTAAGAGCTCTGAACAAAGGTATAGGTATGACCTTTTTCAAAATACTCAAACATTTAAAAAATCAGGCTCATAAAAAAGGAAAGTTATGATTAAATATGGGATAAATCCCAAACTACAGGTGTAAAAAATTTATAATTTGTTCAATTTTATGTGGAAATAAGCCTAAAGTATTTTACATATGTTTTCATGAGTATTACCTTAATTTTCCTTTTATTTTTCTTCTCTGCCTCTGCCTTCATCTCTATGGTCACTCGGGGAATGACTCTTTTTCCGCTGGGAGAAGGCAAAACTTCAGCCGCTTGTGCTTTTTTCCCCTTTGCTTTCCCCCCTTTCCCAGGGAGTCCTACTTGTTCATCTTGTTTTTCCTTGGCTTCAACAGCCTAAAAAAGGGACAGAAGAAAGCAAGTTTATAAGCTAACAAAGATGTTATAACATCTTTATACCTCATAGAGATAGCATAAAAGTCAACAGTTAAACTGATTTCAATGTTATATCTTAAATTTGCGATAACCTGTTCCAAACTAAGTATACCACCACAATAGTAAAGATATAATTTAAGATTTTGGACAATGTGGAGACAGAAGACTGGGTTGGGTTCTACTCTTGATCTTACCACTGAATCTTTTTGAGTGTAAGAAGGGGAAATGAGATTAGGGATAAAATACATATATATGTACTTGTAAACTCAAAAAATAAGGATGTAATTCCATTAATGTACACTTATCTAATCAACTGATTGGAAGCTGGACACCATTCTGAAGTGCAATAATATGAATTTGCATATTAATCCTCTTAGCTTAATTTATGAAGTGCTTTTCTTATGTTAAAATAATGTTGGAAGCTGTATTAATGAAATTAAGTCACGGGATCTTCCGAAACTACTGATTGGCCTGAAAAGTCAACTGCCTTTGTCCTTCTGGGTTGACTTGGGGGGACTGGGTTGGGATGGCCTTCCCTCACATTTATATTCTCTTTACCTTCGTAGTCTCAACAGGTCAGAAATCAACTCCTGCCCTTTCTTTGTCCAAAGACTTCCAGGTTAGTATATTTCCTGGCATCCTCTAGCTAGTTTTAAACAATTTATTCTTTCATGTGTTATCTTGAAATATTTCCTTCTGCCTCCCATATTCTTTCTACGGACAATTATGAAATATCTCGATAAAGAGGACATTACTAGAACCTATCACTTTATTAATAAAAACTCCAACACGGGCGCTGTAACCCACACACCTCTAGCTCTTCGATAAAAGCAGCCAAGTCTTCTTTCCACAAATCGGACGGACTCTTCCTCTTTAATGTTTCTAGCTCTTGCTCCTTCATTAAATAGTCAGAAAATTAAGAGTTAATTTATGTGCATAAATAGCATTTTCATTAAGTACACAATTAAGTTTTTGCTTTCACAGTGGGCACATAATTGAGCAACATGCACCATCATCCATCAGCAACTCACCTTTTCATTTCTCAGTTTGCACAGCTCATCTTTCTTCTCTTTGGTTAGGTACCAAAGAGGCATATCGAGAAGGTAGTTGAAAGTTGGTCCAGTTACAGAGTCGCTCTTTTCAGTTTCCTTTTCATTGTCACTCTCTTCATTTTCTTCCTCATCTGGAACCTAGAGAAGGAATTAAATGTAGTTTTAATAGGAAATGTGGGACACAGACATTAAATTACATACAGTCTTTAATAACACAGAGAAATGCTAACCAAAAAATTACCTTTTGCTGGGCTTCTTTCCAAGCCTTAACAGGATCCGAATCATAGCCCCTCTGAATCAAAACTTTAATTAATTCTTTCTTAGGCTTATTTTCTAATAAAAAAAAAGTAAACAGAAGTAATGGTTGGTATTGAGTACTATTTTAGGAAAGTAATATGGTTTTACTATATTAATTAAAAAAATTAAAAGTAGAAATTAGTAAATTGTCTTTCCCATATATGTGTACATCCTGGTACATACAGTTGACCCTTGAACAATGCAGGGGGTTGGGGCTGGATCCACCAAATAGTTGAAAATCTCCATATAATTTGACTCCCCCCAAATTTAACTAATAGTCTACTCTTCACTGGAAGCCTTACCAATAATATAATTAACATTTCTTTTGATTTTGAGAGTATGTTTATTAAACCTGGGGAGAATGAAACAAGGAAGAGCTTAGAATAGAAGAAGCTACAGGAAAGCCTAGGCAAGGTGAGTTTTTTTTCAAATAGTGGCAAACCTTAAAAAAATTTTCCAACATATTTATTGGAAAAAACCCTGTGTATAAGTGGACCTGCCCAGTTCAAACTTTTGTTGTTCAAGGGTCAGCTATAGTTAAGCATCTCACTAAACAAGCAATTTTCAACCCTTTTCATCTCATGGCACACATAAAATAATTACTAAAATTATGTGGCACATCAAAAAATATACTTTTTGTCGATCTGACAAAAAATATATATGATTTTGATTCATTCACAGCACACGGCTACTATTAGCTGTTGTCATTTAATTTGACAATCTAAGGGAAAAGAGGTCAGTGCCCCTGAATAGTAAGATATTGCATGTTTTAAAAATTCTTGCGGCACACTGGTCGAACATGGCCCTAAACCATTGACAAATGTAAATTACCACAAGGTGGCAGTCAAATCATGTGAGGTTGTGACCTAAGCATATATAACTCAGCAAAACACAATCCAAACCTTTATTTCTGGTCTCTACTTCAATTATACTCCCTGGTTTTTAAAAATTCCAGTATTTGATTGGGCAAGTTTTTAGTGGCACCACACACACATTGACTTCTGCATGTTGCACTCATTCCCTTTATTTATAGAACCCCTCTTCCAATATTTACAGTAGTCAATACCAACTTTACTTTTTGTTCTTTTTTTAAAAAAAGATTTTATTTATCTTTAGAGGGAAAGAGAAGGAGAGAGGGAGAAAAATATCAATGTATGGTTGCCTCCCATGTGTCCCCTGCTGGGAAATGGCCTGCAACCTAGGCATGTGCCCTGACTGGGAATTGAACCTCAATCTTTTGGTTTGCAGGTCTGTGCTCAATCCACTGAGCTACACCAGCCAGGGCTACTTTTTGTTTTTCTTTGTGTCATGTTCAGTATTACTCATTTTAGTCTTATCTTAAGCAATAATATTTGTGAAATTAAGGGGCTGATATGTTAGTGTTATTAAAAAAAAAAGAAATCGCCCTGGCTGGTGTGGCTCAGTAGATTGAGTTCCAACCTACGAACCAAAGGGTCATAGGTTCAATTCCCAGTCAGGGCACATGCCTGGGTTGTGGCCCAGGTTACCAGTAGGAAGCACGTGAGAGGCAACCATACATTGATGTTTCTCTCCCTCTATTACTCCCTCCTTTCCCCTCTCAAATAAATAAAATTTAAAAAAATTCATGAAATTGAACATGTAACAATTGAATTAAACATTTTTGTGTGTCACCAGAAAAATTTCCTCTGATCACTAGGAATTCATGTTGTCATGTTTTGGGGACCTGCAATGTAATCCAGTGGCCTGAGTTACTTGCCCAGCTTTCCTCATTAGCCCTGTCTAGAACTGAGCTATCTCTTTTAACCTTCCTTTTACCAAGCTTTAGTCAAAACTGGTTTAAAAAAAAAAAAAAAAAGATTTTATTTATCTTTAGAGGGGAAGGGAAGGAGAGAGAGAGAGAGAGAGAGAGAGAGAGAGAGAGAAATATCAATGTATGGTTGCCTCTCATGCGTCCTCTGCTGGGAACTGGCCTGCAACCCAGGAATGTTCCCCGACTAGGAATCGAACTGCAATCGTGTGGTTCGCAGGCTCGTGCTCAATCCACTGAGCTACACCAGCCAGGGCTCAAAACCTTTTTTTTTTTTTTTTTTGGACTAAAGCTTGGTAAAAGGTCTTTTAGTATAACTGGTCAGTTAAATCCTGACTTGGTTGCTTCTAGAACGTCTTAAAAAAAAAATTCCTTAAGACATGATTCAGGCTTAAGGACACAATTTACCTATAGTAGAAGCATTTATAATCCTACTTCCAGCCCTTTTTTTCTGTCAGACTTTTCTCTTGATCAGTTAGTTTACACAGGAACCTCTTTTAGCTCTCTATTCTGTCTCAATGTCAACTAAATCTTGATTCCTCAAGATGCTCAACCTAGGAAAAGCTATGTCTTTCAAACTGTAAAAGACCTAATTAAGTATGTATTTCAAAGAAATGCTCACTCAAGTAGCCAGCTGAACTAAATGGCTTTTGCCCTCCTTCCCACCATTACTCTCACCAAAAATGTTTAAAGGCAGTTTGGCAGAATTGTGGCTTAGTACAAATGGTTATTTCAAACACATACCAATGATTATTTTGCCATCTATTTTCTCCAAGATAAAGCGTGCCTGATTGTTCAGTTTAGCAGATTCAGCACCAAGCATTCCTAGAAGCCATTCTTTCCTTAATCCATAATATTTCAGTCTGAGTTCAAAGAAGTCTCTTAGAATATCCAGCACCGTGTCGTATTTCTTTAAACAGCCTACATGGTCAAAAAGCACCTGTAAAAGAAAAATAAGAGTAGAGCCAAGAATAGGTAAATTGGCTAAACTTTAATGATTTTAGAGGCATGACTTAAAATTAGCCTATGATTTCCTCTTAAAATTGATATTAATTTTGATATAAAGGGAAACATATGTATCTCATAAAACAAGGCGTACCATAGAGTTGCATGTGAGACTGGTTTGGAGTTTGAAGACTTTGTGGAGTCCAGCTCTCTCGGCCTCAGCCAGTTTCTCTTCAGTCATCTTCACCACAAACTTCACCGTGGTGTCTGTGTGGTATTCTCTGTAATCTGTTATGAGAGGAGGCGTCTTCTCGGTGCCATTCAACATGGGTTCTAGAACCTGTTCTTTGTATGTCTAAAGAAATAAATAATCCTTTTTGTAAGTTTCTGAAACAGGTTCCTGAATAGTCAACAAGCATCAGTACAAAAAGTGTTTCTGCTGACCACACACACACACACACACACGAACACACAAAAACCCAGTCACTTACTTGGGTCCATGTTCTGATAGGAAGCTCTGAGATCTCAATGGTTGTGGAATTAAGGATAGCTACTTCACCACTAATGACATATTGATTTGAAGCCAGCTCTTCAATAGTGCCCTTAAAGTTCTTGTAACTTGGAAGCTACATTGGTATTAAAAAAAAAAAAAAAAAATTTTTTCTAAATGTGACACTAAGCACAGAAATCACAATAGCATTAAACAGTAAATTTAACATTTAAGGGAAATTAATTGTACATTTTGGTCCTCTTTAAGCACAGTCCACTAAATTGAAACCAGAGGAAAACTGAGGTTCCTAATACACACAAAATAGTTACCATTGGCAAAGGTTCTTCTCCATCCATCAGTCTCCTGATGTTATTCACAACTTCACGAATATCAAAGTTGGGTATTTTGCAGGACCAACCAGTACCAATTCCTTCAGCGCCATTTATCAGCACCATGGGTATAATAGGAATGTACCATTCAGGCTCCACACGTTGGTTGTCATCATATAAGAACTTTAATGTGTGATCATCTTTTGGTGGAAATAACAACCGAGCCAAAGGACTAAAGAAAACAATCAAAGGTTATTTTACAAAATTACTGGCATTGGTAGATTAACTTTCATGAAGAGGACATGTGTTAACCTCATATCTGTACATGAAAATTGCCTTGGCTTTACTTGCTGACCCATATTCACATAACAATATTTACTGAGCACCTTCTATGTGCCAGGCACTGATAACAAAGTCTCAGCTTCCAAGGAGCTAACAGGGAGCTAGACAATAAACAACAAACGCGCACTTTGTCAGATGGTACAATAAAATGCTAAGAAGGAAGAAAAAGTAGGTAAGAGTGATTGAAGGGGTGCTAAAAAAATAGTGGGTACTTTGACAGGAAAACATGTGAGCAGAAAAGAAATGCAAAGAGGGACTTCCGGCCAAGATGGAGGCGTAGGTGGAAACACTGTACCTCCTTGCACAACCAAAATTAAGGACAACAAAGATTTAGAAACAAAAACACAACCAAAACAGACAGAAAATTGAACTGTACCGACGTCCAACAACCATTTAACCAGACTGGTATATGAGGGGCGGAGACGGCGGCTGGAGGAGAGCGATCACAGCAGGAAAATGCAGTGGCAGCCAGATCCAGGAGTGCAGGTGGCTCAGGGCTGACCAGGGTCACACATTCGTGCGCAGATAAACTAGGCAAAAATAGGCAGCAAGACAGACCGTGCAACCCAGGGCCCCAGAGAAGGGAAATAAAGCCTAAAAGCACCAATTAAAAAGGTGCTTGCTTGTGGGAAGTGGCAGAGGGGGCTGAAATCTGAGAGAGCACAGAACACACGCCACTGCTTGTTCCCCACATACAGCGCCACAACCCAGCCACTGGGTTGCCCTGTCCTGGTGAACACCTAAGGCTCCGCCCCTCATATGTAACAGGCGCAAACAGCTCAAAAATGGCTCAATCAGAAGAACAAATCAAAGCCCCAGAGCCAATACTTTTAAGCAACCAAGAGATAGCCAACGTATCAGATGCACAGTTCAAAATACTGGTGATCAGGATGCTCACAGAACTGGTTGATTTCGGTCACAAATTAGAGGGGAAAAAAAGGCTACACTAAGTGAAATGAAGCAAAATGCACAGGGAACCAATAGTGATGGAAAGGAAACTGGGACTCAATCAATGGAGTGGACCAGAAGGAAGAAACAACGAAACAGAAAAGAATGAAGAAACAAGAATTCAAAAAAATGAGGAGAGGCTTAGGAACCTCCAGGACATCTTTAAACGTTCCATTATCCAAATTATAGGAGTACCAGAAAGGGAAGAGGAAGAGCAACAAGTGGAAAACTTATTTGAACAAATAATAAAGAACTTCCCCAATCTGTCAAAGGAAATAGACTTCCAGGAAGTCCAGGAAGCTCAGAGAGTCCCAAAGAGGGTGGATCCAAGGAGGAACACACCAAGGCACATAATAATTACATTAGCCAAGATTAAAATGGAGAGAATTCTAGAAGCAGCAAGAGATAAGGGGACAGTCACCTACAAAGGAGTTCCCATCAGACTGTCAGCTGATTTCTCAAGAGACCTTACAGGCAAGAAGAGCTGGAAGGAAGTATTCCAAGTCATGAAATCCAAAGACCTACACCCAAGACTGCTCTATCCAGCAAAGGTTTCATTTAGAATGGAAGGGCAGATAAAGTGCTTCTCAGATAAGATCAAATTCAAGGAGTTCATCATCACCAAGCCCTGATTATATGAAATGTTAAAGGGACTTATCTAAGAAAAAGAAGAAAAATATGAACAGTGAAAGGATAGCAAACTCACAGTTATTAACAATCACACCTAAAACAAAAGCAATCTAAGAGGACAGCTAGATCAGGAGTGGAACCATAGAAATGAAGAACACATGGAGGGTTAGCAACTGGAGTTGGAGGAGAAGGGGGGAGAAGATACAGAAAACAAGTAGCATAGATGGTAGGTAAAAAATAGATAGGGGGAGGGCAAGAATAGTAGGGGAAATATAGAATCTAAAGAACTTGAGACACATGGTCATAAACTAAAGGGGGGGGAAGGGAGGAGGGGGTGTGCACGGGGGAGGGGAATGAAAGGGGGAATAGAACTATAATGGTATAATCAATAAAATGTTTTTAAAAAGATAAGGGGACAGTCATCTACAAAGGAGTTCCCATCAGACTGTCAGCTGATTTCTCAAAAGAGACCTTATAGGCAAGAAGGGTCTGGAAAGAAGTATTCCAAGTCATGAAAGGTAAGGACCTACAACCAAAATTGCTCTATCCAGCAAAGCTTTCAGTTAGAATGGAAGGGCAGACAAAGCACTTCTCAGATAAGGTCAAGTTGAAGGAGTTCATCATCACCAAACCCTTACTATATGAAATATTAAAGGGACTTATGTAAGAAAAAGAAGATAAAAAATATGAACAGTGAATGGACAGCAAACTCATAGTTATTAACAACCACACCTTAAACAAAAGCAAACTAAGTGGAGACCTAAAACAGGAGTGGAGCCACAGAAATGGAGATCACATGGAAGGTTAGCAACAGGGGAGTGGGAGGAGAAGGGGGAGAAGGTACAGAGAATAAGTAGCATAGACGGTGTGGAGAAAATAGGGGGAGGACAAGAGTAGTGTGGGAAAGGTAGAAACTAAAGAACTTATGACACATGGACATGAACTGAAGGGGGGGAAGGTGGGTGGGAGGGGTTGTGCAGGGTGGAGGGGAATGAACAGGAGGGAATGGGACAACTGTAATGGCATCATTAATAAAATATACTTAAAAAAAGAAATGGAAAGAACGAACTCTGAGGTTATTTGCAGAGTATTGTAAGCAAGAGGGACAGTAAGTAAATCGCCGTGAAGTGGGAGTATGCTTGGCATGCAGTCAGAGGCCAGGTGTCGTTTGGAGCACAGATAATATGAGATGGAATCAAAAGATATGAGGAGTGCATAGATCATACAAGATTTGGTTAGATAAACTAAGGCTTTTGATTTTGCTCTAAATGAAGCAGTTGGAAGGTTCTGAACCAGTGACCTATTTAAAAAAATTGGCTGCCATAATAAAGGGAGTATACTAAATTATAACTGTTTAGATGAATGATGTGGCTTAGTATTTTTCCAATGCAGAGCCCATAGGATTTGACAATGGATTGGACGCAAGCGTGGCAAAAAGAAATCAAGGTGACTTCACAGTTTTTAGCCTGAGAATTAGAAGGATGGCATTCCATTTACTGAGACAGGATTTTGTTTTGTCTTTTTTTTTAAAAAATTTTTTATTTATTTATTTATTTTTAGAGGGGAAGGGAAGGAGAGAAGGAGATAAACATCAATGTATGGTTGCCTCTCATGAGTCCCCTGCTGGGAACTGGCCTGCAACCCAGGCATGTGCCCCGACTGGGAATCGAACCGCAATCGTGTGGTTTGCAGGCCAGCGCTCAATCTACTGAGCCATACCAGCCAGGGCAGGATTTTGTTTTGGACTTATGTTTGCGTTGTTTACTAGATATCCAAGTGGTGCTTGTTAAGAGGATAGTCAGACATATAACAGTGTAGAGATCCAGGGCTGGGGTTATCAGACTGAATGGGTCTGGTGAAGGGGCTTTGAAGCTGCTGGATTTAGACCAGTATTTAGAAGTTGGGAAGATGAGAAGAACCCAGCAAATGGGTCTGATATCTTTCTCGGAGGCCAAATGAAAAATAGAGTTTCGAGAAGGATGAAGTGATTGACTGTATCCAGTGCTGCTGAAAGTTTGAGTAAGTTGACAGTTGAAAACTTGACCGTTCATAATGTATTTTTCATAGACTTATCAAGGATATACAATTTCAACTGTGGTATTTATTAGGCAGAATCAAGCTCTTCTTTACTCTGACCCAAATTCTGCAGCAGGGTTTCTCAAACTCTGCACTTACTGACATTTTGGGTCAGATAATTCTTTGTTGTTGGGGGGTGTACTGTGCCTTGCAGGGTGTAGTAGTATCCCTGGCCTCTGCCCACTAGATGCCAGTAGCGTTGCTCGGCTAGTTAAGACAATCAAGAATGTCTCCAGACATTGCAACAATACATGTCTCTATATAAAGAGAAAACCACTCTCTATATAAAGAAAGAGGAAAACATAAGAAACGGAAGTAAAAACATTTATAGTTTGGTAAGGAAACAATACATCTAAAGAATACAAAGTCTATGGCTACCAAACTGAAACAGAAGTTTGTCTATCTGCTCATGGCAGAGTACCATAATTAAGCTTTAATCAGCTAGTTTTTTGTTTTTTAAAAAATTAATATTCTAAGCATCTGCATCAAGGTACATTTTCTCCTCTGGTCAGGTAGCTCAGTTGGTTAAAGCACTGTCCCAATTCGCCAAGGCTGTGAGATTGATCCCTGGTCAGGGCACATTAAGAATCAACGAATGAATGCATAAATAATAGGTGGAACAAGAAGTCAATGTTTCTCTCTCTCTCCCTTGCCCTCCCCCTCTCTCTGATCAGCAAGTAAAAAGAAATTTTTAAGGTACATTTTCTCATTAATTTCAAAATTTTTTTTGTCAACTAAATCTCACATTATTTCAAAACTGGAAATGGCAATTCACTAGAAATGGAAAACATCACCCACCTGAGCATTGTGAAGATATATCTAGGACTAGCAGAATCCTTGCCACCATGCAGCCTGGTACCAAACTGACCAATGGGCTGCAAGAGGTTCAGATTATTGCTACCCACAAAATTCTGAGCCAAATTGATAATGGTCATCATTAGTGACATCTGAGGAAGGAAAAGATTTGTTAATCTGATCTGTAGGCTTTAATAATACATACCCATTATTATGACTAAGCCGTACTATAATCCTGTTAGATGTTATGAGATGTAAATGTTTACTGAGTTTGTTCAGATAAGTACGTGACAGATGTAATGCTTTAACCCAAGAGTTAGGCTCTGAGTTCAGGGCTCTTGCCTTCCAGTAATTTCAATCAAGTGTTTGAAGGCATAGCTCCTTTCTTCATCCAAAGCAGAGTGAAAAATTCCCTACTTTAAGTCACAACACTTTGCTCATTTCTACTCTAGCATGTATAACTTTATTCTGTGGTTCTGTGTTGGCCCTCTTGGTTAAACTGTGATTATACCTTGAAGGTAAGAAACATATTGTCTTTGTATACATGGTAAACATTCCACAAATCTTTGTTGTATGAACATTTACTGAGCACCCACTATATTTTAATTGAAAGCAGAAAGCAAGACAATCATTACATTTAAAGTTTTAGAAACTTATAGGCAATCTAGTTTTTTAAAACATAATGAATACAAAAAAATTCAATCACAAAATAAAAAAAAATGTATGTTTGTGTAAAGTCAAGTAATTTAAACGTATAAAAAACTGGAAGCCCCAGCTAGTGCTCAGAGGATTGAGCATGGGCCTGCAAATCAAAGGGTCACAGATTGGATTCCCAGATGGGGCACATGCCTGGGCTGCAGGCCAGGTCCCCAGTAGGGGGCACGGGAGAGGCAACCATACACTGATGCTTCTCTTTCTCTCTTCTTCCCTTCCCCCCCTCCAAAAATAAATAAATATGTATTTTTTTAAAAATTGCGAAGTTGCCCTTCCCAATTTCCAGGGATAACATCAGTAATTTAGAACACATCCTTCCAGACATTTTGCTTTACATACTGTTCTGTCTCTTTCTCCCTCACCTGACACAGTACACAAGCATTCTTCAATGTTAGTACACAGAGATTCACTTCAGTTATCAGTTATATCACTGTCTCCATGCACAGATGTGACACAATTTATGTGTCACCATTTTTCACTTGGGACATTTTTGATGCCTAAATTTTAGAATCAAAGTTACAATGAATATCTTTGAACACAGATCCTTAAAGACTTACGAATATCCTTATATAAATATTATTTTTAGAAAAAAGATTTATTAGGTCAAAGTGTAAGCACGTATCTCGTCCGATAGATTTCACCAAATTGTTCTCTGCTATGGATATACAAGATTATATTCTTACTAAGTGTTTGGAGAATGATCTGTAGGTATTTCTGCTATCATGTTTTCTGGATACATCATGGATTGTGTGTTTACCTCCCCGTGATGATAAGAGGACATCTCAGCCACTGACCCAGCTAACTGAGCAACCTTCACCTCTCGCTTGTCATTCCGTTTGAAACATGTGAATAAAACCTTTCTCTGACCTGGTTTCAAGCCTTCAAAATGAAAGAAGTGCAAATGTTAGTATCCTCCATTTAACTGTTTCTAGGCATTGATTTTTTTTGCAATCTTTTAAAAAAAATTATGTTGTTCAAGTAGTTTTCTTTTACTTCCATCCCAGCCCACCCCTCCGAGTGCTCCCCACCTCCGTCCCATTTCCACCCCCCTAGTTGCTGTCCATGCGTCCTTTATACTAGGTTCCTGTAAATCCTTCCCCTTTCCCCCTGAAATTCCCTCCCCTCTGATCACTGTCCACTTGTTCTCGATTTCTATGTTATGATAAAAACAGACTAAAAAAGCTGGAACTCACCATCCACCATAGATGGGATAGATCTTTCGTTATCAGAATTTGAGAACAGAATAAGTTCCTTGTTTATGAAGTCATTATATGTCAGATATGTGGTGGTTTGCCCATACAAGTAGTCCTGAGGGACCAAAGAGAGTATTATATGATCCAGTTTAAAATAAGGAAACAAAGAAACCTCTCAGTATTTTTAGGGTAGTTCTTGAATCCCTCAAAAATTCAGAAGTTCTTTGTTTTAAAAGATAAATTGCTGCACAACTTAATAAAGTGCACTCTCTTGGTAATTTCTTTTATGCCCAATACATTTATGTAGCAGTCTAAATAAGAATAGGAACATGTATATTACTATTAATTATTATACTTTTTACTGAAATAACTACTGAGTAACTTAAATTTCTTTTACCAGCCCTGGCTGGTGTAGCTCAGTGGATTGAGCACAGGCCTGCGAACCCCACGATCGTGGTTCGATTCCCAGTCAGGGCACATGCCTGGGTTGCAGGCCAGTTCCCAGCAGGGGACTCACAAGAGGCAACCATACATCGATATTTCTCCCCTTCTCTCCTTCCCTTCCCCTCTAAAGATAAATAAATAAAATCTTTTAAAAAAATTTTCTTTTACTAATCCTAAAAGGTCAGCAAATAGTCCATTTTGTGGGATATATTTAAAATTTTTACCTCAGGAAGGCCAAGTAACTTCCGTTGTCTTCTATCTTCCATAAAATGAGTTAGCCACTCCTTTCGATCATCTGTCTGTTTTTTGCTAAAGGCCTACAAATTAGAAGATGAAAAAGATATCACTGATACTAATAGTTTCCAAAATCTCTCTTGTATAAAAACTGAAATAACAAAAACTCAGTTTTGTAAAATATCCGGTCCCTTTCTCTGGGATATGCTTAACTGAAAATACTTGGATCTAAAAAACATTCTATTATATAAAAATTTAAATGTTTCAATTGACTAGCTAAAGCAGTGCTTATAAAACTAGAATGTATACATGAAATACAATTCAAATTCACCAGGCTGATTGCAGCATCATCTTCAGGACCAGAATATTTGAACTGGATACGATGTCTTTTCATATCTGCAAAGTATTCTTTAGCTTCTTTTGATGTGCTGGTGCCCAAACCTACACAACCAAGAATACCAAAGCACTCCATATAATCTTGTATAATGGTATATTACAAAATGAGAAATTTTATACGGGTTTCATTACAAACCTTTGTAATACTTGACTTTCCATTTTTTATGATTTGGTGTAGAATTCCTCCATTCGTCAAATTCAGGAAGACTATAGAATGCCATTTCTTGCTTGTTTTTAGACACCTGTGGTAAAGAACATACTGCTGTGACTGTGCACAGGGATGGGTCTCCTACACACTAACATATCACTGGCGCTAAGCGAGTATCAAGGTTTAAGAAGTGGGGCCTTCAAATATCCATTATGACAGGGGTGTCAAACTCATTTTCACCTACAGCCACATCAGCCCCGTGGCTGCCTTCAAAGGGCCAAATGTAATTGTAGGACTGTGTAAATGTAACTACTCCTTAACGAGGGGCAAGGAGCTTGGCACTACCGCTGGGTAGAAACAAGTGCCGGGCTGAATCAATCAAATCCACCCCGGAGGGCTGGATTTGGCCCTCGGGACTTGTGTTTACCACCTGTGCATTATGGTAGCTTAGAAATTACTATACCTTTACAATGGGAGTGATAAATTCCTCCAGAAAACGATGTCGCAGAAGAGAGGGCCAGTTATGATGGATAAAATTAATCAGCAAGCCTTTGATATGGGAACCATCTTGGTCCTAGAAATATTTGGAAGGCCAAACACAGAAGAATTGTTTAGAAACAAAAAATTATGATCAATATACTGGTAATTTCTCAAATTTTTAATGGGGATCAATAAAAAAAAAGGCTATTCAAATATTCAAAGAATATTCAAATCCGGACTCTTAAACTGTATATGTAGTACATGATATAAACAGAGCATCTAATTAGAGACAATGACTAAAATCTACAAGCTAAGTAATTTCCTTTCATGGCAGGAAAGCAATGATACACTAAGACATGCTTAACGCAACAATCTAAAGTTCCTGAAAAGCAAATCTGACCTGATCTGTCATAATCATTATCTTCCCATAACGAAGAGTCTTCAGTGAATCTTCATCTTCATAGTTTTTCTTGTACTGAAGACCCACAATCTTTATGATATTGTTAATTTCAGCATTCTCCATGATCTGAAATGGATGTATATTGTTTATAAATTTGAAAATAACAAAGATACAATGGTGTATGTTGCCTGGATTTTTTTGAGCTCTGGTATTTTGAGTTATTATTAGCCTATACTTTACTAAGTTAGAAATATCTGTTAAGACATGCTATAAAGTACCAAATTTCTTAAAAATAGTAAACAGTCTAAAATATTTTTGAAATGCCCAAGGAGGGAATGAAACATCCAGCATAAAGTCCTGCATTATAAAACTAGATAGAGATTCTAAAGACAGTTTTATATTCTACCTGTTTATGAGAAGCTTCTCGAACATTGAGTATTTTTCCTCTAAGAGGGAAAACCCCGTATTTGTCTCTCCCAACCACACCAAGGCCTGAAACAGCCAAAGTCTTAGCTGAGTCTCCCTCAGTCAGGATAAGTGTACAGTCAGTAGAGTTTCGGCCCCCTAAAATAAAAAAACACAATTAATATTGGCACATTTAATTCAACCTCAAATATTAATTCAGACATGCGGTTAATAGCTTTGTGATAAAACCCAAATAATTTATAATTCATAACAAGTTGGCTTACATTAAATAAATCTGTATGTTTTCCTGTCAATTTGCCAGTTTAATTTTCAGACCTAGCCAGGGACCTAAGTGGGATGAGAACATTTTCCTCTCCTCAGTAGATCAACATGTAAACATTTTTGTTCTATATCTTCAAATAATCATCTCAACATTATTTATAATAACCCAAAACTGGAAATGAACTTAGTGTTTAATAACAAGGAATCCACTGTTTTTTAAGAGCAAAAATATTCTCTTGATATTAACTATTAAAGAAAAAATATTCATGGTATGCTGTTAGTGAATAAGACAAATAACAATGGTCAGACTTAAAGTTTAGAAACATTACATATGTACCTGCATCATTGGCATCATCAAGTTTGGGAATTCCCTTGATTCTGTTATGTTTTACAGCCGAACACTTCTTGTTTAACTGGACTTGAGCCTTAAACTTCACCCAATTTAGTATGCTTTCTACAATACCACAACCAGTTGCCTGAAAAGGAGAAGAATTCATGTTAGGGAAGAAGAGTTCTTTCAGAAATCTGGAATACAAATGAGCTCCCATAAAAATAATTGAAAGATTGAAATAGAAATACGATTTCTGGACAGAGGGTGGAACATCTTTCTGTCTCGGGTTATCACTGCTGAGGAAGCTGGTTCCTTTTATTTCATTCACTCAATAAATATTTACTGACTATGCACTCATACTGGGCCAGACACTAAGCTACATGTTGAACATGTAGCAGTTAGACATGCTCCTTGTCCTCATGGAGTTTAATATATAGCAAAGAAGACAAGGCAGAAATAAAATGAGAAATCACACCTGCGATAAGTGTTACAGATAAATGGAAATGTGCTGCATATAGGTGTGTGTCCAGTGTTCTGCTGGAACAAACTTAGTGGGGGAGAAAGGTAGAAAGTAAAGGCTTTCCTGAGGAAAAGGCAATGAAGACTACTAGGGTAGTCTTCATTGAAGACCCTAGTAGTTGAGCAGATTTAAGCACTTCAGGGAGAGATCAGCATGTGGAAAAGTTCTAAGGAAGGGAAGAGTACTGTGTTTTCCAAGAATTTAAAGCCCATAGGACTGAAGATTAGATAACACAGGAAAGAGTGGCCCTGAGATGAGGTTGGAGACAGCAGGGTCTTATAGACCAAATTAAGAAATTCGGCCCTGGCTGGTGTAGTTCAGTGGATTGAGCGCAGGCCTGCAAACCAGAGTATTACAGTTCATTCCCAATCAGGGCACATGCCTGGGTTGCAGGCCAGTTCCCAGTGGGGGGGCACACAAGAAGCAACCCTACACTGATATTTCTCTCCCTCTCTCCTTCCCTTCCCCTCTAAAGTTAAATGAATAAAGCCTTTATTTAAAAAAATTTTTTTGAACTTTTCCTAAGAGTGGGGATCCGTGAAAGACTTCCAAAAGAGAATAAAGACAAAACACAGATTACTCTAGGGCATTACAAGGAAAGGATTGAAATTGTTTGTATGTTAAGGATCTATTAAGAAAACAAATATGGGAAGGCTACTGATATATCCAAGACATGATTCTTATTGGACTGCAGGGGCAAAGAGAAGGTTCCCGACTTTCTTATTTATGCGACATTTTGGGGGCCTTTACTAAGATAGGAAATAGATTTGGTTTTGGGGGGGTGGAAGAGGTCCTTATATGGAGGCCAGTGAGTATGAAGAGAACTGAGTTTCGGATGTGTGATGGAGAGAAACTTCAGGCACCCAATGTTTGGTAAGCACTTAGATGGGCCAGGTTCAGAAGTGAGCTAAACTGAATGGTGATATGACATGGGGGAATACAGGTGCCCTGGATGGATAACTCAGTTGGTAGAGCGTTGTCCTGATACGTCAAGGTTGCAGGTTCAATCCCAGTCAGGACACATACAAGAAACAATCAATGTAAGTGCATGGATAAGTAGAACAGCAAATTGATGTCTCTCAAATCATTAAGTTAGAAAGAAAATGGGGGGAATATAGGCATATAGGTGATAATCAAAGACCCTGGTAAGAACAGTGAGGTAAAAGCTGTTTATTATTATTATTATTAAAGATTTTATTTATTTTTAGAGAAAGGGAAAGGGAGGGAGAAAGGGACAGAAACATCCATGTAAGAGAGAAACATCAAATGGTTGCCTTCCACACATGTTGGTCCAGAGACCAAACCGTAACCCAGGCACGTGCCCTGACTGGGAAACAGACCCGTGACCTTTCGCGTTGTAGAACGATGCCCAACCCCAGTCAGGGCTTAAAATTTCCTTTTTAGAGTGAAAAAAATATGTAGGAGGAATCTTTGTTCTGCAGAGCTGAGAAGAACAATGGAAAATGCTTTTATTTTCTATTTCCTTCCAAGTACTCACAGCTTTGATGAATTTTTCACTTAGTTGGCACGTTGATCCAAAGCTCTTGACTTGCAAAGTCATGTTTTCTTTTGTCTGAGAGTCAAAGGTTGGGTTTTCAATCAAGGCATTCACAAAAATCCACATGTGATTTTTCACCTGCAGTAAGAGTTGACATTAAATCACTAACAACTTACTCATGCTTTATTAATAGCCTTTCTCTTCATCTTTGACCTTGGAAAAAAACTGTGCTAAAATACAATACCTGATGTGCTTTTACTGCAACACCACCCTTGTTCTTCTTCTTCACAACATCCACAAGTTTAGCCACAATCTGATCAGCTACATAATCAACGTGTCTGCCACCCTAATGAGGAAAAATGCCCGACTGTAAAGATCAGCATCCTCAAAATTATAATAACCAACATAAAAGTCTAATTTAGCTTACTTTGCACTGAGGTAGCCAAATATCCAAGTTCATTGTATATATTAAAATCAATAAGAATATATATGAAAATATAAATCATGATTAATAATTCAAGAATAAAATTACCTTGGAAGTGGCGATGCTGTTGACAAAGCTAATCTGCTGAAAGCCTTTTTCACTCATTGTTAAACACACTTCCCATCTGTGGTTTACCTGTTCATGGATAATTTTCAGTGGATTGCCAGTTTCATCTACCTTATCCTTCAGATACATGTCCACATAGCTACGGAATCCTTTCACCTGTACGAGAATTAAAATGGTATACAAAAAAAAGTTACAAAAAACAGATTCAATAATAACTTATTTTTCAAAACCAATGAAATGATTGTTCAATGATGGACATAAAAGAATTAAAGGGCAGAAAAGGATTTAGTTAGGTGTTTGAGAAATTTCCATTTGTAAGTTTAAAATGAGCTTATTAAAAAGTGGTATACAGTTTTCTTTTCAGGAACATATCTGAGAAGTGTTAAGAAAAACACGAGAGGAAAGAAAATCAATTTTGCTTTTGACAATGATCACAAATTCCCTCATGACTGGAAAACACTTACTGGCAGCTTATTTCCATTGAGGAAGACTTTGACATCTTTAGTGGATCCAGCAATATCATATGCTCTTCTGACCATTAGTGCAACAATATCTTTGTCTAGGCTTTGCATTTTAAACTTAGACAAATCAGGCTGGAAGGTAATGCATGTGTAATCTTCTCCATTAAAGGGCTTGAGTTCCATCTCACCAGCTCTCCCCATATTATCCCTCCATGTCTGTGGAAGAGTAAGATGAAAAATTCAAGTCACCTTACAAACCAGAACTAAATAACACAAATTTATAAGTCTTAAAAAATAACCAAATCCATGTTTAATTTGTGAACAATTTCCCATGTTTTATGATTATAATTCATGTTCAATTAAGTCAACCACTTATGCCATTATAAATTGGTATCATACAATTTATAATCAAGGCACCAGATACCTATTTACTTGCCTGTTTGAACATTTTCTTGTATTCTCTACTGGCTGTTTCCACTGTAAATTTGGTACTGAATATGTTACACAATTTGGCTCCATAGCCATTTCGACCACCTGGGTAAATAAATTTAAAATATTATTTTACTTTTATCTCATGAACAGTTTTATTTCTTAATCACTGGCAAAGAGATGCAGTTATAAAGATTTTAAAACTTAATCAGGGCACATGCCTGGGTTGTAGGCCAGGTCCCCAGTAGGGGGCATGTGAGAGGCAACCACACATTGGTATTTCCCTCTCTTTCTCCCTCCCTTCCCCTCCCTAAAAAATAAATAAAATCTTAAAAAAAATTATGCCATAGATGGGCATTGAATAGGTGTATTTATTTTATTATTTTTTAGCAACAATGTTCTTTATTTTCTTCAATACTCTACCTGTCACTTTTTTTTCATCATCATCATAGTTACTAGAAGTTAGGAGTTGTCCAAAGATGAGAGCTGGGACATACATCTTCTCAACTTTGTGTTCAACAACAGGAATACCTTTTCCATTATTCCATATACTGATTAAATTGTTTTCCCTAAGGAAAGAAAATCGGAATTTCATTGTTAAACCAATGCTTAAACATGTTTTGTATTTAAATATCATTACTTCTAAAATACGTAAATTAATGGTCTTAATTCCTTAATGGTTCTTTTTCATATATTTCTTTTGAAATTCAGCATAAACTAGATTTTGTACCATGCTCAGTTCCTGATACTCCTGAAATAGGAGCCAAGAGGGGAAAAAAGATTAAATCTGTCCCAATACCTACATAGATACTGATAATGTTGAAAAAACATGAAGTTTTAAAATGTTAGAGTCAACAAAGGAAAATGATTTATACTCAATGGAAAGAACAAAATTTGGATATAGTATTATTATACTGCTTTTAAGAGAATCATCTGCACTGTCCTAGCTCTTTTAGCTTTCCCACCCAACAAAACTGGTTGCAAAGCAAATATGAAAGGGAAAAACATTATCAATTGTAAAGTTCCCTGCCTGCAAACAGAATGCTAAGAATTGTATATGAACCTTAAAAATTTATTTATATATTTATTTATTTATTTTTAGAGAGAGAGGAAAGGAGGGAGAGAAACATCAATCTGTGAGAGATACATCCATCGGTGATCCCGGGACTCTTAATGGGCCCCCAACTGGGGACCTGGTCCACAACCCAGGCTCGTTTCCTGACTAGGAATTGAACCAGGGACCTTTTGGTTCACAGGCCCACACTCAGTCCACTGAGCCACACAGCAAGGGCTATTTGGATTCTGATGAGGCTAATAAGGTGAAACAAGCATCTTGACCACCCACAAAGAGACACCAGAATTTACAACCTGAAATGTTAGCTCTCTATCACCACCTGCTGGTTTATTTCTTGCATAGCATTACCTGCTGGGAGTGGGGGGGAAGCTCCAAAGCTCTAGAGTCCAGAATACTTCAATTGTTGAAGATGTTTTCTGAAGTATTTAGGGACAGAAGCATCACAATATCTGTAATTTGTTGTTAAACACTGTAGAAAAACTACAGTTGAAGCAAATATGGCAAAGTGTTGGTAACTGTCAGACTTAGATGACAGGTATCATAGATTGTTCATTTTAGTATTCTGCCTTTCAGTGTTTTTGCAGACTTTCATTAAAAAAAACCCAACTTTATTATAAACCCAAGAAAATTTTAACTAACAGTAACAATAAGCTATAACAAAAGACTGAGCAAGAGACTTACGGGTCAATTGTGACTCTAATACAAGACATTTTTGGGTCCCTTTGTTTGTTGTCTGCGGCATTAACTGAAAAAAAAAACCACATTTGTAAAAAACTGAAGTACTAAAAAAAATTCTTATAGTTAAAGACATAGAAAAAGTTTCAGGCACAGCAGTAGCATCAACAAGGTAGCATCAAGTAGCATCAACATTCAGCATTTTTTATTTATTCATAGTACTGTTTCTAGGAAAGAATTCAACTTTACTGCCTCATCTGTGCCAACAATTGTTTGAAATGACAGTTCTGGCTACAGAGGGTTTGTTAGGAACCATACTTCCTATGACTGATTTCACCAGTGCGTCTTTACACCAAATAATTTACTCACCTAGAATCTCATCAAAGATTTTGTACAAACCAGGAACAAACGTCACTTCCCTGTAGTTCATGCCAACATCTTCGTCGTAAACCCACATTTGCTAGAAACAAGGCAAAGAGATATGTTACTTTCACCCTTTATTTATTGTTTCATCATCCCGGTTCCTGTAGAGTCTTCGGGATTAAATACGTACATTTTATATATGTTTATATGTGTGTATTCACATGTGTGTGCGTGTATATATCAGGTCGGGCTACTCCCGGTGACACTGAATGCACACGACGCACAGAAATTTAACCAGGAAAGACACAGGCTCTTTAACTACGTGGGAACTGCGTCCAGTCGGGTTTTACCTGCGCCACCAACTCCACGGAGCCGATGTAGGTGTCGGGACGGAGCAAAATATGTTCCAACTGGGTTTTCTTTTGATAGATCCTCTCAATAGACAGTCTTTTCTTCGCATCTTCGTTTTTCTTGGGTTTGTTGATTTGCATATTTTCATTTACAGGCTAGCAGTTTTTAAGAGAGAAACGTGAAGAAAAGGGGCGTTCCATCACAGGTTTACCAGACACCAATGAACCAGGCGCCCGCCCCCAGGGTGCCCGTGCACGCACCGAGAAACCGGAGCCTGGCGGCAGCGGACGCCGGTTCCTGCAGGCGCCGCCGTCCCAGGTTCCCCGGCGTCCGTTTTAATGGACGCACGACCTCCCGTGCCCGGCGCGGACATGCTTTCTGTGTCCGACAAAATGCCCGCGCTCGTTCCCTCCGCTCCGCCGACGCCGGCCGAGTGTCTGCCGCGTCCCAGGCACCGACCAGCGGCGGCCGGTCCGGGAGGCCACCGCCCGGCCGCCGTGAGCGCGGCGAACGCGGGAAGGGCCTTTTCTGAGCGCCTCGGAGGGGACCCCGTGCTCGGCCCCGCAGCTTTGCTGCTCAGGGCCGGCCCACCCCCTTTCCGGCCCGAGGGAGGGGAGCACAGCGGCAGTGGCGCCGCGCGTTTCCGGACCCGGGCGGACCGCCGCGATTAGGCGGATGTACGAGAGGACCGATTGCGTCCGCTGCCCGGGAACCGTAAAACGGGACGCAACCCCCTAGAAGGCAGGTTAGCCGATAAAACTTCAGTGGTAGCACCGTGCGGGGTTTCGCCCGCTCCGCGATCACGCCGAGCCCCGGGGGCCGGGGTTCGCAGGGAAGACGGGCTCCCAGCCCGCCGCGGCGGAACCGCGCCTCGCCCCTCTCGGGCAGCGGGGGAGATGCCCGGCCGTGCTCAGGCTCCGCAACCCGCCTTTTCCGCGAGCTGTACCTGCAGTGGTGACACCTCCATGGTGACGGCCGTGAAAGGGCTCGAGAACCCTGCGAGCGACTAAACTGGCGGAGCCCACGAGACAACCGCGGAACCGGCGGCCTCTCCACAGACGCTCGTCGGTTGGGAGCGCGACTCCAGCTCGACTCGAATTTTCCGCCCAAATCAGATAAGCCAATCCCTGACTCGCTCTCACCGGTTCCGTCCTGGACGGCCAACCGTAGCTGGCCTCTTACACCCACCAATGAAAGGCTGAGTTGGCCGGGTCTGTTTGAATGAACCAATTAGGCATGGGAGGCGGGACTAGAGGGTTTGCCAAAGGCACCACTCAGATGTGTAGCGGGGAGACAGACAGGGAATCTGGCCAATAAGAAGGGCTCTTTTTGTTCTCTCCGTGCAGAAATCCGAGCGGAGTAACGCGGTGCAAACGTGAAGGGGTTTTCTGAGGGGTCGACGGGGCAAAAAGATGGAGGAGTGTATTCATTCCGTGGGAACGCTCCACTTATTTCAGATCCCTGAAATGTAAAAACCGCCCTCCGTCCCGAGGTTTTTTTAGCGAGAGGAAGAGAACCCGAGCTCCATTTTCGCGAGGAGACTGAGCGCCGGCCTTCTGGACAGGAGGCCCGGCGAGTCGCTTAAGCAACACGGGTTCCGGCGTCTGCCTCAGTCTCCCCTGCAGGAATTTATTTTCAAAGAAACAAGAGTGCCGCGGTTGCGGCTTGCGGTTTTCATAGAGGGGAAGGGTGTGGCGAGGTCGCGCGCGAAATAGCGGCATCGGGCGGCCACTGGTCCAACGAAAGGGACTGTTTATAGTCGCGGCCTCAGGGGCTGGGGGTGGCTTAGGGGCCGTTCTGGGGGCGACTCCCGCCTCGGCCGGCCGGTGGGGGGCGCCCTGCCGCCAGTGGCTTCTGCCGTCCCCTTTGTTAGGGTCCGTGCACTCCGCTGGCCGGAACTGCTCCTCCGACCCGACCAGAGGGTGTCAAAGACCAGTGTGGTTTAGTACTCTGATGCAAAGACGTTTGGGTGGGTTTCTGTCCTTCCTTATCAACCCACAATATTGAAATGACCCCCCCCCAAAAAAAAACGAACAAAACAAAACAAAAAAAAAGGTGTTGCCCTTACAAGATGCTAGAAAAGAGAACCGCACGATCTGCGTGCCTACTAGCTCCCTCGCGGCCACCTCCCGATCAGCGTTCCTTGAGTTTCGGTCCTAGCTAGACAATTTGCCAGTGGTGTGACCTCTGTGGAGGTTTCTCGACGCTTTTGTTTCCTCTGCTTAAAAAATAAAAATAAATAAAAGTAATACAAGGTAATACACCTTGCCCTGGTAATACAAGGTAATACACCTTGCCCTGGCCGGTGTAGCTCAGTGAATTGAGCGCAAGCCTGCGAACCACAGGATCGCGGTTCGATTCCCAGTCAGGGCACATGCCTGGGTTGCAGGCCAGTTCCCAGTGGAGGACACATAAGAGGCAACCACACATTGATATTTCTCTCCCTCTCTCCTTCCCTTCCCCTCTCTCTGAAAATAAATAAATAAAGAATTTAAAAAATAAAGATAAATAAAATCTTTAAAAAGTCTTTTAAAAAAGTAATAGTATTACCTTAAATCTGTGAGGATTTCACAAAAGAAAGCATTTAGAATAGTAAGCTAATAGTATCAGAATCAGAAGGCATGATCATTTGGATTTAATGCTTTCTTTTTTTTCCTTCTAGAAGAACTCGGGGGTCTTCCACTTGTTGATCACCTGGCCTATCCCGCGCCCCCTCTGCTGGCGAAGAAGCCCCGGGGGGTGGGGGGGGTGCGGAGGGGAGCCAACAAGGAGGGGTCGGGATGTGACTGCCGGGCAGTCACGGATGGAAGTAGCTCACGGCTAGGATGATTGGCAGAGCCAGAGGAGTGGAGCTTTGGCCTTGCTCTGGTCCCTGTCCTCTGCTTTCCTGGCCGCCAGGGGTTCTTGAGAATGTTCGGTGTCACTCTGCTCTCACCTGCACAGGATCGGCCCCCAGAGGTGGGGAAACCCATCCAGCAGCTTCTGCTGGTCCAGAAGGCCGCTGGGAATGAACTTGGCGATGGTCAACCGTCTATGTCAGGTTGGCCGGGCTACGACAGTGCCCAGCTGTTTGGTCAAACATTAGATGCTGCAGTGAAGGTATTTTGTAGATCTAATTGACATCGACAATCAGTGGACTTTCAGTAAAAAGATTGCCCTCTATAGTGTTGATAAGCCTCACCTAATTAATTGAAGGCCATAAGAGCAAACAAACAACCCCAAAACAAAAACAGATTTCTCAGCAAAGAAAGATTTCTGCCTCAGGACTGTATAGAAATCCTGCAAGAGTCTCTGGCCTACTGGTCTACCCTACAGATTACAGGCTTGCCATCCCCACCACTGGAGCCAATTCCTTTAATACACNGGGGGGGGGGGGGGGGTTGGGGGTTGGGGTGCGGAGGGGAGCCAACAAGGAGGGGTCGGGATGTGACTGCCGGGCAGTCACGGATGGAAGTAGCCCACGGCTAGGATGATTAGCAGAGCCAGAGGAGTGGAGCTTTGTTGGCCTTGCTCTGGTCCCTGTCCTCTGCTTTCCTGGCCGCCAGGGGTTCTTGAGAATGTTCGGTGTCACTCTGCTCTCACCTGCACAGGATGGGCCCCCAGAGGTGGGGAAGCCCATCCAGCAGCTTCTGCTGGTCCAGAAGGCCGCTGGGAATGAACTTGGCGATGGTCAACCGTCTGTGTCAGGTTGGCCGGGCTACGACAGTGCCCAGCTGTTTGGTCAAACATTAGATGCTGCAGTGAAGGTATTTTGTAGATCTAATTGACATCGACAATCAGTGGACTTTCAGTAAAAAGATTGCCCTCTATAGTGTTGATAAGCCTCACCTAATTAATTGAAGGCCATAAGAGCAAACAAACAACCCCAAAACAAAAACAGATTTCTCAGCAAAGAAAGATTTCTGCCTCAGGACTGTATAGAAATCCTGCAAGAGTCTCTGGCCTACTGGTCTACCCTACAGATTACAGGCTTGCCATCCCCACCACTGGAGCCAATTCCTTTAATACACATAAATTTTTGAGTGCCAATTTTGTATGAGACACTATAATAAGCAGTTTATATAATCCCCCCACCCCCAATCTTTATAACAACTCTTTAAACTGAGAAAACCTTGAGACTTGGAGGCGTTAGGTAATTTCCTCAAGATTGTACATTGCTACTTATCTTTTAAGACTCAGATCCAATGTCACCTCCCTTTGAAGTTCTCCTTAAGTGCCTGGGGCTCCTCTCAGTTTTCTTTACATTCAGAGCATTTCCATCTATTAGGTAGCACTGATCGTGGTGCGTTTGCCCGAGGGTCTCTCTGTTCAGACCACGAGGGCTTCTGAAGGCGTGGATTTGCCTGCTCCTTCTGGAATCCTCAGCCCCTAGTTCAGTGCGCTCCCCTCGGGGCCCTCAGTGAAGGATAGCATCAGTACTATCCCTGCCTCCCTGGGGGCCGCGTACCCAGCAGCAGACACCCCCCACACACACGTGTGCAGGAGTCCGCAGATGCTGGAGGAATAGCCCAGCAAAGTCACACCCCCAAGTGAAGAAAAAGACACACACAAGCCTCTGCTTGCACCCTCCTGGAATCTGGGGCCCACTGTGCCGACAGTTTGCTCCACCTTCTAGGGATTCAGTGGAAGGCTCAGTACCCATTGCTGACGTTGGCAGGGATGCCCTTGGGGACACTAGGGTTGTCCCTGAGCATCTGTACCTTGAACTCAAAGACCCAGTGAAGGAACTGCGGGAAGGAAACCCCAGAATGGGCAGAAGGGATGGGCTGCAAGCGTCCCAGGAGAGTTCTCCTGAGTAAGGCTGCATCCCCATGAGGCGAAAGGGGGAGGAGGAGGATTCCCCACTGGGGTGAATGGACGTGCTCCTACCTGGGAGTGGGTAAAGAGTCAGCAGCCCCAGCAGTCTCATTCACAGGCCTCTTTTCTCCTGCCCCTCTCTCCAATGTTCTGCTCTTTCCAGACTGTTTCTAAGGATGGGGTCAGGTGGGGGTGCAGAGGGGTGAGGTGTTCCTACATCCAGGTGCCTCACCTGAACGCAACAGGTGAAGTCTGCTTTCTGAAGCAGAAACAGGGCAGTCACAGAGTTCCTCTGTAGACACCCTCCTGTCTCTCTTACTTGGGGATAGCCCGGGGGCAGAAGGCATGTGTTGGGGGTGGTGACGTTGGACCTCCAAGGGGTCCAATTCCATCCCACACCTGGAAGGAGGCAGGAGGGGTGGAGGTGAACGACAGAAGTGGGGGGTGTGTTTGGGAGTAGGGGACTCTTGTAGGGAAAGGCAAGGAGGCCTGATGGGAGGAGCATGTGTGCACAGAAAATGCCCATGGCCCTGAGGTCACCTAGGGTAATCGAAGATCGTTCTGGGCCCGAGGTCTTAAATGGGTTACAGAATCATTAACTGACTATTGGGTTCGGGGACCTATTAGAGTACTTGAGTATAAATATAGAAATTGTCTCAGGAGGAATCTGGGTTCTTAGTCTGAGACTCCTGTTGCCACTTTTACCCCAGTCCCCTGGTTCAGAAGACCCTCAACCCCTTTCTACTGTCAGAATGCTGTCATATGTCACCCACCCACCGTTCTCCCATTCATCCCCCCATCATTTACTACCTCCCACCTCCCACCAACCACACACCGTCCACCCTTCACTTCTGGTCTGACTGCTCCTTCCAAAGGGGAGGCTGCTGTGCTCAGAGGCCAGGGACCCCTGTGGGATCCCCAGCGACCCCCCTCCCCAGGAAAGCCAGGGCCCAGTCCCTCGTTTTGCTGTTGGAGCAGACAAAGCACGCAGCAGCGATACAAGCGGGACCGGAAGGCTTTCTCACCCCAACTCCTCAGCCTTCCTTCTGGTCCCTTCCCCCACTGCCACTGCCACCCCAGAGGGTCCCAACTTCCCTGAAATGTCTCACCTAGAATGCCATTTATGTGACCTGCAGGGGACCCAGCAGAGCAGGCACACCCAGAAAGAGGGTCAAGAGCAGGGTTGGATTGCCCACGAAGAGAGAAGATTAGGAAGGACTAGGCTGTCTCTTAGATTACTAGGTCCAACCTCCTCCTGGTAAGATGGGGAAACTGAGGCCCAGAGAGAGGTGTAACTGCAGTTGACTGCCTGGGAGGCAGAGTGAAAAAGCCAGTTATGTCTCCTAATGTGGCCTGAGGAATGGGGTCATCTGGGCCTGTCACTTTCTCCCCAACGCCGACATTGGCAGCAATCCCAGATAAGGTCCTTGAGAAGGTAGGATATTGTGATTTATAATAAGAAACATATTTGGTATTCTTCAGCGCTACTAAAACGCTTGGAATTTCCGAAGTGGTGAAAGCAATGAAGGTATCTTTTGTTATGTTAATGGAACAAGTTTTCGAAAGCCCCTAGGTAATTAAGAATGGGGGTTGGTTGCCAGGGGAACCAGTTAAGAGATTAGGGGGTTGGAACTTCGGCCTTACCCTCTGACCTCCCAGGAAGCGAGAGGGGCCGGAGATTGTGTTTAATCACCAATGGCCAGTGATTTAATCAATCAGGCCTAGGTGCTGAAAACCCATAAAACCACAAAAGGACAGGTTCAGAGAGCTTCTGGGTTGGTGAACGCTTCGGGGGGCAGCGAGACTGGCTCACTGGGAGAGGGCATGGATGCTCTGTGCCCTTTCCCCAGGCCTTGCCTGATGCCAAGCTTTCATCTGGCTGTCTCTGAGTTGTCTTCATTTTCTAATAAACCTGTAATCTAATAAGTAAAATGTTTCTCTGAGTTCTGCCTCTCTGGCACCTGAAGGAGGGGGCAGTCTTGTAGGACTGAGCCCTTAACCCGTGAGGTCTGATACTAATTCCAGGTAGGTAGTGTCAGAATTGAGTGAGATTGTAGGGCACTCAGCTGCTGTTGGAGAATTGCTCGATGGTGTTGGAAAACCCCACACATCAGAATTGGTGTCAGAATTGAAGGTGGGTCCCAGAAAGAAAGAAATAGGACGGAGTGGGGTGCTGTGTGCCTCTATCTGCATCCATCTGTTTCCCGGTGGTCTCATCTCCTGGGGCTCTAGCCCCTTCCCTTCCTCACTCCACATCTGCTTTCTTGTTTGCTGGTGGGGAGAGCCCGAGTAGAGGCTCCGTGTCTGCATGGTCTAACAGCCTGGGGGAGAACTCCTGTTCCTTAATGAGAGTCCTGGTGGGAGCATGGCAGAGGACTGGCATTCCTGGTAGCTAATCGAAGATCGTTCTGGGCCCGAGGTCTTAAATGGGTTACAGAATCATTAACTGACTATTGGGTTCGGGGACCTATTAGAGTACTTGAGTATAAATATAGAAATTGTCTCAGGAGGAATCTGGGTTCTTAGTCTGAGACTCCTTCCCCAGCTGACTTTGGCCTTGAACCCAGGGGCCTGACATGAGGAGGAGGATACTACAGCTGCAGAGCCCCATCCTCCAGTCCATTTGTTGCCTTCAGAGGGCCCTTGGTTGCTACTGGGAGCAGGCCTGGTGGGTAGATGCAGGCTCTGAGACCTGGTCCAACTCCGCAGTTACTGCCTCATTTCTTCCTCTAAAGAATGCATGCGTGAATGAATGAGTAGGAGTCTGTACTGGGATCTCTCCCATCTTTCCGAACTCTTCATTTCATCATATCTATCCATCTTCTCTTTCTGTTCATCTCTCTGTCCTGTTCCAAGTTTCAGTCTCTCCCTCTTGGCCTTCCCTTTGCTAGTACCCTCTCCACTTCTATCTTCCCACCTCAAAGCATCGTAGAATTTTAGAATCAAAAAAGATCATTATTAATGCTGCCACTAATTTGTAACCTGCTTTCTGAGATATATGTCCTTCCACTTTTATGGCCTTGTTTGATCCTCCTTCAGGGCTCTACAGATTGGCATCCCCATTTTACAGATGAGGAAACTGAGGTCCATCATGGTGAAGACATAAGTCCAGAGCGTGTGATTAATCAGGGCAGAGCTGGGATTTTAACCCCTGGTTAGACAGAGTGCTCTCTCTGCAAGAGCACAGTGCCCCACAGTCTGTGGGCCCCAACCCGAGGGCAAAGCCCTTCCCAATCGTAGGCCATCTGGCTTTCCCTTGCCTAGGGGGCCCAGCTTCCGCTCCTGTTTAGATCATATGGTCTGGGTGGGGGTGAGGAACAGACTGCACACAGATTTTAGGATTACTGGCTCCAAGCATCAAGCCTCTTGAAACTGCAGAGGCTGAGAGGGTGAGAATGGGGGCAGAGGGGGGGGGCTAGATGGGTGAGGGGCTCCACGTAGTGCCCGCTGTGTTTCTGGGCCCACTCAGCCCTATCCCTTTGTCCTCAAGTTCCTCGCCCCCCCCCCCCGCCCTCACCAGCTGGCTTTAGGACTGTCCCTGCTTCTTAGGACAAGGAGAGAAGGACAAGAGCTCCATGGCACGGGAAACCTGGTGGGCACTGTGGTGGGTGCCGTGGACACAACACCTCTTGGTACACAGAACTCTGACAGGGGCAGCCTGGCAGGAGGGAGAGGGGCTCTCTGGGTTTGGGCCGTGACGCTTCTGGGTGCAGTGACAGGCACACGCCCTGTGTCACCACCCACAGATGGGTTTAAATCACAGTTGCTTGTGACCTGAAGCCAGTCTTTTTACTACCAGGAGCACCCTCTAAAAATGGATTTATAGGGTTGCCATGGTGATCGGTAATCATAATGGTTAATTTGTATGGAGTCTTACTCTGTGCCAGGCACTGTGCCGAGCGCTTTACACACATCGTTCCTGCAGTTCCTCGCACAGCCCTACCAGCTCAGCTGGCGTTATCCCTCTTTTACAACGGAGGGCATTTAAGGATAAGAGGGAGGATGTCACTTGGCCAAAGTCACAGAGCTAGTTCATGGCGAATCCAGAATTCGGTGCAGGCAGGCGTTTTTGGCTCCAGGCGCTCAGTCTCACTTGGCTGATCTCAGCTAACAACTAACACTCACTGGGCACTTACTATGCAGCAGGCATCATTAGAAGCATTTTACACAGATCCATTCATTTAGTCACTGTAGGCGTCCTATACAACAGTCACTTAGGAACGCCGAGGACACCCAGACACAAGGGATGTGCTGAATCGTCCTAAACCTCCCGCCAGGAATCCCGTCCAGGCGGCCGACTTGAGAGCCAGTGCTCTTCAGAAAAATAAACAAGCAGAAAAGGTTTTTTCTTAAAAAAAGTTAAGGCATAACGTACATATAGGAGAGTGCAGAAATAAGAAATATTTAGCTTAGGGCCCTGGCTGGTGTAGCTCAGTGGATTGAGCGCTGGCCTGCGAACCAGACGATCGCGGTTCAATTCCCAGTCAGGGCACATTCCTGGGTTGCAGGCCAGTTCCGGGTAGGGGCCAGCTCCCAGCAGGGGATGAACAAGAAGCAACCATACATTGATGTTTCTCTTCCTCTCTCCCTTCCCCTCTAAAGATAAATAAATAAAATATTTTTAAAAAAGAGAAATATTTAGCTTAGGGAAGGTTCCCATAGTGAATATACTGTGTAAATACTAAATATCACCTGTATCCTAAAAGACCCCTTTCAGTAACAACTTCCACACTTTTCCCTGAAGCTGACCTCTATCTTGACTTCTAAAACCATAAATTACTGTATTTTTAGGACTATAAGACATACCTAGGTTTAGAGGAGGAAAATAAGAAAAAAAATTTTGAACCAAAAATTGTGGTAAAATATTTAATAACCTGTGATCTCACTCCACTGCTGCCCCCGCTCCAACGCGAGCCAGGTAAGCTACATTTGGACTGTTAGATTTGGGGGGAGGGGAAAGAAAGGGCATCTTATAGTCTGAAAATATGGTAGTTTTGCCAGTTTTTGAGTTTTATATAAATAGAATTATACAGTGGTACTCTTCTGTTCAATACATGATTCATCTACATTGTTAGATGTAGCAACACTTTATTCAACTGTAGATTTGTCTACCCAACCACTGATCCCAGTGTTTGGCTGAATGATGCTGCTATAAACGATCTTTTGCATGTGCTTGGGAATTACACACACACACATCTCCATTGGGTGTATATCTGGGGGTGGGATTGTTTGTTGCTTTCAAATGGTTGTACAAATTTGTTTCCTGTATGAGAGTCCCCTTACTTTACATCTTGATATTGTCAGTATTTAAAATTGTTACTAATCTGGTGGATACGCAGTGGTGTCCCGTTATGGTTTCCCACATGTGTTTGTTAAGTGAGGTATAACCAGAAGCAACTGCTCTGAACACTCACTCTGTACAGCTTTTCCTAACAATCCTATGCGGAAGGTGTGGTTATCACCCCCATTTTGCAGATGGGGACATGGAGGCCATACTCCCTTTTTCTTTTCTCTTTCGGAATCCAGTCACCTTTCCTGGGGACTCCTCCCCACTTTTATCCAGTGGGGCTGGGATGTCTGGTTACCACCAAGCTTGGGAGGCCCCTTGGGCCAGGATGTTCTCCTGGGTGGGGAGAAGAGGAAGGCTGGAGTGAAGTGGGTAGGCGTGGGGAGGAGAGAATGGATGAAGCATAAAGACTGGTGTGTGGGACCAGAGATCCTGGCTCTGGGCATGGGATGATGAGGCCAGAAGAGCGGTCTGGGACGAAGCAGAAAGCATGACTGGAGCTATTTGTGGACTCCTAGCGCTGCGGGGGAAGGGGGAGGCATGTAGCCAGGGAATAAGGACCCCTGCGTGTGGGAGTGTTGGGGATCTCGCTGGATCCAAGGCCCTCTCTCCGGGGTTTCCCTGAATCTGAGGACTCTGTAGGGTCTCTAATCCTACAGCCTTGTTGGGAGTGGTCCTTCTGAGTTCAGACATTACTTGGTAGAGTCCCTTTGAGTTTACTAAGGGGTAGGTAGCACTCTGTTCTCCAGGGCCAGGGGGCGTAGGAGGCAGGGCCTGGAGACACTCCAGGGAGTGTGGGGAAGGACATGAGGTTTGCTTGGATCCTGGGCTCCTGATCTTTTAGGCCAAGAGGCATCTGGCAAGGTGGCACCTTGTTCTTTGACTTAACAGGTGTCAGGAGAGGCAGGGCAAGTGATTTTTCCCACTCTAACATCTGTCTCTTTCTGGCTAGAGCCCTGCGTGCCTCTCTGCCTTTGCAAGCAGTATGGTCTGCATGGATTCTCCCGTCCCCCGCTCTCTTGAGCCCTGAGCCCATGGCTCACTGGTGATGCCCCGGCAGCACACGCAGCATGGCGCAGGGGGACATCCACAGCAGGCAGCAAATTTATTCAGCTTGAGTTACCTTGAGCGAGCCTGTCCCCTCTCTGGGTGGTGACAGAGCTCTCACAGGGCCCAACATCATTCCCTTGGCTCTTTTCCTGCACAGGGTTTGGGCAACGAGGAAGAGACGCCCTCCGTGCCAGTTGGCCTGGAAGCAGTGCTGACTCTGGACGGTTGGGGGCCATGCCAGCACTGGGCCTAGGACCATGCAAAACGGCTCCAGAAGGTCTCGTTTCCTAAACTGCCCGAGCTAGATGGGTCTCACAATTCAAGGAGTTCCCCTCCTCCATTTTACAGATGGTAAAACTGAAGCTGAGGAAGGGGAAGTGGCCACAAAGCTGGCAAGGAGCAGAGCTGGCTGGACTGGAGATACTGGATCCCAGCCAGCCCGACTGCAGATGGACTCTCCTCTCCCCACACCTTCCCCTGCGGGGTGTTCACTTCTTGAGCTGAGCATCCTAGGGGAAGGACTCAGGCCCTGTCCTCCGGGCCTGACGTCCTCTGTGAGTCTCTGTGGAGACCCTCACTCTTTTGATCTGGTCTTGCAAGAGTGGGGGCTGCTGGGCAAGGAGGCAGCCGCACTCATGTGCCATTGCTCAGCCCGCACACCTGGGGCGACTGTGGAGGATGCTGTACCTGGGGCCTGGGCATCAGTTGACACGGAGAGAAGCTGAGCTCCCTACTCAGGGTGGGCACAGTGGGCAGTCCAGGGAAGCTGGAGAGGCTGGGAAGCCGAAGTTCTGCGGAGGCCTGGGGGCCCAGTCCCACATCAGTGCTACCTCTGTTCTGGACCCCCCCAGCCAGCTTGCACTCTGCACCATAGTCTTTTGTCCTGGGCACTTGTTTAGAATGGTTATGTCAGCTGTTTTGGGAGGCAGTAAAACATAGAGGTTAATCATGCAGACTCTGCTTGGGTTCACATCCCTGCTCTTCCACTTACTGGCTGTGTCACCTCGAGCAACTCACATACCTCTCTGTGCCTCAGTTTCCTTACCTTAAAAATAGGATAATGATAGCACTTACTACATGCTGTTGTGAAGTGCGTATGAGTGAAGCCTACGAGTGATGCTAAAGTGGAAGACTGTGTAACGCTGGCTCACGGTTCACCTCCTCCATGGAGTCTTTCCATGTCCTGGATGTATAACTGACCGCCTGTGCCTCTGGGTCCCCACCGTGTCCCATATAAATGCCCCCAGGGCACCTGCACACTTCTGAGACTTATTTACATGCCTGCCTCCCCTCACTGGGCAGGGAGCTCCTTGGGATCGGAGAGTGATCTCTGCTCCCCTGTGTGCAGCACAGAACCTGGGCACAATAGGTGTGCCAGAAATGTGTGATGCATGAGCGGGGGAGGTGCGTGGAGGCCTCCTCATGTCCCGTTTCCTGCCTCCTTGGAATTATCCCAGACAGTGGTGGGAGCCGGGCATCAGAGGACAGACTGAGGGGTGCCCTGGGGTAGAGGTGTGGACATCGTTTCACCTGGACACCTTTCCAGGTTCCCACACTCACCGACACTCCCCATCCCCAGGCAGTTCCCTCAGCCTCACCCCAGTCTGCCCTGCACTCCTTCCTCCTCGTTCCACAACCTTGACCCTCCCAGCATCTTTGCTGCCTAGGGCACAAGTCTGGCATTGGGGTCAGAACCATCTTTTCTGGTTCCATTTTATCCTCACAAGGATTTAAGAGTAGGAAAGACGGAGATGGTTCTATAGTTAGGGACATTCTATAGTTAGACATTCATTCTATAGTTAGGGACATTCCCACTTCAAGGGGTGGTATCCAAGTTCACAGAACAAGTTGATGGCAGAACTGGATCCAGTGTGATGGAGGAGGGGAAGAGGGCGTAGGGCAGTTTACTGAATCAGGGACAGGCTGGGATTTCCCCCCGGGCACTTGAGGAACCCAACTCTGGGACAGAAAAAAGCCCCGTTGGTCTGGGAGATGGCATGGAGAGAATCCTAGAATCTTTTATTATTTTATTTTATTTTTCAATTACAATGGCAAATCCTAGAACCTTGTCCCTGGCCAGAACTCTCCAGCTCTCTGCAGTCTTGGCGGCTGCCAGTAGGTGCCGTCAGTTTGCAACTTTTGGTTCTGTCCCTGCAGGTCTGGCTTCCAGCCCTCGCCTCCTATCACCTAGACAGTCTGTACTCAGAGAAAGTAGGAGAGGGCCCAATCCCTGTGAGCCTGGAAGCCGGCTGCCCTGGGAGAGGAAGCAGGATGAGGGTCTCTAGTCTGCATTTCAGCTTGGCCGCCCTGCAGCTTTCTAGGCAACGCCAAAAAAAATCCTCAGTGGGTCACCAATTATGCCTGGACAGGCGCCCTTACCCCGAAGCCAGCTCTGGGAGAGCAGAAGTGTTTGTGGGGGAGGATGGGTGAGTACTAGGGGGATCTGAGGGAGAACCTAGGAGATGGGTCCCCGCTCCAAATGTGACCCCAAGGGTTCTCCCAATCAGCAGGATGGAGGCAAGGCCCCGGGTACAGGCAGCCACAGAATCTCACAGAGGGCCTAGCCAACCCCAAACAGCACCGTTCACTGAATTAGAAAAAGACACCCCTCCCTCAAAACCTTCGACTGCCATCTGCTGGAAGACCGTCACGACAGCGATACAAATCTACAATGATTACAAAAGAAATGGTGCCCCCTGGAGTTGTGCAATGCACAATTTGCACACTGAGATCGGAATCTCTGCTCCCCCCACCCCCACCCAGGAGTGGGTCTGGGCAGTAAAAGCAAACATCCAGGAAGGAGGGAGAGGCTGTGCACTTCTCTCCCCAGGAGTTCAGTGGTTCCACCAGGGGGAAGGCAGAGTGGACCCGGACCCACGTGAACCTTGGGGAGTCTGGGGAGGTGAAAAGAGGTTGGACTGGGGAAGTGTTAAGAGAGCCTGCCAATGTCTTAGGGCCATGAGGCCCTTCCAGGCGCTTGTTGGGTGCCTGTACCCCTTCCCCCATCTCCCCCGACTAGTTGAGACTGGAAGCACTGGGGTCGGGTGGAAAGGACTGGCCAGGGAGGCTGGATCCGCGGAGCCAGGAGTCCGGCCTCAAAGGTTGCGCTCTCAGTTGGGGGACTGGGCCACCCTCGTGGGTTAGGGATGAATCCTCCAAGGTCGGAGGAGGAGGCCAAGGGGGAGCCTCTTTGCTTCCCCATCCCCTTCTCTCCCCTCCCGGGATCCGGTTCAGAAGCGCTCTCGGCGCCTATCAGGGCTTCCAAACTGCGTCTTTTCTTCCCTCTCGGGCAGAAAAGGACTTTCAGATGTTGTAGCGGCGGCGGCGACTCAGGACAGAGCCCCCTCCCCCTAACGGCCGCGTCTCCCGCTCCCCCTCGCCCTCCCCCATCCTACCCCGTTCTCCCACCTCTAGGAAGGCGCTGGGGGTGTGGCCAGGGGCCCGTATAAAGACCGGAGGAGCTGGTCCGGGCCAGCCACTCAGCCCCCTTCCCCTCGCTGTCTGCTGCTGCTCAGGCCGGGCCGAGGATGCGGCGCAGCGCCTCGGTGGCTAGGCTCGCTCCCCTCCAGCCCGCTTGCTAACTTCCCTGGCCGCGTCTCTGTCCGCCAGCGGGGCCGCCCCGTCTCCCTTTGCTCTCCCGGTCGGGTCCTTCAGGCGCGCCGGACGCAGCATCCGTGTGCCCCCTGCTGTCAGTCCGCGTGCCCGCGCTCCCCGCCCGCACTCTGTGCCAGCGCTCCGTCCGCGCCCGATCATGCTGCCTCTCTGCCTCGTGGCCGCCCTGCTGCTGGCCGCCGGGCCCGGGCCGAGCCTGGGAGACGAAGCCATCCACTGCCCGCCCTGCTCCGAGGAGAAGCTGGCGCGCTGCCGCCCCCCCGTGGGCTGCGAGGAGCTGGTGCGCGAGCCGGGCTGCGGCTGTTGCGCCACTTGCGCCCTGGGCAAGGGGATGCCCTGCGGGGTGTACACCCCCCGCTGCGGCTCGGGCCTGCGCTGCTACCCGCCCCCAGGGGTGGAGAAGCCCCTGCACACGCTGATGCACGGGCAGGGCGTGTGCATGGAGCTGGCGGAGATCGAGGCCATCCAGGAAAGCCTGCAGCCCTCTGGTAAGGTGCCTCTGCCCTTGCACGCCCTCCCTGGTGTGCGCCCCTCCCAGAAACCCCTTCCCCAATCGGGCTGGCCTGGAAGGACCTTCAAAATCCTCTGTGAGTGTAGGAGAAGGCAGGTACGTGGCAGGGCTCTACTGGCACGGGGCAGGCTCAGCCAAGGAAACTGCCATGGAGTCCCTAACAGCCTGTTGCCACCATTGAGGAGGACTTTTCCCCCTCCCTGCATATCAAACCTTCGAAGGATGCCTTCTGGGGAAGTGTAGTCTTGGCTGCTGGTGCAAGAGTGGAAACTTAAGTGACCTGGCCCAGCCCACAGTCTGAAAGTGAGCCAGAGAACTGGGGGATGGGAATGGGAATGGGGTGGGGGTGGGGGGTGGGGGTGGGCTTTCTGTTCCCGATCCGCAGACCTACAGGTGAAATGCCAGAGGTCCGAGAAGCCAGAGCTTAGACTTTGGACACTGAGGCGGGTGGAGTGGGACGCGAAGATTATAGAGGGGCTCTGTGGTGAGGGGCGTGGGAGTTGCCCTCCCCACAGCCCCAGGCCAGCTCACCTAGCTGTTTGCGAGGTACTGGGAAGACAGGGGTCTCCCTGCCAGGTCTGGCACATCCTCCTGCCCTGGAACACTGGCATCCTGCTTTTTTCTTTCTCTCGGCAGGTGCCATTTGAGGTGGCAGAAAGAAGTCTGGGCTGCCAGCGGGGGGCTGCAGAAACCTAACCGGTGTGGGTTGGGGAGTAGAGGAGAGACAGAGAGAGGCAGGCTCAGGAAGCCCTTTGCCCTGTTCTTTCTCTCTTTCCGTTTCTCAGCAAGCCTCCCAGCGGCTCCTTCTCATCTTTCTCAGTCTCTTTCCTTCTTTCTCTTTTTCTTTGTTCTTTCCTGCTGTGTCTTTCACCCTCCAGTTTCACTAACAGCATCCCTGAGTTCCCCTTTCCTCCGTACCTTCTGCCTGTTATCGGTTACTTTCTCTTTCTCTAGCCTATTCCCTTTTTCTGTTTCCGTTGCCTGCTTCTCTCACTTTCTTTGCGGTCTCCTTCTGTTGCTCTTTCTCCCTGTGTTGCACTGTTGCTCTCTCTGTCTTTGTTCCCGTCTTTCTGTTACTTTTGGAATCTCTCTCTTTGCCTGCCTCTGTTTCTTGTTCCCTCTCTGACTCTGTTTAGCCCTCCCTGTGCCTGTCTGTCTGCCTGTTTCTTTTCCTGGTGCTTGAAGCTTCCATTGTTGCAGTCCGGATGCTGGGACTCTGGCCCCAAGCTTCCTGCCCCGGGTCCCAGACCCGCTCCACTTCCTCAATCCTCTGCAGCTTGTTAGCTGGAGGAGAGCAGGATGCAGGGAAAACAGGAAGGAGGTGGACCCCAGGGGTCTGGGCTCCAGGCCTCTCTCTGCCCTTCCTGCCCCTGGGCGATGAGAGATGGGTCAGCAGAACACATTCTAGGAGAAATGCCAGCCTGGCACCCAGCACATCTGGGAAGGGGGACGGTCCTCAGGGATTAAGTGGGTGATCCTGGGGGCAGAGATGCCAGACAGTGAGAGAGGAGGGGTCCTGGTACAGACCAGGCTGGGAGTGAGAACTGAACCCTTGGCTTCTGTGCGTATAACAGGACCACATTCTCTTTCCTCCACTGGCCAGCAGGTATCCGGCACCAGATTAGTATGGCTGGTAGCTTCCTCCTCCCTCACCGACTTGAACATGGGCAGAAGAGCTCTCAGGGGGTCTTGGGCACCCATTTCTTCCTTGGCTGGGTAGGAACACCCCATCCTGTAGTGGAGAAAAAGCTGTTTCCCTAGGAGATTCGAGGCAGGGGACATGACAAGCTTGTGATGATACTGTGGATACCATGCAGACCAGACCAACCTCAGAAGTTGGCTTTAGGTTCCCTTTGGATGCCAGGGCCTTGGTCTCTAGCGCCCCTCACCCTTTCTTCCTTGCCTGCCCCCCACCCATGCAGTGTGTGCACTATTTGGAGAGGGAAAGGCTAAGTTTGGAGGACCCTGGGAAAACTAGGTTCCTTCTTGGCAAGCTGCGTCCCTGACCTCTCAACTCCCAGTCGTCACAGAAGCACCCCTACTGCAGTGTGGATCACACTGCACCACCCGAAAGGCGCCCCCTGGAGTTGTGCAGCATCCCTGCAAGCTCACCAAATGAGCCAAGGTGTCCAGAGCTTGGCTCCTGTCCCCATAATTCTCTTTAGTCTCTCATTGTCAATAGGCCACTGTCCCTCCTATGTCCCAAGGATTGGGGACCTAAGCCTCTTCTTTCCACCTTTTCCTCTTAGGCCGAGCTTCAGCAGGTGACAGAGGAGGACAGCCACTTGGCATAGCCCCTCCCCTGAACTGCTGCGGTCCAGCTGCCCACTATTTGCATCAGGGGCAGGTCTCCCCCTTCCACCTCCAGGCTCCCCCACCTTCCTGTTCCAGCTTTCTGAGCCAGGGCAAGCTGCGGACTAACACCACTCAGGCCACCAGAAGTGGGGGTGGGACGGGACCTGTACTTCAGAAGTCCACAATTCTGCATAAGTGTATTGACTCTTGGTTCACGGAACCCGGGGGAGTGGACGGTGGCACCAGCATTTGGACTGGGGAGTTCCTAGTGTGCTCTGGGTCCCTCTGGGACAGGGTTAGGGAACAGGCATGCTGGGTTAATCTTTAGTTAACACAGCAAATACTGTCCCCCCTACTTCAGTACTGGGAATCCAGCATGTCATGGGAACAGGGCCTTCCCAGAAATTCGGTGCCTTGGAGGCAGGGGGGAAGGAGGAACATAGCTGCTTAACATTTTTTCTTAAGTATTGGCAAAGCCAGAATTATTGGTGCCTCTGGTATCAGGAGTCTTTCCATTTAAAGTCATAGGCTCTGCAGAGACAAGTCTCTCCTTCTCCCACTGCACCCAGCCCATATGACAGGACGTGCCTCCCAGAGGTGGGGTCTGGCCAGGAGTGAGAGCTCAATAAATTGGAGTGATGATGAGGATGGTGATGAAGAGGAATCTGGATGGTTTTAACTTGAAGCTGAAATCCTCCTCTGACACTGGGACTTCAGGGGACAGTAGGGCAGGTGCACAAAGCTGGGGACATTCAGAGGAGTTGAGAGGGGTAGGGTAGATTTTGGTGCCTTTTCCTGCTGTAAACATGGGAAGGACAGACCAGCTGTCATTCTCTCTGACTCTTGAGGCTGGCAGTGTTCACAATAGTGAGGGGGACATCCTTGAACCAGAACTTAAAGAAAAGGCCCCGTACCCACCATGGTGGTCCTGGCTTCAGCCAGAGTCCAGGGGAAGAAAGAGAAGGCCTTTCTTCCAGGGCAGGTGGGTGACTCGCCAGGTTATGGCCGAACCCCATCCCCCTCTCAGCCTCACCCTGGGTGTCTTGAGTCGGGTAGGGACTGGGGTTGAGAAATCATGGGGGTGAAATCAGGCAACCAGAAAGAGGAAATCTCCTAGCTTTGACCATGAACTTCGCAGCCAGTAGTGCCAAAGCCGTGAAGCCTCTTCTTTCTCTGGGTGCCTTCCCTTGTCCTTACTGGAACACAGACCAAGGTTTCCAGTGTGTCCCTGCGTCATTGGCCTGGGGCTGGAGCAGATGACCTAGCCTCCCAAACGAGCCCCGCCTCCCAAACGAGCCCTTTGGAATTCAGGAGGTCAGACCTTTCAGGGCCCAGGTCCGACTCCAGCTCCTCCTGCTCAGAGGGGACCCCACCAGGATCGGGGCTTTCCAGAGGGCACCTCCTCTGTGAGCAGCCCCGGCTGGTTGGAGTTCCTGTGTCAGCATGGACGGAGCAAGGATTTAGCAGGTTTTTCAGAGACGTAAGGCTGTGACCGTCACCCTCCCAAACCCAGTGCCTAGGGTGATCCCGGGTTGAATCCTCAGCGTGCTGGTCAGCGAGGCCGGGCAAGGAAAAGTTACAGATTAAACGGCGAGTCAACAAGCTGGGGTCCAGTCAGTGCGCCCTGCCCCAAGTCAGTGTCTCTGCCCAGGGCGGGGTCAGAGTGCCTGAGCACGGGTGGGCGTGCCCGTGTGGGCGAGTGTGGTCTGGACACGCGGCTGTTCGTGTATGTTCGTGGTTCTTCAGTCCCAGCCCTTCTGTGTCTGAGTGGGCAGATGTGGACACATTCTGTGTGCCTGCGTCCGTGTGAGAGTCAGTAAGGAGCTCCTCTCCCTGTCGCGGTGTGTTCTTCTCCAATCGGACACACCAGCTGGGCAGTGGGGGAACCAAGAAGGGGAGACCAGCCATGCTGCCTGCCGTTCTTCCCCCATGACCTCCTCTGCGTGTCGTGGGGCCCTACCAACAACATAAGAGCCTAAGCTACGCTTCCAGGCTCCATGCAGCCCCAGGTTTCAGGGAATGGACCTAATGGCCATGCTTAATGGTACCTCTTCAATGAAGGGAAAATTTTCAAACATTTCATTGATAATCCTTCGAGCAGGAGTTATTTGTAGAAATAACTTCTACTCATAGAAATTCAACATCGGAAAAGCCTGTTTGCATTGGGCTTCTACTGCAGATCTCTCTCCCTCTTGAGGCCTCCATCGCTGGGACGCCCCACACCGCCAGGCTGCGGGGCTCTCTGCCTCCCGAGGCAGCCCCGTTCCCTGACAGCTCCTCCCCACGCCTCGAACCTAAGAACATTCTGCCCGCTCGCAGAGAGGAGTCAGTGTCATCACAGGGGAGCGCTTGCCTTTATGGTCACGGAAGGAAAGCAGGCTCAGAGCAACGACCACAAAGCCCTTCCAGGGACCACAAAGCCCTTCCAGGTGTGAAGGGTGCTCCTGGAGAAATGACACCACGGGGTCCCTGTGACCCCTGTCCGCCTTCCCAGGGCAAGAGGTGGAGCCTTGTTTCCATCTCAGCCCCGCCCTTGCCGGTCCAGGATCCGGCTCCATTCTTTTTGGTCTTTCATGTCCTTTTTCTCTCCATTCCCCAGCTCCAGCCCACAGCCCTGAAGCACGGGGCACCTCAGCCACAAGTCTCGTGTGCGAGGTGGACGTGGAGGGGCGGTCCCTGGCCAGTCCAGGCCTTTTTGGCCAGAAGGGCTCCTTAGCTGCCTTCAGGGAAGAGCCCGGATCCGAGGTCTTTTCTCTGGTTCCTGATGGAGGGCCCAGGGCTGATCCTCTGCGGCCCCTACGGCACAGTCCTGCGCCTCTGGAATAATCCTCCCCTTCTGTGGCATCCCTGTCGGCTGGGAGGTCTCACCCGACTGTTCTCCTTGGTTGACCTTCAGGAACTTGATGTCAACCCAAAGTCAGGAGTCCCCTCTGGCCTGCCCTCCTTGGAATGTTAAAGATACCAAAGGATGGGGGTATATTTCTCAGCTCCATTTATTCCTTCCCTTGGATTCTTCTTTCTAAGCCAGCCCTTCACTCGTGACAAAGCCTTCTTCCCATCCTTGGTGACTCAATTTTATAAATAACCTTTGGTGTGAAATCTTGACATAGACTTTCTGAGGGTCTCGATTCTTCCTTGCCTGGTTTTCCTCTATTCACATGCTTCTCCCCACACCCCCAGGACTAGAAGAACAAAAAGAGAACTAACTGCACCCGCCCCCCCCACCCCAACCTCACTCAGGCTAGGCAGAAAAATACCATTTGACCCAGAGGCAGCTCCGGGACTGCTGCCATGCTTGGAGGAACCTGCTAACTCCTCGGGAAAAAAAAAAATCCTGACGCAAACCAGATGTGACCTTCTGACTGGCTGCCAACATCTGGAATGCTGGCAGGGGCTTTGCACTCAGCCCGCGGTGCACACTGCCAGGCCCGAGCGCCGTGGAGGTGGTGCTGATCCTCGGGTCCTGCAGCCTCTTTTCCCAGCTCAGCCCTGTGTTCCGTTTTGGCTGCCCAAAGAGAGAAGCAGCCGTTACAATCGGGTTTTTCTTGAATTCAGATAGAGCTTTCAGGAGATCCCAGGGCGGGGGTGCAGGTCCAGCCTTGCCAACCCTGTCTCCAGATCGCCAGTGCCCTGGGCAACAGATGTGGCTTTTGGGTGGGGTCAGAAGGCTAAGGGTAGGGGTCTAAAGGGATGTGGAAGGTGTTCTCTTGGTTCTGGGGCCACAGAGAGCGTTGCACAGTGTATACAGACACGCCACACTTTCACACGCAGGCATACACCCCCACTCCCATTTTTCTCCTGTCCAGCCAATGGGGAGCGTGGTGGGTCAGATTTCTCATCGCTCATGGAAACTTTGATTCTGGCCATTTGGAAGAGGGTGAGCAGAGCTAACAACCCTGAGGATCCCCTGGCCAGCTCAGCCAGATGCTGAAAAGAGCAGGAAAGGAGACAGGAAGAGAGAGCAGACAGAGAGGGGGATGGTAGGAGGAGCTGAGTGGAGGGAGACAAAACCCAGTAGGGCCCCCGCTGCTTGCCTCAGACCTCCCTGCAGGGACCAGGGGACCGTCCTGCTGTCTGGGCAGCTGTAGCTGGTGACTCATCTGAGGGCTGGCTTGGGTGGGATGAGGGACGAGTCAAGGACTTCAAGAGGAATGTAATATTCTCCTGAGCAGACCCAGGGGTGTGGGAAGGAGACAGGGTGCTACTTTCACTCGTCCCCATCCCCAGACGGGCCCGCGCCCCCCACTCTGCCCCAGTGCCAGGCTGGATCATCCCCGAGGAGGAAGAGGTGGGAGGCTGGGTTGGTGTGCGGCCCTGTCCATTCTCGGTGGCTGACGTCTCCTCATTTTGTCTTGACTGCAGACAAGGATGAGGACGACCACCCCAACAACAGCTTCAGCCCCTGCGGTGCCCATGACCGCAGGTGCCTGCAGAAGCACTTTGCCAAACTTCGAGACCGGAGCAACAGTGGGGGCAAGATGAAGGTCATTGGGATGCCCCGGGAGGAAGCCCGGCCTATGGTGAGGACCTCTGACTTCAAATGCACACGTTCACAGGCACACACACTACCACCATCACCACCACCACCACCACCACCACCATCACCATCACCACCACCACCATCACCACCATCACCACCAGGACTATATTTACACAGTAAACATTCTTTGGATGCCTACGGTGTACTAGGTGCACCGGGTGTACGTCATCAGGACCCAGACAGTCCTCATTCCTGACCTTAGAGTTCCATCCGGCTCAGTCCTTCTCCGTACTGGTACGGCTGGGGCGATGGCACAGCACTGAATGTTCCTGCGCTGGTTGGTGAACCACAGTTGCCCCAAGCCTCCTGTGTCTCCTGGCCCTTCTCTTAGATTCCCCACCCCAGACCTTCAAAGTCTCTGAAGGGTTAATGCTGGCCATCTTGGGGGGGGCGGGGGGCCTTGGGACGCTGCCCCAGGGTCTGACAAACGTCCTTTCTGATGGGTGGTTCTGATGGCTCTGGGCCTCAGTCTTGCACATTGCTGGTTGTAGGATTTCATTCATACCTCCTGCTCAGGAATCGTCCCCTTCAAGTCCTTCCCCGTAGGTTTCCACAGCTCCTTTCCCACAGGGGGCCATCCCTTCACACCTCAGCTTTCTACAGGTTCTTTGGCTCAAGATTGTGTCTTCAGTGTCCTTTGCTGTTCCCACCGCTGTCCCTGGAGCCCAAGCCATGCCCTTCGCCTCACTGCCCAGCCTCTGGGCCCGCACCCTCCTTTAGGCCTTTGGTCCTGAGATGGCCCCAGCCCTGGCTCTCCTGCCCCTCCTCCCTCCTGCTGAGTTTCGCCCTCCCTCTCCTTCAGCCCCAGGGCTCCTGCCAGAGCGAGCTGCACCGGGCCCTGGAGCGGCTGGCCGCCTCCCAGAGCCGCACCCACGAGGACCTCTACATCATCCCCATCCCCAACTGCGACCGCAACGGCAACTTCCACCCCAAACAGGTGGGCCTCCGTCTCCCTGTCTCCCTCCTGCTTGGCCCTGGCCTTGGCTCCAGGGGCGCTTGACAGGCTCAGCCAGGGTCGAGGTCTCGGGGAAAGGGGAGGCTCCCCAACCGTGCCCAACCCCAAGACCCTCCCCAGACCTTCCCCCACCCGGCCTCTGGGCCTCAGCTCATTTTGCCCACCTCACTCATTTTGGAAATGAGAAGGCAGAGGCCCCAAATCACAGCACGAGGCAGTGGCAGGCTGACTGTCCTGCCTCCCCCTCATCCAGGATTGCTTTCATTACCTCTTGTTTCAGCATCTGAGGTTCACCTCATATTCCCGCCAACCTCTGCTTCCCAGCGCTTGCTCGCGCACCCTGCCCCTTCTGTGAGTGGTTCTCCTCTGTCTCCCATGGAAATAGAGGAACTAGGTCATGAGGGGTCCAGGGGGAACAGCCTGCCCCTTACCCAAGCTGAGCAGCCGAGCCTCCTGGGGCGCAGCCAGGATGGAGGTGACACCAGCCCCGACAGCCGGAGGTGGGGCTTCGGCTGGAAGCAGAGGAAGGAGGTGGGCAGGGGAGAAGGCAGGCATGTGGAAACCTTTGTGCACCCTCCCACCCTTGGAACGTGGCTTCCTCTGACAAGCCCCTGGAAAGCTGGGAGATTCGGGAAGGCTGGCCTGCTCCAGCCTCGTCTCTGGCCTGTCCGAGCTGGCCCCACACGGAAGGGTGGCGTGTCTAGGCAGGGCACTGGGGGGCCTCATGCTGAGTGTTCCCTGGGGAGCGCTGGCCTGGATCTCCTTCTCCAGCTCCTTGTGGGCATAGACACCCCCGTTCTCGCACCTCACCCCGGACAGGCAGACCCACAAAGCGGCGTGGCCGCAGAGGCCTGGCTAGCAGGAGAGCGGCTGCGCCTGGGTCAGCACACCCCGGGGTGGCGTGAGGGTGTTGCAAGGGGTGGGCAGTGAGCTAGGGGTCAGCGAGGGCCCCCCAGACCAATGCCAACCCTTTCTCCCACCTTTATCCCAGCACCAGTTTTGTTTTTATTTTTGTCCCAGTTTTTAAAATACTTTTCCCCAAACAAATTATATTTGTTAGAGAAGTTTCAGGTTTACAGGAAATTGAGAGGAAGTGTGGAGTTCTCATCTACTCCCCCACCCCCCAGTTTTCCCTGTTAACATCGTGGGTTCGTGCGGTACATTTGTTACAGTCGAGGAACTAATACTGAGATACATGATTATTAACTAAGGTCCATAGTTTACATTAGGGTTCACTCTTTGTGTTGAAAACCCTTTGTGTTCTATGGGTCTTCTTCCCCCTGTTTTTTCCTACTGGAAGTTCTGACACTTGACCCCTGATCCCCAGAGCAGTCCAGACCCTTGAGATGAACTCACTCCAGTCCTAATCCTGGCTCTGGGACACACCTTTGCCCCTGCCCTTCCCCCTCCCCCCATCTAATCCGGACCCAAACTTGGGCCCCTCTGCTTCAGTTGTTCTGACTTTGACCTCTGTCTTTCTCCCCGTGCTATTTCTGATCTGGGTAAGCCTCACCCGACTCAAGTTTTAGTTTTAATTCCCAATCAACCGTACTTCGTAACCTTGACTTGAACTTGCATCTTGCTATGAACCATAGTTTCATTCTTGAAAAAGTCCTGACGCATTGAGAACACACTCAAAACCTCCCCAACCTGCACCTTAGCCGAAAGTCCAGCCTCCTCCCCAGGCAGCTATAGCGCTTTCTCGGGGCCCTGCCTCTTAAAGCTCTTGGGGCCTTTCTTTCCTGGCCACATTCCCTCTCTGCTGCAGTGAGCTTCGGGGGGTTGTGCTCATCGGAGAGTCTCTGCTCTCAGGGGCTGTTTGGAGCCATGGTCTGGCTGGGGGGGGGGGGGCCTGGGTCGGGGTTGGGGCCGGCCGCCTGGTGACTGACCTCATGCCCTCGCCTTGACAGTGCCACCCGGCCCTGGATGGGCAGCGCGGCAAGTGCTGGTGTGTGGACCGGAAGACAGGAGTGAGGCTTTCGGGGGACCTGGAGCCCCATGGGGAGCTGGACTGCCACCAGTTGGCTGACAGCTTCCACGAGTGAGCCCTACCAGTGGGCAGGGGGCTCTGTGCCCCCTGCCACCCCTTCCCCGGAGGCCGCAGAGCTGACGGGGAGCCTGGGCCCAAGTCCTGGCTCTGCCTCTGGCCCGGAAGTTTCCATCAGGGTGTGTGTGTGTGTGTGTGTTTATGAGCATGGGTGTGCCCTTGGGGTGAGCTGGAGCCCTGAGTGTCCCCTTGGGGCTTAGACAGCCTGAGAGGTCTGAGAGTGGCAATGGGGAGCCCTGGCGTAGTTCCACATTGACCCTGGATTCATTCATTCAGTCAGTCAGCCATCTAAAAACATGTATTGACTACGTATCATATGCCAGCTCTGGTTTTCAGCCCTGGGGACTCTTATTCTGACTTCCTCTGACTTGGACCTGAGGGACCGTGTCCTGTAGAACGAGCACAGGTCTGTGGGGGAAGTCCCGTTCCTGTCATCAGAGGAGGAAAGTAGACACACGGACCTTGACTTTCGTCCCTCCCCTCGATCTAGTCATGGAGTGGAGGCTGTAGCGGAGGTGTGGGACAGCGGGTGCCTCCGTGGGCAGGAGACCAGACCCACTCCCAAAGCCAGGGCTGCCAGGCTCCTCTTCTCTTCCTGTGGAGACATGCCTACCCTTGGGTCGGGTGTCGTGCCCTCTGTTTTGTTGCCTGGTGGCTGAGTCCCTGCTTGTGCAGCAAGGAAGAGAGGGTCCGAGGAAGGCCTGCAGGACGGGGCGGGGTGGCCAGGAGGAGAGGGAAGAGTGTGTGATGGGACTGCATGCGCCTGATGGAGAGAGACCAGCACCCGGGGGTCGGGGATGGGGCTTGCCTGGGGCCCTGCTTCCTTCCACTTGGGGTCAGAAGTCACCAGGATGAAGTCGCCAGGACGGCTCTGTCCTTCGGTGGCTCATGCGTGGCTCTGTCTCCCGCTCCACACCAGCTCCCCCTGCACCTCCCCTCCTTCACACGGCCTCCTGGGCATTTTCTGGCTGGGCTGGATGGAAGGAGACTTAAGGACCTACCAGTTGGCCAGAATGTCTTGTCTTTCTTTTTTCTTTCTTTCTTTTTTTAACAAAACAGAACAAAACAAAATAAAAAATGCTAGACAATTATGTTTCATTGGTTTATTTACAATAAGAGACGGGGACGAATTAGGGTGGGGCAGCCTCTCCTGCACCGTAGAAGGACTACTGAGTCATTCAGTGCCCCCTCCTCTCCCTTGGGCCTCTTCCTAAGGGGCCTCCCTGTCCCTGAAGTCTGTGCCGTCTGTGTTCAGGCTCCGGGTGGGGAAATGATGACTTCCAACAGGAGGGAGCCAGGACAGCCCTGCTGGGCCACAGCTATTTCTGGGATCAGCCGGTGTGTGGACCTGGGGCATGAGGCAGATCGGGCTTGCATCTGGATTTCATTTATTAATTTAGGGGTGGTGAGGGGGAGGCACTGCCCTGACGCCGGGGAAGGGGTAAACGTCCCACCACCTTCCACAGCTCTGCCTGCCTGCATTCCTGAGTGGGGGTTGTGCTGAGATTTGATTCTGAGGGGTTGAGAGTGGGGGCATCTTTGATCTCGCTGCCCTGGGCCCACCAGGCTGTGGGCTTTTGGTGGCAGCCCCGAATTTGTGCCCATGTGGTATGATTGGATTCCCGGTCACTTCCCAATGGCCCTCCCCTCCCCTGTCTCTGTGCCAGGCACTCATTTCTTGGGTGGGGGTCTCTTTCTGGGAGGCGGAGAGCAGCTCGGAGCCTGAGCTGCTGCTCCCTGGGGCAGGCTCCCGGATTCCCGGCCCGGCCCCAGCGCCAGACGCACCCCAGGCCTCTCCATTTCACTGGTCTCTGAGGCATTGGCAGCTGCGCCGTCTGCGCGTTGAGTCTGGGGCCGCAGTCTTCACTCGGCTCTCTAGCTCAGCCGCCTAGTCTCCCTGGGGCACGTGGATCCACTGCCAGCAACAGGAGATAAAGAACAAAGTGACCCCAAGCGTTGCTCTCTCAGCCCCCCTGACCACACTTCAGAGAGGCCCCTACTTCTGGGGCCAGGGCCAAGGCTTGTTGGGGTAGGAGGCTGGGTGTCGCTGCTGATTACATTTGAGGTCCCTAAGCCAAATGCAGGAAAAGGATCTCTTTAGACCCCTAACCCATCTCTTTAAATACTCTAGCCTTGCGCCCTCAGCAGCGGGTAAGAGGAGGTCCCTGTCTTTCGTGGGCCTCCAGAAAAAGCAGGGTCAGCTTAGGAAGTAGTCCCACATGTGGCCTGGGATGTGCCTTTGTGACACATGTATATTTATGGTGCATGTGTGTGCTCACACGTGTGTGAGTATAGCAAAGCGATACCTTAAGTGTGGGAGTGTGAGCTTTTCCAGGACACGTATCCCTGGCCTGGGTGTGTGTAGATGAATGTTTGTGTGGTGTGTCTGCACGAACCTGACTGTGAATGTGTGTGAGGTGAGGGGGGAGGGAATGAGATTCAGGGTATGTACTTGCCTCCCTGCTGTGAATGAGTGACCCTCACTCACTAGGGGTCCCCTGCAGGATTGGGGGGGGGCGCTGCCTAGCATCAGAGAACAGAGAATGTGCACTTGGAGGGAAGCAGTTTCATACCCCCCAGAAGCCCGGTGCTTGCCCTCACGATCTGGAGGCCAGGACCCAGGGGTCGAAAAAGAAGGAAGTCAAAGCAGCTCAGTGTCCATGTGGACAAAGGGAACCATCACTGGACAAAGGGAACCGTCTCGGGCAGTATCACCATGCGGAGAACTGGGCTCCAGAGAAGTCTTGCTGGCCTAGTGTATACCTGGGTCCTTCCTCCTCAGCCTCCAAATACCCTTTAAAAGGTCACTCTCACTGCCACGGGGCCACCAGCACCCCTGGCGGAGGTACAAGGAGGAGGTGGCAAGGACCTGGGGCTACCTTCCCTGGATGGATTTAAAACCAGAGCCCTGAGTGCTATGCTGTGCCTTGTCTTCCCCCCCAAATGTCATCCCCCCACCCCCGCCCGCCGCTGCCTACTGTGGCTTGGAGCAGGGGGGTGGGGGGCACCCCGCCAGCATCTCCTTGCCCATTCGTGCTGATCCACATCAGCCATTTGGTTTCCATTTCCCAGCTCATTAGTGGAGATCAAGCCCTGATGTCTGCTGAGGGTTGGGGGCTGGGTTTTCCATTGGCAAGAACACCGGGTGAAAGTAGGGAGAAAAAAGTGGAGACTTGGACTGACGCTGCTATTGGATTCAGGTGGGGAGGCTCTGGATCCAGCCTCCTGGCTGCTCCTCCTCCCAGGGCCCCCGAGGTTCCAGTCACTGCCATCCCTTCAGCTCCTTCCAGGAAAAGGCTGCTCGTTCCAACCTCTGCCCTCTGGGCCCGATTCCCCCAAGTTGCTCCAGGAATGTTACGAAGTATGCAGGACTGGGGGTGCCTGCCGGCCCCACCCCCACCTCCCACCCCGGTCCGGGGCGGGGGGGAGGAATGTAGCTCTGTGGTAAGTGACCCTGAAACATTCCCAGCCAGAGACACGCCCCCTGCATTCTAGACTCCTGTGGCAATGTCACCTCTGACCTAAAGAAAGGCAAGATGATATGGTGGGATGGGGCTGGGAGGCAGGCCGGCAGCGGGGATGTTGGGTGGTCACAGGGAAGAGAGAAGGAAAAGGGCCGGCTTGAGTCGGGGGAGAGTCAAAGGGGAGGAGGAGTGAATAGAAACACTACGTGGAGGAGGGACGGTGGGGTCCCTTTGGGCATACCCAGGGGGCAGCAGACACCACTCCAGCCCGCCAAGTGTTGAATTAGACCCTCACTGTCAGAGTGGCCTCTACGTCTGAGGCCCCAGGGTTGGGGAGGGGTGGGGTCAAGGGAGTGGGAGGGGGTGCTGTACATAATTAGAAACATACTCTACTGAGCAGGCACCACGAGGAGCACCCCTCCGCTCCGCACCCCCCTATTTTTCCCAGCTCTCCCGTGTCCTTCCCCACGACCCAGACCCTTCCGGCCAGACCAGGGGAGGGGCTGCTGGAGCCTGGGACTAGAAACCCGGGTGGGACTCGCTTTCCTGGCCCTTGCACACTCTCCAAAGTGCAAACAACATGTTTTCGCCATGCGATGGTATTTAATTACACACAAAAACAGAGCCATTAAACTGAAATTAAACTCTTTTTGGAATCACTTAATTCAGGGCATGACAAATTGCTTTCAGTGCAGGCGGCAGTGTGTCCCCCAGGCGGGGATGGCGATTGGCAGCTTCTTCGGCTGGCTAGGTCCCCTCTTCTCTTGGCCCCCTTGCCAGCTCTGAATTCCGGAGTTGGGGTCAGAACCTTCTTCATAAAGATCTCCCAAGCCAAAGGGGAGTCTCTGCATTTGTTTGGGATAAGAATGGGGGAACAACAGAGCGACTGTCCAACCACTTTGAGATGCCCTGCTCCATTTTATTGATTGGGGAAGTTGAGGCTCAGAGGCCAAGTTCACCCAGAGCCAGGGTGAGAACTCTGGCACTAAGCCATGTCCAGGGGCCCCCTTTTCCTCCTCCAGCTGGGCATCCTTTTACCCTGGACCTGGAGACAAAGGTCGGAGTTGGGAGGGTGAAGGTTGGGGACCCAGAGCGAGGCCTCGTTGGGGAGGGTGCATTTCTCCAGAACTGGGCTCCCACCTGGTCCACTGCCAGAGACGGGCAGGGAAGGCCGAGCGGCGGGCCCCGGGGCGTGGGCTACTGAGGCCGTCGTGACTTCCTAGATGGCAGCCTGGTGCTCAGACTCAGGAGTCAGACATACCTGCTGCCTACCAGCTGGGGGAGGTTGGGCAGGTAAGACTTCACTCCTCTGAAGCCTCAGTTTGCCCAGCTGTCACGTGGGGAAGGAAATCCCCAGTGCCTATGAAGACCAGTGGGCAGAAGGCGTGGCCAGGGCTCGGGTCGAGGGGAGTAAGTGGCGTCATTTGAGGTCCTTCTCAGGACCTCTGGTTCCCCGTTTATAACAAGGTCCAGCGGGGGCCTGGTGGTTTCTAGTGCCTTCGCTGGCTCTGCCTCTGTTTGCCACCATCTCTCCTCTCCAGCTTCCTCCTTTTCCTCTGCGTCCCTTCTCTCCTGTGTGGTCTGAACATCTAACTATGGGCCGAGGTCTGGGGTGTGGGCTTAGACCTGTGGACCAAAAACGGGCCCACATACCAAACCTGACGAGCTCAGGGGAGGCCTGTGTGACGGCGGCCTGACACACTCGGAGACCTAGAGTAACCAAAGGAAAACTTTCTAGCTAAAAGCAGGTCGTGGTGGGCAGTCTGGTGCTGGGCCCGTATTTTTCCCTCATAAAGGTCAGTCTTCACCTAGAATGAGCCTGTCTGTGATCTTTTTCTTTGCATCTGGGTTAACATACCAATAACATCCCCTTGGGAATATCAAAGTAATTTCCTTTTTTCCTCAAAGCACAACCTCCACACGGGAACAGAGACCACAAACCCCCTTCGCTGTCGTTTTTACTGTGCTCGCTGTTGACTGCCACCTGTCCTACTCCCAGGGGTCCTCCTTTGCTTTCTCCCCTCTCCCTAATCTATTGCCCGTGGATTCCATGTGACTCCCTCTGCTTCCTCCTTTGACTGTAATGTATAAAATAAGGTGCAACCCTGCCCTTCTTTGCAGCAGTTTCTCAATCCGTTGAGGTTTTGCTTCCCAGCAATTGTCGTCAGTCAGTTTGGCTGAAATAAACTAAAAAATTCTTACCCGGTGACAGATCACTGGGCAAGAAAGGGCAGGCCGTGCCCCCTCAGGTTTCCTTGCCTCACCTAGCCTTCCGGTGGCTGTGTGTGAGGTCCATCTGGGAGGTGAAGGGTGACCCGATGGGACAGGGCCGCACTCCGGGGAGGGCTGCGGGGGTGCACAGTGAGGCTGTGGCCTCGCTCCCCAACGTGCCCTCCGCCATCTGGGAACCTGCTCTCCTGATTGGGACCAGATGGGCCTGCCATGGTCAGAGGACTGTTCCAGCAGTCCACTCACTCAGCGTCCTTCCCCAAGAGGGGAGAGGGTGGAGGTGGGGGTGTTGTTCACAGTGGGGGCGGGGGAGGGGGCTGGGAAAGAGAGTCCTTTCTCCTCTCCCTGCTCCCCAGGCTATTGGCCTGGGGTCTCTTCTATTAGCCATGGGGGGGGGGGTGCCGTGATCAGCTGAGTCTTTCACTGAGGCTGGGCGGGCAGTCCTTGACCCCAGGACGACCTCCCCACCCCCACAGCAAATTTCTGGTGCATGTTGCCAAGTGGGGGTGCCGGTGCCTATCCCCTGTCTCCTGGAGTGGCCTAAAGGTCATTCTCCTCACCCCTGGCCACCTTGGCCTTGCTAGGCAGAGAGGTTCTTGTGCTGGGGGCTGGGGTGGAAGGGCTGGGCCTGGCTGGAGCCAGGCTGAGGCCCAGGGTTCCCGTCATTTCAGGCCTGGCAGCTGCCTGGCTGCAGACAGCTCCCCCGCCCGCCTGGCGGCCAGCACAAATGCTTTGCAGCTGTACCTCTCTCTCTCTCTCTCTCTCTTCTCTCTCTCTTCTCTCTCCTCTCTCTCCTCTCTCTCCTCTCTCTCTCTCTTCTCTCTCTCTCTCTCTCTCTCTCTCTCTCTCTCTCTCTCGGCTTGCCCTGGAGAGTCCGGAGACAGAGATGGGAAGCCCAGGGGCACGCATGCAGAGCTGGGGTGGGTGGGGGACAGGCCAAGGCAGCTGGTTGCTGAGTGAGAAGGACAGGAAACTTGAATCTCCCGAAAAAGTCCCCCCCACACATGCAGGGGGGTGGAGTGGGGGCTTCCAGAGGGAGGGCTGTGCTGGGGGTGGGGCGCTGCTCGGCAGAGCCAGGGCTCAGGGTCCAGTGTCTGAGTCGAGCTAGAACCCTCTAAGTCGGAGCAGCAGGGAGGGGAGCCCAGCCTCATCCCCACCCAGGGGGAGTCGGACCGGACTGCCCAGGAAATAAATTCCATTTTCCAGCATCATGGACAATAGGGCCCCCCACCCCCCAAAAAAAGCATAAGAAAGAAAAGCCCAATTGCCTTTGCCTGAGCTGTTTCCCAACTTCATTTCTCAGCCTCAGCTCAAGGCTTCTCATTCAAAGTGACATGTGACTGCTTGGTGACCCCTGGCCTGATCGCAGCCTGAGAGGTCAGGCCAGGCAGGCCTGAACTCTGCTCCCAGGACCTGTGACTACCCCCACATCTAAGAGCCCTGGGCAGGCCCAGCCCTGTGTGATGAGGGCGGGGCTGTGGCAAAAACAAAAACCTTCCGCAGAAGAGTTTAGGGGTGGGTGAGTCCTAAGTCCCAGGCAGCAGGCCCAGAAGGGTTTATATGTAAAGCGGACCTTAAACGTTTTGAAAAATTTTCTTTTGGGTGAGGGGGGTTGCCTTTAAAACGCAAGTCACTTGGTTAACCCCTGCAGGGGACAGTCCTGGGACTCTAATGAGGGGAGATGGCCAGCAGACTGGGGAAGGGTCAGCTTCCAGTTGTGCTCTTTGCAGAGAGTGACCTTGTAGGGGGCTCTGGTGGCCCCTGGACGACTCTGGGCACTGGTAGGGGAAGGGAGGGTCAGCACAATTGGAAGTAGAGGAAAGACCCGGAGTGGGGAAAAAGTAGAGGCTGCCAGGAGATCCTGGATTTCTGGGGTGGGAGGGAGTGGGGAGGAAAGGCCACACAGGACGCTTTGGGGAGAGAGGGCAGTATCTTGGCTGGAGAGGGGGAGTGTGTTGGGGGTGGAGGTGGGGGATGGAGGTGGGAGAGACGGGATGGCTCTAGCCTGGTGGCTGGAAAAGGTCACTCCCACAAAGACCAGGGCTGAGAATAGCCTCCAAAACCTTCTCCAGCACACCCATTACACAGATGGGAAACTGAGGCCTAGTGAGCCTGTGCCTTGTTTGCCTGAAGGCTTAAACAAGCCGATCGTAGAAGCAGATTAGAACTCAGGGCAGTGTTTTTTGTACCATCTCCCTGTGGGACCAAGGTGGGCATTCGAGCGCCCCAAAGCAACGGGATTCCTCAGGCACTAGGAAGGGGAAACTAAGTAACAAGGGCTTTCATTTGGGAGGAAGGAAGGAGGTCCTGACGGGAGATTCTGGGCAGAAGATGACAAAGGAGAATGTGCCACCTTCCAGGCAGAAAGGGGGAGGGGCGATTTTGCCACCCTCCTGAGCAGCCTGAGGCTGGGGACCAGGGTGGGGTAGGGGGGCCTAATCCCTGATGGGAGAAGAGAGGTTGGGCAGAGACACAGGAAGGCGGGGCAGAGAACCCTATCCCTGTGTACCAGGAGGAGGCAGGGGCCTGGACTTGACAGCCTCCGGTTTGACGGGCTCCGAATGCCTTCCCTGTTATCATCGTCACCACGGATTTGGGTCCAGACTGCCTGGGTTCGAGTCTCACTCCAGCACTCACGGTTGGAACCTGGGGAATGAATCACCTCGTCCACAGTCCATATCCACAAACGAGGCTCAGAAATAGAGCTTGTGTGGTGGTGGTGTCAAGATGAAATGAGATAGCGTAGGGCAAAGCTTCTGACAAATACTGCAGCCCCATGTGTGCCAGGCACTATTCTAGGTCCTGGGGACGCTGCTGAGCGAGACGAGTCGTTTTTTTCACGGAGCTCCAGTTCCAGGGACTCGGGGACGCGTTAGGTGCTCGGCGAAAGGTTGACGGAGGTACTGTCCTGCACGCAACACACAGTTGTCCAGGGTGTCTTTAGGCTTCTTGTAGCCTTAATTTTTTAAAATTTTGTTTCATTTATCTATTTATTTTTATTTATTGATGAGAGAGAATGAGAGAGAGAGAGAGAGAGAAACACTGAAGTGCTATTCCCCTTATTTATGCGTTCATTGGTTGATTCTTGTACGTGCCCTGACCAGAGATGGAACCTGCCACCTCGGTGTATCAGAATGATGCTCTAACCAACTGAGCTACCTGGCCAGGGCCCATAACCTTGATTTTATAGGGTAGGGATATTGCGATCGAGAAAACTGGGCCTCAGTGTCCTGAGAAGCGACGGATCCCTCTCTCCAGGACACACACAGGAAATGCCGTGTGAACAGTGAGAAGGTGGCCCATCTGCCACCAAGAAGAAAGCTCACACCAGCACCCAGCCATGCTGGCTTCAGGCTCCGGAACTGCGAGAGAGCAAGCATCTGCCGGTCCAGCTTGTTGAAGCCACCCAGTCTATGGGGTTTTGTTAAGGCGGCCCGAGCAGACTAATACCGGGGGGAGGGGAGGGAGTCTCAGTCCTGCTCTTTCCCACATGGTCCTTCCAAGTTCAGAGAGAACCAAGCACCCAGGCCCGGATCAAGGAGGCTCCTGCTCCCACCTGTCTTGGAACAAGAACCCCTCTTCTCAGGCTCTCATCCCTTTCTTGGCCTGAATTGCAAGTGCTCCCAGCTTCCTCTTCCCATCACACTTCTCCCCAACCCTGCCTCCTGCCCCACGCTCATATTTCAAAAGCACAAGTGTGGTTGCCTACGCCCTGGCCAAAAAGCCTTTGATGTCTCTCCATGACCCGCAGGATGAATTCCGAGCGCATTCTCTGCGTGGCTGTGCACCGCGCAACCTGCACAACTGCACACAGTGATGCCGAGTCCAGCATCGCTCGGGCACTCGCGGAACAAGTCCTCATGCCCTCGACATTCTCTGTGTAGCACTCGAGGCCCCTGACGACGCGGCTCCTGCCCCTTTCCTTTGCTTCTTTTCTCACTCCGCTGGGTGCCAGACACTTCAGCCACACCAAACGCGAGACCTTCTCATACCCGTGTGCTTCACACACACGTCCATCTACCTGCTTGTCTGAGAATGTTGAGGGAGTAGAGTGGACACAGGTTTGGAATCCTCTTTCTCTGCCATTTCCCAGTAGGTGGGTGTGGGCCGGTGAACCCCATACACCTCAGGCTTCTCATCTGTAAAGTGGAATCAAACACACGTGACGTGCCTCGTGTTGCCCTCCATACATGAGATTTTGCCCCCGTTTTTGCATGCTAACCTCCCGTCCGTCCTTGAAGGCCCAATTTAAATGATGTCTCCTTGGGAACATTGCCCTCATTCCTTCCAAATGGGCAAAGTTGCCTTCCCTGTTTCTGCCCTTCCCGCCAGCCCTCACATGAGCAAACCCTGCAGCCAGAAAACAGTTGTTACATGAATCAAGGTACCAGTCTCTGGGTTGGGGGCCCTTAACCCCTTGCCCTGCCCTGGTTCCAAGCCCTGAGCCTATTGGATGGCACAAGAATTAAAAGGATAGGAGGTCAGGGATAAAACAGCAGAGGTGAGCACCTGGGCCTCAGTGGGAGATGACTGTGGGGAGGTAGTCAGAGAGGGGGGCAGGAATGAGGGTGCTTCGGCCTTCTGGAGGTCACTCTGCAGCCAGAGAGGAGGCAGGGTTCGTGGGGCATGGGGGTCTGAGTCTCAAATAGTTGGCGGTGCGGGCAGCTGCCACCTTCCCTTGCCATCTGTCACTCTAGCAGCAGCTGGGCTTTGCTCTGGGTCCAGCCATTTGGGACAAAGGGGCAAAGGAATCAAATGGGAAAAGAGTGAGTGAGAGGGAAGACTTTTCTGTAAACACGGAGGAGATGGGTTTGGGGGTGGGTGGGTGGGCGGAGAAGGTGTGATGAGGGAGAAGGGAGGAGAGAGAGAGGAACTAGCCACAGGGAAGTGAGAGGAGGTGGGCAGGCAAGGCCTGTGCATGTAGAGAGAAGGGTGGAGAAAGGGATGGGGAAGGACAGGAAGGTGGAGAAGTGACACCGGAGGGGGTACTGGGGGGGCTTTAAGGGCAAGAGCTTCCAGGCCTGAAACCTTCTGGAGAGAAAACTCCTGGGCGTCCATGTATGGGGGCAACGTGCCCTCCCCTCCTGGTTCCTGGGTTGGTGACAGTCCTTCCTCTCCTCTGCCCTCCAGCTTCCTACCCACCCTGCTGGGCTGGCTGCTTTGCCCACCAGCAAACGTCCAAGTCAAGTTCTGTGTTAAGTTCTCCTGGAGGAAAGATGAACGACAGCACACGCAGCAGAGATTCTTAGCTTCTGTAGACTCTGTCCACGGCCTGGTGAGGGGGGCAGGCTGGGCCAGGGGCTGGAAGTGCAGTTTGGTAGTGGGAGGGAAGGCAGGGCTATTCACAGCTGTTGGGGGCACGTCTTTCAACACCTTCCAGGGCAGCACCTGCCACTGGGGCCCATGGCTCAGCCCAAAGAGAAGCGGCAGGTCTCCCCTTCCTTAAGGCTCTTCAGGAAAGTGGGTGCCCCCTGCAGCCCCCTTGGGTACCCCTTGGACTTGGACTGCCAGCAGCAGAAGCCAGGTAGAACCCCCCAGGCCTAGGGTGGGATGACAGGGCCCCTGTCCAGTTCTCCAGGACTGGACTGGTCGCTTGGGGCTCATCTGGGTGTAAGGACTCTTCTGAATCCCTCTTGAGTGGCTCATGTCCCATTCACCTCTCCTTGCCCCTCAGGGAACCCGAGTGGGGCCCGGGAACCAGTGGGGGTACCACACAGGAGAAGTCCTAACCCTCTGTCTTCCTGGCAGAGTGGCAGGAACGGGATTGTGCTGGACACAGAGGGACAGAGCGTGGTTTAAGCGATGGTTTATGAAGTGGAAGCCAGTGGAGACTGTCCTGCTGGGAGGGGGTGGGGCACAGGTGGGCTCCTCTAAGACATAGCCAACTGGGTCCAACTCAGGTCCCCTTCTCTGTTCAGGTCCCCGTCCCAATTGCCTCAGAACCAACTGTTGTGTGAAGACAGATACTTTATTTTCCAGGATGGGAGCTACACAGGCACCCATGAGTATATGGAAGGCTCTCTGCCAGCTCCTCCTTCTCCCGCCCCTTGCCCCTGGGCTGTGACCTTGAGAACTTGGGCACTGTGAACTTGGGCACTGTGACCTTGAGAACCTTGTCTAGCATTCTGCCTTCTCTGGGGGTGGGGCAGTGCCAGACCACAGGCTGGGTGGGCTGGTCTCAGCTGGTCCACCAGCTCAGGGCCACTTCAGTCTGGTTTGGTTTCCTGGGTTGAAATCATAATCTGTGAGGCACAACTTTGGCCCAAAATAATGATGCTCTAGCCAGGCCCACAGCTAAAAGACAGCAGGTACTTGTCTTCATAGAGCAAAAGTGAGCTTCTTCGCTGAGCCTCCCTTTCCAGCCTCATGGCGTGGCTTCCTTAGGCCTGCTAGACAAACTATCCCAGTTTCTGGAAGGCTAGGTGGGGGTGGGGCGGGAAGGACCGCCCAGCTTCTCCGAGCCTGTTGGAGTGGAGGCCTGGCTGCATTCCTGACTCTCTGCTGCCCCCCTGTGGCTGTAGGGCTAGTTGCCTCCACACCACCATGGGTGTGTGTGTGTGTGTGTGTGTGTGCGCGCGCGCACTGTGGGCCAGGGGGACTCAGACTGGAGCTGAGGCAGAACTGGAGAGATCCATTCCTTGTGTCTGTTCTGGAGGGATCTCAGACAGGGATCTCTCTGGCCCCACCCCGTGTGGTCACACCAGCAACACTGGGACCGCCGTGACATCAACAGGAGGACACTTGCTTTCCCCAAACTTAAAAGAACAGATGGGGCTTCGGAACTTATTTGCAATGAAGGGGCTTAGGCATCAAGAGCGTGAGGACAGCTGGGTCTGCTCTGACCGTGGGGGCAAGTCCACTCTGGCTGAGCTGCCCTAACAGCCAAGGCCTCCTGGCTGGAAGAACCCAGGGCAGAGAATTAAGCTTTGTTCTGGGAACAGCTGCCCAAGAAGCCTTTAGGGAAATGTGGAAAGGAACAGATATGAAGGGGAAGAGAGTCAGCCCATCTCTGCATCCACCAGCTCCCAGGCCGGCCACTGGCCAGGGTCCCGCGGTCCAAAGAACCAGCCCTGCTGTTTGCCGTGAACAGGGGTGCAGGCCTCTAGCATCCAGGCTGATGGGGCCAGGTGTCCTCAGAGGTGGGAGTCTCAGAGATGGGCGTGCTTCAGAACCTCAGGAACCTCGTTCAGACGCCCGCCAAAGTCTCGGAGGAACAGTGGGTCCTATTGGCCTCCTTTCCTGGATGAGGAAACTGAGGCCCAGGGGGGTGTGAACGAAGGTCACGGCGGAAAGGTCATAGGACGTTCAAAGCTTTCCACTTAGTACCAGTCTCCTTCAGTTCAGTACATTGGCCCATCAGTGTGGTACAGCAGCGTGTTGAGGGGTGGATAGGAGTTCTGGGCAAGTCCCTTGGGATATCTGGGGACATTTGCAGGGAGCGCCCCTCTACACCCTTTCTGTGTCCTGTAGCAGAGCAGTCACCAGGCCGATGACCTCTGAGGTTGGCTGGACCGTGTCATACTCTGCGAAGAGGTGGCACACATTCTCCTGGGATTCAGTCTGGCTTTTGGCCACAAACCCAAAGATCCTGGTGAGAGAGGGCAGCCTGAGTGAGGAGGGGCACCTAGGGAGGCCCCCAGAGCCCCTCCCTGCCCCTTCCCCAGCCAAGCGGCCCTGGCACCTCATTACAATTTGCGCTCTCTGAGACGGGGTGTCAGACTGGGAGGTCCCTGAGTTCAAGATCTGGGTTCTCCTCATTTTGAAATGGGGGTGCCCGGGGACAGGGCCTGTGTATTTCCCATCAGAGTGGGGAGGGCAAGGATGTGTCTTGCCCATCAGTCAGGAGCCTTCCTAGAGACTAAGGGGCTCCCTGAGGTTAGGGCCTGTGATGCCCCCATCAAAACCACAGGTTTTTAAGGTCAGGATGGGCCCCCATTCTTCCTTAATTCCCTCCCCGTGCTGGGCGGGAGGCCCTGCCTCAGGGAGACCTCTTTTGGTGACCGACCGAGTGGACAGGAGGGCCTTACCTGGAGGGCTTTCGGTACTTCTGCCACCTGTGGGAAGGGACACAGACAGTAGTGAGTGCTGAGGCCCTGCTCCATGCCTCCGACTCCGGCCCCAGCCCCTGGCTGAGCAGGGTGGAGCATGCCCAGTTTTGTCCCCACCCCCACCACATCCCGGCTGCCCCTCCTCCTGCTGCCCCTGGCCTGTCTGGGATCCCAATCCCAGAGCCAGAACGAAACTTCAGGGGCAGCGGGGCCCTGGATGGCCTTCTTCGTGCAGCCCAGCTTGGACTCACTTTTGTTGCTCAGGGTCCATGCCACAGAAGCGGAGGGTGGTCAGGGGGTAATGGCGCCGGAAAAACAGCCTGGGAGGAGCAAGGAGAGAAGGGAAGCAGATGAAAGCTGGTCCCTGGGGCATGTGCCTCCACCATCTCCAGCTCCCTGTCCTCCCGGCCTCCCAGCTGGTCCTCTTGCAGCCCACCGCGATCCTTCCCACCGTGATCCTTCCCACCTCGATCCTTCCCACCGCGGTCCCGGGGCATGTGTTTGTACTTCCTGCCTTTCATGGGGGGCTTCTGCCAGGTGTCTGGCCTACACATTGGGGTTTTCTGGTCCCTTTCCCTTCCCCGCCCAACCAGTTATCTATTTGAAGACAGGAATTACGTCTTGGTCATCTCTTGCTTTTCCACTCCAGGACCAGGCTCTCGTTAGACTGTAAATCCCTGAGCCCAGGGAGGAGCAGCCTCATCCCACTGAGTCCGAGTGGCAGGCGGATGTTCTGTCAGTGGGTGCGGACTTAATCAACACCCAGTGAATCCTGGTAGATTCTATGTCTATCAGTCACAGTGAAAAGGGGCTTTGGCAGGTCCACAGAGTGAGGCTCAGTGAAGACACAGAACTTGCCTGGGGTCACTCAGCATGTCACTGACCCTGTGGGGTCCAGGACACGGAACTCTGCCCTCATCACCGATCCGGAACCATCTTGGCCATGCCCTCCAGCTCACCCTGCCCAGCCCTGTAGCCCCAGGGTAAGGGGAGTCCCTTACTTCCTCTGGAGGTCGGTCAAGGTGATGCCCTGCTCGGTGACTTTGAAGTGGACCACGATGGGGGTGGGGAGGACGTCCCTCTCCAAGGTGGTGGAGATAGCCTTCCGTATGGCCAAGGCTCCGGTCAGGGTCTCCACACTCACAGAACTCAGGTAGAGGGCATGGCAGCCTGTGGGACGCAGACAGTGTGCTGGGGTCCAGCCAGGATCCGTGGAATGGGAGGGGGTCACCCGGTCCCTGGTCCTTCCTCTGGCCAGAGCCAGGGGACAGGGTGGCCTGTCTTCTTCAGAAAGCCAGTAGGGCTCCTCTTTGAACCACTGGGCAGACAGACTGAGCCTGTGTGGGTGACTCTGATTTGCGGCTGACAGCTGAGGATCATCTGTTGCTTTCTACTGCCCTGGCCCCTGGCCCTCCAGGGTGGGACAACGTTGCCCTCCTTCTGCCCAGACCCCTGGCTGGTGCTGTCTCCACCTCCACCTCCACCCACCCCTTGGAGCACCTGTCATTGTTGAGAGAAGAGAGAAGGATGGGGAGGGGGCTATTGTGCTCAGGGGCACAAAGTAGGAGATGTCACTCAAACAAGTGCTGATCTGTGATTGGCCTCTTCATGTGAGGAGGTGGGACCTTCTGCCTGTGGAAACCCCCAGGCCCTCACAGAACATGGCAGACACAGATACCATGTTCGGTACCATGGGTCCGAACAGACCCCAGCACGTCCGCCTGTGTCCCTGTGTGTGCAGGATGCGGTGTCAGCCTCCCCAGGGCCCCTGCTCTCCAGCCCCTCCTCCCCTCGGCCCACTGCCTGCAGCCTCTCATCTCCTGGTTTATAGGGAAGGGGAGGAATGTGGCACCTTGTTAAAGATGAAGAAATAAAGCTGTGATGAGAAACACGTGTGGACATGCGTGTGCGTGCATGCAGGGCTGGGAGGCGCCCTCCAGGGGCACGGCCAAGCCGGAGCCTCCCATGCACCACTCACCCGCAGATTTCTTCAGGCAGGAGGCCCCGCTGTCTGTAGAGGGGTCTGAGGCTCCGTCTCCACCTCCTAATTCTGGGCCAAAGTAAAGGAACAAGCCCCGAGGGGCCAGGGGTGGAGTGAGTGGAACCCTCTCCTAGGAACAGGCTTCTTTAATGCCTTTGAACATCTCCACCTCCGCCCACACCTCCAGGAAGTGACTGGGCTGAGAAACCAGGTGTGATTACGGTAATCAGGGGAATGGGGCCACTGGGGGCTCCCCAGTGCCCAGCTCACAAGCCTCTTGATCCATCCTTCCCTTCCTAACTCCTCCAGCCCCTGCACAGCTGCAGTGACCTGGTCCTTAGAAGCTCCTGACCCCTCACTTCATTCCAGTCCGCACCAACCCATGCCTTGCTTTGCTGCACGTAGAGAGCCTGTCGCCATCCCTCCACCAGGGCCTCCCCCGTCCTTGCTTCCTCTCCCAGAAGCCCCCTTGCTGCTCCTCCTGCGAGATGACCCCCTCCCTTACTCTGTCGGGGGTGCTTGGGGGTGCAGCTCAGCTGTAAACTCTGGAGGGGGCTTCCTGCTCTGGACTTGAGGCCTGACTCTGAGTGCCTTGGGGTGAGTTACTCAACACCCCGAACCCTACTTTTCTTGTCTGTGAAAGGGGGGTAACAGCGACATCTACTCTACAGGGTGGAGTGAGGTATGAATGAATGAATGAGGGAGTCCCCAATAAATGTTAGACCTGGGAGGAAGAAACCCCAAACCTCCCAGACTGGCTAGTTTAATGTTCTTTTCATTTTCTCAGAGAAGGCTACTATTCATCAAACGCCCACCGTGCCAGGCATTGTGCCGAGAGCCTTGCCCGAGTTATCTCATTTAATCCATGCACCAGTCCGATAACAGCCTGATGACAGCTGTCCCCATTTCACAGATGAGAAAACTGATGCTCAGGGATAAACACCTTCAAATTCTCATAGCACGGAAGTGGAGATGTTGATGGATCCTAGAGTATGTACTCGTCACTGTGGCACTGAAATAGCCCACAAATCAGGGGAGACATGACCACCCAGAGCCCTTCCCTTCTGGTGAGACGCGCAGACCCGGCGCCCAGCCTCTGCCTCCACGGGGCCCAGACCCACCTTTCTGCGGGATGGCGAGTTTGCAGGGCAGGGCCAGGGCTGTGATGGAGTGCTGGCGCACGAAGGCTGAGAGGCTCCCTGCGAGGATACAGGTGGTCTTGTGTGAGAAGGCCTTTCCCAGACCACCCTCCTGCCCAGGGCCCACCCCCAGGCCTGGGGGCTCACCAAAGTAGGGCTCCTCATCCGCCCCTTTGAGATGCACCCCTTTGGCGGTGGACTCGATGAGGAAGTGGCGGATCAGGTCACTGCTGTCCTCACCTGGACAAAGAAAGAAGAAGGGAGCACGGGTGCCGGTAAGTGACCCAGAGCCCGCTCTGCGTCCATCCGGAGGCCAACTGGTTCCTCTGCCTCCTGCCTCTGGGGCTGCAGGTGGGAATCCGTCTCTAAGGCCTCCTCCGAAGGAGGTGCCCGCACTTTGAGCACTTCTGCTCAAAGACTTCTGCGTCCAGTGACTCTGCCTTCAGGAGACCTTTCTCCTTGTCTCAAGAACTCTCAGGGATGGTTTAGATCAAATCTCAACTCTTCAGCCTGGCTCCTCTCTCCCCCTCCCCACCCCCTCCCAGCACCCATGATTCCCCACCAGACGGTCTCTGCTGGAGCTGGCCTGGGAGGGCAAACCATGCCCTCGGAGAGGGCAGCCCGAGGCTCCCTCCTCTCTCCGGGCTCACGGGCGAGGCTTCCTTGATAACCAACAGCACCCAGGGCTCACTTTCTCATTTAGTCCGAGAGGCATAGGGTAGAGAGATCCCGCCGGCTTTTCTTCCTTGGGTTTCCATTCTACCACTTACTTGCTCTGTGGGGCCATCTGCTAACTCTCGGTGCCCCAGTCACCTCACGTTCATTGTACAGAGCTGTACGCCTGGGGTTTGGGGAGGGGCTATGACCAGGCACCTCCTAGGGCAGGGACCTGTTTTTAACCTCTTTCCCCAGCAAGGCACCCTGGTGCCTTCCACAGTGCCTGGGGCAGGGTGGACGTTCTGTCCCTGTGTGTTGCGTATGCGAGACCACAGGCAAGCACGTGATAAACTGTCACACACGTGTTTTTACACATGTTCCGATCTGGAGGGAGGTGGGCACGCAGAAGAAAGCAGCCTGGAGAGGGGCCGGGACCTTCTTCCTCCTCTTCCCACCATGAGAGCAAAGCAGGGAATCTGGGGACTTGGGGAGGGCTTCGCAGCTCAGGCTGGCTGTGACAGGAGCTCCTCACAGAGCCCCAGGGCTGGAGGGCCGCTGGGGGAGGCTGAGGTGGACCCCGCTCCCAGGGGTCACGGTGGGCCCGGCCAAGGTCACCCTGCAAGCAGCAGCAGAGCTGGGACTAGACCCCACCATGCGCTGTTGCCTCCGACAGGCCTTGGGGGAGGACTGAGACAGGCGCCTACCTGACACGTTCTGGGCAGCTGCGGGGGCCTCCTGCACCTTCAGGGCGAGGCCAAACGAGCCTCGGTATGATGAGCTGTCCCTCACGACGAAGGTCCCGGGCCCCTCCTTCCTCAGCAGCTCGATGGCTGGAACAATCCTCGGGTCAGAGACAGTGACCACCCCACCTGGACGCCCTCTGCCCACCTGCCCCACAGGGTCTTTGTGGAGCGGATATTACAGAGCCACCTGCTGTTCCCAGGAAGTCCTTGCTCTGGTGTGATCTCCACCACAGGCGCTGCTAGAGCCTGGTCCTCAGGTTGTGGGGTCCGCAGGACACGCCCTTCTCTGGACCTGCCCTTGGTCGTTCCCTTCTCTGCCACCACCCAGGGCCCCAACTGCAGGACCCAGGCCTGACTCCCCCAAAGCACTGTGCTTCCTCTTACCTTGCTCTCGGGTGATGCTCGGCTTAAACCAGTATTTAGAGGTGTCCATCACAAACTTCATGGTGGGCTGCATGTCCCTGGTGGGACCTGGAGATGGACAGAGAAGGGGGGCCCTGTAGGCTGGACAGAGGGGAGCTGGGAGACATTCGACGTCCCCTGCCTAGTGGTCCCAGTCACCCTACCCTCTCCTGCCCTGGCCCCACTGTGTCTCCACCTGCCTGAAGGGGCAAAATGCAACAGAAGAACTTCAGGGTTCACGCATCTAGTATTTAGGGGTCTTCCCTTGTATCCTTGGTAATGGATTAAAAAAACCCCAAATAGATAAAAATCTCGGTTTAATGAGAAACAGTTTCTCAAACCTAGTGCTGCCTGCTGGGGACTGAATAAAGGATAAATGAGGGATTCTGAGATACATCACTCGTCTGATTTCACACTCTTCTCCTCCTTAATAAGCCTGCAGGTTCCTTCGGGGTTTATTCAGTTTGGAAAAGAAAACGAAGGAGAAGGTGAAGGAAAGGAGAACAGCAGGTCCGGGCAGGCAAGTGTGTGCTCAGGGGTCAGGAGATGAGACTCCTGACTCTGACTGGGGACCACCATTCGGCCCCCAAAGCCCCGAGGGGTGAACTCAGTGAACTCAGAAAACTCGGGCGGCGCCTTATGCTCCAATAGCCTGTGAAGTTACAAGGAATTTTGTTGTAAGAGTATTTTGCCAAATCGAGTAAGACCCCAGGGTATGAGGAGTGATCATCCCAGGCATCACCAAGCCAGGACGGGACTACCACTGTATGAAGTCCGTGTGCTGTTTGAGGTGCCCAGATGCCCATTTTCTGGGTCCCCAAGGCGGAGAGCAGCAGCTCTTAGTGTCCACATCGTGAAAAGGTGTGTTGTGCTCAGCTGAGAGTGACCCACAAAAACTGGACTAAAGTCTGCCGATGATTTGTCCTAGGAAAACGGCCCGAGCAGATTCAAGGGCCTGTGCATTTCTCTTGCATTGACATGGCTTCGAGAGTGGGTTGGAGCACCCGGCTGGAGTCAGCATTTCATCCCCCTTGTCCCCCACACCCTCCTGCTGTCCTGCGTCACCTCGACACCCGTTCGCCAGCCCAGGGAGGGCTGCGAGGCCAGCCCTGGGAAGGAGATGGCCGAGGGAGAAGGGGCTCTGCTCATGGCCTGTTGTTTGCCGCCCTGGGCTCCAGCTGGGTTTGCTCTTTTGGAGGCCTGTAGTCACAGACTCTGGGGAGGAGGGTGTTTGCTGTTCCGTGGTTTTAGCTGTCTGAACCGGCGTGCCTCGTCTCCCTTCCCCTGTGGGCCCTCATCCACCCGTCCGTCCACCCGAGTCAGAGTTACCGCCGACTGACTCGCCCTCGCCCTCTCCTGAGTTTAGTCATCGAGGCGGCTGCTTCCACGGCCCAAGGGTCTTCAGGCTCTGTCCCCTCTCCTCCACGCCCCCACTACCAGCCTGGTTCAGGCTCCGTTTCGGCTTGTCTGGGCCACCTCATGATAAGAACCCAAACAGAACCAAACAGGCCTGGCCTTGCACGTAGCTCATCTGCCAAGCGGATCTGTTGGCTGCCCCATCGCTCCCCTGTTTTAGATGCTCCGATGCTCCNCCGTTTGCCAGCCCAGGGAGGGCTGCGAGGCCAGCCCTGGGAAGGAGATGGCCGAGGGAGGAGGGGCTCTGCTCATGGCCTGTTGTTTGCCGCCCTGGGCTCCAGCTGGGTTTGCTCTTTTGGAGGCCTGCAGTCACAGACTCTGGGGAGGAGGGTGTTTGCTGTTCCGTGGTTTTAGCTGTCTGAACCGGCGTGCCTCGTCTCCCTTCCCCTGTGGGCCCTCATCCACCCGTCCGTCCACCCGAGTCAGAGTTACCGCCGACTGACTCGCCCTCGCCCTCTCCTGAGTTTAGTCATCGAGGCGGCTGCTTCCACGGCCCAAGGGTCTTCAGGCTCTGTCCCCTCTCCTCCACGCCCCCACTACCAGCCTGGTTCAGGCTCCGTTTCGGCTTGTCTGGGCCACCTCATGATAAGAACCCAAACAGAACCAAACAGGCCTGGCCTTGCACGTAGCTCATCTGCCAAGCGGATCTGTTGGCTGCCCCATCGCTCCCCTGTTTTAGATGCTCCGATGCTCCCCTGTTGCCTGAAGGGTAAAATCTACCCTTCAGCTCAGTGTTCAAGGCCTTTTACAATCTGGCCCTAAATGACTCTCAGCCAACATTCCAGCCATTCCCGAAACATGCCCCGAGCTCCACACCTGCACACAGGTGGGCGCTGCTCCCTCTGCTGGAGGTGCCTTCCTCTCCTGCTTTGGCTGAGGACTCCCGATCTGCACCCAGATGCAGTGGAGGTGTCCCTTCCTCTGAGGAGTCCTCCCGGTTCTCCAGACCGAAGGGATCACCCCTCCCTCTGTGGCCCCCTACGACTTCGAATGTTTCTTTACTCTCGTGTTTATCCTATTCTACAGTTATCCTTGGTTTGGTCTCTCTTTCTAGACTAATTCCCTCTCTCCCGACTCCCTGGCATGGTGCTTGGCACACAGTAGGCACTCAGGCAGTGTGTTGACTGACTACTGCAGAAGCCCACTGGTGCTTTGTCTGTCCCCTGTAGCCAAAGTCTGCAAAGCTTGAGGTGTTGGCTTACCTGTGCCTTCTGGGAATGGGGTGGGAGAAGCATCTGGCGGGGTCTGGCTGTGGCTCCTGGTGGCCGGACAAGGGTTGCTGGCAGAAGGAGCCCCAGATCGAACAGAGTCCTGGTGTCCTGGCATCCGCTGGGGTTGGGGAGACCCTGGTTCTGGGCAGCCGTTGATCAACACGATGGGTATGTCCACCATGGAGTTGGCGATGGACGGGGGGCAGCTGCTGGCATGTTCCTTGGCCAGTGGTGGGGAACAGGCGGCTCTGGGCTGGCCCATGCCTGTGATGATATTGCTGGGGACCTGGCTGTCACTGGCTTTTGTGCACAGGGACACGGGGCCCAGGCTGTGGAGGCTGGAGGAAGAGCTGGCTGGGCTTTCCAAGGACCTTGAACATGACTGTTGTCTGGAGAGGCTGGAGTGGAGGAGGGACTGGCTGCTGTAAGGGCAGAGAGCAGCAGATGGGCAGAGGGTTAGGGTGTTGGGGTGGACGCTCGGGGGAGAGAGCCAGGCTCTGTTACTTAGTGATCTAGGTGCCCATGGCCTTGGCCAAATAAAACCCCGCAGAATCCACTCTCTGTAGCCCAGAGCAAAAGGCATGCCTGCCTGACCCCCAAGGGGTGCTGAAGGACACAGAAATGCCCCTGCTCTGTGGAGTCTTTGGTCGATTAAAGTAGCTGAATGGGCTGCCCCTCCACCATCACAGGGCTCAGGCTGGACGGACTCCCTCTTGCTTCCCCAGCAAGGCAGGTCTGACTGAGTTGTCACGCCAGCACCCCCACCACTCTGTCTCTCCACAAGCCCTGCACCCAGGCTGGACCCGCGCTGGACCGCATCCTTGCGCTAACGCAGAGGGGATTCCCCAGCTGGGCGCGGAGGAGGTCGCCTCTGCACCCAGCCGGACTCTCCCTGAGCTCACAGGCCCGTGCCAGTGGGCATGGCTGTGGGACCCAGCTGCCTTGCCGGGGACTGGCTCCGCACAGCGGCTCTGGAACTGGGGTCGGGGGACAGAGGCCCTGAGGCCCTGCACCCGTGCAGGGTGCATGTGTGAGCGGGGACAGGCTGGGCACTCGTCAACAGTGCCGGCAGGTCTGCCTCCCTCCTGCTGGGTTTTGCCAGCAACAAAGAGGAAGGAGTCTCTTCTTTCCTAAATGGTTCATCCTAGGCCCCTCCAGTCTATTTACATCCTTTTTTAAAAAACAAAACCAAACAAGAACCAAACCCTTCCTCCAGACAGACTGTATGAAGGCTGGAAAGGATGCAGGTGGGCCTTATTAATACACTTCTTTTCCCCAAGAGGTGGATGTAAGTCAAGATTTTTGGGTATTGAATCATATTCTAAATGGAAGGCATGAGATCCCAATGGCTGTGGTGGCATAAAAGAGAACATCCACTCTTTTATTTTTGGTACATTCTCAGATTTTGCTCAGAGCAGGGCTCTTCTCCAGTTTCAGGCTCTGTGCGTGTGCACGTGTGTGCGTGTGTGCGGGGGGTAAACGTCAGAAGCTATCCTGGGAGGGACCTACCTTCCAAACACATAGCTGATGTCAGATGCTGGGCTGGCTGAGAGCGCGGACACCCTGCTGCCTTGCTGTGGGCCAGGGCCCCCCAGCCCCTTCTCCAAGCCTTCGGAAGCCTTCATTGGGGAACCCAAGCCATGGGCGCCTGAGGCCTTGCTCCTCATGCAGGGGATGGAGATGCTAGGAGAGGGTGGGGGGTGAGAGGACGGAGCCCCAGATGGGGGTGGAGGACGCTGGTGGCCCCTGCCTTGGTTCCCGGAGAAGATGAGGCTTTCACTGCTGCTCCGGGTCTCTCGGGGGACGTCTCTGGAAAGGAGGAGGCCGCCACTGCGCGGGGAGCCGAAAGGCGGGCTGACAGACGGGCTGGAGCAGCGCTGGGGGCAGTCGTGGCATGTTGACCTCGTGGAAGTCACCTCGATGTACTTGATATCTTTGGGGATAGAGGCAGAGCACTGGTGAAACTGGGAGGTGGGATTCAAAGGACAGGGATGCTGGGAGAGCCCCCCTCTCTTATACGGACCAGACTGAGACTCAGAGAAGAGAATCTCATTGGAATCAGGATTGGTATCCACCTCCACCTTCAGGGCCCTGTGCCAAAGCCACCTTCTTTTTTTTTTAAAATATTTTATTTATTTATCTTTAGAGGGGAAGGGAAGGTGAGAGGAAGGAAACATCAATGTATGGTTGCTTCTGGTGCATCCCCTGCAGGGAACTAACCCCTGCCAGAAACTGGCCTGCAACCCAAGCATGTGCCCTGACTGGGAATCGAACCGCGATTGTCTTGTTCGCAGGCCCGCGCTCAATCCACTGAGCTACACCAGCCAGGGCCCAAAGCCACCTTCTTTGTGACATCTTCCCTTGGTGGGGACAGACCTTGCCTTGGAGTCAGACAGACCTGGGTTTGAGATTGGCTCTGCCACTTCCTACCTGAGAGAGTTTGGCTAACTGACTTCATCACCTGGAAGCTCAGTTTCCACACCTGTCAAGTGGGGCAGTGAGGATGAAATGAGATGAATATAGGGGGCTCTTCGCCATGCCTGTCACATAGTTAGGCCTTTAAAACCGGCACATAGTAGGCCCCTTGTGTATGCCCCACCCTGCAGGCTGAAATGACTGCTTACCCGAGTGTGCCAGTCACCTCTTCTGGTGCTTCTATTACTCAGGGTGTGAGAAAGCTATTTCTACATCTGTACCTACTGTGAAGCCCTGGTTGCACCCTAGAATCACCCAATGAGCTTTTTAAAGTGCTAATGCTGCCCTGGCTGGTGTAGCTCAGTGGATTGAGCGCGGGCCTGTGAACCAAACAACTGCGGTTCGATCCCCAGTCAGGGCACATGCCTGGGTTGCAGGCCAGTTCCCAGCAAGGGACGCACGAGAGGCAACCACAGATTGATGTTTCTCTCCCACTCGTTCTCCTTCCCTTCCCCTCTAAAGATAAATAAATAAAATCTTTTAAAAAACACAAACAAAGGTGCTAATGCCCAGGCTCCCCTTTGCGCCCATCAGACCAGCAGCTCTGGGGTGGGCTCAGGCCTCAGGTTCCCCTCAGGTTCCCCCTGTTTAGTTCCCCAACTGAATCCCACGTTGGTGATTCCAACGTCACCGTGGGCCCTGCCCAGCAGCTCACTCCACGTGGGAGCTGGCCTGATGCGCAGAATCTCAGGCTCCACCCCAGGCCTATTGCATCAGAATCTGCGATTGTAGCAAGAACCTGGGGTCCGGGTCCACTGCAGAGTTTGAGAACTCTGCTTCAGAGCAGGAGTTCCCAGAGGGCGGGGCAGGCCATGCTGGTGGTTGGTGCATGGCGGCTGGTCGTCGCACTTGGCCCTGGCTGCCGGCTCACTCCGAAGCCCTTAAATTCCCCAGTGGGGGCACCTAGGACTTTTGTCCCCAGACCGTGTTCCTCCCTGGAGTGGGGTGCCCTGAGGTTCTCTTCATGGTGGGGATGGACACCCCTCTTCCTGGCCTGGGGGAGAGGAGCTATCCTCAGTACTTTTCCAGCAAAGGTGGTGAAAAGTGGGGGTTACCGAGGGCTGTGACCCCCTGCCTCTGGCTTCCCAGGATGGAAACTGAAGCAGAGGCAGCAGGAAACTGCTCCCTCAGCTCCCGTCTGCCCACCTCTCACCTCCTTGGCCCTGGCATACACAGCCCGCCTGCTGTGACTCTGGAGTCCCTGCCTGCCCCAGCCCGCTCTGGGGCAGGGCCTTCTGGCTGTGCTCACCAGCGCTGCCTCTGTCTGAGCCTGCTTGGGCCGGAGTTGGGGTGCAGGATTGCGTCAGATGGGAGGTGATGGTGGGCCAACTTGGGCTTGTTGCTCCAGACGTGGAGGCTTGGGCCTGGCTTTGTTGTCAGACGAGCCTGGGTGTGGGTCCCGGCTTTGCCACTTTCCGGCCAAGAGGCATCGGGTAACTTTCCTAACCACCCTGAACCTCAGTTTCCTCGTGTGCGAAGTGGGGATGTAAACCCAACGACTGCGGTGAGGATAAAGTACACGGATGAATGGAGCCTGGAGTCTGGCCCGTACTGGGATTCTCAGAGCCTCTTCTCCCGCCTGCTTTGGGGGGCAGTATCGGCCAGGTGGCTAATTCTCTCTGGCTAAAGCGTGGGTCCCGCTGTTGACGGCAAGAGGAGACTATCTGGCACAGTGTGCTGTGGGCTCTGAAAGAAATGAGGTCTTGGAACGGGGTGGGTTCTTCTGGAAGTTTGGCAGGCACAACTTGTATTTTTATAGGACTTTATAGTGTTTATACCCATAATCCTTTCAAGCTTCACTTCAACGGTCCTCCTGCCCAGTGCCAGCAGGCATCACTTTTATAGAGGACACTGAGGCCCAGAGAAATGGGGGGAGGGGTGGAGCTAACATTTACTGCACGATTTTTAATAAAGGCTGGTATTTATTAAGTGCTATGTGCCAGCACTCTTACGAACATGTTACCTGTATTAATTTACTCAGCCCTCATGATAAGAACTCCATGGAAGCAAGAAATACTATTAATTCCGTATAACAGATGAGAAACGGAGGCACAGAAAGGTTAGGTGAGATGTCCAGTGCCGCACAGCCAGGGAGTAAGAGGAACCAGACTTCTGCGCCTGTGCGCTGACTGGGGGCCTCTTGCCTGGAGGAGAGGCTCCTGGGGACCCTTTCCCTGAGGCCTTGCCCCGTGAGAAGGTGCTTGGCTGCTTTGGGGAGGGTCTGTTGGTCTGGGGAAGCTCTGGGCCACTTCCTTACTGGGTGGCTCAGACTCTCCAAAGGCCCTACCTGGGGGAGGAGGAAGCCAGTGCAGGGTGCAGGAGGGGCCCTGAAGCTCTGAGTCACTTCCTGCTGTTGCCCTGAGGTGCCTGCTGCTGGGGGAGGGGGAGGCCCCCACCCGTCACCTGGTGCAGTCATTGTTTACCAGCCCCTGGGCGAGTCTGAGCAGCTGCAGTGGAAGCTGCTCAGCACCCAGGTGGGTGGGTGGGGTCATGGGGGTGGGGGGAGGAGAGAGAGTATTTAGGCACCTTTCACTTGGGATTGGCAAACAGCCTTGCCTGGCAGAAACTGCTGGAAATTAAAAGGTGGGGGTCTGTTCCAAAGATGGGGAAGGGAGGAAGGGAGGGAAGATATAGAAGGGAATATGGGGTTTGCTTCTAGGAGCAACATCCCCGGTGGGATGGGGACCCTGCCGGGTCACCACCCAGCCTGAGGAAAGGTGAGCAGGAGGCAGAGGCAGAGAGCTCCTGGCTATCTACCCCCCAGGGCAGATGCTGGGGTTGGGCAACACCAAAGTCTTTCTGTACCTGCAGGGGGGGGCACAGTAGGCTTACAGCTGTGAGCACTCAAAACACAGAGTTTATTCTTGTGTTATTATTTATGGATTGATTATTATATTGTTTTCCAGACAAACAACAGTAAACCTACTTTTGCCCCTGCCTGTATTTAGGGGAGGGATCAACGTGGGATCACCAATGTTTAATTTTTAATTTTGCCAAGTGACGGGAGAGAAACAGCGAACATCTGCGAGCACCATGATGATGGAATGATGTCTTCCCTTCGACGCCCCAAAAGTTGGAGGGATGGGACTGCACAGAGAGGTCCTCTGCAGGCCACCTGACATGACAGCTCACGGCAGTGCCCAGCGTTAGTTGCCACCGGCCAGCTTGCTTTGTCACCAGTAGTGGAGGTCTGAGGGGAGGGACTTTGGAGGTCAAGATGCACAGTGCGGCTCCGCACAGTGACATATGGGCGCTTGCTATTCTGAGCGATCCCACAGAACTTTCTAACAGGGAGCTGACCGGGCTGGGCTGGATGGGGAGGGAGTGAGCTCCCAGACATCACAGGTATCCAAGTGCAGATTAGAGGAGAGGATTTAAAAAAAAATTCTATCAGAAGGGGCTAGGACAGAGCTAGGCAGCTTCTTTAGGCCTCTCTGACCACAGCTGCGTTCTGAGCGCCTGAGTCAGGGGGACACGTCCTCATGTCGGCAGGTTGTGGCCAGGACATCAGAGAACACAGACCTCTGCCCATCAGCCCCTTGGAGGAAGGGCCCATGGTCAATGTCCCCGCCTCAAACATGTGGATGCTCCCCAGGGACTGGTCTCAACACTCCCCGCCCCCACCCCCGGCCTGGAGTCTGTGGAACGTCTGTCTTGGGGCAGGAACATTAAAGTCCTGGACTTGCTCTTGTCCCTGGCAATTAGGCCCCAAGCACCCTCCCTGCAGAGGCATGCCCGGGACTGGCCGTAAAGAGCAGGATGACTCTTGAGGGCGGGAGGCAGTTCTTTTAACTGGCCTGGCAGGCAAAGCTCAGTGGGAGGAACAGAAGGCAGGTCAGGGGGCCCTGGCGCCAGAGGACCTGGGTGGCCGGCTCACTTTCGCCCTGGAGCCTGACCCTGTCCTGGGGCTGCTCCTAAACGCAGCCCTGGAGTTTAATAAAGCAGCCACCATTTATAGTGACTCACTGCGCCAGGACTGGTGGTAAACACCCAACGAGTGTTATTTCTTTTAATCCCCGCAGCACCCTTTGAGGTAAGAACTCATTTATATTTTACAGATGAGAAATCTGAGACACAAAGAAGTGAAGTAAACAGCTTGTGTAAGGTTTGCCTGACTCCAGTGATTAGGCCAGAGGGCCTCCTTACTCAACTCCATCAACCTCAGGTTTTTCGTCCGTAAAAAGAGGATGAAACAGCCCCCCCTCGGGGCGTGCATTGGGAGGATTAAAGGTTCTACTATAACGTGCTCAGCACAGTGCCCGGATGTAGTAAGCACTCCATAAATAAGTAGGAATCCTCACGGATCCTATCCTGAATCCTAACCACACTCCTTGGCCCACACGGACTGCTTAAATCCCTGGAAGCTTCAGGTCTCCAGCCTGTCTAGTGGGGCTGCTGCTCCTCCACCTTCATTTCTGAAGTAAACTTAAAACTTTTTGTTTGGGAAACTGAAGCCGGATGTAAGGGTTTCTAGGCCCCCGAGGATTCAATGGTGCGCTGGAGGTGACTTGTACCAACTCAGGACCGCTGATGGTTAAATCTCCAGGATTCCGTCGGGCTCGGCCATTATTAAAAATTATATGAAAATACAATAAACTGACATGAAAAACAGAAGTAGTAGATATTCCAAATTCATCACATCCCAGCGGTTTTCCTGCCTTTGACTCTGACCCATACCCTTGAGGTTGCCTACATCTGCTGGACCCGTCTGGTGCAAACACCATGTAATAACCTGCCGCTGGGTAGCTCCTTCCCAGGTCGCATTCAGTGACATCATGTCGGTGGCTTGATGTGGGAGAATCGATGCCATGGAAGCTGGTAAAGGCCTCATATCGGGGCTGTCCTGCAGCCCACCAGGAGGCCAGAGTCAGGTCTCTACTAGCCCACTACCGCTTAACGCCACAGAGCCGCCACCCCGGAGAGGCCGAAGTCTGGGCGTCTCCCACTCCATCTGTCCAGCTTGGCCCTCCCCAGAGTAATACTCCCCTATACAGGGACAGGGGGTCGTATAGACACCCCACAAAATTTGTAAGAGGCCCAGGTAAGGACCTAAGGAGAGACACCACAGAATAGCGAGGTTCTGGGGCTCCACATTTACTGCGGTATTATTTATAATGCATGGCATTGTACAAAAGTATATATATATGTATACATATAAATAATGTATGGCATTATATGTATGTATTATATGTATTATATGTATTATATGTATTATGTATTATGTATTATGTATTATATGTATATGTATTATTATATGTATATTATATGTATTATATGTATTTATATATATTATAAAATATATATAAATATGTATATTTAAATAAATATGTTAGCTTATTTAAATTCTCTGAAAAATCACACAAAGCAGATATCCATCACTTTCCAAACTCAGGAGCCAAATAGAAGTGGATAGTGAAGGAAACTCGTATTTATCCCTTTCATATAGCAGCAAAAATAGAGAAGTTAAGCAAATTGTTTAAGGCTGCAGGTCATCTCCCAGCAGGACATTGCCCCCTGCTCCTGTTCTGTAGACAAGTCCGCCTTCCTGCAGTCTGGCCCCCTGCCCGCCTCCTGGCACCGTGCCGCCGCGGGTCCTTACCCAAGCCTTCAGGCTCCTCTTTCTTTCTCCTCGGGGAAGCGCTCTGGGTGGGCTCAGCCCAGGGGCCACCAGGCCCTGGAGGGAGCAGTTGGAAGGTGGGATCCAGTTCCAGAATCATCTGGTTGAGGCTCTCCAGGGAGAAGTCAATGTAGGAGTTCAGGTCGCCCAGGGCGCCTGAGGTCTGCTCACCCAGGGACGGTAGGAGGCCGCTGGCCTTGGCTCCAGCCAGGGGTGCCTGCTGGAGCCTGTTGTGGGGCTCCTTGCAGGGCATGGGGGCCATCAATGTCTGTGTCCCCCAGCCTTGTGTGGTATAGTAAGGATACTGCGGTGGCAGGTTGGGGCTGGGTGCTGGGTGCAGGGCCCTCCTGGGTTCCTCACAGGGAGCCAGATGGACTGCATGGCCTCCTGCCAGCAGGGAGCTAGACATCACCTGTGACATAGTGGGGGCACCGTCTGCGGTTGACCTCTGCCTTCCGACCAGCTTTGCTTATATTCTGGAGATGTCACCTGCCAAGCAGGAGCTCCCAGGACCTGAAAGAGACCAGGGGTGGGAGCTGAGTACCTCGTATAGGGGAAGCCCTTGCTTCCTCTCCCCCCCAACAAAGACATATTTATTCCTTCACTGAGAGACGTGGAAACCGGAGCCAAACCATTTGGGTTTGCATCTCAGCTCCACCGCTTCCTAGATGTACAACATCGGGCAGGTTAGATCACTTCCCTGTGCCTCAGTTTCCTTATCTACAAAGTGAGTTAATATTTGTCACATGCTTAGAACAGCCTGGCACCTACTAAGCATTATGCAAGTTATTGTTAAATAAAAGAACTTCAATTGATGTTTATTAAATGTCTACTAGGTACCAGCCTTATTTATTAAATGCTAGCTAGTATTTATTGAGTAATCACTGTGTGCACAGTTACTGGTGTTTACACACAGAGTCTTAAAATCCTCATAACCACCCTATGAAGTAATATTATAATTACACCGTATTACCATGTGGGAATGGAGACACAGAGAGGTAAATAACTTGCCTGGGGGGAAGTTGCCAACAAGTGTCAGAGGAGAATGGACCCCGGGCTGCCTGGTGTCAGAGACCCTGCATTTAGCTGCTACTCCACGTGGGCCAGTGTGTGAACCAGACACGTGAGTAGGTGAGCAATCATGTAAACAGTGACACTAGGGAGAAGGGGAAGTGGAGGGGACTCTGTCGGCACTGGTGGGGAGGTTAGGGAGGACTTCCTGGAGGAAGGAACATGTATAAAGGGAGGCAAGAAGGAAAAGCAGGAGCTAGCTGGCCAAGCAGGTGTTCAGAGACCCTGACAGAAGGGGAGGTTAGGAGGCATTCCTGAGCACGTGGGAACAGGATGCACCTAGGGTGGACGGAGGGAAAGGTGGGGTGGGGGAGGCCAGCTGGCCCGCCTTGCAGGCTGGGCTCAGTGGGACGAGGGGGAGGAGCTGGAGACTGACATCATCAGATACTATTCACTCCCTGGGGGCTCATCCGGGAAAGAGATGCCTCAACTTCCTCATTTTCCTCACTGTGGAAAGTCCTTCCTGTTGTCTAATCACAGTGGCACATATTAGTACTTTGCTACAGGTGGGGCTGGGCCGGGGGAAGAGGCTGTGGGACTCTGGCTGCCAAGGAAACTGTGAGGAGCTGGCATGTGCTGGTCACACTCTCACTGCCTGCCCTGAGCCCCGCCCCTCATCCCCGATACTCCCCACCTCTCCTTCTCCTTTTTCCAAGACACTTCCGTGAGACCCCCTTCAGAGTCAGACCCCCAGTGCTAGAAAAGGTGTTGAGACCAGCCCGGGGCAAATGAAATAAATGTGGACTCTGGAGCTCGGAAGATTCAGATTTGATTCGAAGCTCCAACAGTTCCTTAGGGGGAAGGCCAACCCTTAGCATCCTCCTCTGTGAGGTGGGCATGAGAGTTCCTGGCCTGCACCCTCCCCGAGAGTGACCTGGAACCCGTGAAGTGCTGTTTGGGAAAGCAGTTGGATGGCTCGAAATGCTACTTAGAAATAAGGGCTTGTCTAGGGCATACCAGCTTCATAAGAGTAGGTAAGGACAGTTTCCATTTGTAAGCGTTCACCATGCGCCCCGTGCTCATCTATGTGTGTTACCTCCGGTAACTCTCCTCTCACAATCCCAGGAAGGATGGCACCCGTAGTACCAGCCCATTTTACAGATGATGATACTGAGGCTCAGAGAGGTTAAGAAATCTGCATGGGCTGCACACCTGGGTAAGGGATATAGCAGGGATTCAAACCCAGGCTGAGTGCCTTTGGACGCTTAACTCCTTGTGCTACACGAAATTCAAATGCAGAGGGACACCTGAGGTCCAGAGAAGGGATGTGACTTGCCTCAGTCACACAGTAAGTTAGTGAGAAAAGCCAGGCCCCTCTCCTCGTTCTCGAATCCTGTGGGCCTCTGCCAGACTTCCCCTTGGCCCAGTCCTGGAGGGGGTGGCGCATCCCAGGCTCCTGAAGCGTGTCTATAAATGGCAGTGGAAGGGAACTGGTCTCTGAGCTCCTTCCTGGGGGCAGCTGAGGACACGGAGCTGGGGCTTTTCCCTCACATGCTCCCAGAGGCCTGGGTTTGCTGGGACAGGACATTGGCAGGGTTCTCGTCTGGGCCCCGCAGAGGAGGCTAGGCTTACGGACTTTACGGAGTACACTGGGGGCCTGGACCTCCCCCTGGGTTGAGGACCCAGGATGCCTGCCAACTGATTTGGAAACTACTTTTGTGCCACCCTGGGAAGGAAGTCTTTTCTTCCTTTCTGGACCTCAGTTGTCCCATCTATATAACAGGGATATTGCAATAACAGACAATTCAAATTTACTCATTTCCTTTTCTCAATGGTTCTGTGAGGAGGGTACCCTTATGGTGGGGCTAGAGAGGTTAAGGGATTTGCCCAAGGTCATACATCCCACAGAACCAAGTGGTGGGACTGGGACTTGAACCTGGGTGGTCAAGGCTCCCATACCCCGTGCCTCTGCCTCAGATTTAGGACCCCTTTCAACTCTTCCCCTCCCAGGATTCTGGAACCCATGGGACAGGCCTGGGAGGGCTGTTCTTCAAATTCCTCTCACTTTCATGTTCCTGAATCTCCCTGGCCCTCCCTGGGCAGGGCCTGGGCGCATTCCTTTATTCCTGGATGTCCTGACCCAACTGGTGCCCTTTGCTAACTCTTTCCTGCTCTAAGGGGAGGGTCGGGTCCCTGGGGCTCAGGACTTTGTGTGTGTGGGTGGTGGTGGTAGGGATAGAGCGTGTAGTGGCCAGAGAGGTCTCCAGCCAGCTCACCCCTATTTATAGGTCCTTCCCACCCAATCCCCCTTCAGATTTGGACTCCAATCTCTTTGTTCCCAAGGCCTCTGGAGGCAGGAGCATCCTGCTACCTGGGCATTTTGCCTCTTCTTCGTCACTGCCAACCTCTTTTCCCCCCTGCAGGCCCAGGTTCACGGAGGGAGAGGGTGGACGAAAGTAAGTCCGAGTGCCCCTCAAAGCTACTTGCCTCAACCCTCACTCAACCCCCATCCTGGAAGAGTGGTTTCTGATTGTACCATCCCCTCCACCCAGGCCCAGGGACAGCAGGGACCTGTGGGACCACTGAAGGCTATGGTCCCCCACCTCTGGGTTCCTAGCAGCCTGAGGGGCCCAGCACCAGGGCTCGGGCCGGGCTGAAAGGCGGGAGGCCTGGTTCTGTGCCCATTCCCTTCCCAAACCTGCATGGCCTTGGGCCAACCTCTCCCCCCTCTGCACCTTGGTTCTCTCATCTGCACGCCCAGGGGCACAGAGTTTTTCCCTCAAAGTGCTACCCTGTGTGGCCTGTGGTCCCGAGACTGTGTCTCTCTCATTCACAGCCCCTTCCCCCTTTCTCTCCCCCTTCCCCCTGAGCCCAGAGCCTCAGAAGCGGAGAAGCAGAGGACTCAGGGTTAAATGAGTCAGGGCTGGAAAGGTGCTGAGTCTCCCTCTCTTCTCCCTAAAGAATCAAGGCACCTACCTGGTGTCCAGGGCAGACAGGCAGCTGCGTTCACTCCTGGCTCCGGGGATCAAGACAGCTCAGAGACCAGGTGAGCAGTCAGGGGAGGTGCAGCTCACCTCAGACCCGCCTTAAGAACCCCCGCCTCCCTCCTTCCCTCAGGGTCCTGCACGTGGCCAACGGCCTGCAGGCCCCACCCCTCCCCTGGCCAGACGCTCAGGTGGGGCTGGCCCAGGCCCAGAGAAGGGAAGCACTGGGTGGTGGTGGCCTGGCCTGGCCTGGCCTGAGGTGGGCTGGGGTTGGGGCTGTGTGTGAGGGGCTCCCCAAACTCCCTCCCACCGCCGACCGCACCTTGCCCCCACGTGTACCACTTGCTCAGCAGAGCCTTACTGGGTTGGGCAAGGACCTGTTAAAACCAAGGTGTGCTGGCTGTGGGATTTCCTGTTACCACGTGCCAGCCGGGGGAGGGACCTCGGGTAGGCAGAGCTGGCAGAGAGTGAGGTTCTTGACCTGGGGAAAGCAGGATGCCAGTGGGCAGGGGACCCTTCCCACAGCCTCATCCTGGGTCCTCTGGGCTGGTTTGCCCCATGGCAGCACAGGGGGAGGGCTCATGGCAGTTAAGGCTGGGCACAGGTCCTGTCTTTTTCTTAGTCTGGGAATGGGGCTTTCGCTCAAAGTGGGGAAGCTCTGAGTGTCTGGAAGCCTTTGAGAAGGGGCTCATAGCCATGCTTCATTTCATTCATTCATTCATTCATTCATTCATTCACGGCTCTCCCTTGGCAGGGTCTGGTCTGCGCCCCAGGGTGGAAGTCCACCTGGGGTGATAGCAGAGAGTCCAGAAGTCCAGGCATTGCTTCTCCCTGGCTCCACATCCCTCCCTGTTCTGTGCCAGGGTCCCAGAGGGTTGTGAGGGGTTGTCCAATGGGGCGAGTTTGTCTGCAGTGAAGGGAGCCGGCAGCCACCAGCTCAGGGACTTGTGGCAACCCCAGCAGTGGCTAATCTTGGTGATGAGTGGGCTGCCCAGATCCCCCATTAGGCTCAGTGGAAGGACTTCTGGCCTTAAAGTTTTTGATGCCTTGTGGCTTCTAAGAGGCACAATGAAGCAGTGTCTTGGGAGGCCAGTAAGCACCACTGCGCAAAGTTGTAACAAGGTACCTCTTCCTGATGGTGGCATTGGGCGGTGGCCCTGGGTGACCGTGCAGCCCAGGGGGTGCATGGCTTGGTGAGCAGTTGTGTCTTTAAATGAAGAAAATGATGTCCCTTCATTGGGGCGGTGGCAGGGGCCAGGTGGGGTGCACTGCACACAGTGGGGCTTGGAGGGACAGCTGCTGAGTTTCTTGGGTGGAAGGGGCAGGTTCCAGGGACGCAAAGTGTGGGTCCAGGATTGTGGTGGTTTTGGCGTTAGCTCTGGCTGCCTCCCTGGGGACTGGCATCCAGACCGTTTCTTGCAGCAATTCCTTAGGGTTGGGGTGGGGTGGTCCTCGGGCTATGACTCTGTGACGGAGGGTGACAGTCTGTCTTGGCAGGTTTAGCTTTTTTTTTTTAAGTTCACATCTGGCCCCTTCTTTTGCCTTAAGCTTGTTCCAAGAACATTGATTTCAGCCTCACTCACTTCACAGAGTCTGCCTGCCCGCCACCCCTCCTCCCCCTTCCCTCCCCCTCCCTCCCCCACCCTCACAGGGTCAGCCCCCCCAAGGGGTGGAGCAGCACCTTTTCTTGTGTCCTTGATGTGATCGGGTGATTTTTCTTCTTTAGCTTGTTGATGTGATGGGTTACATTAACTGGTTTCTAATGTTGAACCAGTCTCGTGTACCTGAGGTAAATTGCGCTTGGTTGTGGTATATCATTTTTTAAAAAGATTTTATTTATTTATTTTTAGAGAGAGAGGGGAAGGGAGGGAGAAAAAGAGGTAGAGAAACACAGATGTACGAGAGAGATGCATTAATTGGTTTCCTCTCACATGCTCCCCAACTGGGGACCTGGCCTGCGACCCAGGCATGTGCCCTGACTGGGAATTGAACCAGAGATCCTTTGGTTCCCAGGCCGGCACTCAATCCACAGAGCCACACCAGCCAGGGTTCATCTTTAAATCTTTAACTTAATTGTATCTGCAATGATTCTTTTCCCAAATCAGGTAAAGTTGAAAAGTGATGGGGGCTAGGATTTGATATTTTTGGATGGCCGTTATTCAACCTACTGCATGTAGCCACTGGAAAACTTAGAATTGTATATGTGGCATGCATTACATTTCTTTGGGCAGCTGTGGGCTGCAGTAACCCCTGCTTGAGGGAGCCAGAGAAACTCTCTCAGGTTCATGAAGGACATTCAAAATGAGGGGATTGATGACCGGCATGGGGGAGATCAGAGAGGGGAGAAAGAGCCTGGGGTGTTCTTGGGACCCTCGGAGAGGTCCCCGTGGCTGGAATTCAGGGTGAGTGTGGGATGGGCCCTGGAAGAAGAATTTGGAAAAATGGTGTGTGTGTAGCTTCACCTCCCCCTGCCTCCCCCTGCTAAGCCTTCCTGAATACCCTATTCTCACATTCCATTTCTGGCTAGGCCACAGGTTCCGTCAACCGAATAGGCTGGGGAGGTGGCTTGGGATGCTGGTCGGCACAGTGATGGAGACACTGGGTTTTGGGGGCTGCTGCCTTGTAGCGTCCAGCGTTCAGCTTTGCAGGTGTGGAGCAGTTGTTGCTGAAATGGCTTCTGGCCCTTGTGTTGGTTAAGCGGTGGTTCTTGAAGGCGACAGACCCCGGGTGGCTCCTGATTTCTTCCTGACGATGCCAGAGGGAGCAGCCCCAGGGTGAGTCCCCTGTTTCTCTGGGAGTCATTTCTGCAGGTGCAGCTTGTTTGTCTAACCCTTCCAGTGATTCCGTAAGTACTGGATTACCTGCATGAAATTCCTTTCTGCTTAAATTAGCTAGTGTGGTTTCCGCTTGCTTCCTGCCGGTGACTGAGGCAGGCGGGCCGGGCCAGGGGGAGAGGGACCTGGGGGCTGGCCTAAGAAGCCTGGCTTTTCTGCTGTGAGCAATGGAAACACAGAGGAAGCTTTAAATATTTTTTTAAAAATATTTTTTATCTACTTAAAAAATAACTTTTTATTTTTCAATTACAGTTGACATACAATATTATATTAGTCTCGGGTGCACAACGTAGTGATTAAACATTTATCTAACTTACAAAGTGATCACCCCAATACACCTAGCACCCGTCTGACACCGTACATAGTTATCACAATATTATTGACTGTATTCCCTGTGCTGTACTTTGCACCCCAGTGACTATTTTTGTAACTGGCAGTTTGCGCACCTTAAGCCCTTCCCCACCCCAACTGTAACCATCTGGCAACCATCAGACTATTCTCGGTGTCTATGCGTTTGTTTCTGTCTTGTTCATTTGTTTATTTTGTTTTCTAGATTCCACATGTAAGTGAAATGTATGGTATTTGCCTTTCTCTAGCTGACATTTCATTGAGCATAAAACCCTGCAGAGGACGTTTCCAAGCAGAGCCTGAGAGCAGGGAGGGAACGACGTGAACATATTTGTGCCAGAGAAAAATGACTTTGCTTCAGGCAGGTGACGAGCCCCCTGTGAAGGTAGCAGAGGGGCAGGCCTTGCTTTTTTCTGCGACTCTCCTTTGGGGTTAAGGCAGACGCAAAAGACTGGGGAGGGCTGTTCTTTGCTACGATGGGGCGGCGAACTGACAGGGTGGTCGGCCTCCTGGACATTCTAGGCTCTGTGTGTAGAATACAAGGCTGAAATTAGTGACAGGCAGGGATTCCCAACAGAGACGGCCGTGGGAATTTTGGTAACTCAAAACCAGAATGCGCATCAGGGCGCAGAGGGAGCAGAGCGGGTAAAAGGCCAGGCTGCACTCTGCAGGACGAAATGCTCACTGGTTCTCCCCTGCCAATTTGCCGTGACCACCGGGAAAGGTCCTCTCAGGGCCTTTGGGTTCCCTCTGAGCCGGAGGGAGGTCTTGTTTCCCTTCTCCTGTTGTGGTGGGAAGGCCGAGAAGGAGAGGAGTGAGGTCCTTCTTATCCCCAGGGGAGGGTGCCCAGGTCTTTGTGGTCGGATGCCCTCCAGAAGTGGGACTTGTCTCAGGTCTCTTCTGCACCGCTGACACCTTAGCTGTAGAGTGTTCCTGCCTGAAACCGCACCCGAATGCCAGGTGAGGCCCAGTCCAGGAACGTCTTCCTCATGGACGCCCCCACCCATGCAGGGCAGGCCCCCTGCAGTCTCTAAAGCCGGAGCAGGAGGGGCCCTTATGGGCTCAGTCATCCTTGAACTCAAATTGTAGAAACTTCATTGTTCGCACATCGTCAATAAAGAATGTTAGGCAGGCACTGCTGATACCTATTTATTTATAAATTATATATATATAGACCTTTATAAATTATGTATATGAACTAGGTACATAAATATACATTCATGTGCACATTTAAAAGTGTATATACATTATGAAATACATTGTGTATATTACACAGATATGCATAAATTATACATTATGTCTAGTATGGTAGATACCTTATGAAACTATGTAAATAAAATAGTTTTAAGGTAATTTTGGTGGCACTTTGCTTAATAATGGTAAAAATCCCCTTTTTGTTCTTATGATGAACAAAAAGGGGATTTTTTGTTCATCATCTGATCACTCTTCAGCAATGCCATTAGATCTGCTTCTTTATTTTTGAAAATCCTGGTTGCAGTTCCTGCGGAAGAGTGACTTGAAGGTCTGGTCCAAAGTCTGGCTCATTTCAATACTCAATCCCACAGGCCGGCACCGCCGGAGGGAGGCCTGACAAAGGGAGGTGGATCCAGACGGCCCGGGCGCGGCGGGCTTGGCTCGTTCCACCTCGGCGTTCAGTGCTGTCTTCCAAATGTGCAGACGTTTTGTTCGAAATTGACTTTCAAATCTCCATCTTCTCTCCTGTCAGTTGGTTGTTCTTGCAAAGCAATCGGAATACATTGTGTTTCAGTGCTTTTAGCGAATGAATTTTAAGCCCACTCAAACTCTTCGTTGGGAAGATTTTAAAGCAAGTTAAAAAATGCCTTTGTTTTCTGTACATGTGTTTTTTTTTTTTTTTTTTGAAGGGGAGATATAAAAGATCTTGGGAACACACAAGATTTTGAACAGCAAAGCCGTATAACAATGTGAACACTTTCTAACTTTATTTCTGAATCATACTATTTTCCTTTCAAAAAAGGTGCTTCCTCGACAGCTGTTTAAACTTCCCCTTTACCCTGATGACGAGAGACGTCATTTTTGGAGAGTCATCTGCTGTCGCCCTCAACAGACAATCCTGTTTTCCCTTCACGGAATGTTGGATGAAATCAGGCGCTAGGATGCAGGTGAAGCGCCGCTACTTCCTTGCTGTTTCTTTGCAGGAATCTTTTGAGGCTGCTGGTCAGTTTTAAAGGCAGATTAATTTAGTTTGACCCAGACACTACCATCTGCAAATTCCACTGAACTTGACGTACGTAAATGGCAATGTCACATGCTGAATATTGAGCAGTTGAGCGCGGAGGCCGCCCTCAAGGTCTCTGCCGACCGAGCGCCCACATTGCCCTCCAGACACTGACTGGCGTGGGGACCCAGCCGGCCCAAAGCACGCTGTGTGCCCAGGTCAGTCTGGGCGTGAAATATGGTAGGGCTGCACTCCCTCCTTACTTTTAGACAGGAATGCCTGCAAATGCATACACTGAGTTCTGACATCACGTGCTGGTGGGTCGTTCTGTGTTCCTCGGGTACCTGCACTTCACTTTGGAGGTCAGTTCTCACTGGACCGGTGGGTCAGCTGAGGCTCAGAGAGGGAGGGGGCGTGGCCGAAGGGCCCACCGCACGTGGTGACAGAGCCAGACCGGCACCCAGGTTCTCGCCTCCCGGGGCCCTCCCCTGACCCTGATGGAGGCACTGGAGGCGTTGCAGGCTGGTCAGCGTGGCAGCCCCGCCCCACTGCCCGGGGCTCTGTGGTCCCAGAAACAGCTGTCCCGCTGGGGTGCAGGGTGGGAGCCTCAGGTCTTGTCTGCCCTGTGCCACCTGGAGAAGCAGGTCCACACCTGTTCTCGGTGTGGACCTGCTTCTGGTTAGAGTGTCCTTTTCCTTCCAGTTCCTTCCTCCCTTGTGACAGACAGTTTGCATCACTCTGATCAGGGGTGAGTCGTGTGCTCTCTCTGGACCAAATAATTTGTCTTTGGCTTTGGGACATTGTTGGCTGATTCATTCACCTCAGAGTTAAATCTGAGAAGAAAACCAGCCACCTGTATCCACAGACAAGCTGGGGCTCAGCACTGCCACTCAGACGGCCCTGCTTGGGTCCTTCACTTCCCTGGGGGAGGGAGACATAGGGACACTCCCAGGGACTTCAGTGCCTGTGCCCTACCCTGACCAGGAGCAGCAATGACCCAAACTGCTGGGTCGTCTGTCCAGGGCTCCGCCTGGAGAAGGGGTCCCCGGAGAGCCTGGGGGAGGAGGAGGGTGCTGCGGGTGATCTTGCATAGCCCTAGGCTCAAGGTGAGCTCGTTGGATGCAAAGGCCTCCTGCTGAGCCCAGCAGTGAGCAAGAGCCGTGTGTTCTCACCCCTCCCTGGCCCCCCACCTACATGCACACCCTTGTCTGCACATCTGGAACTTAGCTCCAATGTCACTGGCTGCACCTGCAGCACTTTGCACACAGGTGGCCTGGGGCCACATGGTCAGAGGGCATGGCACCCACGGCAGTGCCCATGCTATCTGCCCCCCAGGTTCAAATCCCTTCTCCTTCTGGGCACGTAGTCAGACTACACTTCCCAGCCTTCCCTGTCGTTACAGCGGGCCACGGACTGAGTTCTGGATAATACAAGGTGGCCAAAGAGACGTAAACCATGCCATGTCCCAGTCTGAGCCCCGAAAAGCCCCCTGGGCTCACCCTCTTCTCTGCCCAAGGGCCTGATGCAAAGAACCCAAGGGAGGATGTCAGGGCCCTCCCCACAGTGGGTGGAAGGGGCCTGGGTCCTCGCCTATGGTTGTTGCGTCTGTGTGGGAAAGAAATCTCTATAGGCTAAGCCACCAAAATGTTGTAGTGGCTAAGCAGTGGTGGCCTGATGAACAAGTATTTGACCCCAGATGAGAAGTTGAGGGGCTTGAATTTTTTGAGATTTTGTCAGGCAATGTAGTGTCAGAGTTAAAAGTTTAGACTCTGGAGTTGGACTGCCAGTTTCCCCATAGGTGGGGGATTGGTTAATGGATTTCCCTATTTTGCATATTTGGTATCAATGGAATCATACAGTACGTGGTCTTTTGTGACTGGCTTCTTTCACTCCGCATAGTGATTTCAAGGTTCATCCATGCTTGGCATGTCAATGCTACATGCTTTTTAACGGCCGAGTAATAGTCCATCACGTGAAGCCATCACATGTGGGTGGCCTTTCTCGACAGGCTCTAAGATGGTGTTGGGCCGGGAAATGTGGACGCCAGCTGGTGCCTCCTGCTGCATCCCTGGGGTCTGTCACTCCACAATAAACTGCTGGGGCTTGGAGGCCCAGGGAGACAGCCAGTCTCACCACAGCTCCTTGTCTTCGCAACCCGATCCTGAAATCCGCCCAGTGGTGGGGGCAGCGTCACACATGGCTGGCGTGGACCTGTCCCTGGAGAATGCTCCTGTTTCGGGTTCCCAGCTGTCTCTTGTCACTGTGCCCCAGCCTCGTCTGCAAAACACTGGAGCCCTCCTCTGTTGACAGTTTTGAGGTCACGCAGGGTGGGGAGGCTGCTGCGGGTGGGGAGTGGGTGCATAACCTCAAACCTGAGAGTGCTCAACCGCTGCGCCTGCATGGCCGGGGGAGCCCAGCCCGGCAGCAGCGAAGCCGGCCTTGTGCCCTCAGAGAGGCTCAGACCTCCACTTGTGGAGCCTGTTTTCCGGAGAAATTTCATTCCACATTGTTTGCTCTCTGCTCCACAGACGCCTCAGCTGAGGAAACCATGGGAATCTCATTTGAGGAAGAATTTGGCCCCTGGAGCCCCCTCCCCATCAGCTGGTGGGAGGGCGCCAAGATTTCAGTGGCTGCCACCACACCAGCAATCCCCGAACCACAGGAATGCAGTGGGGTCACCTGAGGACAGAGGGAGGGTGGCTGGACAGTGAGCGGGCAGTGAGCCCATGGGCCTGTGTCACGTGGGGGGTCTGTTGGTTTGGGACCGGAGTGCTGGATTCGGAGCCCGCAGGCCCCAGTGGGAATCCAGACTTTGCCACTCTGGCTTGGGATCTTGGTGGTCACATCAGTGGCTAACCACACTCACCTGGCCACTCCGGCCCTCAGCCAGACTCAGGCAAGGAGCTGAGCTTGGCAGCGAGGGAAGCCACATGTGGGGGTGGGGAGGGAGGACAGGACTGGAGGAGGTGAGTGAAGGCAGAATTTTCTAGTCTGCAGGGCCTGCAGGCTGAGCTGGAAAGGCACCCAGCATTCACAGGCGCCTTTAGCTTTGGGGGAAGGGAACCACGTGATGATGGCATCGGTTATGGTAAAGACTGCACCAGGTGCTTCAGGGGATTCATTGCAGTTCTTCTCACAGCTAGCTCGTGGTGTGGCTGCCGTTACTCTCTTTCACAGGTGAGGAAACTGAGGACGGCAAAGGTTACTCACCTGCGTAACCAGGTACGGAGCGCAGGAGCTGGGCAGAGNTTCTAGTCTGCAGGGCCTGCAGGCTGAGCTGGAAAGGCACCCAGCCTTCACAGGCGCCTTTAGCTTCGGGGAAAGGGAACCACGTGATGATGGCATCGGTTATGGTAAAGACTGCACCAGGTGCTTCAGGGGATTCATTGCAGTTCTTCTCACAGCTAGCTCGTGGTGTGGCTGCCGTTACTCTCTTTCACAGGTGAGGAAACTGAGGACCGCAAAGGTTACTCACCTGCGTAACCAGGTACGGAGCGCAGGAGCTGGGCAGAGGGCCCGAATGCCGTGTTCTTTGCACACCATGCTGCTGGTCCCTGGCTTGTTCCTCAGACCTGTTTCTTGGTGGGATTACAGTCGAACTCATCAGTCAAGTGTTTTTGTGCTGGGATGGACCTGGTGCAGGTTGCCACTTTGCAGATGGGGACATTGAGGCCCGGAGAAAGGAAGCAGTGTGTCCCGAGTCACCCAGGCAGGCAGCAGATCTATCTCCTGACGCTCACTGGCCATTTGGTTCGCATGGGGAGAGCCTAGTGTCCCCGAAGCCACGGCTGTCTGTAGTGTCCAATGGGACAAAACCCTTGCTCTGCTAGGTGTGTAACCTGTCTGCTGATCTGGTCCTGCCTCCGGTCCAGGGAGTGCGGATGGCTCAGTGTGCCCTGTCCCTACTGTTGTGACAGCAACTCCAGGGCCTGTTGATGGGGCTCGGGAGCATCACACCAGTGGACAAAGAGCTATTCTACTCTGCCTTCACCTTAACAGGTATGTGTCACCTGTGTCGACGTGAGGCTGGGAGAGAGTCCAGGTTCCCATCTCAGCTCAGCCGCTGCCCAGCATGCCCACCACACGGAAAGGTGCTCCGTAATATTTGCTGAATGCCATCGGTCGGCCGTTATTGACTGAGGATTTTCCGGGAGCCGTCTTTGGGCTAGGTGCTGGGAGAACAAAGATGTAATCGTGCCCCTGACTCCAAGAAGTTCACGGACCCGTCGGGGAGGCAGATCTTCAGTTAAACAACGACTCTGTCGGGGAGTCCCTGCTCTCTAAGAGGATGTGCGAGGCGCACTGGAAGGGCACCTGGCGGAGCCCCGGGCGGGCTTTCTGGGGGAGGCAGGGCCGAGCTGAGACGGGAAGGGGTATTGGTCAGGTGAACCAAGCAGGGGTTGTTGAGTTTCAAAGGTGAGTTCAGCAGGTGCAAAGGAATGCGTATGTATAAGGGGGACCAGGGGGAACTTAGAGTAGCTGGAGCCTGTGAGGTGGGGTGGTGGTAATGAGGGCATGGGAAATTACGTGGGCTAGGGGGCCATGCCCGGTGTGGAAGCCTTGGTGCCGCACGGAACTGTTCGGACTTCATTCCCAGGGAGGGGAGGAGGCATGTGGGATTTCGATCACAGGACTGACTCGACCAGATCGGTATTTTAGAGGTTCACCTGGGCTGCATCAGGGATGGCCTGATTGGGATGGGGAGGGCAGCCAGGGAGCCGATGTAGCGACCTGGCTGANTTACGCGAGCTAGGGGGCCATGCCCGGTGTGGAAGCCTTGGTGCCGCACGGAACTGTTCGGACTTCATTCCCAGGGAGGGGAGGAGGCATGTGGGATTTCGATCACAGGACTGACTCGACCAGATCGGTATTTTAGAGGTTCACCTGGGCTGCATCAGGGATGGCCTGATTGGGATGGGGAGGGCAGCCAGGGAGCCGATGTAGCGACCTGGCTGAAAGGGGCTGAGGCACCTGAGGGAGAGCAATGACGGAGAGGACAGAGGAGTGGCGGGACTGATGGACTGTGATAGATCGGATGTGAGCAGTGAGGGGAAGGGAATTGGTTTCTGGCCCGAGTGATTGGTTCATTGTGGTGCTATTCATCCCAGATGTAAACTGGATTTGTAGGCTTGATGGTGGGGGCGGGACTTATATGAATTAAGTTTGGAGCCTGATGGTTTGAGGTGCTCATGGGCCACCCAAAGGGAGACCTCTGGGTGTGCTTGGTTGATAGGAGGATTTGGAGACCAGAAGAAAAGCGAGAACTGGAGTCAGAGATTTGGGGTTATCGCCCTAAGTCAAATGCAGATGAGTTAAGCGACTACAGAACGCTCTGGAAGTGGTGTTGGCTGATCTTGGCGGAAAGGGTCAGTGTCCTGTCCATGTCCTGTTGGCACTACAACCTTGCACCTCTGCCGGAGGACCTCCTCTGCAGGAGCAGTGTGGCACAAAATAGGTCACACAAATTGTTTGGCTTCCCAGTGCAAATAAAAGTCACGTTGAGCCCTGGCTGGTGTAGCTCAGTGGATTGAGCGCCAGCCTGCGAACCACACGATCGCGGTTCGATTCCCAGGCAGGGCTGCAGGCCAGTTCCCAGCAGGGGACTCACGAGAGGCAACCATACCTTGATATTTCTCTCCCTCTCTCCTTCCCTTCCCCTCTAAATATAAATAAATAAAATCTTTAAAAAAATTTTTTAAAAAAGTCAAGTTGACACTGCACCGCTGTCCACCTACTGTGCAATGGCATCGTGTCTAAAATACACACCCCTGAATTTAAAAATACTTACTATTGTCATCTGCGCCTTCCGCAAGTCATAGTCTTTTTGCTGGTGGAGGGCTTTGCCTTCACATTATTAAAAAACACACTGTCTGTGAAGTACAATAAGTGGCATATGCCTGTATAGAACTGAATCCAGGCTCATCCTTACGTCGGGAACACTGGTGTTTTCCATCCTGTTCCATCTCATCTCATGTTGTTCCACAGCATAATTCAGTTTTTAAAAGAGTCTACGGCCATACTACCTTGAACGTGCCTGATCTCCTCTAAAGTGCTGGCCGTGACTCACTAAAGGACCCGCAGTCTCCGAGTTGGAAAGCTGGTCTGGGCACCCAGCTGGGGGCCTATAAACGCAGGGGAGTAGGGGCTGGACCCATGTTTAACCCCCAAGGTCTCCCTGGGCGCGGCACCGTGCCTGCTACACAGAAAGGCGCTCTATCAGTATTTGCTGAATGACCAGATGATCACTTACAAATACGTGAATGAATGGCCTACCTCTCTCAGACAGGAAAGTGTGGCTTTGATCAGATTCTTCCGTTACTGAAAAAACCAGCCCACTTCCTGTGGCTTTGATCTCAGCCTCAGTGTAAACTGCCCTGCCTCAGCCAGCAGCTCCCTGCAGCTCATTTCCTGCTCTCTGGCCACCTTATCTCGCTCTCCAAATACTACTGCCCAGCTTTCCCTTTCAGGGTGAGTAGCGCACCTCTGAGTTCCTCCTCACCACACCTTTTGGCACAAGGTGGGGTTGACCTCTGGGGTCAGGTACTTCCCAAATCTCAGCCCCCTGGGGTACAGGGCATTTCTGGGTCCCCTGTGGTCCTCTGCTAGGGCTGGACATTGGTCCACATCCTGCTGATGGTCTTTGGGTAGGAGAGTATGGGTTTGGGTATGGGGGGGGTGGATGATGAGCTAACCACGCAAGGTACAGTTATAAACCGTGAGAGATACTACAAAGGAAAAGTCCAGGATGCCCTGGGATGGTGAAATGGGGAACCTGTCCTTGGGGGATCAGGGAGGGCTTCCCCGAGAAAGAGATAATCGGAGACCTGAAGGCAGGGGGACTTAGGAGGCCAAGAGGGTAAAAGAGAGGGAGAGCTAAGGGGTGGTGAGAGCTGCAATCACAAAGGCCCTGAGGCACAAAGAATGAGCGCTGCCCACCTGAGCCTGAGAAAGCTCAGCGCATCAGGCGCCCAGAGCATGAGGGGCTCACACGACCACTGAGTCCGGAGAGGCAGCCGGCGGCCGCCCGTGTGGGCCAGGGCAGAGATTTTGGATTTGCCCCAGGAGCAGTGGAAAGCAACGGTGCTGGAAGAGTCGTGTTGACACGGTCTAGAAAGCTCCTTTGGCTGTCACGTGGCTGACGGATGGGGGGGGGTGGTCAGGTGAGGAAGACAGGGCACCAGTGCGGAGGCTGCGGCAGCTCGGAGAGGGACCCCTTTGGGGGGGGGGGTGCTGGTGGAGGTGCAGCATGTGATCAGCCTTAATACAGTGCTTTGTGGGTTGTTTGTTCATTCAATGCTTATAAACACCTCCTGGGAGTCTGCCCTGCACTCAGCGCCCTGCGGAGCCCATGTCAGGCTGGGCTCTGCCTTCAGGCAGTTCGCAGTCTCTCTAGGAGGACAGACCAGGGGCAGATCAGCCAGCGTGAAAGCGCAAAGCACTCTGGGAGGTTCAGGTTCTGTACAGGTGCCCAGGGGGGGCATGGTTACCTGTCACTACCGTGCTCTCCTGCAAACGCTGTTCGAGCTCTGTGGGAAGTCGGGGCCTTGGAAGGGGAGTTCATGCAGGTTTCCTCCCTGACCCTGCCATCATCTACAGCTCTTGTTCCCAACATTTTCAGCGCCATGGACTGGTTTCCTGGAAGACAGGGTGGAGGTACCAGGAGGCAGGGCTCCTAACAGGCTGCAGACCAATACCAGTCTGGGGCCTAGGGGTTGGGGACCCCTCATCTACAGGACTTTAGGCCCCAGGAACCCTCCCTGCTTCCCTGGAGGGCCTGTCTCCCTTTCAAAGTCTCTTTTCCCGGCGGCTGGAGTGGAGCCGCAGGGTATGAGAGGGCACAGGGCCTTCCCAGTGCCTCAAGGCTGAGTGAGGGCAGAGGTCCAGCCCCAGGGTTCTCACTTTCCTCTTCCTGCCTCTGAGTCACTGTTCTTGGAAGCACAGCCGTTTGTGATCCTGCTTACTCAGGGAGTTCCACCCCCACACTCGGCCCTGCCCTTCTTTGCGGGAGGGAGTTCAGGGGCAGCAGGGAGGCAGCTCAGTGAGCGAGCCCTTTCCCACCCCCAACAAGTAGGGTCTGGGTCTCTCCCTCCCAGCGGGAGCTCCCTGAGGGCAGGGATATTTCTTTGCCTTGAACCTGGGGCTTCTATGCAGCCTTGAGGAGCGCTCCCTCCCAGAGACCGTGTTGACAGTGACCTCTGTGCCATGCCCATGCTCCGCTAAAGGCTCTGAGGGACCCTCCCAACGTTGGGGGTGCTGGGGCAGGTGTGTGGGGCTGCAGCTGCTGCCTCCCCAGGTGTCCCCCTGGTGCTGAGGACTGCTCTGTTGGTGCTTCTCCTGCCCGCGCTCTCAGCCTCGGGAGGGAGCACCTGGAAGCTGTAAGGCTTTAAAGAAGGCAGTGGGGTTTTAGCAGCTACACAGAGGTGGCAAATAGAAAAGGCAGTAAATGGCCAACGAGCATTCTAAGTGGAATCTTCCGCAACTGGTGGGACTGGGAGACAGTGGCACAGGCTCCGATGTGCCAGTGAGGAAAAAAGACCATGTGGGGTCCGAAGGTGCAGGAAGGGCTGCGAGAAGATTAGAGGGCACGGGTGCAGCCTGTGTCTTTGAGGGCCTCAGGCATAGCCGTATACACTCCCTTCCAGAAGGACTGAATGAACTGGACATACCAATGGGCGTAAGAGAGTGGGGAGGCTCAGACAGTGAGGGGGCTGCCCAGTGAAGGGGGCCACAAAGAGAAGCTTATGGGACAATTACCAGGGGAACCCAGGGGCGTGAAGGTGAGGAAACAACCCCCCCGTGCTCCCCCGACCCATCACCAGGAACCTCGTCCTAAATCCCAGTTCAAACACACTCGGTGGCAAAGGACTGCAAACAAACCTTGCACAAAGATATTCCTAAGAAGAAGGTAGGATGCCAGGCTCTTCCTTATTCACAAAGAAGTTTGTCGATAAGTGTAGACTGATAAAACAGCTAAGTCAAAGCTGATCCATTTGAAGGGGTTGCGGCTTGAGAAAAGAGATAAGCACCCCAACTGTTCAGTCCCTCCATCCTCCTCCACTCCCCCCACCCCAGGGTGCTGTGCAGTGTGGTACATCCTTACTTCCTCCCGGGCAGCGAGGGAAGGCCATCCTGGTGTCGCTTTGTGGCACAGCAGCAAGAGGTCCCTGAGCACTCATTCCTGCCGGTCCACTGTCATTGCCTGAATCCCTCCTCCCACGGAGTTCCTTTTCTTCCATTTTCTTTTTTAAAAAAAAAAGATTTTATTAATTTATTCTTAGCGGTATAGGAAGGAGAGAGAGACGGAAAGAACCCTCAATCGGTTGCCTTTCGAACATGACAACCAACCGACGGAGCCACAGCGGTCAGGGCGAGTTCCTTCTTGCCCAAACCCGAGCAAACAGCCAGTAGAACAAGTTCCCCTGGGGCCACTCTGAGGAGCCCAGGTCCACAGTCACTTGGTGGTCCCAGAAGGAAAACAGAGGAGTGTCGAAGTCCTGTCTGAGGTCTCATTTTGGGGTGGGCTGGGAGCCAGAGAAGTGGGGTACAGCACTATCAGCTCCAGAAGCTTGGGCTGGTGGCAGGGGAGTCGGGAGTCCAGGCGGAAACCTGGCCCTGGCTTCTCTAGGACGATGAAGCTCCTCTGGGCCTCAGTTTTCTCACTTGGAATATGGGGTAACACTTTCTGCCCTCCCAGCCTTGGCTCAGAACCTTCACGTTCTGTGACAAGATGCCCCAAGTAAATGATACTCTTAGCCTGGCCTCTAGAAGTCCCCTGGCCCACTCCGACCCTTGGTGGGAGTCTCTGGGTGTCTTCCTCAGTGTTGGGGGCATCTTCGTAGTCCTTCCTGAGCCTCTTCAGAGTGCGTGGCTGCCCGTGGAATGTGCTCCCACACCGTGGGCCATGGGAAGTGGACCAAGGCTGAGGGGAACTCCCTGTGGTCGCCTCACCTAGGTCCCAGACACCTACGGACATGACAGATGTCCTGAGACACTGGAGAATTCACCACACCCTGACGATGTTTTCCTCAGAACGTTCCCTGGAAGCCCTGAGTCACCCAGCTCCTTCCCTCTGGGCACCCTGCTCACTGATACATGGATATAGACCATATGTCTTTCTGGTGATCCTGCCTCCCCGTGGACAGAGGTCAGAAGTCCAACCCTTTCAAGTCCTTCTTCCATCACTAATAGCATGTCCTTGGTCACGTGTTACTTGCTAAACTTTTTTTGGTCTATGGAATAAGGATAATAGCATTACCCTTATCAAGAGTCCGAGAGGCTTGCGGGAGATAATGTATGTGTGAAAGGGGGTAAATGATCTGTGTGTGAGAGCTCCTCCTGGTTGTTGCCTCCTGCCTGCCTTTTGGAGGGAATTCAGGCTCGGCTCCCTCGGTTCCACGGCCACCCTCAGCCTCTCAGGACGGTGCTGATAGTCAGAATCCTCCTGTGGGGCCTGTGATGCAGACCCTGGAGCAACGAGGAGAAAAGGGATCAGGGGCAAGACCAAAAGAGGAGGGAGGTTTGACAGTGGCCGCCATGTGGGAGCAAGGATGGTGGGTGAGAGAAAGGAGATTTAAGGACCATCCCTGTGGCCACGAGTCCTGTTGTTGGGGTTGAGGAACTTGAGTAAACCGAGTTGCTGTGAAAGGATTATTCATGGGTTGCCGTCTTTGATGGCGACACAGCTTTGAGACTGGACCACCGGGGGATGACCGTGTAAGCGATGCAAATGTCAGATACCGAGCACACAGTAGGGACACAGCAGGCCCCATGACTGGTGCTGCATCTGCTCAGTTATGGATCGTGTTTGTGTGTGCTGACTCCCACTTCGGACTGGGTGTCTCCTGACTGCGGGTGTGACCACAGCAGCCCGGCAGCTTTGGGAGGGCTGGGACGGACGATACTTTGTCTCCCCACCCCCGCCACTGGACTGGGGGGCTCCTTGAGGACAGACACTTGCATGCTTTATCAGACCAGTGACTCCCAGTGTGGGTGCTGTCCTTCTACCCCAGGCCCCAGGACAGGGTCATATCCCTATTTTGCCTGACTAATGGCCTGAAGACCCTGCCTGGGGGGAGTAAAGGTGAAGGGAGGAGGAGGGGAGAGGTCAGCGCCCAAGATATTTTCTTCGGCTGTGTGCTGCCCAAGGGGGTAAAGGGAATAACAGAGAAAGCGCCCTGCCCCAGCCCAGCCCCTGAGCTAAACATTCATTCCTAAGAATGAAGAATCTTCCCCCCACCCAGTGGGTTCCCATAAACCCAGGTGAGCACTGTCTGCTCCTCCTGACTCTCTCATGGGGCGGGGCCAACCAATGTCCTGTCTCATGGAGTTGAACGTGTTTACTTGAGTTTGGAAAAGTGGCAAGGTCGGGGGCGGAGGTCACGATAACAACAGCTCAGACACTCCTGCAGGGAAAGAACAAGGTGTTTGTACTGCGCAGACAAGCCTGTATCTGTCTGTCTGGGTCACAGCCTGGTTTTTGTATCTCAGCCTGGCCTTCCGTGCAGGCTCTCCATAATCCGGTTTAGCTTGTTGCAGTTCAGTTAGACTCCATCATTCATCGAGTGCCTACTATGTGCCAGCTCCCGTACTGGGTGCTGGAGGGCATCCGGGGAACAAGATCAGGACGCTGCCTTTAGGGAATCCTCCCCCAGAGGGACAGAGGTGTGCTCGACTCTGCCTCGAGGTTGGCGCTACCGCAGAGGCGTGAGCAGGTGCTAGGGCGGCGCGGAAGGCAGGACGAGGGCAATGTCTGACTTGGAAGTCGAAGGCTAAGCAGGCCCCCGAGGAGCGAGGAGCGGCGAAGGGCTGAGGGGGAAATAGCACGAACAAAGGGGTGTGGTGAGTAGTTCTGCGTGAAGGAGGGTGGAGGAATAGCAATGAGCATTTACTGAGCACCTACTGATCACCAGGTTCCTCTCTAGGTGCTTTGCCTGCAGATTATCTCATTTAATCCACCCAGGGATCTAAGGAGGTAGGCACTGGCGGAGGAGCCCACGTGGGGAGAGAGCAGATGGAGCTGAACCAGACTTGGAACCGGGTTTGTCTGATTCCAAATCTCATGCCCTCTTTTCACGAGGCCAGTGTTTCCTGAATTATGTTCTATGAAACTTTCAGGATTCTGAGAAGGTACTTTAGGGACATATCTCATTTTAGCTTTGTATTTAAAATAATGTTTTATTTATTTATTTTATTTTATTTTTTTAAAATAAATTTTATTTATTTATCTTTAGAGAAGAAGGAGCGAGGGAGAGAAACATCAATATATAGTTGCCTTTCGTGCATCCCCTGCTGGGAACTGGCCTGCAGGGAACCGGCCTGCAACACAGGCCTGTGCCCTGACTGAGAATCAAACCACAGTCCTTTGCTTCACAGGCCTGTGCTCAATCCACTGAGCTACACCAGCCAGGGCTAAATTTTATTTTATGTTTATTTTTTATATTTAAATAGGATCAAAAGTTTCACTTTTTAAAAGATATTTTATTTATTTATCTTTAAAGGGGAAGAGAAGGAGAGAGGGAGAGAAACATCAATCAATGTATGGTTGCCTCTCATGTGCCCCATACTGGGAATTGGCCTGCAATCCAGGCATGTGCCCTGGGAATCAAACTGTGACCCTTTGGTTTACAGGCCTGCGCTCAATCCACTGAGCTACACCAGCCAGGGCCATGTTTAAAATATATTTTAGTCAATACACACTCAAATGTGTTATGCAATAAAAAATGTTTTCCTTTCATCTCTGCGCATTTTTGAATTTCTTTTAAGCCTGTCATTGATTAGAAAGATTGAATAGTCTACTCAGGTCTATCCCTGTAAAACTGTGACACAGAACACACTCCCACGCCCACCACCCTCCATCGTAAGGCAGGTGGGACTTCCCGTCCATTATGGCCGACAAAACGCACATGGGCTTATCTCTTTTTCCTCCAGAAATGTCTTAGGAATAAATAACAAACACACAAGTCTTTCCAAAGAAAAGAGGTGAGGGGAGGGCCTCTGTGGACAAGAGAAATCTCAGCAAGTTTCTGGAAGAGTGGTTCTGGGAGCAGTGATGCCTGAGGAAGCCGGGCACAGGGAGACGCAGCCCGGGATGCACACAGAGGGGTCCACCGCCACAGAGGGGGCTGGTCTGCTCACGAAAGCTTGGCACTTGGATATGCTGGGTGCATTGGAGGGTGGGAAGGGAGTACGTGGCTGGAAATGGGGGCTTAGTTGAAAGTCTGTAAATGGAATAATAAACTTTTCTGACCCTTGTGTACAGATTGCTCAGCCATGACCCTTGGTTTCCCCTTCCCCCGAAAATGGAAAGCCTTTAAAGAAATTAAACTGTCCAAGCAAGACTAGGAAAGCTGGGTTTTTTAAGGTGGCGTCCTAGAACGTAAACCACATTACAGGCTGACGTGCAGAAGAACCGAAGCATAAAGATCAGCTCATTCTGAAACAAAGCCTGCTATTCATCTCCTCTCTGTGTACACAAAGCTCCGGAAAATTTCTGCTGCTTTATTCTTAACTATAAATAAGGGAGAAGCTATTGAAGGAAACCTGAAATATGAAATAGAAAGAACCAGATAAACTGAAAATAAGACCTCGGAGGAAACAGAAACAGGTTATAAGTAAAAGGAGAACTTAGGAGAATTCAAGAAGACAGTCTATTTATAAAACTTGAGTAGTGCAATGGAAAAAAAAAAAACAATTAGAGAGCAAAAAATTCCCTGGACATAAAAATAAAACTAAAATTCAGTGGAAGTGTTGATTGAAAGTTAAAGTAATTTCTCAAAAAATAAACCAAAAAACGCCCTGGCTGGTGTAGCTCAGTGGATTGAGCACAGGCCTGCGAACCAGTCTATCGCGGTTCAATTCCCAGTCAGGGCACATGCCTGGGTTGCAGGCCAGTTTCCGGCAGGGGCCAGTTCTCTGCAGGGGATGCACGAGAAGCAACCATACATTGATGTTTCCTTCCTCTCTCCTTCCCTTCCCCTCTAAAGATAAATAAATAAAATATTTAAAAAAATAAACCAAAAAGAAAAGAGAGAGAATTTTATTAGAAAAAAGATAAGAAACAACAAAAAAAAAAATGATGCAGGAGGTCCACGTTTGATTAATAAGCATTTTAGGGAAAAGAGAGAAACGGGAGAGGATTTTCAAATAAATAATTGAGCAGAATTTCCTAAACCAAAAAGACTCAAGCCTTCAGACTAACAGAGCTCACCAAGCCCCCAACATAAAGAAAACACAGCATTTTGAAATTTCAGAATACCCAGGAAAATGAGGAGACATCTCTTCAGTTTCCAGAGAGAAAAAAGTTACCCATAAAGGAACAAAAACCAGATTTCCACCCTCGCTGATATACCTCATTGGATTGAGTGAACCAGGGGGTTGTCAGTTCGATTCCCCATCAGGGCACATGCCCCGGTTGCAGGCTGGGTCCCCAGTAGGGGACGTGTGAGAGGCAACCACACATAGATGTGTTTCTCCCTCTCTTTCTCCCTCCCTTCTCCCCTCTCTAAAGATAAATGAATAAATAATCTTAACTCCCTCCGCCCAACAGGAAACCAGATTTCTCACCAGCAGTATTGGATACAAAAAGACAATGGAAAAAGATCTTCAACATTCTGATGGAAAATGACTTTTAACTTAGAATCGATTACGCAGCTAAACGGTCTATTAGGTACCAGGCCAGATCAAAGACATTTGTAGATGCGTAAAGACTGAGGAAGTTTACTTCTCACATGTGGTTCCTTGGGAAGTTAGTTGAAGATGCGCTTCATGAAACAAGGGAGACACCAAGGAAGGGGAAAACCTGGGATTTTTGTCAGTTTGCCGCTTAGCTTGGTATGCAGTTTTGTTAGTTTGTGTATTTAGTGTGTGTTTTTTCTTCGTTAGGTTTAGATTTCAGGGTTATGCCAGCTCTGTAAAATGAACTAGGTTTTCTATCTTTGTATTCTCTGCGAGTGTTTGCACAGAGAATAATCTCTTTCTTTCCTCCATGTCCTCCAAAAAGAAAAAAGAAACCCAAACCGAACAAACCAACCCATTTTGATCTGTTAAAAAAGCAATTCTTTGACAATATTTTCTGAGTTTCCTTTCATCATTGTTTTGTGACCTTTGTGGCAGGGCATCCTGCTATCCAACATTCATTCTTAGTCTTTCTTTATTTGAAGTAACTCAATTCGCCAAGTTAGAAATTAAATTTCATAGGCCCTCTTGCGGAGTTTGGGCGAGTGACACAGTGTGGGCCAATGAGAAAACCCACATGTACTAAATGGAGTTTCCAGAAAAGGGACTTAGCTGTCCCTTTGTCCTTCTCACTTCCTCCTGTCCGGAATGTAGATAGGATGCCTGGAAGTGGAGAAGAAATCCTGTGAGCATGAGGCTGAAAGCCACTTGCTAAGGACGGTGCGGCAGGAGACAGAAGGTGCTTTGCTCCTGGACGGCGTCGCAGAGCTTCACATCTGCCGGGACTGCTTCCCCCGCACTTCCTGTTGCATTAGAAAAATATACCCTTTCCCTGGCTGGTGTAGCTCAGTGGATTGAGCGCAGGCCTGTGAACCAAACAACCGCGGTTCAATTCCCAGTCAGGGCACATGCCTGGGTTGCAGGCCAGTTCCCAGCAGGGGATACACAGGAGGCAACCATACATTAATATTTCTCTCCCTCTCTCTTTCCCTTCCCCTCTAAAGATAAATAAATAAAATCTTTTAAAAAAAGGAAAGAAGAATATACCCTTTATTAGCGCAATTTGCCAATTGTTCGGTTTTCTGCCTTTCTTTTCCCCCCAACAAACTCGCCTTCCACGGACACAGCCTTTAACCTCAGAGGTGCTACCTGGAGCACAGAGGTTTTTATATTAAGCTTAATGACACTGGAGGCTGTCCTTACGCTCTATGAGTCCTCTCCCCATTCTCACATCCTCTTACAAGTACTGGGGAGAAACACGACGACTTTCTTGGCAGCCCCTTCGTGGTTCCTCACTGTGAGCGGAGGAGTGACCTCTGGGATTGTCAGGAAAAGGTATCAAATGCACGTTGCTCAGCCCGTTCCTGGCTCTCTCCCTGGGACTGACCTAAGGACAAGCAGCATGTGCTGTCTCTGCTCCGGCCTCCTCTAGGCAGCGAGCCCGTGGGCGGGCCCAGCCCTTGCTTTGGGGGACTTCCATTGTCCAGCTGCTCTGCTGTGAGTGGGTGGGGGAGGTCACATCAAGGGAGAAGGAAAAGGAAGCCTGTTTGGGCCTTGGGTCCAAGCCCCAAGCTCCAGTCCATCTGGACCAGTAATAAAGCTGACATTTTAATCCCTGCTTGTCTCCTGTGACTATTTCTCAATTGGATCAGAACTTGGAGAGGCAAGGGGTGTGATTAACTAGCGCCCGTAGACCCCAACATCTGCTGAAGACTTAGCCCCCATGGGAAAAGCCACACAGTTAGGTGAAAACAATGCTTGAAAGTTTTGATAGTTACTAGATAGTCCTTCTCTCTACCCAACGGATTCTATAAAATGTGCATCAGGTTATTTTTTTTCTTCTGGGTAAGAGCCTGGGTTGAGACTGAGAAGGCTCGCCTCGACTTCACGATCACTGACTTGCTCTGGAGCTGGGCTTTTGGGGACTCCAGTTTATCAGTTATAAAATGAGTGGGTTAGACTGGATGGCTGATAGGGGCCATCCCAAGCTCCGATATTCTTTCTTTTTAAAAAAATGTTTATTGATTTTAGAGAAAGGAAGGGGGAGGGAGGGAGGGAAGGAGAGACAGAGAGAGAGAGAATGAATAATCCGTTGGTCATTCCACTTATTTATGCATTCCTTGGTTGGTTTTTGTGTGCGCCCTGACTTGGGATGGAACTAGCAACCTTGGCGTGTCAGGACAATGCTCTAACCAGCTGGGGTACCCGGCCAGGGCTGATATTCTGTCAATCATTCAACACATTTTTACTGCGTACCTGTTGATCGCGTATGTGTTGAGCGCTGTGCTGAAGGCTGTTATGTAATACTGTGCACAACAAACATGACCCCACCATCTTGGAATTCAGAGTCTAGCGGGAGAGACAGCCATCAAGTAAACACATGAATCAATCTGTAATTACATTCACCCTTTCATTTGGTCAAAGTTCAATGAGTGAGCGACTGGGTTGTGTATAAGGTCGTTCCTACTACTTCTCGCCCACACTGAGGGAAAGCCGGGCTTGCCGGCCGGTCTGAGAGCCGCACACGATGGTGCCACTGTGATGGTGCCACTGTGATGGTGCCACTGTGCTCAGAGAGACGTCACAGAGGAACCGGTGAAGCGCCGGCCTTTCCAAAGAAAAACAGGTGAAGCAGTGTTTTTGAAGTTACAAATTGATCCCTTGCCTGCTGTTAAGAATTCGAGGAGCACAGAGAAAAAGATAAATCGAAAAGAAAACATCTTTCCCTGTCCCCCTCTAAGCTCACTTGGAAATAAAAACAATGGTTACATGTCTATCCTTTTAGCGAGCTGCATACTTAACTGTGGGCTCCGAGAGGGCAGGGGTGGGACCTGCCTGATGCATTGCGGTCTCCCGGGGTGCACTCTGTAAATATTTGTTGACTCAGTACGTGAATAAGTACTAATCCCATATAAAGGCTTGTGTATGTTTTTTAAAGATCAACAAGGGGATCATGTTTTTTCTAGCACCTTGCTTTTTTTTTAACCTAAAAATTCATAATAGATTTATGTATCAATGTTTGATTTATCCATTTTGCTTGTTGTGGGTTGAATTGTGCCCCCCACCCCCAAAAGAGATGTTGACGTCCCAATCCCTGGTACCTGTAAATGAGACCTTATTTGGAAATAGGAATTTTGCAGATGATATTGAGTTCCGATGGGGTCACATGGGATTGAGGTGGGCCCTCATTCAATGTGACTGGTGTCTTTATAAGAAGGCCAGAGAGAGGGACGCAGGGAGACTGCCTCGTGATGAAAGAGACGGAAACTGGAACTACCAGCCAAGGAATGCCAAGGACCGATGGCTGCTGCCGGAAGCTAGGACAGGCCAGGACGGCTTCTACCCGGAGTCTCAGAGGGAGCCCGGCCCCGGCTGAACTTCTAGACTCCAGAGTCATGGACAGTGCATGTCCGCTGCTTTAAGCTACCCAGCGTGTGGCTTTTGTGACAGCTGCCCGGGGGAACAAATATGCTTTCGTAAAGGATGTTCAGGACGTTCAGTGTGGACATATAATAACGCTTACTGAGCTGCGTGACTGACTGGGGCCTGTCTGGAGGGCCGAACCTAGGATGTGTTACCACCATCCTCCCCCCAGAAACCCTTGAAACAGTCACGGGCCCCAGGCTTGGTGCCTCAGCCTCAGCTCATACCCTGGCAGGGTTGCCAGGCAAAACAGCAGACCTGCGTGTCGCATTTGGGACGTACCGATTCTTTGTTGCTTATTTGAAATTCAGATTGAACCGAGCCCTTGTATTTTTATGCACTAACTGGCAACCCTAACAGTCCAGCTTCCCTACTAGAACCCTGAACACTGGGGTTTCAGGGGCGGCCCGCACCGTATCTGGGGGAGACCAAAGATGTGGTTTTCTGCAGCAGCTGTGGAGGACCCTCCTCGTCCCAGATCCCTGACAATCTCCCTGGTTGTTGTCAGCGGAACCCAGATGCCCTGCAGTGCCTGCACCCCCAGAACCAAGGCAAACCTCTCTCCTGCTCACATCAGACGCAACCTGCTCTTTCACTCCACCCCACCTTTAAAAGGGCCCTTCGCTCATGGCCATTTCCCTCCAGCTGGCCCTCTCCCCCCTGCTAGGCTTGGACAAGACAGATGTGGACCTGGTCCTCAGGGAACGAACTAATTGGTTCCAGGTGTGCTGAGTGAGAAGGGAGAAGGAAGAGAGCTATGAGCCTGTGACAGCTGCAGGCAGGAGCTCCCAAACACGCAGGCCTGTTGGAAATGCTATTTCCGGTCAGAATCCTTGATCTCCAGGGAGGAGCCCCCACCTGGTCTGGAGGCTCAGCAAAGGCCTCTGCAAGGAGGCGACCCCCCCCCCCGCACCAGTTGGGGCCCAGTGGAGGAAAGATCATAAGCAAGGGCAGTGAGGAGGGAATGGTGGGTGTGGTTGGTTCTGAGAGCTGAGAAGAAAGGGGAGAAAGAGTTTAGAGAGAGCAGATGAGGCCACTCTGGCTGGGTCTTGTTGGCTGGTTAAGAAGCAGTGAGCCCTGGCCGGCATGGCTCGATTTGTTGGGTGTCATCCTGCAAAGCAAAGGGCTGCTGATTCGATGCCAGGTCAGGGCACGCGCCTAGGTTGTGGGCCTGGTTCTCAGTTGGCGCGTGGGTGAGAGGCAACCAATCGATGGTTCTCTCCCTACCTTCCCTTCTCTCTAAATAAATAAATTAAATCTTAAAAAAGGGGAAAAAAGCCATGAGATTGCCCTTGAGGCAGAGATCACCTGAGCCTTCCCCAAGCGATGCCTCCCTTCCCTGACCCCTGGCCTCCCGAAGTGTCTGCATCACCCCCATCCTCACGCAACTCCACCCCCACATCTGGCACTTGCTCACCCTCAGGGTGAGTCTGGCGGGAGTTGGCCAGGAGCCCTTGACCTTAATGGCGTGGAGGAAGGGGCCAGGGCACCATGACTTGTGAGAAATAGGTGTGCGAGTTCACCAACCGGTTTAGAAAGTCTCCCTATTAGACAAGTGATGCTTAAAAATGCTGTTTTTGTGATTGAGAAGATGCTGCATAAGCCAAGCACTATTTAGTTTGGTGTTGCTGTTATTACTGCATTTAAGCCTCTCTTCCATTTTTTGGTGGGGCCAGGGGTGGGGCAGGCCATGGAGGCTAAGAATCTGTTTTGAACAGGCATGGAAAGACTCTCTCCCTCTCTGATAGACCTGATTGGTCGAATCCGCCAGTTGGGTGGGTGTGCGAAGGCGGCACATTGTACAGTAAGAGCATTCCTGTGCTCCCATCACACTGATACGGCCATGGGTTTCCAGGACTGATCGCCCACCGTGCCGATGTCCCCACTTACTAAACCACTTCCCTCATCGGGTTCCCAGTTTCTGACCTTTAAAGAAAGACTTCAGTGCATGCATGTATGCAGATAACAGTTGGCTTCCGTTTGAATGATTTCCTTGGAATAAGACCCAGGAATGAAATTATTGGGTCAAAGGAAGGGAAACAGCTTTATGGGTGTTGCTGGGAATGGCTTTATTGCTTTCAAAGGAGTGATGCCAACTCAACAGCAACAATGTAAAGCATCTGAGCGGGTGGCTTCAGGACAAGTTATTTATTTACTCAGAGGAAACCAGCTTCCAGGCCCTTCAGAAACTGCCTGAAAGGGCTTGGAGATGCGGGAAGTGGAGCCCTGGCACGGAACCTGGGCCAAGAAGCAGGCGGTCTGAAGGTCTGCTGCCGAGGAAACAGGGCGAGCAGTTAACGGCACCGACTACGGACGGCTGGTTCTGAGTTCCAATCCCGCTTTGATACTTAGTCTTTCCGAGGCGTTTGTTCTGTCGTCTACAAAACAGGCACTCTAGTACTACGGAGCCTGGCAGGGGTGAGATGAAGATTAAATCATCTATTACCTGGTCAGAGGTTAGACCAGCACACGGGACAGCACACGGTCAACACTAAATGCATATTAGGAAGGACCATTTACTGCCATTTCTATTATTTAGCACCTGGGCCTCCGTTTCCATCTCTCAGTCCCTCTCTCCAGCGGCTGACCCTCTTTTCCTCTGCATTTCTGCACAACAACCCCCGCCCCACCCCCCGCCCAGGTGCCTCCGTTTTCCCTGCGGAGTCCCTCCTCCCTCGGAGACATTGAGTCGGATGGTCTGTGGACGCCCCCTTGTGGACAACCAGCTTTCTTTTGTTCTTCCCCAGCTAAAGGGGGAAACCGGCCCTGCACTTTGGCGGGGAGGATGGGGGGAGGAATGTGTGTGTGTGTGTTGGGGTGGGGGAGGCCTCTGTTTCTGCAGATAAAGCAGGAAATGGCTCGTCGTGGTATCCCCCTCACTGGCTGGCGAGGGGATGGGACTCTATGTCTCTGTACCCTTGAACACGTGCACGGATGGGGGTGGCGTGCACTGGTTTGTGTGTGTGTGCACACGTGCCAATGCTCGATGCCACCTTTCTTGTCACGGATGTCTCCTAGGGTTCCACTGAGACTATATGTTTTGAGAAATGAAAGCACCATGTTACCCGAGGCCCTTATTACGTATAGCAGCATGTCAAGTAGTCACACTATACTCAGTCTATCCACTCATTCATCTGAATATTTGGTTCCACAAATATTTACTGGGTGACTACTATGTGCCCTGTCTCTTGAGGTCTGGGGAGACAAGAGTAACACAGATGACATCTGTTTCTGCCTTCTCCCAGCCTAGTGGGTGAGAGAGACAAGTGAGTAAACCATTGCAGTACAGGGGAGTGGTGAGGGTGCCCGGGGGGCTGCCTGGAGGAGGTGATGCTGGAACTGAGTCATGAAACTGTGGGTGCTCTAGCCTTTCCCAGCCTTGAAGCAGAAAGTGGGTGCAAAGAAGACTGATGGGGGATTAGAAAGGTAAGTTTTATCCCCAGCTAAATGAGCAAGTCCTTTCCTTTGGGTCTGTCTCCCCCTGGGTTAGGCCAGGGTGGGGGTTGGCCACGATACTTACAGTTTCTATTGACTTGGATGTTTTCTGATCTTTTCTTCCCTCAGCCTGTGGAATTCTCTTTCCTTCTCCTGTTCTGTCATACTCCACCCCCTTCCCTGAAGAAATGAAAACCAGACGGGGTAATGGAAAGTAGAAAAACATTCATATATGCATGCAGGACACATGCATGCCTGTGCGTGCACACAGGCACGCACACACGCATTCCTCCATCCCCACCCCTGCCCTGCAGGAAACACCCAGCTGCTTCCTGAGTCACTAGTGACCTGACAAAGGTGGGTGGAATGCAGGTGACGTCTCCGCAGACCGAGGTCCTTCCATATCTGGCTCCTGGGGCAGCTCGCTTGGCTTCCCAGAGTCTGCTCCCAGATCACCCAGGTACCCACCTGGCGGGGCTGCTGTGATGACCCCACCTGACCCGTATGAAGCGGCCCCACTCTCTGAAGCACTTACTGGGCTTTGAGAAAAGGGGAGCCAAAAAGCCATGGCATTTAAAAATATGTAGCGTGGGCCAGATAACCTCCGCAGGGGAGAAGGCTTTGACAAGAGCGCGACTCTGGCCTTCCTGGTGGTGGTGATCCACGGGAGGGAAACGGACGCCTACCGCACAGACTCCGGTTGGCTCTGCACGCGTGTGCCGGTTGGAATGACGCTCATGAAGGGGGTAGCTCTGGCCACGTTACGTAACCTTTCTGAGCCTCAGTTTCCCAGCTATAACACGGGGACCTGACAGCAGCTTCCTCATCGAGGGCTGTGCGGGTTCACTGGGATGAGTGCAGAAGGGCAAAGGGGGCGCTCAGTAAATCCGTCGTGGCTCCCGTCGGTCGGGAGGGGCTGGCGGGTGTAATGGGCAGGCCCAGGAATGAGCAGTGGCTGAGCGACGGTAAATGGTGTCTTTCGCTCCGTGATGGTCTCGGGAAATACTGGTGGGGCCCTTGTCAGCGACTGCTGACAGCAGGGCCATCATCTTCGGCACGTGGCTTCCAAGATCATTTTAGAACGCCAGGCGGAGGGGATGGAAATTCAGAGTCCGGTGTGGCCCCACCGCAATGGGGTCCCGGGCAGTGGGTGGTCTGGAGATAAAGGAGCGGGAGATGGAGGCGAGGTAAGAGACAGAGAAGGATGGGCAGGAAACTTTGGTTCTGTGGAGGAGAGACTAGAAGAAACAGGAGAAGGGGAAAGGAAGGAGTCTTTGACTGACCCCACCCCCATCCTTCTTCCAGGGGCCTGCAGGCCCCCAGTTGTCACCTGGCAGCTTTGTTTCCTGGAGGTCTGCCCCCTGGGGGCCCAGCCTTCCACAGCCCTAGTGCATAATCCCCTCTTTCTACTTTGTTTTCCTTCCAGGAAGGAAGTGGCTCCAGATGCTGTGGGTGGGACCTTCCTTGGCAGGGATCACTGTTCCCAGATTTCTCCTGATTCCTGGTGACAGATTTGGCACCTCTAACCAGCCTCAGAGAGGGGCAGAGCCTTGCTTATGAACGCCCCGTACCCCAGGAAATCAGAGTCTCTGAGTCTCGCTCGGAGCCACCCCAGCCCTCTGGGTGCAAGATCCGTCTCCAGAGAGACACAGTGACAGTTCGGTTCCACCCAGGCCTGATAGGCACCTGCTGCGTGCGCACCTGGGCGGCACCAGGAGCTGCACTCGGGAGCTCAGAGTGGCCTGGGGGTATGAGACTGGCTTCAGACGACTGTAAGCCCTGTGAAGCAGGCCTGCAGGAGCTAAAGGAAGGAGAGCTCACCGTGGAGATGTGGCTTGGAGGGGGTGGCAGTTGTTAAGGGTCACCAGGGAGACACAGGAATCAGACAGGTGGTGATGGCTGGGAGGGGAGTCCCAGAGGGGACTTCAGGGGGAACAAGGAGCACATGCAAAGGTGGAGAGGAAGGGAAACGCAGGCCTCCCTGGGGGAGTGCAGACAGGTCCTGTTTAGCTGAAACAGCAGGGGTGGCGGGAAGTCATGGGGCGCTGAGGCTGGGTGGATGGTTGGGATCAGGTGGAAGAGGGTTCGTATGGGAAGTTTGGGTTTTGTTGGGCAGCCAACTGGGAGCCTTGCAAGGGTTTTGAGCAGAGGGGGAGTAATAAGGAAACGCTGGTCTGCTTTTCACGTGGGATACACCTACCCAGCTGCCCTTGCCCTGGCGGGAGATCCTCCGGCCTTCGGAAGTCAGGCCCAGAGTGGCACTGCCCACGTTCAAGGGGCTAGAAGACTTGCGAACAGGAGACCTAACCCTAACCTTGCCTCTGGTCTCTAGAACGAAGCCAGGCTCACTCTGAAAGGGCAGCAGTCCTGGAAGGAGGACCCGGGGGCGCCTGGGCTTGCCTCTCAGCTTCAGCAGCCCCCGGCGGTGGGACTTGGTAAACCGCTCTGGGCCTCAGTTTCCTCAGAGCGACATGGGGTACCATGTCGCTTTACCATGAACTGCTGCTCATGGTAGAATGAGATGACCACCCCGGCTATCTTGTCACTGTGTTCAATACATGCTGCTTTCCTAAACACTGGCACCAGCACGAGTGGGGGGGGCGCAGAGGGTCAGACGTTTGGTGCTGCGACCCGCGTGGAGAGGCCGCTCCTGTGCTTTGCACCCACTGTCGGCCCTGGTTAGGGGCTCCTTTACCTGCCTTCCTGTTTACCTGGTAGGAGAGAGAGTGAGGAAGAGCCTTCAGGACAGAGGGTCATTTTGTCAGTTTTTGTCCAAAGTCTATGATGAGTGACGTGTTTGGACCGCTCACCTCCTCCACTGGTCTCCGAGTGAGAGAAGGGGACTCCCGGCCTCCACGCTGTAGACCTGGCCCGGAGTGGGAGACACAGACAGATCTTGCTTCTAACCCTTGCTCTGCCACTTACCAACTTGTGACCTCGTGTACATTAGTAACCTCTCCCAGCCTCAGTTTCCTTGACTGTAAAATGGGAATAATAACAGGACGAACCGTGGCACAGTGTGGCGGTGAGAACGGAGTGAGCTAATGGCGACATAGTTTGTGCATGACCTGCACACATTAGGAGCCCCTCAAATGCCAGTTTCCTTCCTTCCTTCCCACCTACCTACTTTTACGGAGCATATGATGGCTGCCTTACAAGCAGAGCTCTGAGTGGGAAACCGTGGGTCGGTGGAGGCAGCTCCCCTCTGCCTGGAACCCCTCTGGAATCCCCAGCCAGGAGATGAGAAAACAGGAGGCCCGTGGTTTCACGTCTGGGCACAGGCCTCTGAAGTGGAGGCTGCTCCCGCAATTCCGCCCCTAGGACCGAGAGTGGCGGAGACACAGGCCTCAGCAGGGCGGGACGGAAGGACATGAGCTGGACCTGCGCTTTCTCCTGCCTGAGACCAGTTCTGAGAAACACGACCGTCCAGATGTCCCATCCGAGACTCTGCCAGCAAACTGGAAAAGAACCAGTAACTAATTCACACTACGATGTTAATGGCAGTAAGTGAATCAATGATCTCCACACCCTAGGGGTGCTGATAGCTCTGGTTCAGCCAAACTGTCTTCTCAACCAACACGGTTGAGGTTCCCCTCCCTGAAGCCGTCTGCCTGCCCGGAGTGGAGGCCCAGGTTTCGACTGTAGTCGGGGGCTGGGGACCCAACTGAGGGGATCTGGAACTAACCTGGGGACACAAGCCAAGGTGCAAGGGCAGGTTGAACTGGAGCACTAGGTCACTTTTGTGACCACCAGGTGTTAGAGCCTGGGTCAGAGAGAGTAGGTCAGAGAGGAGGCCGTGCCTGCGGCCCATGACCCGCGACCCACAGCCCATCACTGCCCCTTGCCTGAAGAAGGGCCAAGTCTGGAAGGTGGAGAGGACACGGAGGGGAGGCAGGCCAGGCCATGGGGCTCTCCGCACCCAGGAGGGGAGGAGGGGGCTGTTGCATCCTGCCCATCTCGGCACAGGCAGCTGAGATCCTCCAAAGTAATGATGGTCAAACTCACCTTACTCTGTTGTCTGGTGACCGAGGGGGTTTGGCTGCGCATGGTTTTGGGTTGTAGAACCTTGGCTCCTAGGAGGCCAAGGTCTAGGCTGAGGAGTCAAAATGCAGATTCTGATTCTGAGCATCTGCATTTCTTTTTTTAAAAAGATTTTGTTTATTTTTTAGAACGAAGGGAAGGGAGGGAGAAAGAGAGGAAGAGATACGCTTGATGTGTGAGCGATACATCCATCGGTTGCCCCTCAGGTGGGGACCCGGCCCACGACCCAGGCATGTCCCCTGACTGGGAACTGAACTGGCGAATGTTTGGTTCATAGACCGGCACTCAGTCCCCTGAGCCACACCAACCAGGGCTCGCACCTGCGTTTCTTACATGCTCCCAGGTGTAGGGTGTGCTGCTGGCTTAGGACCACGCTTGAACAGCGAGGACGGATGAGTGGGGGTGGGGCGCTAGGGACTCTCCAGGCCTCAGACCTGTCCCTGAGGAGCTGGCCTGTGACCTCGGTGTCCCTTCTGGCTCTGACCCTGAGCCTTTCTGAGACCGCACGTGGGCGGGTTGCCTGCAAGCTGAGCTCAGCCACTCAGCCACGCTTCTGGGTACTGTCCCAGGCAGGCAGGGGAAGGTGGCTGCCCTTTGACGGTGATTAATAAAAAGAACAGCTTCCCATCACTGAAAACTTAACCGAGAACTTAGACCTCGTCACTTATGACCGGCAGAACCAGGCTGCAAGATGTATTTGAGGCCTGTGGGAACCTGAGTTTGGAGGAAGTACAAGGATGGGAGACGTTTATTTATTTGGCAAACTCTCCCAGCCAGGCCTCTCGGGTGATTTGTGGGGTTGGGGGTCTTACTAATCCCATTGTTGGGGCCCAACACAGCGCCAGAGCTAAGGGATCTTGGGCCCACCTTGCCTGAGCTCATTGCCAGGCAGGAAGGCAGACGGCTCGCAGAGGCTGAGGTCAGGTTAGCGGCACTGACCCCCAGCGGGGGGGCCAGGCCAGGCCCCTGCAGGATGGCTCAGGAACTCGGGCCCCCACCTCAGGCAAACACTGAGCTGTGTAGTCCAGGAAGCTCCTGGCCCAGAAGCTTTGCCCTCTCCCTCCCTCTCTCTCTCTCCCTCCCTCTCTCTCTCCCTCCCTCTCTCTCTCTCTTTCTCTGTCTCAGGGCTGGGTTCCTGTCAAGGAAACAGAGAAAGTTTCCATTGTACGTTCACATGTGTGTGTGCCTGCGTGTGTGTACCCGCAGCCCGCCCTCAGAAGTGCCCTATTATCTTTTCCTTTGTGCAGAAAATCAGGTCAGTGGTTTGTCTGTTGTTGCTAACCACACGGTGTCCTGGGGAGGTGATCTGAGTGGCCGTGGCCCCCTATTGTCGATGGCTAAGGGCAGGAGGGCGAAGGCTGGGAATGCACCAGGCCTCGGGGTCCCCAGAAAGCAGCGGCCACGGCCGCCAACGTGGGGAGAGCGCGTCTCCAGCCACATCCTGTCTCCCTTTCAGCGTTCCCCTCCCTCCCCTCAGCCTTGGCTGCCTGCCCGGGGTCTGAAGCCTCCCTGGTGGGTGCTGTTGAGTAATCGGGAACCTGGGCCTGAGGAAAGGCAGTCACCCCATCTTCTGCGGTTAAACCGAGGTCGAGTGGAACTCTCTGCACAGGTATCAGCAAGGATGACAACAAGGGCTCCAGCTGCCGAGCACTTTCACACCAGTTTCCTCACGTTGCCCACAACACCCTTGGAAGAGGGCAGAGTGGGCGTCATTGTTGTGCCTCATGCTGCTGATGCGGGCACACGGGTGTTTGGTGCTCCGAGAGACCGTGAGGTCAAGGACCTAGTTCAAAGGCATCCAAACTCCAGTCCTAGCCTCACACTCTGCCTCTGGGGCCCTGTGACCTCAGGGGCTGAAGAGGGAGCTTTCTCTGTTACCTTGCAGGTGGTAGGAGGCAGAGGCTGCAGTCTCCTGGGCCAGCAACCTGAGCAGGTTGGCTGGGCCCTGTGGCTCAGGTCTCTTACAGGCTGCAGTAGACCCTGGGCCTGGCCCGGGAAGACTCTGCCTCCCCAGGCTCTGAGCTTCCGTGGGATGGGGACAGAGAGCAGAGCACCTTCCAGTGAGGACAGCTCCTCTACCTTCTTCTCATCCTGTCCTTTTAAGTTCATCACTGGCTTGTCCACCCATCACCTCCCTTCCCCCACATTCCCAAGCCCTTCTTCACTCAACTTTTGCTTCCCTGTTTCTCAGAGGCTCAGACAATAGAGGCGGAGGTTCCAACTGCTGAGAGCACAGCCTCCCCTCCCCCTGCAGCCAGAAATCATCCCCTGCAGATCGCTGGGGCCCAGGCTGCCAGACGCAGACCTCCCTCCCACTTCTTACTGGAAATGAGCCCCTGTCAGTTCCCCACTCCTCTCCACCACACCCCCCACACCTCCCTGACTCCCTAGAGGAGGTTCCAGGACTCCCCTCCGGCTCCACGTCCCTGTTGGGCACCCCTAGGCTGTGCAGAGGCAGGTGGGGCCTAGTGCCCACAGCCTCTTGTGCCCTGTCTGGGTCACAGACGCCTCAGAGGAGCAGCACACCCAAGGTTATGGTGTTGGATGCTGACGTTGCACAGCCTGAGCTGGAAATGACAGAGTGCCTTGGAGGGAAAAACAGACTGGGGTTTCAGTTCCCATGGAAACGGCGTCTATTTGCAGAGGAGCCCATATCACAGCCTGGACCCTGTGCCTGGGGTGGGGGGTGGACATTGGAGGGCAAGGTCCTCTGTCTATTGTCTGGGGCTCTTCCAGGACTGCATGTCTGAAAGAGGCCCCTACTTTAGCCTTGACTCAGAAGGGCCCATCTGCTGGGCATACCTCTGCAACGCAGGAGTTTTTCGGTACATTTTAAACTTATGAGTCAAGAGTGTGGGAAGACCCCCAATTCACCATTCATACGTTTATTCCCCAAATATTTGTGGACCTATTCTGTGCCGGGCACTGGGTGAGACCAGCCAACCAGGAGCTGGTCTGTCCTTGCTCAGTTTGGTGGTGAGAGCTTCCCTTCCTGGAAGGGGCTGTGGTCAGAAAAGGCGCAGGGAGGGCCTGCTGGGGGGGCCCCACATGACACGGGCGCAGCAATGCCATTCCCCTTGCTCTACAACCAGAGCAGGTGACTTCTGTTCTCTCATCAGGGAGCGGATTCCTACATCCCTTGGGAAAAAAATTATCCCTGAGCATTCGAAGCAGGTGCCTACACTAGGGGGGGCCCTATGCCAGTGACTGCTGTGGGGAGTGTCTGTCACCGCCCTCCACAAAGGTGTCACCACCCACACAAGGCCCTTGTTCTATGTTAATGTTTCAGTTGGATATCCTTAGTCCAGCCAATGAAAAAAAAAGTTGTTATTTTGACATCCCTCTACTCCTATGAAGAGCCCCCACAGCCCGCAGCTCAGCTAAAGCTGCTGGAACAGCACCACGCCCATTTCCAGATGGGGAAACCGAGGCTGGGCGGGTCACGGTTACGCAGATGGTAAACCGCGAAGTTCGTATGGGAATCGGGTGTCAGACTCCTTGCTTCGCCCCCTCCTCCCAGTCAAGGAGCACCTGGTGACCAGGCCACCCACCCTGATTGGCCACTAGCCCACCTGGGGCCGGGAACCAGCTGTGCCCGGAGAGAGGGGGTGGGCTGGAAGGGCCACTCCCTGTCAGTCTCCCGGGAGCTGCACAGTGGAAACAGCGCAGGCCCCAACACTTGCTCAGGTCACTTCACCCTCCAGTGCTTCGCTTTCCTTCTCAGTAAAGCAAGGAAGTGTGTGTGTGTGTGAGCCATCTACACCCTCGTAGGAGTTCCAGTGAAATCAGGGCTCTTGTTGGTGGCCGCTCCGGTGGCCGCTCCCCTCTCCATGTGGGTGACTGTAATGGGGACAGGGCAGGGTGCACGGTAGACGCCCCTTAGATCTGCTCGGTATCTGGGCGCCTCTGACAGACTGTTGGGCCCCCAGGAAAGTGCGGAGTCTGGAAGAGTTTTAAATAGGGAAGATTAGGATGGGGGCATGAAAGTCGAGGAGAAAGAAAAGTTCCCAGGCCGAGGGGTCCTCCTGCTGGACTCGGCGAGCGTGGTGGGATCAGAAGGGGGACCCGAAGAGGTGGTGCGCCGTAGCCTGTGTCCACTCTCCTGTGCTCTCTGGCGGGAAGGGAGGGGCGGGGAAGAGAAATAAACACGTCTGAACATCTGCTGTTAATGAGGGGTTGGGAATTTCCGAGCCAAGGATCAGATTGCGAGGCCCAAGGAGGAGACGTGATGTCTAAGGATCCGTCGTTGGGCACACCTCACAAACCCGCCGTGAGCGCACTGTTGTCCCATCAACAGGGGGGCGGCTGAGGCTGGGGGGTTAAGTGGTGGCCTAAGGCCACCATGTAGCTAATGAGAAGCAGAGGTGGAGCTTTTGTGACCACCCGGTGGGAGCGGGGGGAGGGGCTGCAAGTGCAGGGGTCCGGGTAGGACAGGACCACTCTCACTTTGGGGCGCCCAAGACCATCTTGACTCTTAGGAGACCGCAACTCGCCTGGAGACTCCGTTCTACCCTTCTCTGTCTTTCTTGCTGTCATTCTCCCTATACACCCCAGGGTGTGTGCGTGCATTTATACTTCTGTGTATGTTGTCCATAAAATGTATATGCTTTATTTTTAAGATTTTATTTATTTCTTAGAGGGAAAGGGAGGGAGAAGGGGAGGGAGAGGTACATCAATGTATGGTTGCCTCTCGTGCGCCCCCTGCTGGGAACCTGGCCCACAACCCAGGCATGTGCCCTGACTGGGAATTGAACCAGCCACCCCTTGGTTCGCAGGCCAGCACTCAATCCACTGAGCCACAGGGCTGTTTGCGTGCTTCTTAAACATACTGTGAATGTATGTACTTACGAAGGTACTCATATCCCAGTAGGACTAACTGCAGAACTTGCCAGGCCCAATGCAAAATGAAAATGCTCGGCCTCTTGCTCAAAACTTATTAAGAATTTCAAGGCAGAGATGGCCAAGCATTGACTGCAGTGGGAGACCCTGGTCTCAGGCCTGAGAAGCTGGTCTTGCACACGAGGGGCGCCTTACTTGCCTGTGTGCCTGTGTGTGCTCTTGTGTGACCATGTGGGCCCTTGGCCATGAAATCCGAACTCTCCTCACAGCCCCCCCCCCCCCCCCCCCCGGCCGGGCCCCTCCGAAGCTGCCTGCCGGTGCAGGAGAGGTGTGCCCTGTGCTTTATCTTTGGCGCCTTTGCTGCCTGCTCCCATGGTGCCCTGGGAGGCCTTTGTTTTACTGCCTTTGTTGGAAGGGTAACAAACACTTCCCTCCATCTGCTGCCAAGGTGGCCCCACCAGAAACCGCAGCTGGGGGTGGGGCGGCTTCCTCAGCCCCTCACCCACTCATCCTGCACCTCTTCCAGGCACCAGCCCCGGGGCCCTGCCCAGCCGGCCCCACCCAGACAAGGTACCCACTGCGCATCAACGCTGAGTGGGGAGACAGAAACCACTTGGTCCAGCTTCCTCATTTTACAGCTGAGAGAAAGTGACCCAGCGAGAGAAAGTGACCCACCTGTGTGGCTCAGGGAGTCGGGGCAGAGGCAGGACACCTGCCTCCCAGAGCCTACAGCCCTGCAGGGCTGGCCTGTGGAGGGGCCGGGTGAGAGGCGGGGCCTGGAGGGGAGGAGGGGAGGCCGAGCTCTCAGCAAAGACCTGGCCGCTGCCTGGCTGGCAGGTGGGGGCTGTATCTTTGCTATTTGATTCTCCCTTCTCCCAGATGAGAGCCCTGCATCCAGGAGGTTTTGCAAAATGCTGGCATAAGGCCTGCCACAAAGGAAGGGCTCCATTTACCAGGTCGGTAATGAATAAACAGCTAGTTAGTTGGCCCGTGGAGTCAGCTAAAGAGCAGGACCTGCAGAGTCCAGCTGGAACTAGTTGAAATCGCTTGGTAGCTTTATCAGGTGGTAGCTGTGTGACTTTGGCAAAGTTACTTAACTTCTCTGAGCCTTGGCTTCCTCATCGGTAGAACAGGACTTTGATAGGGTGGTTGTGAGGATTAAATAAGACACAATGCTTGGCACAGTATGAAGTACATGATAAACTCCTAATAAGGCTGTAGTTATTCTGGCTGGCGATGTCACCTCAGGTAAGTCACACAAACCTCAGTTGCCGCATCTGTTGTCCCCGGCACATCATAGGCCCTGAGTAAATGGGGGTCCAGCCCCACTCTTTGGCTAGGCCCCCTCCACTTCCTCACGGTCTCTTCTACCAGAGGCTCTGTGAGTTCTGCACCCCCTTGTGTGACACCCTCCACCCCCACCCCCCCTCGACTGTCACCCAGACCCTGTGACTCGCCCAGCATCAACACTCAGGCTCTTGGCAGTCCATGAGCTCCCCAGGTTTGGGGGTTAGGGAGCATGGGAGGGGGCGGGGTCCCTGTTAGGAGGCTGGGGTCAGAGCAGGGATAGTTCTTGGACAAAAATCCAAGTCCTGCCTTTGACCAAGGATTGAAGGGTTCCAGGTGGGTCTAGGCCGGAAGGTCTTGTTCTGAAGAGGAAGAAGGCAGCCAGCTGGTGTCTCCATGATCCACCCAGGCTCGGTGCTTCCCATTGTTCTCTCTGTTCCTCTTTCCCTGGACTCTGAGAGGTCGCCAGCAGCACCCCTTGGCAGCTGGGGTCCCTGAAATGGGGCTATGAGGAGGTGGTGGCAAGAGACGTTAGTGCAGGCGAGACGGCACTTTCCAGGGGGTCAGCAGAAGCCCAAGCTCCTGGGCAGGAGACAGAGGTGGTGCCACGTAGGTGACTGGTCCCGGGCACCTGGTCTGACCACAGGCCTCTAACCATGCCACAGAACACGCGCCCCCAACCCCCAGCCCAGGCCTGGGAAGAATGCCTCATTCAGTCTTTGCACGCGCTCTGGCCTCTGCTGCAATCACGCCAGGGCCTTTTGCATAAACCGTGCAAGATGGATGTCTGCGCGTTTCCAGGCCTCTTGTCAAACATTGGAAAAAGGTTTGGGGGCATTTCGTCCACAGCATCTGTTGAACTTCAACAACATCAGCTATTTACTCGGATCAAATATAAACTGTTCTGGCCTCAGCGAGCTCTGGCCCAGGCACAAGAAGATGCAAGTTGTGTTTCCTCATCGGCCCTTGTGTCCGTGGGCACCGAGGCCTGACCTCGGGGCGTATTGCGCCACCAGGGAACGGAGCCAGTCAGAGCCTGCAAAGCCAGACCTCGCCCTGCGCCCTGCTCTTTTGGGGACATGTTTACTTACACAGAGAGGAGGCTTCGGGGAGGCCCAACTTTGTAGTGGTCACTTTGACAAGAGAGCAACCCAGCGAGTGAAGTCCCTGGGGTTAGCGAACAATAGACAACAATAAGGTTACGTTTGTCCTCAAAGTAAACCTGGGAGGGAAGGAACCCACGGCGGCCGCGGAGTGTAACTCGGAGGTGAGCACGCACACCGTGGAGCCTATGGGAAAGTTCACGTCCCCTTTTTTTCTGGTTTCGGCCGAGCCCAGTTGAGTTGCTTTAGTCTAGGGCTGCTTGGCTGGTGAGCAGAGGGGCGGTGGAGCCTTTTCCACAGCGGATCCCTGGTCTGGGTCTCTTCCTGGGCCTGAGACGAGAACGCAGGCACAGGGGACGGGGAATGGTTAAGGGGGCTGCTGTTCCCTGCTGTGCCCTTTGGACATCTGCTCCCGTGGAGTGGGGGCTGGGCAGGTGGGCCGGGTCGATCTTTTGAGTTGAAGGTGTGGCCTCGCCCTCTTTCTCGCCCTGCGGTTTTTCTAGGAGCTTAGACCAGGGAAGCTGGGTCATTACTAACCCCTTCGCATCCGAGAAGGCCCACCTGCCTCCTAGACTCATACAGCCCCTTCCTCCTCACTGGGGACTGGGAGGCCCTGGAAGCTGTGTGTGGAGGTGGGGGCATCTTTCTACCCCCTGAGGATGCTGTCCGAGTCCCGCCCCCGCCGCGCAGCCCCTGCAAGCCAGTCGTGTGTCCCCTTCCCCTGCCTTCTGCTCCCGGCTCAGGTCTGCTCCCCTCCCCTCCTCATGGCTTTTGCCTCAACTCCCACCCCATCACTCTTATAAGTCTGCTGTTTCTCCCTCCGGCGGTCCACCCTCAACACAGAAATGCACCTGAGAGCCTACTTCCCAGACAGGATCCTTTCTTTAAACGATCCGATGTCTGATTTCCGTCCCGCCCGCTGCCATATTTCTATGGTACTTCATTCTCCCAGGCCAATGGCGTGGATGAGAACTATAGAAATAAGGGAGAGGGGATGGTCCCCATAGGGTCCTGGCCACCGCCGAAGACGGACAGTGCCCGCCAGAGAAGAGCTGGCTGTGTGTGCCAGGGCGGGTTCGTAGGAGGTCAGCGGAGACGTCTGGAAGGAGCTCAGAGCTCCAGCGTTGCTGAAAGCCCCTGGAAGACCCCAGGTAAGTGATTCCCTCTCTGAGCCTCACTGACTCCCCGGTCAGTTGGTGGGAAGGACAGACTGACTGATCTCAGAGGTGCCCTCCAGCTTGACTCACAGAGTGTACGGGGATGGTCCTGGGGCTGAGGAATCGAAAGTGGTTTCTTCCTCATGGTTCGCAGACTTTTCGTTTCAAGCTACCGTTCATCAGACATCTCAGTGATTGTCACCGACGCTTTTGTAAACATTCCTAAGCATTTTACAGACATGGGTTCTTTTGCCCCTCGCCACAACCCTAGGAGGTAGGGGCTGCCGGTATCCCCACTACGCAGAGCAGGAAACAGGCCCAAGAGGCGCAGTGGTGGTTCAGACCAGGCCGCCTGGCTGCAGAGCCCAAGCTCCTTGCCACCACGCTCCACATTCCAGGCGCTGGGCTAAATGTGCGCCAAGTCCTCTCCACTGCGCAGTTAAGAAATCTGAGACTCAGAGCAGTTGAGCAACAGCTGAAGGTCACACAGCTGGGAAGCAGGAGAGAGGAGATTGAAAGTCGGCTGGGCTCCAGGGCCTCTGTTCCCCCGGACCCACTTCCTTCAGATGCCCTGTTGGGGCGGGGGGGGCTGAATCCGTTACCACTTCCCAGGGGTCCCCCAGAGCTCGGGGCAGGCATGTGAGAGTGCTGGGCAAGGGAGGAGGGCCAGGCCAGGCACAGGCCAAGGTGGGAACGCCGGAGATACAGCAGCGTGGGGAGGAAGCACTGCTGGGGGCTTCATTGTCCTTGGGAATACCTGGAGATGTCCGGTTGTTTGGGGAAATGGCCTTTGGAGCCGAGGTGGCATGTTTGTGCGGTCGGCCTGCTCAGGACTGCTCTGTGACCTTCCTCCCCTTCAGGAACGGAGGGTCTTTTCCCACCTGTCACTTCACTAGGACGTGCACACCAGAGGGCTCACACCCACACACACCGGCACATCCCCCTCAGGGCCCCGCAGGCACGCTGGGATCACCCCTCGCCCCGTGCTCGCTTGCTCACTTGCTCACACACAGTTGCAGCTTTTCACTTTGGAAAATTGATGGGATCACCTTTTGCTCGAGTATCTCAGCCCCCTGAGCTATTGCAGTGTGGGCCCCTTCAGATCCCTCCTCGTACGTCTCAGGTTGGACTGACCTGTCTGGCCTGAAGGAATCGGAGTTCTGGGCCGACATCAGGGTACCCAGTGACATGGATCCCGGGCCTGTGTGGGACAGTGGCTGTTCCTGATCCCTGCCCCTCTATGACGAGTGTCCACACCAGGGAAGGTCATTGCTGCAACTGTGGCCAGTAGGGGGGGCTATCGGTGGCCTGGCTCTCAAGCATTCAGCAAGGCATCCAGCAGCCTCATGTATGGGTCGCATCCCAAGCCCCTTAGTTCGGCATGCTGAGGGCTGTACTTCCCGGCTGATCTGGGACAGATGAGCAGACCAGTGATAGTCCCCACATATGGAGGTTATGGGGACAACTTGGTTCTTTACAGAGCTCTGCTCAGACCAGTGTCTCTGGATCACTGCTGATCACAAGAGCTTCGGTCCTGTCCCATGAGCTCTGGAAGGCTCTTTGCAAGATGGACACATCACAGGTACTTCCTGTTCTCCTATCTCTCGGCCTCTGGGGCCCGTGCGATTGGACAGGCCCAGAGCACAGCTCAGGGGCCTTCTGGCTCGGAGCATCTCTGAGAAATGAAGACTGAGAGGGGAAGAGGGAAGTGGGGGTGGTCAGGTGGGGTGTGGGGTTTGCAAAACAAGAACACACTCGTTTGTCATTTACCAAAAATTTTTTTTCCTTTCTTTTAAAGCTCTTGTTTCCTCAAGGGAAAAACTTTTATTTGCGTGGGTATGAGTAAAATGTGCTTTCTTAATGAATTGAAAACAGAACAGGATGACATTCTTTTGTCCCTGTGACAAAGAACAAAGCAGCAGCATATTGGCCTGTGGCAGCCAGCACGGTCACCCACCCATTGTCACCTGGCCCCTAGCCTTGCTCTTGGCCTTCTCCTCTGACCCAGCAGAGCCGAGACACACGTCATCCCCCCCCTCGGAGCCTTGGCTGGGAACATGGCTTTGGCCGTAGCCTTGGCTGGGAACTTGGCTTTGGCCGTCTGCAGGAACCACCACACCTCTCCCCGAGGAGAGGCAGCAGGCGAGAGGGAAGTGTGCTTTTGGGGAGGCTTCAAGGCTGCCATTTTCTGCGGGCGTGGGTGATCATGGAGAAGGAGAGATGAAGGGAGGAGTTCAGAGAGTGAAATCACCCATTGGCGGCGTCTCCCTTTTCCTGCCAGGAAGTCTTCCTGCCACCTCTGGTCTTGGCGAGGTACCACCGTGTTCCCTGGAAGACCTCCCCACAGCCCCTGAAGGTTCACTCTGAGGCCCCCAGGCCCTTGCACTGCTCTCGCCCTCACCAGCACCTGGCTCTTCTCTTCAGGAGGTGTGAACTTTCTCAACTTTCACTTTTGGTTTTTGGTTTAGGGGACAACAGCTTTGGGGTTGGAGCGTTGCTGGGTCTGGTAGCTTATCCACCACGCCTCTGCACACTTGGTTGAGGTAGCGAGGATGGGGCTCCATCTGTCTTCCGTGGCGTGGGTTTTCACCCTGGGATAAACCTTAAGGGCCAGAACCACCTCTTCCTCAGCAGCTTTTGGGTCCTGGGTCGTGTCATCTGCTCCCTGTCCCTGGCCCCGGGGCCCCGGGAAGGGTCTCTCAAGTCCAGGCAGAGGAGGAGCCTCTACGGGGAGAAGGTGGTGGTGGTCTCGGCCTCCACGCTCATTGAGGAACGCCGGATGTGCCGGCAGGAAGACCAGTGCCGGATCTGCTGCTGGCTGAGGCAGCCCAAGTCCTTGAAGAGCTTGAAGAGGTCATTGCGAAACTTGACGCCGATGAAGGCGTACAAGAAGGGGTTGACACAGCAGCGGACGCAGGCCAGGCTGTAGGTGACATCGTAGGCGATGTTAAGCTGCTTGCTGAGCTCGCAGCTGCTGGCCGTGGTGATGTTGAAGCTGGCCACCGTCTGGGCCAGGACCACCCCGTTGTAGGGCAGCTGGAAAGCTATGAAGACCACCACCACGGCGATGATCACCTTGATGGCCTTGTTGCGTTCGAAGTTGCGCGCCTGCAGGAGGGTGCGGATGATGCCAAGGTAGCAGAAGCTCATGGCCACTAGGGGGATCAGAAAGCCCACCACCATCTGGGCCACCTGGATGCTGATTAAGGCCTCCACGTGCTCAGTGATGAGGGAGCATCGGAAGGCTTGCTCGCTGCTGCTCCTCTGGATGCCGCTGTACAGCAGCTCTGGAACGGCCAGCACCGTGGCCAGCATCCAGATGCCTATACAGGAGAGCTTGCTGATGAGAAGGACCCGGGCCCGGTGGCGGTGGGCCGAGATGGCCTGGACGATGGCCACATAGCGGTCGATGCTGATACAGAGGAGCAGGAGCATGCCACTGAAGAAGCTTATCTTATAGATGCCGAAGATGAGCTTGCAAACGTGGATGCCGAAGACCCAGGACTTGGCCGCGCTGTAGGCCCAGAAGGGGAGGGTCACGAGGAAGAGGATGTCCGCCACAGCCAGGTTGAGCAGGTAGGTGTCCGTCATGGTCTTGAGCCTCTTGAAGTAGATGTAGGTCAGCACAACCAGCCCGTTGCCCAGCAGCCCCACGAAACAAATGGCGGAGTACATGATCGGGAGGAACCAGGCCTTGAAGTTCCGCACGTCCTTCTTGAAGCACACGGACTCGTACAGCGTGTAGTCCACCGTGGTGTTTTCTCCAAGGTAGTCGTCCGTGACCTCATCTTGGCACAGGCACACCTGCGGGGAAGGAGGCAGGGGAACGTGATCCGGCTGAGCTTAAGTGGGTCGAACTCTGGCCGCCTTGGGGTTGCCCGGAGCAGCGGTTTCAAAGTGTGGTCAGCCTGTCCTCAGCATCACCCTCGCCATCTACCACCTGCACATTCTCGGGCCCCACCTGAGACCCACAGCGCCAGGATCTGCTCTTCTCAACTTTCCAGGGGGGTTCTTTGGTTTGAAATCAGTGCCGCTCCTATCTTGACACATACCTGAGTTACCTGGGGACCATGTTCAAGCGCATGTCCTGATTTACTAGGCTGGGGGAGGGGCCTGCGGTCCTGCCTTTCTACCAAGTAGCCAGCGCCTGGTTTTGCCAGCTCTGAGAGACTTGACCTTACACGTGCCGACAGTGGACCAGAAATGTTCTGGGCTTTGGGGTCAAAGGAGCCTTGAGACGGTGAAACACACTCTGTCTCTCTGAGCCTCCGTTTCCTCTGTGAATGGAGAAGATTGCTGTCTCCCTCCCAGGGTGGGTGGGGGGCACCTGACCCAAGTTCAGGCACCGGTTTGTCTGCGCGGAGGTTTTGTTCTGTGGGAGCTGTGACTTCTTTCCTGAGCCTCCTTCAGAACCTGGTAGATAGAGCTTTCCAGGAGGGAGCCTACGAAATACCTCAGTGTTCGAGGGGAGATCCATTGTGGGGTTAAGGTGGAGGAGGGCCTGGAGTGAGAAGAGAGGAAGGCTTCTAGAAGCTCTGTTACGAGACTGTGCAGCTCTGGTTTGGGGCAAGCTGCCGTGCGCATGGCTGGAAAGCGACTTGAAGACTTTTATGGACTCCTCAGGCCTGGGGCGCAGTGTCCGGGGCACAACAGGGGCTCAGGCAGCACGTGCCCAGGGCACCGCACTCCGTGGCTCTCACGGGTCCGCGGGCCGCCACCTCCTCTGCTGGGGCCTTGGAAGAAAGCCCAGCTTTGTCTCCTCCCGCCTCCTCCCACCTCTCTGCCTCTCTCTCCCTCCAGATCCTAATCAGCAGGGCTCAGCTGCTCAGTGTTTTTTTTTTTAAGCCTGTCTGCAGTGTAGGGTAAGGGTTTCATTGGTCTACTGTGATTTTATCAATGAGGGAGGGCTCCCAAGTCTGCTCACACCTCTGTGCACGGCAGTGCAGCAACGCAGGGGCTGAGCCCGGGCAGGGCTGGGGGCTGATGGCCCCTCCCCCTGGGCGTCGGATCCTGGGCAGCTCAACATGGAGGACTCTCATACAGCTGGGGAGCTGGAGGGGTTTTAAAGACGAGGAAAGGGAGGCAGGCACTTGGAGACGCCATGTGGCTTGCTCCGGGTTACAGCCCAGACTCCCGACTTCCCTGTGCTGTTTTGTCTTTCTCAACTTTCAGTTCTGGATCCTGCGTGGGGAACAGGGCGAGGAAAAAATAATAGCCAGGAGCTTTTTCTTTGGGTATTGTTATTTCAGAAAAGTCCTTTTCCCTCATCTGGGTGTGATTGCAGCCTGCAAGTCCACGGTAAAGCCCAAGGCCTCCGGTCTGGGGCCGCTGGACGTAAGGGGGTTCTGGGTCTTCCTGGAGGACCATGCCCATGGCCTCCATGGAGTGTGCTACCTTCTCTTTCCCTCCTTACCAGGCTCCCTCTCCGTGAGCCACTGGGCTCCATGCCCCTGCCGCCCACAGCCCCACCACATCCGGCCCCATCTGAGCCACCACCACCCACCCAAGAGCGGAATGAACCCTGGCTTTCCCTCAGCCCTTCCCCCACCTTCTAGCCTCCTCTGGTAGTAATACAGCCCCTCCGGGAGTCCTGGAAACAGGGAGGAGAGGGGGGAGGGAGTGATGATGGAGAAGGGGGCCAGGCTGTGGGCTGCAGCCCAAGCTCCAGGGGGCCTCTGGGATGGGGTTGTGGGAACCGAGCCCGGCGTGGGGCCCGCCTCTGGCCACAGCTCCTGGAAAGCTGCCCCTCTGGCCTGCAGACCTGGGCAAGGGCCAAATCTGAAGCACCGCCTCTCCGGCTCTTGTCCCAACCGCCCCCTCCCCCTCAAGACAGCTTTCACTCCCCCCAAAATAAGGGAGAGTTGACTGGGACTGTTGGACGGCTCGAGTTACAGTTCCTTCTAACTCTGGCACTTTGAGGGGGTGGGGGGCAGATTTACTGTCTCCACTTCTGGGACTTGGAAGCAAAGCCTTGGAAACCAGAGGCCTTTCCTCCTGCAGAGCTCAGGCCCCTATAAATGTGTGTGTGCCCCTCCACGCCCTCCCATCCCCACGGTCCTGGTCCCCAAACTCCCTTGCAGTGGAGTTCAGATGGGTCTGTTTCACAAAAGGGAACTGGGCTTCTAGGGGAGGGTTTGGCTGGAGGTTGAGGTGGGAGGAAGCCTTGGGGCGCTAAGATGGTAACCAGGCCACCACACCAAAGGTTCTTCTCTCAGTCCACTAAAACACGTGACGTTTTACCAGCACATGTCTGCAAGGCTCGGGGACCCGACAGCCTTGCCTTTTGCAGCTCCACTCTGAGTTCATTTGGGGCCCACATCTCTGTCCCCTGGATGGGGAGGTGGGAAGTGGGTGGGGAAGGGGTGGTAACTTATTTCCCTCATGTTTTAATTTAAATGGAGTGAATGCTCTCTAGGGTCACTCACTCAGCAGACGGAGCGGGGTGGGGGGGGGACCCTCAGCTTAACAAGGGGCGAGGGGGTTAGTGTCTGGTTTGTTTCCTTCCAGCAAGTGTCCAGCTGCTCCACCAGGACCTCGGACTTGGGAGAGGTGGGTTTGGGGGCGGGGTGTGGAGGAGGGAAAGGACCTTACCTGGAAAATGACAAGTAGAGCCACCACCAGCACGCTTTTCATTGGCTTCCCTGCAGGAGGCAAGGTGAGAAAGTTATTGCTCGGCAGGCACAGCGCTTTGTTCTTAAAGAGTCGCTGGGAGGGAGAGGCTGGTGGACCTCTCCTCACAAGCCCCAGGTACTGCCTTGGCTGAAACAGAACTTCAGAACCAGATTGTGCCTTGAGGCCTCTGCCTGGCTGGCCTCGCTGCCCTCACCTCCTCTTCCTCCTCCACTGCGAGGTCCCAGAAAGGAGCAGGTCGAGACCCCAGGGTAGCACAAGGCCTGACGTGTCACACATGTAGGACAGGCTCTGGCTGCTCAGCTCTGCTCTGGGGCTGAGTGAGGGCTGGACCTGGGACTTCTTCCCCCCCAGGGCTAAACAGGAGGACAGGCCCCAAGGTAATTTGTGTGGAAACCTTATGTCACGCAACAGCCTTCGAGCACCCGGGGGAAGGGACTGTGCCTTCTTCACCTTTGTAGCCCCCCTCCATTCCTTGACCCTCAGGGGAGTCTGTGATGCCAACAGTGAATGTCAAGCCAAGATCACCAGCCCTGTTGCACCTCTAGTCTCAGTAGGGACAGGGTAGTGGCTGGGACTCTGCATTAAACGCCTTCTGGAGCTGCCCCCACAACCTCTTACCCCACCCCAGCAAACCCAGGCCCCTGCTTCCAGAGAGGAAGCAGCACATTCCAGAAGTCTGTGTACTTGGTCACAGCACCACCTGCTGGAAATCCTGCTGCATGACACCCAGGTCGCTGTAAATTCCGCCCCCCACGATTGCTTAAGGTGGGGATTCTGAGCTTGGGAGTCCCTGGGGGATGGAGGAAGGGCATCAAGCCACATAACTAGATAGGCGTTTCTCCCACCTCAAGCAAATTATTCTGCTAGACACTTCCTGAAGCATGACTTGGATGCAGCCCTCCTCCTAAATCTTCAGGGAGGATTTACCAAACCCTAGGGAGAAGCTCCTGCTGCTTAATTAGTGAGGTGGTCAAGCCCTCTGCTGCCTTCCTAACTTTCCCGTGTCTTTCATTTCTGGGGACAGGCTCCCACTGTCCCGTTGTCCCCAGCTTGCACATGGGTACTTGCCGCCCTGGGAAGAGAGCTCCGAGCCCTCTCTCACCACCCCCTTCCTTGCTCTCCCGAGCACCCACCCATGTCTCTGCCTGAACAGCTCTCTCTTCAGGGTCCAGTGAGTTCCCGGGCCCATTCCACTGACTCATCTCGATGTGAAGCACTCGAGGTTTCTTTAAACACAGGAGTCTGTCGGTTGCTCTAGAGAAAGCCTGTTCTGACTGTCAGTGAGAACTGAGAAACCTCAAAGTTTTGATAAGACACAACGGGTGAAATAATAGCAAGGGCTGTTTCTATTTTACTCCCTTGACCCCTTCTCTGGGGCGCTGCCCCATTCTGTTTTGCCACTATCTAGGGTAGGGTGCAGGAATTGGGGCTGTGTGTGTGTGTGTGTGTGTGTGTGTGTAGGTGACTTCTCATTCCAGGTGTGCTGGAGGTGACGAATGAGCAAGGATCTTGCAGAACCCAAACAGGCCATTTTCAAGAAAGGTAAGCAAATGGGAACTTCGGGGAACTCTGGCCCAGGGGGCCTGGTTGGTGGCCGTGAGTCACACTGTGTCTGTTACAAAGTCATAAAGCAACTCTCTTTGGGCAGCACCTTGGGTGGGACAAACGAACTAGGGAATCTCAGGAGCTGAGGCATGGTTGACTGATGCGTTGGGTATTTTCTCAGTTCTTGCGTTTATAGTAATAATCATAATGATAAGAAAATTCCCTAGAACTCCAGCCCGAGGCCTCAGCGAGAGAAACTTCCTTTTTATCTGGAAGGAGGACATCACTGGTTAGCTGCGCCTCTAAGCCCTGAACTTCTACCCCCCACATTTCCCAGGCCCTTCGGGCCACCCTGGGGAGTCACAGATGCCCGTCAGCTGGCCCCCCAAACCACCCCAAACTTTTTCTTCTTTGTCATTCCTTAGCTGCCAATGTGACCTTTCTCCTTTTTGGTCAGTGGAGTGGGGGGTGGGAGCAGGGAAGTGGTAGGAACCTGGAGAGGAGGTGAGAGGCCTGGGGACTCCCCCAGACGATAGGCAGGGGTGAGGGAGACCTGCTTGCCTCTCACAGCCGCTGTGATAATTCGTATTTACTGGGCCCTCACTATACCAAACTGTTTCCACGTACGTTTGTTTCCCCCTCACAGAGGCCCCACGGGTGGGGAGTGCTGCTATGTCCATTTAGCTAGGCGGAAACTGAAGCACAGTGGGATTAGTAACTTTCCCAGAGTCATGACTGGCCCACATTGGAGATGGGCTTTGTACCCCTCTGATTCCAGAAATGGCAGTCCGGACCTCCCTTCCATGCTGCTGCTTAGTCTGTTTGCATCTCTCTTTCATAACATCCCGTGAGCTATCCTTCGTTATCCGCATTCTGCATTTCAGAAAATAGAGGCCCAGAGGGGGTAGGCCACTTGCTTAGGGTCACACAGCTGCTAAGAGATGGTTGTGAGATTTGAATGCAACTTTCACCAATGGGTAACCCTACATGTCCATGAGCCTGCTCTGTACGAGGACCCCTGTGAAGCACAAAGGAAGTCCTCACTCCCAATGTCACAGCGGTCACCCAGTTCTGCTGCTTCTCTCCCCCCTCACCTCAGGGTTAGCCCATCTCTCCTGGCACAAGGCTTTGCTGCCCCCTTGCTGTCACAGAACTGCTTCTGCAATACAAATCTCATCCCTTAACTCAACTAATTGGACACACACACACACACACACACACAACTTCACTGGCTCCCCATCACTTTCAGGATGAATCTCAGACTCCTTAGCTGTGCCATACAAAGTCTGAGGGATCAGCCCTGCCTGTCCAGCCTGCCTCTGCCCCGCACCCCCTTCGGCATGGCCGGAGCCGACCATCCGAGAGCCTGTAGGCTGAGCCTCAGGGTATTCTATGTGCCTGCACGGAGTTTGCAAAAAATTAGGTTTGGTGGCCTTTAAGTGGGGCTTGCACCCTCTGGTTCACACTGCTCCCCTCTCCTTACTCCATCTTAGGCCCATTCCCACATTTGCCTGGTTGGCCTCTGAGGGCTATTGAGTCTGATATCACTGTCTCATCTGGGGCCTTCTGCTCCTTCAGTGGTTGGCTGACTTGTACACACCCTTCCAAACACAACTTAAATGGCCCCCTGACTCAGGTTCACTGTTCCTTTCTTCGAGCTGTAGAAGCCTTTTGCCCGTTGCCCGATCGGCACTGCATCTCACTCTGCACTCGCCTGGTGACATGTGCCTCACCGTGGCTGCTCACGGCTGAACACCCCAGTCGATGAGAGTCATGGAAAGAAAGAAAGAACCAAGCAAAGAGGAGAGGTTTTCTAACAGCTCCCTGAGGCTGCAGCATTCCCCTCCGCCCTGGCCAAGCTCCCAGAAGGCCAGGAGGGACAGACTGGCCCTGAATTCCTTCCGAATCCCCCTCTGCTGCCGTATCTGGCCAAGCTGTGAGAGCGGAAACTCCGGCAGGTTTATCTATCTATCTATCTATTTATTTATTTATATTTTCTCTGCTTGGGAGAATTCCACCTGAGGTCTTAGGCCATACTTCTTTCCTTTTTTCCAATCCTCATTGGAGGATATTTTCACTGATTTTAGAGAAAGAGGGACAGGGACAGAGAGAGACATTTATGTGAGAGAGAAACACCCATTGGTTGATTCCATATGTGCCCCGAACGGGGATCGAACCTAGAATCTTTTGGTGTTTAGGATGAGGCTCTGACCAACTGAGCCACCTGGCCACGGCTGGGCCACATTTCTTGGAGGTGGGGAAGGCACCTCCGGGTTGCTCATTCAAATTATGAGAAAGGCCAGCTCAGCCAGGGTTTGGCATTTTCATTTTGTGTAACAGAAACTCAGCCTTCTCACCCACCCCTTACTCCCCGCTGGGCAGACAAAGAACCTGCCCCACCAACGGTCCGGAGACTGTTTTGAGCAAAACTTCTCAGTGGCTTTCCCCTCCACCACCAGTATTTCAGGCTTGGCTGTTGGGGTTCTCTCAAACTGAGCAAAGCCGCAAGAACACCCCTTTCTCTTGGACCAGAGAGGCCCTCCCTCCCCGCATCAAAGCCTGTGGGTCTAGCACCCCCAAAACTTGGTCTAGAGGAGGACCCTCAGTGGTGTGCTGGAGCTGGCTTTCACAGGCTCGTTAGCCAGTGCTATAATCTCGCTCCCATTTGAGTTCCGTCATTTCATGACTTGACGTCGGCTGGACACTTGAGATCAGCCATGGTGGGAGACTTCACACTATGGAAATTGGCAAGCACTACAAACCAGGGCCATTGTCCACCCCGGGCAGCCTGTTTTCCAGCGTTCGCCAGCCCACCACTGGGACACAGCTGGGCCCCCTTTGCAGAGGTCAAACAGAAAGTCAGGAGCAGGGTCTGCACCGGACGGTGACTGCATCCCGTGACTGGTCAGCGGGAATAGATGGCTGGGGAGTGGGGTCGGAGGGTAGGTTGCTGGCAGGGGAGGAAGCTAGAAGAAACTTTAAAACGCTAAAACTGACTCAGAGTTCTCGACATCATTTATCTCCTCCACAAGCATTTTCTCTTCTCACCCCCCAAATACCTGGAATTCAGAGAGGCAAGAGTGATGCCCTGCCTGCCAGGAGCTCAGTCAGTATGTTGGGGTGGCCACGGCTGCTGGCTGGGTCCACCCAGGTTTCTGGGGGGCGGGAAAGGCAGCGATGAAGACAAAAGGCTGTGGTGTGGTAGGGAGGTTTGCGAGGACAGCAGAGGGTGCACCAGGGAACCTTCACTTTTTAAAGCCAACCCCTTGTGGCTTTGAGGCCACTGTGGTGCTCGCTCGTTGGTGAGAACGAGCCNGTGACTGGTCAGTGGGAATCGATGGCTGGGGAGTGGGGTCGGAGGGTAGGTTGCTGTCAGGGGAGGAAGCTGGAAGAGACTTTAAAACGCTAAAACTGACTCAGAGTTCTCGACATCATTTGTCTCCTCCACAAGCATTTTCTCTTCTCACCCCCCAAATACCTGGAATTCAGAGAGGCAAGAGTGATGCCCTGCCTGCCAGGAGCTCAGTCAGTACGTGGGGTGGCCACGGCTGCTGGCTGGGTCCACCCAGGTTTCTGGGGGGCGGGAAAGGCAGCGATGAAGACAAAAGGCTGTGGTGTGGTAGGGAGGTTTGCGAGGACAGCAGAGGGTGCACCAGGGAACCTTCACTTTTTAAAGCCAACCCCTTGTGGCTTTGAGGCCACTGTGGTGCTCGCTCGTTGGTGAGAACGAGCCATCCAGGAACCTGGCCTTCGTAACCTCCACGGGGTCTGACTCCATGGCCGAGATTTAGCAACTCGGCATCTGGAGCTGGATGGACCCCTCCAAACCCCTCAGGGCTTCCCTGTATGCTCTCCAAGGTTAGATGAGAGGATGGGCTTTTTAAAGGTCATCTGCCTGGGTAGCAAAGGTGAGTAAATGAGGGGAGCTGTGCCGGAGGCCTGGGCTGTGACATCTCCAAGCTGAATGCCTGTGGGTGTCGCTCCCCCAGGCTTTTACCTGCATGAGGCACCAGCAAGGCTGGTGGGATGTGCACCGAGACAACAATGCAGCTGGCATTTGCATGCATAGTGTCATTTGTATAGTGCAGTCACCTTGAATTTGCTCTTCCTCCTAAACCCAAGAGATTCTAATCCCTATTCAGCAGAGGAGAAAGGCAGGAATCAGAGGGGGAGTGGAGGGTCCAGAGCCCTCCCAGAATTTCTCCCTGAGCAACAGGTCTAAGAGAGCATCACTCATCACCCCAGGCTGAGGTGAGGACAGGTGCTGCCCAGGTCACTGGCAAGCCCAGCCTCGCCACCTTCTTCAGGCCCACGGTTGGAAAACGTGATCTCAGTCCCTTTGTCTGTCCTGGTACCATTGGGTACCCCCTCCCCTAGGTCTGAAAGGTGCACCCTCTGTGCCTGGGAGAACANATTTCTCCCTGAGCAACAGGTCTAAGAGAGCATCACTCATCACCCCAGGCTGAGGTGAGGACAGGTGCTGCCCAGGTCACTGGCAAGCCCAGCCTTGCCACCTTCTTCAGGCCCACGGTTGGAAAACGTGATCTCAGTCCCTTTGTCTGTCCTGGTACCATTGGGTACCCCCTCCCCTAGGTCTGAAAGGTGCACCCTCTGTGCCTGGGAGAACAAGGTGGCATTCTGACTCCCACCAAAGCAGAACGGGACCTCTTTGGTCAGCTTTTCCATGCCTTCCACCCGCATCCTCTGCCCCCATTCCAGAAGTTCAGTCCAGGTGTCAGAGCGACTCCGCGCTGTTGTTTTACTCACCCAAGTCCATGACACTCTTGGCGCTGAAACCGCACAGGAAGGCTGTGCCGGGGCTTTGCTCCCCTGTCTGGGGAGGAAGTGGTGTGTGCCCCTTTTAAGTAGCAAGAGGAGCCACCCTCTTTCCAGCCCCTTTGAAACGTAAAGGGTGTGAGAAGTGACAGAGTCCCGGCCCACTCACTGGTCACAGGATCCTGATTCACCATGTCATTTACATTCAAAACTCCCCTGTGCAACCCTACAGAGCAAAGACAAAGGGCTCAGTCCAAGGTAGGGGACAGGCGGCATGTATTGACTCAACAAATATACAGAGCCTGATTTCCACACTTGGGGGAGTCAGAGACCCAGGGAGAGCTGTGAAAGCGGTACCCCCCTCTTTTCCTCGGCCGGCTCTGTGTCACGGGCACTGCATTTCTCAAGCTACTTTGTCCTCTGGCTTCTGGGTGGGTTTGGCCCATGAGAGGTACTGATAGATGATGGATGGTAGAAGAGAAGGAATAGGCCCAAATGTATCCTTTCTTTTTTTCTTCTTTCTTTTTATTTATTTATTTTATTATTTTAAGGTTCTATGTATTATTTTTAGAGAGAGGGGAAGGGAGGGAGAAAGCAAGAGAGAGAAACATTGATGTGTGAGAGAAATATCTTGCTTCTCATATCAGTTGCCCCTTGTGCGCCCCCTACTGGGGACCTGGTCCCAAACCCAGGCATGTTCCCTGACTGGGAATGGAACCTGCAACCTTTCTGTCCACAGACCAGGGCTCGATTGACTGAGCCACACTAGCCAGGGCCTTTTTCCTTTTTTTCTTGTTTTTCTTCTCTCTTTTTTCTTTAATTTTTCTCTTTTCTTTCTTCTTTTCTTTCCTTCCCTTTCCTTTTTTCTCTTCTCTCTTCCTCTAGTTCCCCTGTCCCTTCCCTTTCTTTTTTTTTAAATTTTATTTATTTACCTTTAGAGGGGAAGGGAAGGAGAGAGGGAGAGAAACATCAATGTACGGTTGCCTCTCGTGCGTCCCCTGCTGGGAACTGGCCCGCAACCCAGGCATGTGCCCTAACTGGGAATCAAACCCCGATCGTGTGGTTCGCAGGCCCGTGCTCAATCCACTGAGCTACACCAGCCAGGGCCCTTCCCTTTCTTTTATTACAGCTTTCTGAGCTATAATTCACGTGTAAAATTTCCCTTTTCAAGGGTACCAGTCAGTGGTTTCTGTATATCCACAGACTTGTACAATCAGTTTTGGAGCATTTTTATCACTGCCCCCTGTAAAACCTCCCTTACTCATTAGCGATGACCCCCTCCCTGCCCTCCCCCCCCTTGCTCCCAGATGCTGGTAGCCACAAATCTACTTTTTGTCTCTGAAGATTTGCCTATTCCAGACATTTCACACAAACAAAATTGTACAACATGTTTCCTTTGTGTTTGGCTTCTTTCACTTAGCACACTGTTTTCAAGTTCCACTGAAAAAGCGTCTCAGGAGGCGCTTTCCCATTCGCTGTTAGGACCCAGCAATATTCCACTGTGTGCACATTGGGCTGTTTCCACTCCTCGGCTACGATGAATAACGCGGCTACAAATAATGCCAGCTTTGTGTGAAGATCTTGGGCATCACGCATGCCTACAAGGGGGATTGTTGGGTCACAGGGTAGTTGCATGTTTCATGTTAAAGAGGTTTTTTTTTTGGCTGTATTGTTTTTAAACAATATCCATGTTTCTGTCATTTGAAAAGAAACATTTTAATTTTTTTATATTCCTTTGTTTAATTTCTAGATTGTAGCAGAAAAGAAATTAAAAAATGATCTATTTTAGTATGTAAATGTAATAAATGTACATCTGCAGCGTTTTACTTTTTCTGTATTTCTGTTTTGCCTTTCAGCCCACGCGAGGAATGCGCGTGTCTCTCAGACACACGCGGCCTGGGCTGTGATGGCTTTGACGCGACCTCTGCAGGGTTAACAGCTGGACGCGCTGTCACAGCTGGTTTCCAAAGTGGTGTCACCATCTTACCTTCTCATCAGCAACGGTTCCGCACACTCCACAAAAGTTGCCATTGTCTGAATTTTTCATTCCCGCCCTCCTGGTGGGTATGAAGTGGTGGCATCTCATTGTGGTTTTGATGTGCACGGTCCTAATGATTGAGCACGTTTTCGTTTGCTCATTGACTATTTATGTATTTTCTTTGGTGATATGTCTGTTTAAATCTATTCCCTGTTTCAAAGTTGGGTTATCGTCATTGGTTTTTCTAATGGGGAAGTACCTTGGTCTGTCGGGAGGTGGAAAGGGCAAAGAGAATGTACGGGCTAAAGGCTTTGCTGGAAATTTCAAGAGAAGGAATGGGTGAGGCAGGGGGACCAGGCTGAGTAGGTTTGGGATTGGCTCTGGGGTACAGGGGCTGCCCCTAGTTGTCTGATGCCTGGCCCTGGGGTAATTAGGGCAGAGAACTGTTGTTTCCTGGGGTATAAAAGCCAGATAGAGGAGGTGGTTCAGAGGACAGGCTCTGCATTGGTTGGTTTGCACATCAAAGGCGTGCATGAAGACAAGCCATGTACTGTCTCTAAGAATCAGGCCTCAAGATGTCAAACTAGAGCAAAATTAATACAGACCTGTGCTCCACAATGTGGTATATGCATTGAACCAATAATCGCTATGCTTATGCCCCAACGGCCAGAATTTCAGGAACCCAGGGTTGGCTCCTCTCAAATCACGCCCAGTAACTCCAGTGAGATTTGTTCGGCACCAGACCTGGGGCCTCTCCCCAGAGTCTGGGGAGATAGTTCTACTAGAAAGCCCTTTACTAAAGGTTCCACGGAACCTGCATCTACCAATGTTGTCTATCTCTTCCTGTTTCTTATGCTAGCGGAGTGGAAGTCAAAGGAAGGAGTTACCTTATTTATTTCTTTTTCAAAGTACAGCTGTCTGTACTTTAAGTGGTCTGATCATTATGAGGAAGCTGGGTTGCTGATATAATCGAGTGTAGGTAGTGGAGAGTGTGACTAGAGCTTGAGGTCGCTGCATCTCTTGTTGCGCTGGTGATGCGGTGAACAGGTGGCAACCTCAGCCTGACCTAGACCAGGCAGCCAAGGGTCCAGATTCCTCAGGGCTGAGGCCTGGGCTGGGTTCCTTGTGTTTTGTTGTTGAGGAGGAAGAGTTCTTGAGACACAGTTTTAAAATGTTTTCTCCTATTCTGCGAATTATCTTTTTTGAAAAAGATTTTATTTATTTATTTTTAAAGAGAAGGAAAGGGAGGGAGGGAGAGAAACATCAATGTGTGGTTGCCTCTCATGCACCCCCAACGGGGGACCCGGCCCACAGCCCAGGCGTGTGCCCTGACTGGGAATGGAACCAGCGGTCTCTCGGTTCACAGTCCTGTGCTCAGTCGACTGAACTACACCAGCCAGGGCTCTGTGGAGTATCTTTTCACTTTCTTGATGGCATCCTTTGAAACACAGAACTTTAAAACGTTGGGGTCCAACTCATTTCTGTTACTTGTGATTTTGGTGTCACGTCTAAGAACTCGTTGTCTAATTCAGGTCCACAAAGGTTTATTTCTACATTTTCTCCAGAGTTTTACAGGTTGGGGTCTGACATTCAGCTCTGCTCCACTTTGAGTTAATTCTTGCACACCGTGTTTCCTTCTATTCCTAGTCTGTTGGATTTGTGAAATGCTTTTTCTGTGTTCACTGAGATGACCTTCTGTCTTTTTTCCACCTTTTTTCTTTTTTTAAGAAAGATTTTATTTATTTATTTATCTTTAGAGGGAAAGGAGAGAGGGAGAGAAACATCAATGTATGGTTGCCTTTCATGCATCCCCTGCTGGGAACTGGCCTGCAACCCAGGCATGTGCCCTGACTGGGAATCGAACCGCGATCCTCTGGTTCGCAGGCCTGTGCTCAATCCACCGAGCTACACCAGCCAGGGCTGCTTTTTTTCTATTAAATATGGTGTATCCCATGGATTCCTTTTGTCTGTTGAACCGATATTGAATTCCTGGGATAAGTCACTTGGGCGTGTTGCTGGTTTTGATGTGTCAGTTAATATTTTGTTGAGGATTTTTGCATCTATATTTATGAGAGATATTGGTCTGTAGTTTTATTCTCTTGTGATGTATTTGTGTAGTTTTGGTATCAGGGTCAGTCCAGGTGATGGTCTGTCAGTTTTGCTGATCTTTTAATGAACAACTTTTGGTTTTCCTGACTTCCCCCCCTCCCCCACACCCCATAATTCTCTAGTTCATCTCTTTCTACTCTAGTCTGTATTATTGCCTCTCTTCTGCTTGACTTACGTTTATTTTGCTTTTTCTGATTTCTTAAGTCAACAAATGAGATTCTTTACTGAGGTGTTCTTTTTTTTGAATATAGACATTTATAGCTGTAAATTTCTCTCTAAGCACGGCTTTAGCTACATCCCATAGGCTTTGATATGTTGTGTTTTCATTCATCTCGGAGTATTTTCTGATTTCCCTTGTGAGTGTTATTTGACACACTGATTATTTCGGAGTGAGTGTGTTGTGAATTCTTCCACCTCCCTTCCGTTATTGATTGTGGTTGGAGAAGGTGCTTAAGTTTTCCTGAAAAAAAAAAAAGTTTTACTGAAATTCGTTTTATGTCCTAACACGATCTATCTTGGAGACGGTTCCATGTACACTCGAAAAGAATGTGTGTCCTGCTATTGTGTTGGGTGAAATAGTCTATAGGTATCTGTTAGGTTCAGTTTCTTCGAAGTGTTGTTCATTTCCTTCCATCTCCCTGTTGACCTGTTGCCTAGTTGTGTCTGTTACTTAAAGGGTATTGAAGTCTTTCACTATGAATGTTCAGTTGTGTGTAACTCTTATTTCTCTTTTCAATTCTGTCAGTGTTTGCTTTGGATATTTTGGGGCTCTGTTGCTTGGGTGCCTATATGCTTACTTGTTCTGTCTTCTTGAAATATGGACCCTTTCATTGTTATAAAATGTGCTCCTTTGTCTCTACAAACAATTTTTGCCTGAAAGTTTATTTTGCCTGCTACTAGTATAGTCTTTCCGGCTGCTTTTTGGGTACTGCTTGCATGGCATATATTTTTTCGTCAGGAGGATGTTTTTTCCCCAGCCAGCATCTGATGGGTGGCCTTCCTTGGTGCTGGATCTGCCCTGGTTTCTGGACTCTGGTACACACCGCCGTCTCCCTGCATCCCTCCAGCCCCAGGGATGATGGCAACTTCCTGCTGTGCTGGTACACACCGCCGTCTCCCTGCATCCCTCCAGCCCCAGGGATGATGGCAACTTCCTGCTGTGGCTAACCTCTGGGTGACCTTGCCAGCCCTTGTTTGGCCTCTTCGCTCTTCCATCACCCACGTAACTGGCTCCCTTTGTTAAATCCCTTTTGTTTAAAATACCTAGAGGGATCTTTTTGCTTCAGCCCTGAATGATACATGGTGATTCCTGTCCCCCAGGAGTTTAAGGTATAGAAGAAGTCAAGGTCAGATTACACCCCTGTGGTCCACAGATATGATGAAGACCAAGCATGATGTGAGGCTATCCCCAAAAGAAGAGAACAACATCCACGATGGTATAGGGATGGAAGAGAGATGGACAAGCAGACAGAATATCTTTTTTTTCACTCCAGAATTAGGAAGGACACTCAGTTGGGGGGCGGGGACAGTGCAGTGACCTTATCTCTGCACCAGCTCCTATGTGATCTTGGATAAATTGCCTTTCTTCTCTGGGCCTCAGTTTTCTCAAGGGTACATGAAGAACCATCTAGGAGATACCCAAGCTTTGGCATCTGAGAGTGAAGTGCAGGAGTTTCCCATAGCATTCTACCCATTGCTTAACCACTATCTGTTATTCCAAATCTCCCCAAAGAGGCATAAGAAGCCCTCCCTGAACTTTCCTTCTAGCCCAAAGGTCTTGGCTGCTCTCATCACTGGCATGAGGAGCTCACTGGCTTCTGGGAATGTCCACAGTCTCTTGAACTGGGTGGGAAGGACCCTCAAGGGTTATACCAGGACAGGTGTTGTTAAGGAAAGACAGAGAAACTTCAGTGTAACACTATTCCAGAAACTTCCTCTTGGAGCCCTTTTCTATGTGCCAGATGCTTCTAAGAAAAAAAAAATGCCTTTAGAGGCAGAAGGACTTCTGCTCCAATCTTGCCTCTGCTATAAGTCACTCTGTGACCCTGGGCAAGTCACTGCTCTCTCTGGTTCTTAGATGCCCATCTAAAAAGTAGTAGAATTAGACCATGTAAGCTCCAGGCTTCCTTCTATGCATAATCCTTATTATCCTCAAGGATTTTCTTGGTTCTCCAGCTGATATATAGACCTCCAGAGAAGGTCCCAGATCAAGAGTGTCCACAATACCCAGGGCGGGACTGGAGAGCTTTGTGGTAGATGCACCGTGCTGTCAGGGAGGCGAAGGGCTGCTCCCGATCCTAATCTCAGCAGCCTCGCTTGGTGCTAAGTGGTGGTGCCCAACCCAGACCCTGTAGCTCTTTTCACTGTCCTTCCCAACCCTTCCAGCTCTGCTTGCATGGACGTGGCACCCTGTGGCCGGGAAGCTTATAGTTTTAGTTTCTTAGCTGGTTTCTGAGCCAGACAATGGGGATTCCCTAGTGTTTCTCCACACTGATGGTGAGCTCTTCCTCTGTGTGTTAGCATGCCATTAGGGACTGCCAGTGAACTCTCTATGGGGGGGGACAGTGGAAGAGGAACCCAGTGTAACTTTTCAAGTCCCATGCCATCCTCGGGGGCCCAGGCAGGCCTACCTTCACTGTCCTTGGTCTTCTGGACTGCCACAGCACTGGACTTCGGGGACACCCTCGTTGGCATGTACAGCAATGGCATGTGAGCTACTTTTCTGTTCTAGAGCAGACTTTGTGCTTCTTTAAAACAAGACTGTGCTGTGTACTTTTATGGTAGTCTTGTCACTGCCTCAAATCGTGCTGTGATTTTAAAAAACAGATTCTTTAAAATGTAGTTGGGCACAGTTCCATCATGGGTCACAGAAGGTTCTGTCTCACCCCTCTTGTTAAGGGCATGTGTTGCATGCCCGGCAAGGGACTAGAGGCCAGCTCCCTGAGACTGCTGTCTCTTGCCCCCTGAAGAATCTTAAAAATCAAAGAAGGGACTCAAGGAATGAAGCCACTTATCAATGCTCAAAGGCTTACAAGAGTGGGCACCACTGTGTCCAGGCTGTGGCGAGGATGTGGTTTATTTTATAAGTAAAGGCAAGCTCTCTGATTTCACATCCTCCGATTGGAGTGCCACGGATACTCCCAAGTGTCTGAATGAAGGACATGCCTACAAGACAGGAAAATGCATTGTTTTTGCTCATTCCTGGAGTGTCTTTGGACCACCCTGCCTTTGTTCTTTCAAAGACTGATTGCCTTATGGACATGCAGGCTGTTGGACATTGAGCACCTACTAAGTTGGTGCTTACTAACCATTTGATTGGTTGATGAAGTGACTTCAGCTTTTTCCTCCACAACTCCCTCCACCTCGTTCTTGGGGATCTGTTTCTTCCTTTTCAATTTATCTTGTTGGGCCCTGGCCAGGTTGCTCAATTGGTTGAAATGTCATCCTGTACAGCAAAGGGTCACAGGTTTGATTTCCAGTCTAGGCTTGTACGGGAGCAACTGACCGATGTTTCTCTCTCACATCTATGGTTCTCTCTCTCATCAACAACAACAAAAAACCCCCACATCCTCAATGAGGAGTAAAATTTAAAAATAATTAAATCCCTTTGTTGGGAGCTGACTGAGGATCTTGGTCTCGGCGCAGCTTAAGTAGGACCTGTACCACGGCAGAGCGGAGAATAGCCTGCTCTCAGGGAATGGACCCTCGGACACCTGCTTTGCTGCTGTGACTTCATTCAACAAATATTTGATGTGTACATATGTGCCATCAAATACAGATAAAGAAACAAAAACGCATGTTCCCTGGCCGCATCAGGTTCACGTAGAGCGTGGTGAGTGTATCAGTCAGCTGAGGCTGCCGTAACAAAATATCACAGACTGAGTGGCTTAACAATGGAAGTTTATTTTCTCACAGTCGTGGAGCTTGAAGTCCCAGATTAAGGTCCAGCTGGGTCAGCCTTTTTTCCTGGCTTGCAGAGTGCTGCCTTCTCACTACATCCTTACACGGTCTTTTCTTGTGTGCCCAAGGGCTGAGAGAGAGAGAGAGAGAGAGGAGCTCTCTGGTGTCCCCTCTAAGCACATTAGTCCTATTGAGTCACGGTCCCACTCTACAGCCTTATTTAACTTAATCACTGCCTCAGAGGCCCTGTCTCTAAATGCAACCACCCTGGGGGTTAGGTCTCCAACGTATGAATTTGAGGGGACACATTCATTTCATAACAATGGGGGAGATGGAAGAATAAAGAGTCATTATTCATGAGCAATAAAAGTATGAGAACATGCAGGAGAAGGTAGACACTAAATTCAGGAAGAAAAAGGAGGAGGATGCAAGTAGGGAAGAACCTCTGGGAGCTTAAACTGCGTCGATAATGCTCTGTTTGTGGTGGACAAAGTTCTCCCTGTGTTATTCTTTGCACTTTTATGTATTAAATATTTCACAATACTTAAAAAACAGCGGCGACAATTAGAAGACAATGTAGTGAGAGCTAATGTTGGGGGTGCTGCCAAAGCGCGGCGTACCACGGAGCACGGAGGAGGGGAATCGGGAAGGCTGTGGAAGGCGTGGCGCCCACAGGGAGTAGGAGTGACCCAGGTCAAGAGAGGAGAGCCGTGGCCAGTGGTCAGTAGCACATGCCAAGGCAGACATTGAACAGGTCGCCTCCTTTGTCAGAGTTGCTCAGTTTGGAAGTTCAGGGGACAGGGAGGGCAACGCTGTTCAACGCGGCCTTCTTGCGAGGAGCTGTGATCAACTACTGGCCAGCTGGGGAGCAGGTCAGCTAATAAAAGACAATGTCTCCACATTTGTATGGGGTTTCCACATGTCTAAGCACGTTCTTGTATCTTATCTCGTTTAACCCTCAGGGTTGCTCTGTTTGGTGAGTTTCATTTTTCTGATGGAGGAAACTAAACTGAGACTTCGAAGAGGAGAAGTGGCTTGACCTTTGACTCCAAGCTAAGGGGCTTTTCCTACCATGCCAGACTGAGGCTTGGCATGACCTGAAGGGCTCGGGCCATGAATGTTCCATCCCTGCCTGGAAAAGATGCGCTCAGACAAAGCCCTGACCCTGACGCCTGCCCTGCTCTCTGAGAATGTGCGCACCGTCTTTGGGGAAGTTGCGTCTGTGAACAAAGGTTTCTGAGAAGGAGCAGGAATGAGAACCTAGAAGAAATCTTGATGTTCATTCGCTCCAATCCTGGCAATTGGTGACCGGGGGGGAAACCCCCCCATAACTGAGCCTGCCATCCCGCAGCCTCCTGTTATTGTAAGACAGAACAGGGCACGTCTTGAACAGAAGGAAGCAGACCCAGAAGCCCCTGGAAGGAGCCAGACCGGCAGAAACTCAGTCCTGCTTTTCCTTCACGTGGAGCCCTGGTCAGAGAACCAATTTCTTGGCTCTACCCAGAGTGGCCAGTGGCTGCCCGTCCCTCTGGCCTTGTTGTTCGACGGCAAAGTCCGAGATCACACTCCTTAACCCCTGACCCTACCTCCAAGCCCTGTTTCAGTTCACTTGGGTGCAACCTATCCCCAGGTGATCTCCAGGTGATGCCTGCCTGTGATGGGCAACCTAACAGGCAGGTGTGGCACAGATTCAGGGCCCCAGCTGGCCAAGGACACTCCAAACTTGAGAAAGGTGCTGCTTTGAACTTTGTACACAGAGAAATCTAAAAAAGAAGCTCTTTTAATTTCAGCACCTGTGTACATTTCATGCTATCTGGTGAGGATTAGGAATTCTACTCGGTGAGAGACTATAATCTTTTTAGGGTTTACAGTCCTTGTAAAGTTTTAATCTTCATCAGGAAAAGAATGACCAGGTGTGAGGTGATGGGTTGTCGGGCTCCAGGAGGCAGGAGGTGGCTCTCCAGGAGGAGGAAAAGATCTGGACCCGGGCAAACAGGAGACCTGAGGTCACACCGACACCTGTTGCCACGGCCTGGTGGCAGTTTCCTGTCACTTGTCAGGACGTGTGCACACAGAGAGCACAACGGGCTTGCCTCGACAAGAAGATGCTTCCTGTTTTGCTCCGTGGGTTCAGCTGGGCATCAAGAGGACGGGTTTGTAGGTCTGTGTTTTTCACATTGCCAAGCTTNGAGGTGATGGGTTGTCGGGCTCCAGGGGCAGGAGGTGGCTCTCCAGGAGGAGGAACAGATCTGGACCCGGGCAAACAGGAGACCTGAGGTCACACCGACACCTGTTGCCACGGCCTGGTGGCAGTTTCCTGTCACTTGTCAGGACGTGTGCACACAGAGAGCACAACGGGCTTGCCTCGACAAGAAGATGCTTCCTGTTTTGCTCCGTGGGTTCAGCTGGGCATCAAGAGGACGGGTTTGTAGGTCTGTGTTTTTCACATTGCCAAGCTTCTGGAGGAAAGGGGTGGGGGGGTGGGGATGGGGGTCTGAAGGCAGGTGAAAGGGAAAGCCGGGGAGCAAGTCATTCTAAAATTGCTGAGCAAAACCTCATGCCATTCTAGTTTCTGCCAAGTGGGGGAGAGGAAGGGGCCTGGCCACACTGTCCTGCTGTCCCCAGTAGCCCTGAGCCAAAGCCCCTCTGTGTGGCTGACGGTCGCCCAGAGTCCCCTTAGCTCTTTCTGTGCCTCGGTGAGACCTGGCGCTGACTTCTGGAGTGGCCTTTAGCTTAGCTTGGCAAGGGGGCAAGGGCTATGGAAAACTTGGACTGAAATAGCTTCTGTAGTGAAAGCAGGGGCCGGATGTTGTCCTCGGGGCCAGTGATGGATGAGAAATCGAAAGCCCACTCCCACCCCTAGACGGGGCCCATCGCTGGGCCAATCCTGAATATTTCACGAGGAGGTTTGCACGTTTTAATTATTAGAAAGCCCAGGTGTCTTTATGCTTGCTTAGCTTCAGACTATCGGTTGCGGTGGAAAAGAGTATGGGGTTTCAGTCTCAGCTCAGCCAGCCAAGTTTCCAGAAGCCCTTTTCTCTGGTTTCCTCCTCTGGGGATTGAACCAGATGACCTTGGACATCCCCTCTGGTCTCACATTTTGGGATTCCGTGGATACTCTCCTTGGGGAGGGGTGCTGTATAGAAGTGTACATTGGGCACATTTAGGAAATCCCAGTGGAGCTTTGGTGAGAAAGAAGAGGCCAGAGGGGTCCTGAAACCACCCTGTTCCTTCCCACCTAGTGGTTTAAGGAGCCCATGCTGCTTCCTGCTCCACACCTCTTCTCGGGGGGTCCCGGCCCTTCCCGCCCAGCCAGTTCACCAGCTCTGGCCTCCGCCTCTGGGTTCCCGCCTGTACTCACTCTGCGCTCCAGCCGTTCTGGACCAGAGCTGCGCTTGCCCAAAGCATTGAGCTCTTCAGCCCTTCTGGGCTTTTCCGTACGCTCTTCTCTCAGGCTAAGATGCTTCTGGCTGCTGGATCTCCCCCTGTTGGATTCCAACTCATCGTTTGAGACCCAGCTCAAAGAGCCCCCACCTCCTGAAGCATTCCTGACAGCTACGCCCACAGCACGTTGTTCCTGGTGCTGGGATAGCACCTCTCAGTCTAATTTGTATCAGAGGCATATCTCCATCCTTCTCCCGCCATCAGGTTACGATTAAGTGGCGTTTCATTTATTTCTTGGATGCTTAACATGACGTGGGCATATGCTTGGTGCTCAACCAGTGAGTGTTAAATTAAACTGGAGCGTTTTTCTGTTGGTTTGACCACAGACAACCTCCACCTAGAGCTCATGAAATAGTGGTCACTCATTGGTGCAGCTAGGGAGGACTTGGGCAGAGGAAGGAAGATTCATGGGCTTATCTCTAGCTATCTGCACGGCCATCTGCCTGTGTTCCCCCAAGGTTAGTGTCAACTGTGGCTTCTGAGTAGAGTTCACGGGGTCCCTGTTCTGGGGAAGCTCCCAGCCTGATAAAGCAGGTCACCAGTTTCAAGGATCTTACCTGTTGTTTGAAGGAGAACAGGAGCCAAGACTTATTTAACACCTGCTGTATGCTACACCCTGAATCAACTCAGTTATGTTAATCTCACAGCCATCCTGCGAGGTAAACACTGTGATGCCCATTCTACATACAGGTGAGGAAATAGAGACTCAGAGAAGTTAAAGACTTTCCCAAAGGAGGATAACAGCCAATACCAGAGGACGAGGGATGGAACTCCCCTTGTCTATCCTCTTTCCTCTCTACAATACAAGTTGGTAACCAGGAACTCAACTTCAGGACCAGTGAAAGCCGCAAAGCCAAAAGCCTCTGCTGCTACTAGTCAGCAAATACAGAAGTCCCAGTGCAGCCCTGGTGTCCAAATAGTGCTCATTTCTGAAACAAAGTCTTCAGGAGTGCTTCTCATTGGTGGAGAGTAGGTCACATGACCACATCCTAGCTGCAAGGGAGGCTGGGAGTTTGTGTTCCTTATTTCTACTTGGGGAGGCAGGACCATAACAAGAGAGTTTCCTCTGGAAAGAGCTATGCATAAGACGATGGGCAGTATGAATGTGACGGATCTTCGCCTCCCTAATTCCCCCTAAATGTCACTCCAAAGGAAGTTGTTCGAGGTGCCTGAGCACATTTCTCTTTCAAATCCTACTCCTTTCTTAAAAGACAGTTTGAAAAAAAAATTTTATGATATAATTTTTGGCATATCATTTACATACTGTAAAATTCACATATTTTAGCATACATTTCTAGGGGGTTTTGCAAATGCATACAGTTGTGTAACCACTGCCACAAGCAAGATACAGTATGTAACAGTTTTATTCCACCTCCCTCCGAATTCCCTCCCACTCATTTGTAGTGGACCCCTTCCTCCACCCCCAGCCCTGGCAACCACAGACCTGGTTTCTGTCTAGAACTTCTGAAGCGAAGCCGTTTTACACAAAGAACAAAAGTGGGGCTGAGAAGATTCTACGCTTCAATACGGGTGCATGCAACTCAGAGGCTCCTTCTCCAAGGCTCCTTCTCCTCGGGTCCCGTTCCAGGAGCAGAGAAAGACATGGATTATTGCAGATCACATCAAATGGTCAAAAGTATAATTTCCTTGCAGATGTCAGGCTTGGGGCTTTGAGCAGGAAGAAAGGTGACGTAACTCCAGTTCACTGTAGGAACTGCCACTTAGGGTGACAGGCAAACAGTCCCTCCAACAAAGGCAGTGCTGCCTGTAGAGCCCGGGAGAGGCAGGTCTATCTCCAGCCTTCCACCTGCGTTCCTCTCTGTCGGGTGAAGAACTGGCCCAGGGCGGGTGTGTGTCTCCATTTCTGTGTTGTGTGCCAGGCTGCAGGACCCAGAGACCAGTAGGCTCAGGAAGTGGCCAAAGGCGGATGGATGTTCATAGGGATGAGGAGGCAGACAGAGCTTAGCTGGCCGGCCGGGGAGTAGGAAGAGAAGGGCAGCGAGCTACAGGCCCAGACTGGGGCTGAAGGCTGGCTGGAAGCTCTCCAAAAGGAGTCTGAGAATTCTAAACTGGAACACGGCCTTCTAGGTCATTATGGAATCTATTTTTTTCATTATGGGAACATATATTTTCCAAATGGGATAGAACCCACTTTATTGAACAGTTTATTAGCTTGGTGTGAATGCGGCTGTCTAGGCATGTGGTGTGTAGGCCTCTGTGGGTGCTCCGGTCTGGGTCCCGCACACACCCAAGTAGGCCTGAATGAAGTCTACTGTGCTTCCGCAGAGGGAGGCACCCAGGGTCCAGGCAGATGGGGCTCCCGGGTGGCGGCCCTGTACCCCTCTCTCGAGGAGGTGAGAGAAGAAGAGAAGAAACATTTACTAGGTGATGCCTATGTGCCCGAATCTGACCTGGGCCCTTTCGCTCACATCATCTCATGCAGGTCTCGCAGCTGCCAAGTGGGTATATCGTTGCCAATTTATAGATGTGGATGTAGCGCCTTGGTGGCATCTAAGTGCCTTAAGTGTTCAAGCTGGCATTCCTGTGCAGACCTGTGTAGCTCCAAATGCAGCAGTCTCCCATGTTGCTAGTGAGAATTCCAGCTCACTCCCGCTCTCCCCCAACCAGGAGCCACAGGGCCCAGGAGTCAGTCACTCACTCAAGTGGCTCGGAATGAGGCCTGTGCCACTGCTTTCGAGTGGGCAGACCCTTACGTTTCTAGGACCTCCTCTCTGGGTGACCCTGTCTTCGTTTGAAACAGATGAGGGCAAGGCAGAGGGACCTAGGGCAGGAAGAGTGCAAACACGCAGGTAAAGAAGGTACATGGGAGTCCATGGTGGGCACGAGAGGAAGACAGAGAAGGGGAGGGTTCCGTGCAAAGAGCTTTGGCTTTTGAGTAAGTTCTGGTTTCAAACTCAAGTCCCACCACTAACTGATTTTGACTGAACTGCTCAAATTTCCAGACCTCGGTTTCGTTATCTGTGAAATGCGAGAGACAATAGACTCGTTTCTGAGAGTCCCTGTGGGGATGAAATGATGTGGAATTCATGAGGCCTCTGGCCCCGAGCAGGTTCTCGATTGTGCTCATGTCTCTTCTTGCTTTTCCTCTTGTTCAATTAATCCTGGGGAGCCCATCTGGGCATTTTTTTTTAATAGATGTCTACAGCTGAGCAATCTAAAAATAAACTTGAATTATGGTGGGTTTAGCGCAGCGGCCCCTGGCAGGCACTTCTGTGTGAATAGCAGAAGTGAAAAAATCAAAAAGGGAGTTAAAGAACCCAGATTGTGTGGGCGTCCCCCAGTGAAGTGGCGGGGGCGGAGGGGGGAGGTTTGGTGTTTTTTCTTTGTTGTTTTTGTTTTTGTTCTGCGATGATGTGGGGGACTCTCCAGGGACACGTGTCACAGAGCTGGACGCAGAAGAGAGGTGAAGGCGTGGTAGGTGGGAAATTTGGTTCTGTCCCTGACGTGACAAGGCAGGATTCGGGAAAGGCGGCGTGTTGGTCAACAGGTGGAAAAGAGGACGGAGCACTCCGAGGTTTTGCCCTTTCCTCCTCGCGGTGCCAAGTCAGAGTCGGGCAAGTTCCTGAATTCATTTTCAGTGAGCTTTTGAAGAAAGGTCACCTTCGGGGGGTTGCCTTATTCCTGAAATGTTCGTACGTCAGAGACTTGGTGGAAAGGGTGCGGGCTTGTGTGTTTCCAGTTTACAGACGCTCATGACAAGGGAAAACGAGGCTGGCTCCCTTGACCATGAGCCTGTAGGGATGGAAGTTACAGGTTATTCTTGTCATTGTTATCTTTTATACTTTCCCTTCCTCAAATCTAATGTTTCACTGTCTCTACAATCCATGTTTTATAGGCTTAGGGAGATGATGTGAACTCCCCCAGGGTCCTTAGTGGGAGAGCCAGGACGTGAACGGGCTACCTCCATTTTTCTGTAACACTAGCATTAGCCGCCCTAAGGGAATGTCCTAAGGGAATGGTGTGTAAGTTGAGCTTGGGACCTGAGGCCTGGGGAAGCCAGGTCACAGCAGCCTGTAACCTGACCTTCTGTAACTTTTTCTTTAAAAAAAAAAAAAATTTCATTTATTTATTTATTTTAGAGAGTGGGGAAGGGGGAGAGAAAGAGAGGGAAACCTCAGTGTGAGGTTGCCTCTCACGCGCCCCCTACTGGGGACCTGGCCTGCAACACAGGCATGTGCCCCAACTGGGAACTGAACTGGTGACCCTTTGGTTTGCAGCCTGCGCTCAATCCACTGAGCCACACCAGCCAGGGCTGCGACTCTTTTTTCAAACAAACACGATGACATTATGTGCCACAGTTGTTCCCTTTTAAAAGGAGTGAACAATCCAAATAAAAATAGTATCTCATTCTACATATTTGTATTGATCTGTAAGTCTCTGCAGGTGACTATAAGAAATGAAACCAAGGTGTCTACTGTTCCCCGTGCAAAGCGCCAGAGGGAAGGGATTTACACTGCTCGGTGAGGCTTTGGGAGAGATCCACGGAGAGCTTCCTGACTGTAGGGGGTCGATAAATGTAGGAGTTGGAAGTGATGCCCTCCCAGTCCCCGAGCCTCCAGGACCTTGTGGCGTTTGCCAAATACCTCACCTCTTACCGGCTGCCAGTGCCTGTATTCCTCCTTCTGGAACCGGCTCAAACGCCTCCCCTCAGCCTTCCCAGCATTGCCACGGAGAATCACGGACTTTTCTTCTCTGCTCCACAGAGTGATCCTGGTACCTCCAGTGAGCGCCATGTTGTTTTTCCTGAGTTACAGCCAAGCCCTTGGACTCGCCCCCTCCGACACTTCAGAGGGCTGGGATGTGGTCTGTGCATCTCTATCACCCCTCCCTAAGGCAGCACCGGTTCATAGCCAGGGCTCCCAGAGGTGCTGAACTTCGCAACAGTGAGGTGGTGGTGGTTTTAAAAACCTTGTTGAAGTTGAACAGCTCAGTCCTCAACGTCAGCGTGCATAACAATAGGTGCTTTCACACCCTGTTGGTGGGACTGTAAACAGGTCCCACTTTTCTGGAGAGTAATTTGAATTACTTAGAATTCTGCATGCCTTTCGACTGTATTATTTTCCACCTGCTCCCTACCTCTCTTCTTTTTCTTCCAAGAGGTTAATGAATGGCTTTGCATAAAGGTATTGCTATTGTCATATTCACAGCAATGTTTTCTTCAATAATAGCAAAGTTGGGACTAATATTAAGATGGATCTTGTTAAATTGTGGTTGATATATATGAGAGAATATCCTGTAGCCATTACAATTGATGATACATCAATTCTTGTTAACCAAAAAAAGAAAGAAAGAAAGAAAGAAAGTACAGTGACAAAAGCCAATTACAGACTGGAAAGCGTCATCCGACTTTGAAGAAAACAAGGATGTGTCCATGGGAAATCACCTGGAAGGGGTTCCCCATAAATGTTTAAGCTTTTATTGGGATGGTGGGATTTTCAGTGATTTTTAACTTTCTTTTCTTGTCTTTTTTCTTCTCTGCATGTCCTGCAATGAATATGTATTCCATTTAGAACATGGAAAAACATGTTAGTGGATTCTTGAACTAAAGTACTTGGTCCTTAGGTTTTGAAAACTGTAGAAACCAAATCAAAATGTAGGAAGTCAGAGTTGAAAGGCCTGTTGGGACACCTTTGGTCCAGAGTTTCTCAGACTTGGCTGCATGTTAGAGTCACCTATGGAGCTTCAAAACCGTGCTGCTCGGTCCACACCTGGTACCAATAAATCGAAATGGCCAGGGATGGACCGGGGCCCCGCCGTGCGTTCCATCTCCCCAGGTGTGTCTGGCATGGCAGCACCAGCCACATGTAGCCATTTGAGTTTAATTAAAATTAAGCAAAAGTAGCCCTGACCAGGTGGCTCAGTTGGTTGGCGCTTCTTCCCACGCACCAAAAGGTTGCAGGTTTGATTCCTGGCCAGGGCACATACCTAGGTTGTGGGTTCGATCCCTGGTCGGGGCATGAACGAGCGGCAACTGATCAATGTTTCTCTTTCTCTTCCTCTCTTTCTCTTCCTCTCTAAAATCAATAGCTATATCCTCAGGTGATGATGAAAAAATTAAGTAAGTAAATGAAGTTAAAAACTCAGTTCCTTAGTCCTACTAGCCACATTTTAAGTGCTCTGTTAACCCTATGGGGTTAGCGGCCACCACACTGGGCAGTGGGCAGTGTACCTCTAGACCTACCCCTCGGGTTTCAGGAGGGGAAACCAGATGGGTGTCTGGTCGGTGCGTTCCTTCCCTGTAGCAGGCCTGGTGCTCGTGGAAGCTGAGGGTCCCTGGGCTCGCTGCTCCCAGCCTGCAGAACAGACCTGCCCAGGCCGTCGACAACTGTGTGCCTAGAAAGCCGCCCTTTCTTTCTTGTGTCCACCCTGTCCTCCTCGAGCGTGGGAGAGCGTGTGCCACACAATTAGCCTCAAGGGCTAGGCAGGCCCAGGCCTTTCCGACCGGGCGCAGCCTGGCCGGGACAGCGGGCAAACTGTTTACACGGAATCCAGACACTCAGCGGACAGCAGAGCGGGGCTGAGTGTTTTCCACGGCTGCTGAGAGAGGTGAGTGAGCTGAGGCAGAATAACAAAAAGCCACTTCAAAAACACACCAGAAAGAGTCAGAAAGCAGAGAAAACCAGAGGTTTGAGACCCCCCCTCCCTCCAGAAAAACCTGACAAGAGAGCAAAAACAAGTCACGGGAGCCTCTCTAGTCTTGCCGGTTTCGAGATGTCGCGGTTGCTGACTTGAGAACGGGCCTGTCCCAGTAGTTCTGAGAGGAGGTGGGAACTGAGGCTGTGGGGGCTCAGAAACCTCACCTGAGTTCTGAGAACTGTGTGACTGGGGTGGTGGGACAGTCCCTGAGCACACTGTGTCTCTGGGAAGACGGGTGTGTGGCAGAGGCAGGGTCGGCCCGCCTGGATGAGTGTGGGAAGCAGACGTCTACCTGGCCCCGGGGCCTGGGACCCGCTGCCTCGGAGGGTGAGGCCCCAGTGGACATAGTCCACCAGGGAATTCAAAGGCCGGTCACGTCCGGAAGGCTCCTCCCCAGGACCCAACCGTGAAGACGCCAAGCCAGAAAGGGAAGCCTGGGGCTCCCTCACCTCACCCCATTTCCCAAACTCTGCCGCAGGGCTATGAAACACGGGGAAGGGAGCCGTGCCGTTGGAGGACTTGAACTCGAGTCCCAAGCACCGCCCCTGACTTGCTCTGTGATTTTGGGCAGGCCAGTTTACCCCTCTGGACCTTGTTTCTGGACCTGTAAATTGTAGGGTTGATTAGGACCAGTGATTTTCAACTGGGGTGCCGCGGTAAAGGGGGGTAAATGGTAATGGAGGGAGACAAAACTTGGGGTGGTGAACACACAAGGCCATATACAGATGATGTATTATAGGATTAAAAAAATCTTTAAAACACACAATACCTGACTATTTAGGCAGGGCCACTGACCTCTTTTCCCTTAGATTGTCAAACAAAAAAATGACAACAACCAACACAACAAGAGCTGTATGGTGTGAATGAATCAAAATTATACTTATTTTTTGTCAGATTGGCAAAAAAGATATTTCTTGGTGTGCCGCAGAATTTTAGTAATTAGTTTGTGTCCTGTGAGATGAAAAAAATGGTTGAAAATCGCTTCTCTAGACCAATGGTTCTCACCCGGACTGCGTATTGGAACAACCTACTGAGCTACAAGAACAACATTCTAACTGTTCTGGGATACGGCCTGGGCATCAGGGTTTTTAAAAGCTCCTTAGGTGGCTCCGGCGTGTGGCCCAGATTGAGACCCAGCGGTGTGCCCAGCGGTTCTGAATTCAGCGTGCACAGGTGTCACCTTGTTAAGGCTCTGAGTCCGAGTCCTCAGGTCTGCAGCAGGGTCTCAGGTGAGGCCCCGGGGCCACACTCGAGTAAATCTGTCTTTCTTGTTCACTTCTGTCTGACCAGCAAGCTCAGTGCCAAGCTCCGGCAACTCGGTCCGTGTTTGGTGTTTGTTTCGGTACCTGGAGGTGGTTGCGTATTTCTGCCAATAGACACCATTTGCTTCTAAGTCCTTTTTCTTCGCTCTCACAGGAATCATTTGCATTCTCACATCATTTGAATTTTGACTGGATGCTATGGGTGTGAATGGAACAGGGATCTTCTCTTCAAGGGCGGAAAATGAAAGATAAAGCCAGACTATGACGTGGGTTCAAGGCGAGGCAGAACCCACGCTCCTATGTACTGATAACATCTCCCAGTTTACATACAAGGAAGGTGAGGTTTAATGAGAGAGATTTCCTAAGCCAGGAGCAGTGCTGAGATTTGAACTCAGGTCTCTATGCTGACCCCTAGTTCACAGAGAGGCAGGACACTATCTGAGCTGCATGCCTGACCACACTCAACCAGATCCCACCAGACCTGACCAGACCCACCCAGATCCAACCAGAGTCAGCCTCTTGGCACTCAGTGGTTGTTGGTGGGGAAAAGGGGTGGGGTGGAGTTTGCATGGGTTTGCTTTACTTAAGCAACCTTTCTGCTCGCCTTCTATTCCCCTCCAATCAGAAAAGGACAGGTGGAAACAGTTTTCCCCCAGCTCCTGGGCTGGCACCTGGGCTCCTACTTTCCCCACTTGGCTTCTTCTCTCAGCCTAAAGCTCTGCTGCTTGCAGCTTTTTCTTCTTGCATCATTTTCTTTTCTCCAGGGGAGCAGGCGGGATACCCAGCTTTGTGATGGTAACCCCGGCCTCCCCAAACAGTGCTGCACAGGCGGTCTCGGGAGACGACCACAGTTGCTGCAAACTCTGAACTTCTCTGATTCCGCTGGGTTCTTAGCCCAAACGGTAGTTAACAGCCCAACCCAGTAGTTTTTCCAACTTGACTGCACCCTTCTTGTCTCATCTCCTGATATCAGGGCTCTGGGGCTGGAGAGGGAGTGGGGGGCAAGAAAGAAGAAAGGGAGGCTTCTTTGCTACCCCATTAGATCTTGAGTTCCTGGAGACAGAAACCTGGTCTTTTCCGTTTTTGTATCCCCAGTATGGAATATGGTGCTGGGTAGAGAGATGCTCAGCATAACGGTGTTGATCAGATTAATGTATGCAGGTGAGTTGGGTGCGTTTCCTTATCGCACAGAAGGAAGAGCAGCGCTGGTAGCTAGTCCTGCTCGGCCTTCAGGTAACGGAGTCCCCTGGCGCAGGCTTCAGCGTGGGAGGGCCCCAGAACGCTGGAGGTACCGTTGTCGGGGAGTCTTTCTCTTTCACCACCTCTTGTCCGGTTCTGCAGCCGCTTAGGAAGGTGAGGTTTTCTGACAGAGCCCGACCCCTTGCTGGGGGAGCTGTACCAACAGAATGCCAACTTTTATAGCAACCAGGGGAGGCCCCCGAGACTGTAGGATGGGAGACCCGCGGAAAGAGGAGGCCCCTCTCTTCTTTACCCTCCGGAGAAAGGATCATCTTATTGTAGTGTATGTTCTTAAAATTGGGTTTGGGCATCTAACCTTGGAGGCTGGAATGAGTAAAGTGAGGCATGCCATTTACATGGAAGGAATTCCTCTGCAGATGGATTTTGCCCTGGAATTAAAGAAGAAAAAAGAAATAAAAAGCAAAGAAAAGAAATCAAATGTCTACTGAGGAACTAAAGGTGCCCAAGAATCCAAAGCGACTTTGTATCGGCCAGTTGGGCCCAGCCAAGGAAACGTTTCCACTTATTCAACCTGTGACCTTAGTTAAGAAAATGTTGTCAAACCACCTCCTTAAGATTCCCTCTTGTCTCTTGAGTCTGATGAGAAATAAACCTGTGAGAGGCATGTCCCCACGGCTGAGGGGCCTGTTCCATTGGGGGAGCATCCAGCAGGAGGGGCCGAAATCCGGAGAGGCCCCCACACATTCTGGCTCTGGATGCAGAGGGCGACTGCTGTTGGAGTCACGCTATGGCTGCGAACCCAGCCCCTTTGCCCTGGCTTCCCCAGGGGCCTGTGTGGTTAATCCATTTACACCATCGCTTCTGAGTCATCCGTATCAGGGCAATGTAAACTGGCAATCGGTGCCCTTCGATCCCCTCCTTCAACAAATAGCTGCTTTTCTTTATTTCAATGGCCAACGTTAGAGTTTACGGTTGTGTGGAGTCAGGGTGGGCCTGGAAGAATGGAGTCATTAGTTTTTCCACGTAACAAACGCCTCTCCCTGAGAGTCCATCTGCTCCCATGACCTTTGGCTGTACATTGTTGACTGTTAAACCTATTTCTTTCCTTTGACCTCTCTCCTTAACACTAATCTCACATTTCTAACAGCAGCTGAAAGAGTCAGAGGAAAAGAGTGGAAATGGCATGGAAATGATTGAAGGCAGCCTACAGAAGCCATTCAGCAATCCACATTCAGAGACACGATTTCCAGGGGCAGGGGCTGAGGCCACGAGATGGGCTATGATTTGCCTACAGTCTCATAGAAAAATGCATGGCAGCACTGGGACCAGGGCTGTCCCCTTGAAGCTCCGGGTAGAACCTTTAAGCCATGGCAATGTGACTTCTCTATGCCTTCATGGATTGCTATCACGAGACACAGCCTGCCTTCCCAGAAGCCTTTGCTCCCGAGGGGCAGGGACCTCCTCCACTGCATCCCAGACGGCTGGCGGGCACAGATGGGTGTGGGAGTTGAATCAGGTGGTTAAATCTGACTTTAGAGAGTCTTTGCCATAACAGCATTGAGACAGGCTGGCCCCACCTAAGCTTCTCCACTCATCTATGTCCTCGTCTATGTCCAAAAAGGCGTCGCTCAAATCTCACTTGAGAAAACTTTTCAGACCCACCCAGTGTCTGGATTTTGGAGCAACTCCTACCTGGTTTACTTAGCATCCTCTTTATACAAATTTATGTGGGGCAGGGACAGTGTGGCATTTGGTTCAGAGTCTATGGGTGCAAAGTCCCAGCCCCACCATTTTTTAGACATGTGCTCTCAGGTAACTCCTCTGCAGCTTGAATTTCTTACCTATAAACAGATGAGGTGATAATTCCTCCCCTGTAGGCTCCTTGGGGAGGTTGAGACAAGCCAGGCAGAGTGTCGAGTGTGGTGCCAGGCACTGAGTGCTGGCTGTTATTCTCATACGTTTTCAAAACAACGTGTTTTGTTCCTCCACCTTCTCTGAGGATGGTTACCTCGCCCGTGAACCGGAGGAAATAATATGCAATCTTGGAGGATTGTTATGACAACCAGATGCGAGAACACACATAGACAGTGCTTTGGAAATTCTTCAGGTCTGGGTGTGAAGTGTGACTGTCCCCGAGACTACTCCGCTGGCAGGAGGAGGCGCCGCCCTGGAACAAGCACACTGGCCAGGACCCACAGCCATCTGCAAACAAGCACGCAGGCACACAGCAGCACCGCCGCCACCAGGCGACGTCCCGGCAGTCTGACCCCTACTGGCATTCGGGGGAAGCTGACGTTTGGTTCAGTGAACCCCTCACTGAGCCCTCCAGGCCACCTGAGCAAAAGTGGTGGACCGCTGTGAATGACACATGGCCTTCGTCCTCAGGAAGTTTGTAAAGTAGCAGGGAGCAAGTGTGAGCGAGTGATATTCTAAACGAGGGTGAGCGACTCAAGAGAAGTAACGACGGAAAGACTGACAGAGGGGGAGTCTGGGAGCGCGAGGGGATTTCATGGCAGGACCCGCCGGGGAGCCGGGCTTGGAAACACGGGCCGCACATCCGTTGGCTCGGCTGCCGCAACAAAGGGCCACAGCCGGGTGGGGTGTGCAACTGAAGTGCATTTCCTCGCAGCTCGGGAGGTGGGAAGGGACGAGGGTGTTGGCAGGGCTGATTTCTCCGAAGACCCTCCCTGGCCTGCGGAGGGCTGCCTTTCTCACGGTGTACTCGCAGGGTCGCATCTCTGTGTCGTCTGTGTCCCAGTCTCATCCTCTTACAGGGACACTAGTCATGTGTGATCGGGGCCTCCCCACGTGACCTAATGGGACTCTAGTGACCTCTTTCAAGGCTCTATCTGAAACACATGCTGAGGTACCAGGAGTCAGAACTTCGCGACACATTAATTTGGGCGGTGGGGGTGGGGAAGCACAATGTGGCCTATAACAAGCAGGATTTTTTTTACATTTGTTCACTTCCAGAATTACCCCTAAAATGTGAAATATTAAAAGGCACAAAAAAGGAAAATAAAACCACTAAGAGAGGACCCTATCCATCCAATTTTTTCAAAATGGAAATATACCTTATACTCTAGCACCTGTTGTTTGGTGACCTATTTTCACTTGACAAATATGCCGTGGACTTCCCCCCCTGGACACCAACTATTCTTCCTCAACATCACTTTTACTGGCTGCGTACCAGTTCGTTATAAGGATACATGCAATTTGCGGGTGGATGGTGGGGTTTGGATCAGCCGAGGCTGGGGCTGGGGCGAAAGAGCGAGCCTCTGGCAAGGGCTGACTGCAGCTCTAAGAGCACAGTAGCTGGTCACATGTCAGCAAACTAGAAGTAGCCAAAGATTTCTCAGAATCAGATAAATTACATTTATAAAAAGTCTATAATTTCTTGTCTGTGTGTGGGGAGAGACTGGATGGGAGAGGGGGCTTCTGAGAAGTCCCAAAGGGTCCCAAGGATAAGCCAGCTGTGGCATTTTTGTCTGATGAATTAGAATCTCTGTTAGACCCCAGGACCACTGGAAGTCAGTGCTGGACTCCCTGGGGTGAGACTGACTTGATGGACACTTAATAGTTTTAATTGAGATGCTGCTTCTTTTTATGAGTGACTTTTAGTGACGGCTGCTTTCCCCGTATTCCCACTCCCTCTTTCCTTCCCCACCGTGCATCCCTGTTGAGGAGAGATCTTTGGTAAAACAAAGCTGAGAGACAGGAATATCGTTGGTAATAAAGATTTGTCTCATTTCACTCTTTTTTTTTTTTTTTTGAGATTTTACTTATTTAGTTTTAGACAGAGGAGAGGGGAGGGAGAAAGAGAGGGAGAGAAACATCAATGAATGTGTGATTGCCTCTCGCAGGGGCCCCCTACTGGGGACTTGGCCCGTAGCCCAGGATGTGCTCTGACTGGGAATTGAACCCGTGACCCTTTAGTTTGCAGGCTGATGCTCAGTCCACTGAGCCACACCAGCCAAGGGCCTCTTTTCACTCTTAAGATTTTGAAGGATCCAAAGGGCAAGTTCTAGTTGGACGAGAAAGGCTCCTTGGGGGGAGAGGAGACGGGGAAAGTGGGGAGGGAGCATGACTCCGGTATGCCTACCAACCCACTGTGGGTTTTAGGTGATCTCAAGGGCTACTCAGTGGGCAAACACTGCTTAGCCCTGTTAATTTCAACAACCAAGACTTTGAGATTGTGTTCATAAAGCCCACAATGTCTTAGGTTTCATTTGCTCCACTGTGCAAGTGGGAGAGGAAGAAAGTACGAATGGCTTTCTTGGGATTTGACAGAGAAAAGCCACAGAACAGTCAGGAATGTGGGCCATAATGTCATTTCTACAGACAACTATTATCAAGTGAGAAAGCCAGACACCAGGTGTCCTGGGGGCTCTTTTTATAGAACATGGCAACCATTTCTGAAGCCGTAGGCATCTGACCAGACCGTTTTGTTGAACGAACGCATCCAGCCCACTGGGAGCAGGTTTATATCTTGGTGAAAATCTGCAATCTGTCGCCATGTCACGTCTGAGTCTATGAACTGGATTTTTGATGGCGAGTGGTACATATCCCTCCCCAGCTGCGGGGCAGAGAGGCCACCTTCTGCAATTCCTTCTTAGGGACATGTGTTTAGGACCATGGCTCGCATTTGGGAGGCGATGCTATCAGTTGGCATCACAAAGACAAAGCAGGCTCCATTTTACTGGCAGGAACGGCTAAAGAAAGACGAGGGTATTACTGTTTAACTGCATACTCCCGGGGGGTGGAAACTGTAAGGCTTTCTCCTGGCAAGGGATTGCCCTGGCAGCCCTCACCAGTGCTGGGGGCGTGAAGGGGTTATGTCAGTGCGTGTGACTGTCAGGAGCCACACCCCCCCTCCCCCCGTGGTGAGGACATGGGAAAAGTGGATCTGGCGAGGATGCACTTCGCACCTTCGACTCATCCACATCATGAAATGCCCAGTAAGATTGTTTGCCGCAAGAAGAGATTGGTCACTTCGCAACAATTCCCCACGTGATAGCTCCCAACAGACAGTTCTTCTCCTGTAGTTTGTTATCTTTTTAAATTTTTTTACTTATTTATCTTCAGAGGGGAAGGAGAGAGAAATATCAATGTATGGTTGCCTCTCATGTGTCCCCTCCTGGGAACTGGCCTGCAACCCAGGCATGCTCGCTGACTGGGAATCGAACCGCGATCCTCTGGTTGGCAGGCCCGCGCTCAATCCACTGAGCTATACCAGCCAGGGCTCTCTCTCTCTCTCTCTCTCTTTTTTTAATGAATCTTTGTTAAGACTGCCCTGTGTGCCAGGCTCTGTAGGAAAACCCTACAGGGCAGGTCTCAAAGGCAGACGCACCCCTATTCATTCCCTGTGGTTAGTGTCTCTGTGTCTAGCAGAGACCACTCCCGGTGCCCAGTGAGAGAGTCACACCACCCAAGAGAGTGGAAAACGCTGTCTACGAACGTGCCCACACTCCACCAGGGAGTCATCCTGGAGGCTGGTGGTCCCTCGCCAGGTGTTTGTAAAATAGCACGAGCAAGGCTGCCAGGTGCCTTGCACTGGAGGAGGAAACCCGGGACAGTGACACACCAAAGGCTTGATGTGGGCGAGGTGCCCTGAGTGAGTGTGGCCATCGGGACGTCGGGTGTCACCCAATTGCGAAAGTGGATTCTATCGAATTTACTTTAAACAAAATAGGAGGGCCGGTTCCGCCCCAAGGCGGAAGATGCTGGCCGTGGGTGCAGAGTGGGATTTGAGGACCGGGAAGCCAAGGTGCTGCCGCCCCTGAACCTGGTGACCGGGGTGGCCCCGTTTCACTCCGCTAGTTACCCTGCATGAGTCCCTCGTCTGTTGCCCTCCCTGAGTGCAGCTTCTCTTGGAAGAAATCGGGGCGTCACTGGTGCCTCCAGGTGCTGAAGCCCGGGGCTCTGGGGTGGAGGAGGAGAAGGTGTGAAGGGAAGGGGTGCCTGTGTGCGGGCCACAAAAGACAGGGCTTGTCCCAGTCCCCACTGCATGGGAACTCCTTGGGGGCGGTGGTTTTTGTGTTTTGTTCACTGATGTATCCCCGGCATCCGGAACTAGCCTGGCATGTCATCGGAGCTCAGTAAATCACGTGTATTTACTGAGTGATTCTCCAATGTGGAGATGAGCTAGTCCTTCTAATGAGGTGGTCGCTTCACACGCTGCTCTATGGGGAGAAAGTGGTGTGAGTGTAAGGCAGGGTGCCTGTCCTTAGGTCTGGCCACATGCTTGATATTCACTCATTCATTCATTCATTCATTCATTTATTCAAGGAACATTTACTCAGCTCTTCTTCTGCAATATACTGTCTGTATCAGTCATTAGAGGCATGGAGATGAAAGTCAATAAATATTTCTTTAAACCCATCAGGAGCCTGGCTCTGCGGATACCCTGGTGACTCAGGTTGGGACCACAGCTGTTGGTAGGAGACACAAACTGTTAAAACCACAGATGTGGAGCATCTCACTCCATTTGGAAGTGGGGGTGCCAGGAGCAACTTCGTAGAGGGGGGCACGGGTGGGCTGCACCTTGATGGCAGGATAGGTGTTCATTGGGCTGGGCCGGGGCCTGGGTCAAGCCCTGGTGTCTCTCAGAGGCACGCTGGGGCCACCTCCCAGCCACACCTCCTCACTCGCCACTTCCCCCCCTCCCAAACCCACTGCACACATCCTTCCTTCTCTCTAGTCCTTCCCTATTCGCTCCCACCTCGGCTCATCCCAGGACCTGGCACGGTAGCACAAATACATGTTACTAGCAATCCCAGTAAAATGGAAAATTAGTTCCCATAGCTTGGTGACATTATGGGGGCTGGGACAGCTAGGTAGTTGTGACTCCCATTTAGCTCCAGTTCCTGGTGGCTCCCTTGGAAACTTGTTGTGGGAGCAGGGAGCAGGCTGGGCAGGATCAGGGCACTTCGGGGCTCTCTGTACCACTGACATACCAGCCGGCCCCTACCGGGGACCAACGTGTGATGGCCCGTATAGCAGCATAACACAGAGACACCCTCTTCAACAGCCAGAATACGGCCACAGCACCTGCCCTTCGTTTGGAGGAATCCATGCCCAGGACGGAGGCCCTTCCATCGGGCCTTTTGGCAGCACATGGGCCTGAAGGGTATTTCCCCCGATGCAATTTGTTTTGATCTAGTCATTCTTTCAGGCCTTCAGCCTAGAAACGTCAGAACCCGGTCACATGGCCACCAAAAGATCATGTTAAAACGCAACTAGAAGAATGGTGTTTTGATACTTAAAAAAAAAAAAAACACGAACCATCAGCTGCTAACCTTTGTAGGATTTTCCCCTTCCCAGGGTAAAGAGCGAGAAGAGGAAGTGAAAACAGGAGGGGAGAATTTTCTTCTGGTGCCACTCGCCCTGTAGATAACAACCCCAAAATCCCCCTGGGTCTGAACAGCGCCTTGTACTTTTTGGCAGCCGTGCCTTTCCACGGATTGCCTCCTTCAGTTCCCAGAGCTCCCCCACGTGGGAGGCAGGACTCTCAGCGGCCCCAACTGCGTTCTCATTTGTAGACCGAGGGCACTCCTGGGGCTGGAGGCAGGGGCTGGGGACTGGATATTCCAGAAGAAAGAAGTAACTCTCCAGAGCCATTCTGGAGAGGCGCTGGGGGTTTCTGAGTTTCCTCAGGAAAGCTGATCAGAGGGTTGTTCATCTTGAGGGAGAAAGGTCCAGTGTGAAAGGGAATCTGAGCCGGCTGTCCTCTCGGGGGAGCCCTTCTGTCACGGACCGCTGGAGTTGGGTTCCCAGCCCTGAGTCACCATCTGCTGCTGATCTCTCACAGCCCCGCTGTGGGACTCTCCTATCTTCTGGGGATCCCCTGCCCCAAAGTCCAAGGCCCTTTGGGAAAACTCCTGATTACGCAGCATCTCTCGCCAAGAGAGGGGCGTCTTCCTTTGAGCCCTTTGCTTTCACAGACCTCATGACACTCAGTGTAGGCCCCAGGCCAGGGACGGTGGGGAGAGTGTAGAGGCAAGTGTGGGTGACATCCTTGTTCTCCGGGAAGTGCAGTGTCCAGGCGCAGACAGACGGGAACACAAACACCATATGGGGGCTGGAGGGCAGGGGAGGGCGTGCCAGGGGAACTGCGGCAGCTCAGGTTGGAACCCCGATGCCTCGAGACAGAGCCCCCAGCCCAGTGCCACCCTTCTGGCACTGAAAATCAGCAGTGGCTGATCTGATCCGCAAGTGTGGAGGCCCCAGGGGGCCAGCGGGTTTGACACTGGGAAGGCCCAGCGAATTCCGGTCGCCATTCCCGTTGCTCTTTGGAAAAGACTCTGTCGTGTGGCTTCATAGAGCTGAGAATAGTGGGCTGGGCATAGAGGGCAGACTAGAGACTTTCTGAGTGGGCGAACCTCATGGAGGCCTCTCCAGCCTCCCGTGGGTTTTGGTTTGGTTTGGGTTTGGGAGCTTGGGGCCCATGGAAGAGCTGGGGATCGGGGTTGCCGGCAGGGCAGGGGTGGTCCTCCCTTTGTCTGGCAGAGACCCAGTGCAGGAGCCCTGGACGCCCGAGCAGGACTGAAAACCACAGTGTCAGAACAGAGAACAAGGCCCTAGGACCAGGGTGCACAGAGATGCTCCCGTCCCCCAACCATCCCAAGACTGGTTCCTGTGCCTCCGAGTCAGGAGGAGTGGGTCAAGGTTTCAGTCTGGGCTGGAAGTCAGAACCCCCAGGCCAGGCCCTCGGAACAGCCCCCACTCGCTCTGGCCTATTGCCGCTCCGTTCCATCTCCCCTCCACGCTTTCCTTTCCAGGGCCTGCCTCCCTTCCCACAATGCCCTTCTCTCCGTCTCCCACGGCCCTTTCAGAGGCAGCACTTCCCTAGTGTCCGTGCCCAGGAGCCACCACCTCCCTCCTCTGAGCCCCCCTGGCTCAGGGGGTGACCCCTGCCTAAAGCATTCATGCATTTCTCTCCTGCCTCCGAGATTTTGACCCTTGGGACCCGGGCCTTGCCTGGTCCCCCCCATCTCTGAGGGTGCCCCACCTCCGACACGAAGCTGTCACCAATAGTGAACGAACATGTGGAAAAGATCCATTGCTGGCTCCTCGGCCTCTAGCTGCCATCTTTTCTGGAGAAGAGGCAGCAGGTCAGTGTTTTTGAGGAAGGGGTTGGGGACAGAACTGGGAAGGGACAGTCCCGGCCGATTCCTCAGGGATCTGGGACAGCTGAAATCTTGTCAGGGCCAGTACCGAAGCTCAGGGGCTATGTAGCCAGGGTGACTAGGAATAACGGAGCCGTTTGCTGGTCTGGGACAGGAGGAAGGGGGTGGGAGCTTTGCCAGCACGGCCCTGGCCCTGTAGGAGTTTGTCCAGCCTCCGGGCTTGGCAGGGGGGTCGGTTTCCAGGTGAGGCCAGGAGGGCTCCACTCAGGTATATTCCAGTTTCGTGTGTCTCTATAGAGAGGGGTGAAGGACAAGGAACACAGGTGCTGGGCAACCTCCGGAGGTGGCCACCTTTGACCCCAGCACCATGTTTCCAAATGGGTAAAGCTCAGGTATAGACTTGCTTCAGCAACTGTTCACCCACTTCCTTCTCCTTTACCCGGGGTTCCCCAGGGAGAGGCCTTGGGTGCTGGGCAGAGACCTCAGTATGATAGGGCTTCCCAGGTGTCCCTGGAGTCTCGAATGTGCAGGAACAGGAAGCATCCTGTTTAAAACTTACGTAAACAATCTCATTCCTTTTCTGAAGTACCGTGGGATGGGGGCGGGAGGGCCTGTGAGGGGCTGTGAGCCAGGGGGCTGCCCTTGGTGGCTGCCTGGCCTAAGCACCGGACCTACCTCCGAGGCCCAGAGCTGGGCCGTCGGCCGCTGGGAACCTGTCCTGGTGGCCTCTTGTCCCTTCGAAGTCACCCACACATACCCCAAGGGCTGTAGGAAGCCGCCAGTCAGCCCAGCCCTGCTGTTGAATCAGTCTCCATCTCTTCATTCGTTATTCTTCAAAGATTCCCTCTTGGAAGGACTCCAGTCTCTCATTGCAACTGCCTGGGGCGGCTCAGCCCATCCGGCATTCTCTGGCTGGTGTCTTCTCTTCTGGCCTGGGTGTTCCGACACCCCTTCGGGCACTAGCAGGGTGGGACAGTGGACAAAATAATTAGGCCCCATGAGTTGAAAGGAGACTTAATTTCCCTGTGTAAACTTTGGTTTCTTCTCTTCCTGGGTAACTTCACATGTATTAATCCAGGATTATTCTTTTGCCTTTTGCAACAGGTTTGTTCTATAGAAGTAGCATTTTTTTTAAACTGTAGTTTTCATTAGAGTGTAGGACGTGTGAACTTAACAACATTAAAGGTATTTTTCCTGGCGTGTTATAAAACGATGAGCTATATTCAACCCAGTCTCAAAAAGAGAGGAATAAAAGGTTACCGCTCACTGATCACAAAACCACCGGACCTAGTTTCTGTGTTTTCGCTTTCAGTCTCGTGACCGTCCATCCCATTCACCTTTCGGAAGCACCTAGTCTGAGAGTGGGTGCCTTGCCTTCTGTTGTTAGGGAATCTTTCTTACCACCATTAACATGCAAAATACCTTTAGTACCATAATGTATTTAACTCACCTCCTGTGAGCTAACTGAACGTTTGGTTGCCGCTTCTTTCATGCTTTGAATTGAGCTGTTCACCCGTCCCTTCTGGGGTCTGTCAGTCCCTGGGGGCTAGGTGGAGCGGATAGGCTAGTGTGGAGGGACCTGCAGGTTCCCATGTGCTCCCCTCATCCGGCACTCGGCCTAACTCCGGCCAACCGGTCCCTGCTGGGCCCTCCAGGCTAGCCTATCCCATGGAAGGGCGCTCCCCTCCACTCAGTGCGGGAAGGGCATTTCCAGGGCCCGCTTGTGGATCTGTGCAAAGTTTTTCATTCCTGTGGGCACTCACTCACTGGACTCTGACCATTTATGTAAACCTGTCCTTCATCAGCTGAACAGCAGGGGTCAAGTCGTGCTGAATGTTTATACTGGTGTCTAGAAGGGTTGTTGGCATAGAATCAATGCTCCGTAGTTGTTCATGGGGAGAATAAAAGTCAAAAGGATTCACAGCTCGCAGGGAAACATGTAAGTCACCAACCTCTGCCCTTTCTCCCAGCCTGGATGGTGGAATCTGCTACAGTGTCCTGCTTTTGTGGAGGAGGGTGGGGGCTTTGACTCAGGGCAAAGGGCCTCTTCTTTCAGTAGCTTACTTTTCTCTCTTGGGGAGCGGCCTGCGCCTCTTTCCTGGGAATCCGGGTGGGAGTCCTCTGCCCTCCACCGCCATTTCAACCACGAAGTGATGACGGATTACTAGGGCAGGTTCCCTGTTCTATTCGCTCCACGCCGTTTTAGGTCACCCTTTATCTAATGGGGTGGCCAGCTTGTCTCAGCTTGCCCGGGACTTTCCTAGCTTGAGCGCTGCAAGTCCCCGCTCGGTCCCCGGTAAAGGGGACGGGTTTGCCCTAGTTCCCTGAATCCAGCTCTTAGCAACGTCCTGTAGAGGGCGCAGGAGGCACACAGGGGAGGCCACGTCCTTGGAGACCGAGCGCTTGCAGCTCGCCCAGGTGGGTGGTAATATCTATCCCAACCCCTGGACTAGGTTTCTGTCTACCGCCGGAGTGACTCAGAAAACAGCCAGTCTCCTCGTCTCCTCCCGCTCCCGCAGGGAACGCCTGTGTCAGTCCTCCAACCTGTTGGAGAAGAGTGACCTGGTCCGCCCTGCACGGACGACGCGCTCTCTGGTTTTTGATCCTGAGAAGGCAATCACCTATCAATCGTGGTTCGTCTCTGGCTGCCCAGTGCATCTCGCTCTAACGACCCGGGCAGCAGGGCAGCTTTGCCTACAGCAGAACAGATTGGCTCGCTTTTCTTCCCAAGTGTCTAGCAACTGCCATCTTCTCCTGGTTTACACACCTCATTCCCACCTTAGGGAATGAAGTGGGACATCATAAAATTTATGTTCAAAGCGGGTGGCGCTAATGAAAAGATAGTCTTGCTCCAACAGCCTGCTAAGAGGGGAGACCCACGCAGATCCTGCTTTGGGCAGTAGCCTGGCTGCAGCCAAGGGCATGTCAGCTACTCTGATTCACAGGGCTTCCCTGGCGCCTCGTGGGCATCAGCTCTCTCTTTGGTGCATAAAGAGTAGTTTTGTTAAGTGTTCGAATGGGTTGCAAGGTGTTTAGAACAGACGCTACCATGGTGGGATCCTTTACCAATTCCTCTGGCTGGCTCACCCTTTGTTGTTAAGCCGCGTACTTGGGCGGTAATTACAGCTCATTAAAGATGCTGTGAGAATTGGTTTGTAAGGAGTGCCTGCCTGAGAACACCAACAAAAACGATTATAAAAACCCCAGAGCTGCTATTTACAACCTGGAATGTTATCGGTGGGGATGTTTGCATCTGCAACAGGGTCTGGGAAGGAGCACGCCAGTCCCAGTGTTCTGTAAAGAGACGTTATTTGCATCTAAGCTCTTCTCCCTCTTAAAAAGTCCTTTTAAAAACCAGAGTGGTCATGAGATAAGTGTTGATGTTTTCAGAGAGTTTCGGAAGAGAGAAGGCCAGTTGGCAGTGAGTTGGAGTTTGTGTCTCACAGGTGGAGGTGCTTATCCCCCACCCCCCGCCCCCAGCCTGGAATGAGGCGGACCTGGGTGGGAGCCTGTGTCCGCCATAGGCTGTGTGATCTTCCGCAGGTTAGGCAACTTCTCTGAACCTCAGTTTCTCCATCTGGAAAACAGGGATGATGTTTGCAGTCGTCCCTCATTAGGTGGTTGTAAGGCAGGAAATGAGGTATACTGCATGCCTGGCACCTGGTGGGGGTCAACAGCAAGTTGTTGAAAGATCCAGTTGTTCCTCTTTTCTTCACTTGAAGCTGCCTATTCGGTTAACCCACCACTGCCTCAGCTGGAATTATCCTGCGGTTGGTTACGTGATGGCTTCCTTTGTCTTTCATTAGGTAGGCCCATTGTATGGGTTGGGGTGTTCCCCAGTTGTCGCAGGTCTTGAACTACCATCCACATCACCACCACCACCTCCACAGCAGCTAACACTTGTTGAGTATTTACTATGAACCAGGCATTAGGCAAAGCGGGTTTTTTTTTGTATTTTTTTTCACGTGAAAGGTGATGAATTTGTTGCCAGCCACTTGCAGGGGAGCTGAAAGTCGGAGGCAGCAGCTTTCCCAGAGAAAGAGAGATGTATTCATCTGGCCAGCCGAACAAGGCCACAGATGAGGCTCCAATCAGTCTCTTCCAACAAAGGCTTGGGAGCAGTTTTAAGGGGTGGAGGTAAGGGTAGGGATAATGTGTAATAAATATTACACATATTTATTAATTCTAATTCAGGGAGTCTGAGTGGTCTCTGAACTAAGCCTCCTGAGGTTAGGGATATAGGAGGGGCCACAGAGAACAAAGAAATTCCAGTCTGGCGGAGTTTATCGGGCCTAGGTGTGTCCAAATTCGGTCTCTGCACCGGACCTTCCTTATTAACAGATCCTTTGCTTCTTCAGACCCAGGTATCAAAGTAGCGTCTTTTCTACTTGAGTTCCGTGAATTTGGGTTCTGCTGTGCTCCTGAGGTCAGTTAGCAGGTAACTGGGCCTGCCCAAGCCTCTGGGACCTGTCTGCTCTGGTCTGCTCTGGTGGTCTTGAGATGGGATAGTAAGAAACTAGGGACATTCATTGACAGGTGGAATAAAAGAAACTGAGACAAAATAATTAGACAAGGCCAAACAATTTGAGCAATTTACAGCCAGTTAATGGGTCACAAGGTTTTATCTTCCCTAACCAAGGACATTTAGGAGCATATTCCAGACCACCCCTGGCAGGCCAGCCTTGGTCCTGGCCCCTGTTCAATAAAGTTCTTTAAAAATAAAACTCAACAGAAAATAACCCTCACCCCTCTATACACACATTTTGATGAATCAGCATATTGAAGGACACACCTGGAGAGCTAATGAATATTCTGTGAAGGCCCTCCCCTAAGGTCTCCCCTAGGATTCCTGCAGGCTAGAGACAGATAAAAAGCCTCAAGACAAAGGACCCACAGTGGGCTCTCTTTTTCTTTCCCCTAAAGTCTAAGGGTTCCCATCGGACTTGCAACCCCGGGGAGCAGTTGGCAGCTCGCCCAGGGCTGACCCCCTGCACCTGTCTCCAAGGCCCCTTTTTCTCTGACTTTCCAGTGAGCCGACAGCAGCCCGGTCTTGGCTCACTTTATTTGTGACTTTCACTGCTCAGGGAGCCAAAGCAGCGAGACCTTTGAAAAGGTCCCCAAGGCTCACAGATTGACAGGAAACCACAACAGGGGTAAAGTGCAAACAGAACACTCCCTCTGCGACAGGAGGACAGTTCTCCGCACAGCACACTGAACTCGTATCGTGGAGATATTTATAGGCCATGTGTTTTAAATCTCTCTGTTTTCATTTTCGGTGCTGAGGAGAACTCTGAGGAAAGGAGGTGAGGATTCAAAAGGGAATAATTTTTGCCCGTGCATCTCCCATGATAAGAATACTGGTCTCCCAGTAGATTCTTCTGTCTGGAGTCCTTCCTATCCTTGGTCCACACTGATGAAATCCTTAGGACAAATCTTCAATCTCCCCATCACTTAGCACCTTGTGCTCCAGCCTGAGGCCGAAAAATGATTCGTAGGAGTTGATCGATCAACTCTGCCCCAAGATGATGTAGATTTCATCAGTGAAATGTTCTACTCTAATGTTAATTTCAGGGATTAGGAAATGTGACTCAGAAGGATGTAAAGTCCATGGGCATATAGTAAGTGCTTGAGAAATGTTGGCTTTTAGTATTATTATCAGGTGACGATGGAATTAACTTTCACTAGTTTGCCTTTGCGTTCTCAGCTGCTGCGGACCTAGGGCTGAAGCTCCGGGTATCGGGAAACATACCTTTTCATTTTTAGTGCCTTTTCTCCAAAAAGCTTTATCCAAACTGCCATGTGGGATCCTTTGGGGGAGTTTGGATGGTGTGCAGACCTTTTAAAATAACGTTCTTTCAAAAGGAATGTGTTCAAGTATAAATATAACGAGTAAAAGGGTTGTTTAAGAGTGTTCCTTTTATGGCAAAAGACAATTGTTTTGCATTGATGCTGATGCCAAGTTCCCTTTTTCAAATCAATTATTAAAGTGGAATAAATAATTTGATCCCAAGAAAGCTGTTAAGTAATAATGGTACTGGCAGTACCTAGAAATAGTAAAAATTGTGGCAGTGGTATGCAAATGATTGAACTTTGCTCCGTAGGACAATGTTAATCAAACAGTCATTTTACAGAGTCGGCATCTAACACACAGTTGTAAAATCTGTGTGCTCGACAAAAGCTTGAGATCATCACAGAACAAACCTCAGAAACAGGCGGTTTCCGAGGCCTAGAGATCTGTGCCTTGATTAATGCAGTGCGTGGTGGAGGAGCTAGATTTTACCTTGTTTGAGTACCCATCGGAGCTTTCTAGTGGTCTGGGCCTCAGACATACAAAAGGGGTAGGCTCTTACCTCCAGTGCATCAAGAGAGATGCTGGCAGAGATGCTGAGAGATCTGTTCTAGGACAGGATGTCAAGGGGCACCTCAAAGTCTGCCAGAGTCTTAATTGGAAGAGAATTACATTGGTTGTATTTGACTTCAAGGTGTAGAAGCCAGGGCCGGGGAATTGAAATGACGGGGGCGGAGGGGGGGGTCGCAGATCTCAGCTCGGTGAGAAGAAAGATTTTAGTTATTTAGGCCTGAATGTCAAGGAGTCTGAGGTAGCTTTCCTTTCCTTTCCTGTGGCTCATTGGTGGAGCCCCTTATCTGCAGCTACTATCTCAGTTTTATTTAAAGGGCAACTATATTGCTTGGGAATTTCCCCTCCCCACAAAAAACACTTTTTACTCCTGAAAACATGCAAAAGAATGATAAGAACTTTTTGGGTGCTAAATGAGAAAACATGTGAACATAAGCCAGCTAATTTAACTATCTGTTCACCACAATATATATTTTAATCAGGCTGTTAAGTACTTAATAGACTGGGATTTGTGTTTCGATCAGAGTTTCGAACAAACATGCAGTAATTATTGGAGAAGTACATAGGTCAGTCCGATAAACTGTAAGTTCCATCATTGCACACTCAGAAAGCTGCTATTAAGGGTTCATAATTTGGACTACAAAGTGCAGAATTATTATTAGGTTGAAGCAGGTGGAACTATCATTTTGTAGATAAAAACCTACACTGGCAATTTCATATAGTCCTACCTAATATGAAGACATTTATTAACAGTTTTATAATTACTAATATTAGCCATTGTTTTCTACCAAACTCAGAGTTCTTACTATCCTGACCAAAGAAACATCGCCCTAAGCCAACTTGTAATTCAGCGTGATTTCTTCTACAAAAGCTCTGAGTTCATTTTAGCTCATTACACAGGGGATTTTTCATTTGTAAAGACGCGAAGCCCTCTGGTGTGCAAATCGTGAAGAAGTCAATTGTTCCAACCAGGTTTGCCCCGCAGTGAAAGCCTCTCCCAAAACCAGCTGGGGAGACTGCGTGTGGCAGTGTTTCGGGTGGAGGCGAGTGCTTTTTGAAATGAGGACTTACCGAAGTATAATCCCAGCTTCACTGCCAGTTCAACACAAGAAACCAAAGCCACCATTTAGCCGGAGGCAACAGGAGTTTCACAGCGTCAGCACCAACGATCTAAAATCCCAAACTAGTATCTACACAGGAAGGATCCAAACTAAAAATCTGGAGGGCATCAGGTAAACTTCTGATTCATTTTTCAAATATAGGGAATCAAGTATTATTGCATCTTTTTTCACAGGACCTTCCCGTCACCCTGTGAAAATGAGATAGCTCCTAGTAAACTTTTCCAAAAGCTCTGCTTTGCAGAACACAGAATTTTCATGTTCTGTAGGAGACTGGCTTAGACATGCCTGCTGACAGATGAAGATAGGAAATTGAAACTCCTGTGAGAAAACTGGGGGACTCTGTGGGGGTTCCCCCTCCCTCACATTCAGTGTTACAATTAATATAAATTTAAGCCCTCACACTTTACTCATATTCAAAATAAATGCACGAACAATCATGGCTATTTGAAGCAGTAGGGGACAGAAACAGAACGTAGTTCCATTTTACCCTTGAAACAGGCTAAGGTTAAGCGACTTGGTCCACGCCTCTGGAGAAAGAAAAACAGTCGCAGATCTCCACTACATCCCACTTTCTCAGAGAGACCAGGAAACAGCTTGAACGCTGGTGGTTTCTGTCTGTTGCTGTGACAAAGGGGAGTTTTGATCAGTCTTCCTCCCCAGGTCCCGTGGTTAGGAGCCATCAAATCCCACCTGACTCACACTTGTTCCTCAGGCAGCTGCCACAGCGTCAGCGGCCCGTGTGCTTGCTGACTGCCATCTCCCGCTTGGCCAAGGACCCACTTCCACCCACTCGGACCCCAGTGCCGTGAACACTCCCGCTTGCTCCTCTGCCCCGTGTGGACCACCAGGGGAGCGTACCAAAGAGGACATCCGATTTGTTGGGGTCGAGGTGCTGAAGTTCTTAGCCCTGCGAAGCCTAATTGACCAAGCCAATAAATTAATTCTTTGATTCTCAAGAGAGAAGAGAAAGACCTCAGGTTGTCATGTGGAAAAACAAGCTGTTCCCACCCAGCGTCGTTCCCTTTCTTCCTTTTGGTCTCAGGAGGCGGGACGCTGATGGAGTCACGCATGGTCAGTGAATTCACTACAGATTGGGTCTTGCCCACATGGGGAAGTTATTTCTATGTGAGCAGAGGGCCTACATGTTTTACTGAGCTGCATCTTTCCCGAATGACTGCCATAAACTTCTTCGTACTGCCCACAGACACATTTACTTTCGGAGTAAATGACTATGTGACATGACCATAATGTAAGGAAACTAGTTTTCACAAGTGTCTAGCACATACAGTGCAGCAATCTGGGTGAGAAAGGGCTGTCTGCAACTTCATAATGGCTGAATGACCACTCCATACTGTCCCTGAGTCACTCTAACAAAATTATTTGCTTGTTTTGCATTTAAGTATTTCGTGCATTAAAAACACTGAGACTTTTTTCCTTTTTTTTAAAATTTATTTATTACGTTTGGACCTTTAAGAAACATATACCATTAGATATACCACTATTTAGTAAAAATCTACTCTAGTTTTTGGGAAGCACACACGTCACAAACCATCTTGCTTCTAGTCTCTTTAGGACTTTGCTAAGTTTATCAAAAAGGTAGGCTCTGACCCATGGGATCCTGAGCCTTGAGGTTTTGAATGTTTCAATTATAGTAAAACAATTTCAAGTGGCTGAACTTAATTCCCAGCTGTTTTTCTCCCAAAATGGGCCAATCATTTTGAAGTTATACACTCCCTTGCAAGAATATTCAATTCCTTAAGCTTTGCGATGTCTTTGGAAAACTTGATAAAAAAGGAATCTCTTTCCCGCACAGTGAGCGTGCACTGACCAGAACACACCCGGCATCGGTTGACACAGGAAGCAGGAGGGCGTGTATGTGCCGCATTCACTCGGCCACTAGCTCAGGAGCTGTCCTAAGGAGGCCACTTCTCAGTGCACACGACCCGAGTGTAGCTGTGGGTGCACTCGACACGTGAACACGACTCTTGGTTATCTGACACTGATTACAAGTAAAACAGGGTTGGTGAACAAACGTATATTCACACATGATTACATTTGCGGGAAGCTACTCTTTGAGGAAGTAGACAGGGAAGGGAAGTTTCAGGAAGCTGCTGATGGGGACTGAGAAGATTTAAAGCTATGGCTTTGGTGAGCACCCCGGTGAGCTGCAGGAAGGCATTTAAGAGAAGATTCTGCAGCGTCAAGGATAATTCTCTGAAAGAGGTGGGCATTCTCCTAATTAATTTAAATTCTGAGGCCTTCAGCAGTTGAGGGCTAGGAACAAGAATGAAGCAGAGAACCGTCGTCACGACCACTGAAGAAAGGTGACCACACCGTGTGGCTCACGGTGCTGCGTGGTCCGAAAGCCTCTGGTGGTGTGACACGGACAGAAAAAGATTAGCACAGAAACCACATAACACCACTAAAACTCAAAAAACATTTTTTTTTCATTTAAAAAAGTACTCAGAATACATAAAACAAGGCAACATTTATTCTTTTTTCTCATCTTCCGGTGCGGGGTCTGTCGGGGGCTCCTCCACGGTCGCACTGTTGCTCTCCGAGCCTGTGTTACTGTCGCTGGTCCCTTCCTCGGCCATACTGTCCACCCCCTCCTGTCCACTCTCCTTGTCCTCCGGAGTAGACGTGCCTTCTTCACCATTCTGCTGGCTTTCCGCCGCTTCTTCCAGGTGTGTCTCCTCTGTAATCAGACATTTGTCCCTGTTAGTTCTAAGACAAAAAATCACTCTTCTAACAGTGCTGAGTCTCAAGCTCCACTGGCCAACCCGGGAGCCGCCACCCACGCGTGGCTACTCAGCCCCCAGACGAGCTCCTGCGACCGAGACTGAGCATGTTTGTATTGATCTGGGGTTTAAAAATCGACTTCTTAGCTGCAAATTTATGAAATGTAAATACAGGTCAAGCCTTTCAGACGAAAAGTTAGCCTCCAAATCTAGATGTGCTGTGAGTATAAAATACACATCAGATTCTGAAGACTTTATGAAAAAAATGTAAAAAATCAGTACTTTAAAAATGCTGGTTACATATAAACAGGATGCAAAGTACAGCACGCAGAACACAGTCAGCAGTATCGTAACAACCACGTGCGACGTCAGGCGGGTGCTGGACTTACGGGGGGGGGTCGCTGTGGGAATCGCATAAATGTTGAAGCAGTGTGCTCTGCACTTAAAGCTAAACAAGTAACACTGAGTGTCAACTGTAATTGGAAAAAAGTTGACTGCATGTTGAAATGACACTGTTAGGATATACTGGGTTAATTAAATATATTGTTAAAAATAATTCCACTTGTTTAGCTTGACTTTTACAAAATGCCACTAGCAGGCACTAGAAAAGCAGTGACCTTCGTTTACTTCGACGGGACGGTGTGCCGCGCCGTGGACTTAGTGAGGGAGCAGGCCTGTGCGGCAGCGACACAGGCTGGCACTGGGGGGCCTTGTCAACAGTCACGTCGGACCGTTTTCTGCAGGAAATCAAGAGCGTGAGGCTTTTGCTCTAATTGGTTCAATTTTCTTGGGTTTTCCCCTAGGCTAAGAGAATAAAGCTCTCAGTGAGAGCCCAAGGCACGTGCTCCTCACAGATGACAAAACAGGAGAAGGCAAATGTTCGGGTGGGCCGCAAAGTGAGCCGCACTCTGGCTTCAAAGGAGCCGCAAGGAGCACGCAGGCTCCAAATTTCGTTACGATAAAAAACACGTTCACACAAACCAGAAAGGGGCTCGAATAATGACAGTTAACATCTGACTGTCTAAAATGCTCATCCGCCGAGTTTTGTAGAAACGCTCTATATTCTATTAAATGTTTCCCAGATGTCAAATCAGAAGCTGGCAGCCGAGCACCGAGTAGGACTGCTGCCCCCTCGCGCCTGCCCTGCCGCGGTCCAGGAAACCTCTGGCTGTGTTTCCCGTGATACGTCTGCTTGGTCCTGTTTGCACAGTGCACTGCTCAGGGACAAAAGGCAAGGTGGCCAGAAAAGTTCAAACAGTAACCAATTTAATCAGTATTTTATGTCCGTTTTGCTGCTGCCTTTTTTTCCCCCTTGAGGAATGCTTTTAATCAGAAAATGAGTACATCTGGAAGAAAGAGTATTTCTAGGACTCGTTAAGCAAGCTTTTCTGAGACGCTCACCACGAAGTACAGCAGGGTGTGCGGCGGGCTAGGCAGTCTCCATGGCAACCGCTCAGCGGCACCGCTGTGGCCCTGAAGCAGCCGAACACAGACAGAGTGTGAACGAACGGATGGGACCGTGTTCCAACACAACTTTCTAAAACAGGCAGCAGGCAGAGTCTGGCCCTGTCCCAACACTGACTTATCTTAAGAGCAACGACCACGTCTTACTTCAACAAGTTCGGCAATGCAGGTTGGAATATCGAGTACAGCACCACGTCAAATCCAATACTCAATGACGGCACGTGCATTTTCTTTCATTGACCCTTCGGAGCTCTCTCTCTGAGACAAGAGCTAGAATACTTACGAACGAGGGAACCGAGATGAAGTAAGGACCCAAGTCACATGGTGCTGGCACGAGGCGAGGAAGTGTCAGACCAGATCTGACCCCAGGGCCAGTGTCCTTACCCATCGCACCGCCACCCTTTACATTCCCGAGCCAGAAAATGACACGGCTCAGTCTGGTGAAATGACCGAGACCTCAAGAGCAAGACCAAAGATAACACACAACTGTTGTTTTGCATGATACCAACATTTTCAGTGACTCTGCTCTGGGGACAAGATTTGGAAAGAAATGGGTAGCTCGTATAAAGAGTAACCGAGTGACTTCTGAAAAGCACTGAGAAATCAAAATTAAAGACAGGGACAAAAACTCCGGACATTTGTGCTGGTGTCAGCAGGGAGGTTACCTGTCTCCATGGGAACGCTCTCGTCTTCCTTCTTCTCTTCGGTCTTACGAGCCGCCTGCTCCTCCTCGGGGGCGACGCTGCTCTGGCTGCGCTCCGCCTGCTCTGCGGCCTCCTTCTCCCTCTCCTCCTGCCTTTTGCGGGCCTGTTCCTCTGCCTGCGCAATTTCAGCTGCGATTTTTTCCATGTCCACTTCTATTTTCAAGCCACACAACTAGTCGTCAGAAAAACACAAAACTCCCTTAGTAGTGGTCTCTTCTTACAATCTCTTTAACAACAAAACTACTTCAAAAATGGGTTTTCTTGGCTACAAACTATATGTGTATGGGGAGGAAAAGAACGCAGTTCCAGGTCTTCTCTGAGACCCCGTGGCCACAGGAAGAGAGAGCTGCAGCCCAGCAACATCACACATTACAAAAACAGCCGGTGAGGCACAGCTGAAAGCCCTGAAACACACACACACACACAGCTTCCATTTTATACTCCAGGCTACCGGACACAGATTTACCTGTTTTCTACAAAGTGCACACTATGAGCTACATCTAATAAAGCTACCCCCTTAACAAAGCTCAATAAAATAAAAATAATCCAAACTGCATGAGTTTAAAACATCAGAGGGCTCTACAGTCTATGGGCCTAGTACCTGAGTGCATATTATATAATTCAAACCTACAAAATTTTGCCAGAAAATGGAAATAATTTTACAAAGAGAAGACATACTATTGGTTATAGCAAAGTTAACCCTGTTTCAAAGCGAACAACACTTAACAAAAGCACTATTTTGGAGAAAAGAACAAGAAGTGCAGGTGACAGGCGCAGTGATAAACACATAGTTAACACGTTAAACCGGTACCCTTTTAAGTTCATTGTTAAACGAATCTGTGCTTTCCAGGAATTTCCTCTTCTTTTCCTGGTGTCGCTCCTCTATCTGGAGAAGTTCAGCTTCTAGTTTTCGCTGTAAGACACGTGATCAGGCTTTGTAATTACTGTATTACTTTCTCCAAAGCAAATGTCAAATTAAAAAGTCTCATTTTGTAACAGTTCACACTTTCTTATATTGAACCAGTGTTTTAATTTTTAATTAAAATCATTTATTACACAATGTGTCTAGCTAAGATCTTTTAATAAGTAAAATGTAGCATAGAGGAATCGGTATGACTAATTAAGAATGTGATGTTAAATGCTGTTTCAGGCCTGAGCAATTTCGGAAATACTGAGTAAAGCAGTAAAAGGTTGACAGGATGTTTCAAAATTCTTCATGAACACTTTTTATTACAAGGCTTTGTGTTATGGTTTTCACGATAAACTTATCAAATCTCTGGGAAAGGCCCACTCCCTCGAGCCTCCTTCCCGAATCAGGAACAGGTTAGACCGAACACAGAAACACTGAACAGGCACACGGATGCATCCCACAGAACCCGGGCACCTGGGACCTGTGGCTCAGGCCGATTTCATGATAACAAGTGTGACTTTACCTGATGAACCATTAAGGACTGGACCTGTCGTTTGAGGACCTGCATTCTGGCCGTCGTGACAACTGACCGAACGTCCGGCACCACGCTCTCACTGAGGATCTCACTGATGAGGCGGTGGTTCCTCTGGAAACGGGCGGTGGCCGTGTGCTTCATTGAAAAGCCATCATCGTAATCTGGAACAAACGAGATACTCTGGCAATCAGGTCACCAGTAACCGTAAACAGCGGTGTGGACCGATGCACACACTGGATTACCAAGGAGCCACGGCTCTCCCACGCGGCTCTCAGAGGCACCAGGGGTCACCGGGGAGGTCACTTGATAAAAACCATAGGGGACACGCAGTGTTCAGTGACCAGGGGTTGGTTTCTCTCACAAAATCTTTACGAGATGATACGTCTGTGAAGGACTTGGGTGAAACACAAATGACGTGTAATAAGCATGTGTCGTTTAGCCTGGAAATCCACGTGAAGGCTGCTGTGAGAGCAAAACAAATTCTGCCAAATGTTTCCCTCTCTTGGTGGTAATGAAGGCATTCAGAACTGACAATGACCTGTGGATTGAGTGGCATCTCCCACTCTCGTCTAAAGTGATGAAATGCACCCCGCAGGGAAAACACTGCCTCTAGGACATTATCTCATGAGCAACATTAAAATTCTAGACGGAGTTCTCAATTAACTGGGAAAAAATTTCACAGTACTCCTTTCCACTCATTGCTAGCAATTCAGTTTCCCAGACCAGTAGACGTTTTATCAGACTAAAAAACTACTTAGGCCTTAAAGTAATTTTACAGGAAACAAATTTAAATTTTTATCAGTTTACAGTTACAGCTGTCAGTGTGGAGAGGTACTATGTTGTCTGCATCCACTCGGATTCATACGCACTCAGTACGAACCTGGTATATATCCTTATTTCCCAACTATGCAGGTGTTTCCGTAATCTCAAACTCTGCTCTGTCACCTCCAGTTTTTGACGTATCTGCTAACAACCTGTACTATTATTTATTTAGTTATATTTAAATTAACTCACTAAAACAAAAAAGCTTTCTCTTAAACACTAAAAGAAAAACTCCTCTCGGAATCCCCTGGGCACCCCAGCGTCCCACCCGAGGTGGAGGGACGGCCCTGCAGGGCGCCTGGCTGCAGGCCCAGACCCGGCTGCGCACCACAGCTCAGTGTCTCCCTCACCGTCGGGCGCTCCGGGTGCTCCCAAAACTCTTGTGTCCTAAACGGCGCCACTACAAACTGTCGTTTAAATTACTTTTTGTTTCCTTTCAAGTGACTTCTTTAGAATATATGCTTCTGAAACTAAAAATGTTGGAATAAAAGACAGCTGGAACTAAAAAAAATTCTGTGACCTTTTTACTTTTTAAAGGAATTTTCAGTCACACTTACGATGACAAATGGTACATCTGTGCAACCTCCATCTGAGTTATCTTTCTTTGCTTTCTTCTTTCATTTACATGGCTCCAATACTGACCAACAGTGAAGGAAATAACGTCTTAGCAATTGGGGCTTGTCTTTCCTTATACTTTTAGTTGTCTGATATATTTTGGGGAGGGAGGTGGGCTTCTGTTTTTTAATTTGTCTATTATTTACTTTATCTCATATTCTCTTTCCAAAATGTCATTTAAAAAAGGCTTCACTGTCTTGTGCAAATAACTGGTATGTCTTAGAGGAGTTTTAATAGCCTTCTCTATAAAAAGAAGTCAGCAGCTGCTGTATTCGTGCACACGTCTTTCTGCTGGTTTTACGTTCACTTCTACTCCCCAAGTCTTCCTCTTTCTACTCAATTCTAAGGGATGAAGTCCAAGGTCTGAAGTCCTTCTCACCCTGGCGTCTTATTTACTACCTGTCCTTCCTTTAAAGAGCCTAACGGGCAGCAGTTTGAGAAGCAGAGAGAAGGACCCTCTTTTGGAGACTGTTGCTGAGTGACCCCTTCAGTGCGTCTCAATGTCCATGTTGTCATCTTTCACCTGAGGAAAACTACTTTCTACTTGTGGCTTCTACGTTGCTAGCCTTAGTTTCCTCGTATGCTGAGCCCCTTCCTCCCAATTATCTGTAGACTGGATATTCTCCTATTTAAAATTTTTTTTTTAGTCTGTGTACTTTTCTTGCACTGATTGTCCAATTTGAGCAATGAAGGCCTGAGCACGCCAGTGTCATTAGCACTGCTGATCCTGCTTAGCACTCGGCACTTCCTATTCCCCATGCTACTCGGTACACCTACTACATTCTACTCCGTCGTTAGGCGAACACCAGCCAGTACCCAGTCCTCTCTTAAAATATTTGTTTTCCTTCCCTTATTCATGTCGTTAGGCGGTATTGCTGATTCCTCTCTCAACGGTGTAACTTTTTAAAGTTCTGACAAACTTTCTCTTACCTACCACTACTTTAAAATGGGATCTTATTTTGATGCTTTGTTGCTCGTAGCTGGAGCGTCCAACCCTCTCTGTGTCACAGAAGAACAGAGGAAACATCGCCTGTACGGCACGCGCGCCACGTGGACGAACACGCCCCAGGGCGCCTTGCGGCTACACAGCCTGGCAGCACGTGCCCGGGCGCACACCCTGTAGCCCTGTGAACTCTGCATGAAACGCCAGTGAGGAGCTCTGTTGTGTGTGTGTGTGTAAAATCTGTGCACCCTCATGAGTATTATCATGAGCCACATTTATAAGTTCTAGTTGGATTTCTCAATTAACTGGAAAAGAAATTTCATAGTGCTTCTTTCCACTCATTAACTTAAGAGTCCTTAATTCTGAATTTAGGGAAGCAATAAGAAAGCAGGATGTAACTGGAAGGCACTTAACTTTTTAAAAGCAGTTGAGGCAAAATTCCAATTATGACTCAAAAATCTTTCAGCATTTTGAGTACAAAGATTTTGATCAACAATAATTTTGGCTATTTTCTGTACTAAAAAGGACATTTCTTTTTCTTGTGGGAAATTCACATAAAAAGCTTAATACAAATAATCAAAGTAATGAAATGGCACTTAAATTATGCTTTGTTTAGCATTTAGGATGGGAAGTAAAAACTTAAGCATAAACAAAACCCAATTTTTTTTACCATCTGGATCTTCAGCAGGCTGAATGCTCATGTAGGGCTCTCCTTTCTCCATGCGAGACTGCCTCTGTCGACTTTCCTCCTCTAGAGCAGCTTCTGCGCGACTTTTTGCATTTATGTAAGCAAGGTATGCGGGGGAGTTATGGTAGGCCTTCATAGATTCATTGTACTCTATCTGAAATTCAAATGTTTTGTTTTATATTAACATTTTGCAAGTTACAATGAGTATCTATTCATACGAATATCTACTCATATGAATATCAAAAGACACCTTAATTATCTTCTTTCCACAGCTAAGGAATCTGAAGTCTAGAGAAATTAAGTGACCCAGGCAGACAAAGCCTCAGTATAGCCTCAGGTGTCTGATTATTAGATCTTAGGCTTCTTTTCTAAGTTATAAGCAAATGTTTGTGCCCTTCCCATTGTATCCATCCCACCGCAGTTCCCATTCTACCTTTTCTGCTTCGTATTCGTTTAAATATTCTTGTTTTTCTTCATCAGTGAGATCTCGCCACATGCCACCAATAATCTTGCCAATCTCCCACAACTTTAGGTCAGGGTTGGAAGCCTTTACTTGGTCCCAGACCTTAAAAAGGAAACAGTTGAAATTTCAGTATCGGTGCCTAAAAATATAGACCTTTAAAAATGTTTTTGCTAAAACAAACAAACAAACAACAAAAAACACCCCCAAAACTTTTATTTATTTTCAGAGAAAAGAGAAAGGAGGGAGAGAAACATCAATGTGTGGTTGTCTCTCGCACGCCCCCAAACAGCAACCTGGCCCACAACCCAGCCGTGTGCCCTAGACCAGGAATCAAACCAGTGACCCTCTGGTTCACAGGCCAGCACTCAATCCACTGAGCCACAACAGCCAGGCTAAAAATGTTTTTCAAAATGAATGTTTTAAAACATAAACAAAAGCAGAGGGAATAGAATCAAGTCTGTATGTTCCCATCAGCCTGCTATAACAATTACCCACAGGCGGCCAGTCCCCTTTCACCTACAGTCTGAGGGACGGCTTTAAGGCAGGTCGTGGGCATCTCCAATCACTACAGGCACTTCACATAAGCTAACTCAATAAAAGTCTATATCTAAGAGTTCACAAAAATTTAGAAGTGCTTAGTCTGCACAATACATCATCAAATATATATATACATATATATATATAAAATTATGACAAAAATTAAGATAATTCTAAATAGTGATGGAAATAGATACACGCTCTTGTCCTTAATTAAAATATTGGCTCTATCTATTATTTTAAGAGTAATGTAGGTTCATACAAAAAAGGTGAAACTTCAAGGTGGTATAAAGAAAATAAAAATGACAATAGCTTACTATTTATTTATAGATAACCATGTCTTTTGACTTCTGTGTTCCTTTAGACGAACATGTAGTTGCTATTACTTTTATAAAGATAATACATATGGTCATATTCCCTTTCTCACTTAACATTCTTCCCATGTCATTAAATATTCTCCGAAAGACTACATAACATTGGCTATATAACACTGTGTTAAGGATTTCAACAGTTTATTTAATCATGTTCTTCTTGTTAGATTTTAGTCTGGGATTTTAAAATCGGAACTAATGTCTTTAAAAACTGCAATTCTTTATCCCTTCCTCTGGCTACACACAGAAAAGCCGGCTGAGCCAATCTGAACTTCGAAGGGAAGCGAGCAGCAAAGGGAACGGCCCCCACTCTGCCCCGGGTCCAGGCACTTACCTTCCTGCTGTACCTCATGTAGGGCATCAGCGGCTTATCTGGTGGCTTTGGGGGTTTGGGAATCGTAATACCAGAGGATGCCTACAAAACAGTTAAATACATTCATTACTCAACTGCAAGAAGTTTACAAGCAAAATGAAAAGAGAGTGCCTCAACAAAATTCTAACGCGCCTTTCTTCTACTCGTCCATGGACACAAGATTCTTACATTTTCTCCACTGAAAATACCTATCACTGCAAATTCAGAAATGTTCATATCAAAAGAAAATAAAGAAAATGACTTTAAGCACATAGTTTGAAAATATTTTACATAGCAGTTTATTGTTACTGCTTTTGACAACCTGGCTGTAAGAACAAATAAATTGTTACATAACAATCCATACGCTGAAAATACACGGTTGTGTATCCAATGTCCCACACTTAGGACATTACCTGGCACCCTTTTATCTTACGTAATTTCCCATTACACATACAGTCAACACTTGATTATCTGCACCGGACCCTGCGCTTCCTCGGCGCTCGGCCGCACTCGCACTGCCCACAGGGCACTTTACGCCTGTCTGCGCTGCTGCAGGGATGCGCCCCACAGAACCAACGCCACCGCCACAAAGACTGCTTCCTAGGTTCAAAACCAGATAACAAAAAATTAATTTCCTTTACCACAACTACTCTTCTTAAGGTTCTAGGTCCTGTACAATGGTTGTCTATAAAGGGAGTTTAGTTCAAGAGGTATGAACTAAAGTCATGTCTTTTTTATCCTCAGTCCTAATAAAAGTGTGGGAGCAGATAAATTTACCAGGAACAGAGAAATGGCAGACATGGAGCCATTATAGTAGGTCAAGGAACTCCATTTTATTTAAAAAATTTGGATTTGTGGGAAATATATAGACAAACAGAAAAAAATGGAGGAGTAGGAGAGATGGAAAAATATGCTTTATAAAGGTAAAGAAAAAAATAGGTTAGAGGGGGAATAAAAAAAGAAGAGAGAGAGAAAGATAAGAAATTGGTTCTTGCCTGACTGGGGTGGGTCAGTTGATTGGACGCTGTCCCACAAAATGAAAGGTCGCTGGTTCAATTCCCAGTCAGGGCACAGGCTGAGGATATGGGTTTGGTCTTTGGTTGGGGTGTGTACAAGACCTAACCAACCCGATGTTTCTCTCCCTCTCGTTCTCCCTCCCTTTTCCTTTCTCTCTTAAAAGAAAAAAAAAAAAGAAAAAAATCAGTTCTTTCTATGGGCTAACATCCTGGCAAGAGACAGCAGGTGACTTCGAGGTGGCAGCCCGCATAACCCCAACTCAGAATGCCGATTTCTCAACTTAGTTGTATCTCCACACACAGGGCTGCATTTGCTCACAGACCCAGAATAAAACCATGGCTGAGTTACTCTTATTTCCCCCCATTTCTGGGAGCCCCTCGATACCGGTTCTCCTTGCCAGGCAGGGGAAGGAAGCGCTAACTTCAACTGCCAAAGGCAGAGCTCGGCAAGTCCTGGTAAGAAAGCTGAAGTGACGTTTTTTCCCTTTGCTCTTCTGTTCTTGCTGTGATGAAACCCCAGGGACAACTCCAGCCTGGGCTGGGACCCCAGTCACAACCTCGTTTTCCACCCACTCCACTGCTGTCAGACAGTGCTTCCTCTTCCTCTGAGGGTCTCTCTGCATCCCTGTGTGCTTTTCAGGAACTCTGCTTCTCCACAGGGGAAATGATCAGAAAGCAGTTCACAGCTGAAGCAGTATTTCTTCTCTTCCCACTCCTCACACATATTCTCACCACGCCGCAGGCTGGGGCCCATGCAGACAGCCCGCTTCTAGCCAGCAGCGGGCGGCGGTGGAGGGAGGTGGTCTGAACAGCATGGGGAGACCTGTCTCTGGGTCTGTGGGAGCTCTTTCAAGGGGTGGGCAGGGGGGATTCCGCCAAGGCCAACCTTATGCCACAGAATCAGATCAAGACATGCACAGTCTGACCACTCACACGGAAAGTGATCGGAAAGCATTTCCAACTCATCTCCAACACCAATGTTCAGAACTGCACAAAGTAGGTTACCAAAAAAGTTGGAATTGTGCCAATAACTGAAGTCGGTAGGCCACTGTAACAATCTTTTTAAAGAGGTAAAGAATTCTAAAATGTCTATGCTTTAATATGTTGAATTAAACCACTTAAAAGAAAAATTATAGAAATATTTGCTCTTGGGTATTTTTCAAAGAACTGCATTGTATAACACTAATGAATTTGCTTCTTTCTCCTTTTTCTCCCAAAGACACCCAAGTCTCTCGCACATTGAGGTCCAGTTTTCATTACACTGACCAGTCAATTTACAAATGCAAACAAAACTCAAAATAATAACAACAAAATTCAATTCTAGCTGATTTTCAGGCTACTGAAGATTTGTATCATTAAACATCCCTATTATTTACCATCTCTGATAGACACCTTTCTATGTCTTAGGGCCCCGGGGCTCTGCTTTTGGAAGGCACATTCCTTTTTTAGCTATTTCCTTCCTTGCTGTCACCGGGAAACCTGTCTCTAGCAGCACTGTCCCTCCTTCCAAGATGTGCTGCTTCTCGCTGGCAGTGCGCTGAGGAAACACAAGTAATTATGCGTGTGAAAACCGTGCTTTCATAACAGTAAGGTCTTGGGACCCGCCTTTGAATAAAGTCCATGATTTTGTGAAATTTATTTTGGTTACTGAAAACTTTGTTGCTTCTTTCCAATTCTCAGCAGTTTCTCTGGTAGGATTTCATTGAAGCGTTTTCTTCAGGGATGGAATTTCCACTAATGCATAGAAATAAGCTGTTTTTAACATTGTGTCTCAATGTGTTTTCCCTCTGTACTTGAGAATGTTAACTGCCACCCGAATGAAGACCTAGCTAGGAGTGATTTCCATTGCAGACCTACCATATGCACTCCAAGAGGGCGTATGCTGTATAAAGTCCTTGTTGGAAAACTACTCAAGGGTACCGGAGCCAACAGGAAGGACCGATTTTCTGGAGGGCCTATTGGGAGCTACTTATAGGGCTTCACAGAATCATTCCTTTAAATCACAGAATCGTGCCTCTAACGATTCTTAGAACCTCACCAACTTGAGGTGATTTGCAGACACCACCACCACCACGTAGTAGACCCCCTCCCTCCAACCCTTGAAGTAACACCGAATAGAGGTAGTCTTAAAACAAAACACCTTCATAATAGTCGAAATCAGATCTACTGAGTTCTAACAGGGCTGAAATTAGATACACAAAAAAGCTAGCTTAAAACTTTAGTCATAAGTTTTCTCAGGGAGTGATTAGCCGATCTAAGGTGGAGGTCACTAAAAGCTTAAGGGGCTGGAATTAACTCAGGCTCAAAGCCTCCGTACTTCCTAGGTCTTTCAGGGCGAGTCTAAAGAGCAGCTTAATTACTGTTTATTCTGACACCAAGGGAACAATAGTGCAGAGAAAACCACCAGGGAGCCCAAACCACACCCAACAACCCCCTTATCCTGATCTGTCCTGAGGCTAAGCCCACTCTGGATGCCGGTTCCGGTTCCGGTTTGGATGCCGGTTCCGACACCCCCCAGAAGGGATGGAGAGAAACGGGGAACTGACCCAGGCCTGAGCCCCGAGACAGACAGCACACCTTTGTCTGCCTAGTGAGTCTCCGTGAAGTGATCTCACTTTGCTGACACAGAATTCTCCCGGACAAATCCACGTTAGGAACCAACTGCTTACACAAACCGAAACACACGTGATTCTAATATCACAGTTACCTCCATTTCTATTCCATTAACAGAGATAATCAAGAGCTGACTGTATAGAGCAATTAAAATGTAACCATTCTCTTATTCACTGCTTATGACTAATTTTCTGCATTAACGTGAAATAATCCAAAATTGATTCTGTTCCTTGATTAAATCAAAATGTTCTTTATCATTTGATAACCTTGCTACTCATTAACACTTTCGAAAGAACACATTTAGGCCAGGGAAAAACATGTATCGATGCACATAAAAATCGTATGCATTGTGAAATGCATACACACATACACACTTTGTCAGAATTCTTTTCAGGTACCATGAAATATGCAAGGCACGTAAAACTTGATATGCTTATGAAGTACAAATTATGCAGAAACAATGAAAAATCTAGACAAACGAAACCTATCAAGCTAAGCGAATTGCTTACCAAGATAGACAGCTGGCAGTTACAGGCTTTTTGCTCTAGCCTGCCTTCAGGGTGAGAGGGCTTTTCTGAAGTCACATGAACTGAATTATTTATGAGGACAGCAAACAAAATCCAGGTCTTGAGAAGTTTACAGCCGCTCTGGGTTGTATTAATTCTCACCAATGCCACATTCCAATGTATGCAGGTATTTGGCTTTTGGATTTATTTACTTTTGGTAAATCGTTTTTAGTTATTTGTTTCTTTGGTACCTGGATTTCTTTGAATAGAGTTTAAAAGCATTCTACAATAAAAAGTCTGAAGTACACCACCCAATTTTCATGATCTTAGGTTTATCATTTATTTTACTTTTACACTTACTTATTTTTCTCTTAGGTTAATCAGTTATGTGAAGCAGCTTCAGCTGCAGAAACCACGTCCCTCACCCTAAAGGTCACAAACACACTCCCAGTTGTAGGACATCTACTCTGGTATTTCCAACAATCTCATTACACTTTCATCCTGCAATTCTTTGATGTGACACAAAAATCTTTTTCTCTTTTTAACTGATTGAGAAATGAATCTCAGTTGTAAGGTCAACTATTAAATCCAAAAGACAAATAATTATGTGTAGCAATTCAAACTGGCAGACCAGGCAAAAAGAGCTAGGTCTGTAAGCCCAGTCTCTACGAAGAAACTGAGTTCTAGAGCCTAATGCCAATTACCTTCAATGAAAGATAACGCTTCATCTCAATTAGGGTTTGTTAACTATACGAAATTCTAGGTTTGTTTCAACATCGTATAAGCATTAAGCGTCCAAGATTTCACCTCTACCAACCACCAAAAAGAATGAGGTCTTCTATAAACATATGCAGATTGATTTTTTTCAGGGTAAGATCATACAATGAATGTTTAAAATAGTCGAAAAGCCAGGTTAAAAAATTTTTTCATGGCTATGCTGGTGATTCAGAAGGACCTAACTCTGGAGGCATTTCGGGTCAATTCCAGTTGTTTGCCGGATGCGGTAATAGTTGATTCTCCTACCGTGACCCGGCTGTTGGTGCCCGGGTTCCCTCCCAGCCTGTAGTTGTTGTAGGCGAGATGACTGTATGGATTGTATCCCACAAACCCTGGTGTGCTGGGCATTTGCTGATGGAAACAAATGAGACAAAAACACGAATGAGAAATGAGCTCAAACGAGGAAAACACAGAAATGAAAAATGATCTGCATATGGCATGCAAAAGCAACCTGAATTTAAACAAGCAGTGATGTGTTGTAGCTGCTCTTTTCCTGTCCCTGAGAAACCAATCTGCACGTGGGCTTTTTCCTCTTTTTCTCCTACTTCCTGCTCTTCGCGGGAACGGCGGTATGTGTGTGTGAATGTGTGTGCCTGCATATTTGGGATAAGCAATACAGTGAAGTGTCTCAAACAGTAAGGGTTACTTAATGGTCAGTAAATAGTATGATATAACAACTTAGCAATATGTGTCTGAGGAAAGCTTGAAATGTGATAAACTAGAAATCTGAAAACACTTTACATGCAAAACAAAACATGATTTATTCGACACTTATGTGGATGCCGCCAATGTGTTCATCTACTAAAAACAAGAACGAGAAATGGACTGCTTTCAACGCCAGTTTTAAGTCACTTTGTATAATGTGAGAAATGAGAAGAGACTCAAGTCAGGAAGCCAGAAGTTGTCGATAGAAAGGAACATATGTGGGATTCAATGGATATCACATACATGATTTCAAAACAAAGACTTGTAAGAAATGTATGGATTTCATTCTGGGGTACGCTCTGATCTTTTTTAACCCAGTCATTCTTTTATAGGCTTTCTCTTCCATCTCTTCTTTGATCCATCTTCATTGGTCAATCATGAACAACTTCTGCTTTTAGTTTTAATGTGCACTATTTTTCTAGTTGACAGACTCAAATTTCTTTTTTAAAAATCCTGATAGCTCTAGCCCTTTCAAAAAATAACTGCTCATTGTAGCAACAGGACTCTTGGCTTTATGAATAATGTGTTGATGTGGTTACATATGGGCTTTTACATGGCAGTGCCCTTGTGATTAATACAATGATATCCAATGTTTATGAGAATCAAAGTGTAATGCATAAAAAGAATGTAGCAAAGAGAGACCAAAAGTAGGGTATTTTTCCCTAGTGAAATTCAATCAAAACAAATGAGAGTAATTTTAACATGCAGTTAACAATATCAGTCCTGAAATGTATGATGTAAAAAACACTGAATACATTCCAACTAAGCTGTAGCTGTTATAAAAGAAACACAATTTTCTAGAACATGCCGCTGCACACATCCTTAATTTCCTAAAGACAGTCAAGCACTTGATACTCTTTAGGAGAAGAGAACTGATCAATTTCTAGTCTATACAGTTATAAAAGACGCAAATCGAGCATATTTAAGTAGGCAAAACACAGATGAAGCATCAAAGGCACAAAGGAAGTAAGTGTCTATCACTTGGAGTGGTCCACTCGGGTGGTGGTGGGGGGTGGCGGTGATGGTGGACTGTGATGGCAGTGGCAGGAATAATGGAAAAAAGAAAGGAGGACAACTCATCCACTATCCGCTCTGTTGCATGTCCTGACTCCTAGTCTTCTGTATCTTATGTGTCAACGTGAAACTATAATGGTACAGAAATATGACTAAAGACAGGTAAAACAAAATTCCTTCCTACATTTGAGAAGCCATAGGGGACACTTGGTTTTTAAGCTATTTTTATCTCAAAAAACCAAGTGTGCATTCCAGATACTACACACTGTCTGAGGAAGTATTTATATAAAAATGACACCTTCGAAGGTTTCACAAACTATGAGAATCACTGTTCAACACCAAGGCAATAATGTAAGAAAATTAAGTCGGGGAGCTAAAAAAAAAGGAAACTAAAACATGACAATTATACCATTTCCAAAAATGAAGTACATGGTTAGCTCTTTGAGGTCAGGAATCTCAATTGTTCAACTCTACCCGTATAGCCACTAGCAGAGTGCCAAGGAGACTGGTCATAAGACATGTGCTTTGATTTAAGAAAGAAAACAAACACAGGACTTTAAGAGCTACTGGAAGTAACTTTGGAGACTATATACTATATAAATTGAACTGAAGACATGTGATATAGTATCTCTTTTTAAAAACATCTTACTGAAGAAAACCAAATTATTGATAAACATAACTAAAACATTTTATCCAAGGGTTAGTAATTAAGAATAGTTATCTAGTGGAGAAAACAAATTGCACAAGGACCTAATTAGTAAACTAGCTTGAAATTTAGTGGGTAGGGGGTCTGGAAGGAGCACTAATAGCTGTTAAAGAATTGCTTTTGTGGGATATAGTCAATGTTAACAGTGTTTTGTTTTGTTTTGTTCTGAGATAAAAACAACAAGGACTCTGTTTCAACAAGGCCTGAAGAGTTACTGTTAAATTTGTTTTATGGACTGAACAATTATTTGACATGCTGACCAAGCTGGGCCAGAACCTGCTGGGTGAAAAAAACAAAGTGTCTATTATTTAGACACTTTGAAACATATCAAATCCCAAACCAAGAGAATATTATTTATGGAGTGGAATGAAATTCAATAGCAGGATCCGACTCACAGATCATGAAATCCTTACTGGAACAGCTTGAAAATAAAGTTTTACAATGAGTGTTACTATAGAACAGGGCTCTTTATTTTGATTTAATATAAAGTTGTATGTACACAAGGAGAGAAAAATGCAACCAGTTTAAGGTTGGGTTGGAAAATAATAAATGCCAGAATGAGCATTCATTCAATATCAACTTTAAAGACTCTTAATAAGAAATTAACAAGAAAGAAGTGTTAATCTTGTCAGTTATTTCCCATTAAAAAAAAAACAACGAGCATAGGAGGTTGGCCGTTCAGCAGTATGTTTCTTTAAATGTTGGGGTTGGTTCAAGGTAAGATGCAAAGAGTTATTTTATTTAGTAGGAAGTGCTGGTTTTTTTTTTAGCTGACTTTTTCATCCTGTTGCTGTGATGGTTGAGTGACTGTTCCTGGAAGACATCTGGGTTTTTGTATCAAGGCCAGACTTGGCTATTACATTAACAAGAAAATTAAAACTTACTGTTGCAGGAGCTGGGGTGGGAGGTGGGGCATAAGATGGTCTTTCTGTTTGAAAGAAAATAAATAACTTCTTGTAAACAACTGAGATATAATACTATGCAACAAAACTACCAATGGTCCTGTTTTGAAGAAAAAAAATGAGAGTATTTTGGAATTCCCATTTGCTAGGGCATTAGTCTCTTATTTATATAGATTGATAAATATAAAAAAAATGAAACTTACTTGACATTTTGGAAGATTAAGTTCTCAGTTCCTTAAGAATGAATCTGAGACACTAAAATAAAAAAAAAGAAAAAAAAGAAAAAAAAAGAGAATCAAAACTCAGCAAGCATGAGAGAATGTTTTCCTAAAGAATAGGGTATAGTTAAATTGGTATCTCTTGGTAAAATTACGTTATCTTCTATTAGCCAAATTTTTGTGCATATTATACTAGTTCTTTAGGCCATTTGGTTGATCAGAATTAAACAATTAATAACAACTTACTGGGGATATTAAAAGTAGTATTAGACATGTACTTTGAAGTTTTTTCTTATGCTACTGAGCCACCTCTTGTATGGAAAACATTTTGCTGATGCCATGTACCCATCTGATCAGACCAATAAAAATATAATGACAACAGAATATGAGATATCATCAGGGCCCATGCTAAGGAGGCCTACCAGATACTGACAGCTCCCAGACCAGCAGCAGCTCTCCCCTCCTTTCAGCCTAACAACTGCCGCTAAAATAGACCAGCCTTTTATTCCTAGAGGCAGTGCACAAAGTAACAGGTATGCTAATAAACTGTATATTCTCTCCTAATGGTCAACAGCTTTCTAAATGCTAGGAATAAATTTGGAGAATTTACCTGAAAACCTCAGCCCGTTTCAAAATATATCTCCTCAGTGGAGCTTTCTTGACAAACCACCTGGGCAGAGATGCTTCCTCCTCTGTACTCCTACCCGATTGACATAAATCTGTGATACTGTGTATTATATCATATTCCCGTTAATACAGCTAGATTGCGTGCTGCCTGGAAACAGGGACTGTCTATCTAACTCATTATTATCCAATTCATTATTGTAGTCTCAGCACCTAACTCGATTCTTAACAAATTTTGCCCTAGTATTACCAGCTCATGGCAGGATGGTACACACGAGCTTCTTCCTGACATCAACATGCATTGCCCACAGTGCAGAGAGACCTTCATTTTTAGGGAAAAGGCAAATAACTTCTATGACTACTGCAGTACCTTCATCCAGCGTTATGTGAAGCAAAGAGGATTTTCTCCCCTCCTGGTCTGCATTTTAAGGGAATTCTCTGGAGCGTAAGCAATAAGAGGCCTCCTATGGAAAGACAAACTGGGCCTCTCACTCTCTCCTTCCGAAACAGGCAGACACCCCTGCTCCTGGTGCAGATTTCCTTCCTGCTCACATTCAGGGAGCTGTCAGGATCCATAGACCTCGCTCTGGGAGCCCTGACAAACAATGCCTCGAGCTCCTCTGTACATCACCCATTGCTCATTCTTTTAAATGATCGCTCGCGCTCCTTCGCTATAACATCAATCCTAAAAGCGGGCTCATATTATCTGGCCACCCCTATCCCCACTACCTGACATAAACTACTAGATTAAGCGTTTGCTGAATCCCTATAGGGGACAGGCTAATTACTTCCATTATCTCGTTTAATAGGCACAACTAACCAACAAGCTTTGTACAGCTATTTGCATTTTACAGATGAAGAAAGGGAATGTCCGTGAGTTTAATGAGCTTCTCTAAAAACACACAGCCAGGAGATGCCAGGGATGGGTTTCAAATCCAAGCCAAAGTGTTCCAGAGCTTTCGCTCTTCACTCTAACCCACACCTGGGGTCCTCGGTTCGCTGCCTGGATCCAGGGGAAACCACCTTCCTAGGCGTGATGACAAGGGGTGATGGCCTGGCGCGCCCCTAGGGCTTGCTCTGAGATCGGTCGCTTTAGCTCTATCGTGGAGGATGCGCGTTACCAGCAAATCCACAAAAACGGGGCATGCATAGCCGCTTTGACCAATTTCGCGAGGTTCGTGGACGGGGTAAGTCTCGCCGCCAAGGAGGGAACCCAGATGGGGCTACCTCCCAACCCTCGCTCCGCGCTAGGCCTCAGGGAGGCCGCAACCAGCCCGCAGCTCTGGCCTCGCGGCCAAGTCTGAAACCCAGCAACCCCCGGGGACTCGGAATCCAGCCAAAACGGGACATCACCACTTACCCCCTCGCGACCCGGTGGAGCCCAGTCGGAAACACTCACCCGCGGGCAGAAAAAGCGCCCGCAGCTCCGGCCTCGCTTCCCTTTGTCCCGCGCACGCCCCGCCCCTCGCGCCCGGAGCTTCCGCACTCGCACTTTCAACACTCTTCTTAATTTCTTTCCAGGCGTCTCCTGACTGTCTTTAGAGAAATAAGCCTCCGTGTGAGGATGCGTGATGCTTCGTACAGTCGAGAATTTTTTTTTCCAGGCCCTATACGTTCCTCAAAACTCCCCGAATTTGGGTAATTTCCCAGCCGGGCGCCGATTCGTCACGGCGGAGACGGCGGAGGGGGCCGGTCCGCCGGAGAGGCCCGGGTTTCGCTGCCGTCTGGGGCAGCAACGGCGCCGGTAGCGGCTGCGGAGGCGGCGAGTGTGCAAGGCTGCGCCGAGGGACGTGGGAGCCACGGCTTCGGCTCCACGCGCGGGGCCGGAAGACCGCGAGAGTCGCCCGGGCGTGCGGCCCCGGAACCACTGTGGCTGCGCTGGTCGCGCGCCTCTCGGGCCAGGCTCCGGTCGCGCCCGCCCCACGATTTCTTTTTCCGGTCTTTTTATTTCCTCTTTCTTTAAGCTGGCGACTGTGTAGTTCAGCAAGCCGAGGGTGGAGGGGTGGAGTTTCCGTCCCCACAGGCGCCTCCCAGAGCTCCCTGCCTTATCGCCACGGGCTTTTCCAGTTTCTCCAAGGTGGAGTTTGGTGCAGTTGTCCCTGGTTTCCGAACCCAGGCCCAGAGATGTTAATCCCCTAGGTTGGGTGCCTTTGCAGCGTCGTGGTGGCCCTGGTCTCTGCTCATTGTTGTGTTGGCTCGTCTGGTTCCCACCGCAGGGAACGGCTGCCCCCCATTTTCAGGCTAAACTCACGTTCTTTTGGATCCAGCTCTCCCGTCCTTTTGTGATGCCCTCCTGCGCCAACCTTCCTCTCAACTCCATGGTTCTTTGACATATTTGTGGTAATCTGTATCTGATCCATCGTATCAGTGCGTTTGTCACCTCCAACGAACTATGAGGGTCTTGAAAGTAAAGTCATCTGCATTGGTTAACTTCTCTTTGCCAGTGTGTACTGAGGGCTTGAACCGTTGTCAGATGCTCAATAAATGGTATTCAGTCGGCTTTCTGGTCTAGTCTGGGGCTCTTTCCATACATCATGAGTATCTTGGCTTACCAGTTAGTAGCCCCTTCCTTAAATATATAAACAGCTGGTGGATGTTAGGGGCCGTTGTGGAGGGAAAAGCGACAGATGGGCTCTCTGACCTGTAGCTACTTGAAAACAGTGTTGACATTTTCAGTGACTGATTGAATTCTTAGGCTGCTCTTAGCCATCATTAGGGTGGGGGTGGGGTGGGTGCCAGCAGTGACTAGGGCTTCTCTAGAAGTCAGTAAAGCCCGGGACAAGTGACACTCTGCCCAATTCTTCCATCTCCAATATTTTTATAGGCATGAATAGAGATTACTGAAATTGGAGAGAAAGTTAGGAGGTCCTCAAATGATAATAGGCAATCTTGAGCAGTGCTTAAGATAATATCCATGAAATTGCTTTTTAAAATATATATATAAAATATATTTTTGGCTGGTGTGGCGCAGTGGATTGAGCACTGGCCTGCAAACCGAAGGGTCACTGGTTCGATTCCCAGTCAGGGCACATGCCTGGGTTGCCGGCCAGGTCCCCAGCAGGGTGTGCACGAGAGGCAACTACACACATTGATGTTTCTCTCCCTTTCTCCCTCCTTTCCCCTCTCTCTAAAAGTAAATAAATAAAATCTTTAAAAATATATGAAGGCATCAGAGACATGTAAAAGATTAATATAAGATACGCACAGGCTTTAGCAGAGACCCTGGTACCTTCGTTCTCCGGCCTCCTCCGGCAACTCCAGTTGGTTTCTTCCTGCCTTTGGGATTGTGGTAGAGGGGCCAGGCAAGCGCCCTGCTAGGACGCACACTCTTGCGTCATCTCTAGGCAGTCGTCTGAAAAAGAGCTGTGGGCACTGGATGTGAGAAACCAAGCACACTGCAGTAAGAAAGGGGGGCACAAAAATGGTGGAAAAGGGAAGGAGGGGATTCGAGTGAGGAGACACTGACACATCCTCACTTCCTGATCTCTATTCATGCAGCGCCTCAGTTGGTCTTTCCTGACCTGGTTAAAACGGGCAGCTCATTCCCCAGCCTCCGCTCTATGGCCTGTCCTTTGTTCTTTCTCTATAGCACTTATCACCACCTGTGTTTATTATGAACTTATTTTGTTGTTTTTTTTTCTTCTTATCAGAATGCAAGCTCCTTGAGGTTGGGGACGTTTGGCTTCTGGAGCAGTGCGTGTGCATTCAGGGGCTCAGTGTCTGTGGAATGAATAAATGGGTGTCTCGTTTTCTCCATTTGCCTTCTCCACTCCCAAAGATTTGCAAAGGTGAGAAAGGAAGAACATAGGCAAAATGTAACAGAAAAAAATATCTCTATCTAGTCTTGAGGAAATAAATACTGAAGAATGAAATAATTCAGTAAGGTAGACTCTACTTACACTAAGTTGTTTTTTAACCCAAAGCGAGCTCAGGACGTAAGATCTTGCATGCATGGGAATATTTATGGAGACTACAGGACAGACTTTTAGAATTGCAATTAATCCCAGAAAATATGGGATATATCTTTAATATGGCTTTTTAAACCCTTGTAACTATAAAGGTTGTTGGGAGCCTTCACGGGGGCCTGGTGGTTAGTAGTAAACCCCAGAGATAGTCTTAGGCCCAGGTGGTTTTCTTTCTGTCCGTAAGATCCAGGAACTTGGCCTGCTTTCCTCTGACCCTTCACATATTTTTTTTTTTAAATCGACATCCAAGGACATTTTACTTTTTTTTTTTAAAGGGAGAGTGAATGAGAGAGAGAGAAACATTGATTGGTTGCCTCCAATACCCGCCCAGACCAGGGGTGGAACCTGCAACCTAGTATGTGCGGGGGTCAAACCTGCAAACGTTCTATTCTATTCGTGAGATGGTGCTCCAACCAACCAAGCCACACCTGCCAGGGCCCTATTCGTACTGTTTGAAGTTCTTCTTCCCCCAGAACAAGGGAAGCCAAAACTAGTGAGTGATTAAACTGGGATTCAAGCCCAAGTCTCTGATTTCTTTCCATAGTTCTATGGGAAGAAGCTGGGGAGGGAGACAGAATTGGGGGAACAAGGAGAACCAAGACTCGGAAGGAAGAAGGAAAAGGAGATAATGGGAGAGACCAAGGCAAAACCTGTGTCCCCTTGGCCACCTAGTAATCCATGAGTTGGCTCTAGGAAGCCTTAGGAACCTTTACTTTTGCTTTTTTTATTTTTATATATTTTTTAGATTTTATTTATTTATCTTTAGAGGGGAAGGGAAGGAGAGAGGGAGAGAAATATCAATGTATGGTTGCCTCTTGTGGGTCCCCTGCCGGGAACCGGGAACTGGCCTGCAACCCAGGCATGTGCCCTTGGCTGGGAATCGAACCGAGATCATGTGGTTCACAGGCCTGCACTCAATCCACTGAGCTACACCAGCCAGGGCAGGAACCTTTAAAACTGTACATATTTCACGTGCTTTCTTTCCCCCCAGATAGAGGGTTAGTAGTTTAGCAGATTTTCAAAAACCCTGTGACTCAAGATTTTGAACCAACTACTGAGCCATATGGTTTGCCCGTAGTACGTTCTAATAAAGCTTTTTTTAAACAATTTTTTTCCTTAAAATAGGGAAAGGGAGGACAGAACTCTGCCTGAGCCAAACAGCTTATCAAAGTCTGGTTTTAGGCAACATGATGAAACAGGATGTTCCTGTGGAAGCAGAAGAAATTATGCGGCTTCGGTTTCCGTTGCTAGATGGCTGTGAAACACTGAAGGCCAGCAGATTTCCTGGACAATGGTTCACATTGTTTTACACAGTTGGAAAACGTGTGGTTTGCTTTTCAACCTTCTAAATTGCCTTTAAATCTCTTGAGGATATGGGATGTGAGCTTTGACACGTGGTCTGGAGACGCATGGTATGAGAGTGTTTGAAAACGGGGCAGTCCTGCAGAATCTGGGGTGTGATCTGTCATTCACAGACCTTATTTGAGGGTCTCGGGCAGGCGTTGGCCAAGTGGATCTGGGAGTAGGCCAGGATGTAGGGCGGATCCTGGACAGATCCTGGCTGCCTCCTCTTTTTGGAGTTTTAGGAGAACGTACCCAAGCCTGTTATTTACATGTTCTCTATAGCTGCTTTCAGGTACAAGGGCAGAGATGTACAGTTGCTACAGGGATGACGTAGCCCAAAGTTAGCCGCTCAGCAGGGGTGTCCAAACTTTTGGTGTCTCTGGGCTACATGGAAGAAGAAGAGTTGTCTTGGGCCACAAGTTAAATATGCAAACACTAATAAAAACTGATGAGCAAATAAAAATTTTAAGTAAATTTACGATTTTGTGTTGGGCCACATTCATAGCCATCCTCGGCCACACACAGCCTGTGGGCCGAGGGTTGGACACCCCTGTGGGTTCTACATACATGAGGGAAACTGGGGAAGGCTGTAGTGAATTGCACATGCACCTTATTTCAAAACGTTCGCTTGTAGTATATCCGTGAACACTGGCAGTCTGCGTGTACATGCTGGCCGTTGCATGGAAATACAGACCTAGGTCTGCCCCGTGCACAAACTGCTAAGAAATTTCATGTGGTGATAATTTAATGCGTATTATCTAAAGTTTAATTTTGGCTCATGTACCATATTGTTTCCATTTGAAGTTTTTAAATGAATTCATGCATTTTTTTTGACTCCAAAGAACACTTTTGTGCTTTAAAAGCAATCACAGTCAAACAGCTCAGATTGGGTAACTCACTGGGGAAGAGTAACTCTCCTGGAAGCAGAGACTTTCAAACATTCTCATGACCTGCTGCCTTTTGAACGATTATTTACCCATTGTCGGCTGTACTTGTTCTCACAGATTCTCTCCTAGCGACAGTTTCCACCCAGACAGTGCTGTGTACGTGAGTAGCGCTTTGCCAGATAGTTTCACGTGTAAGGCCAGGCATTGTCACTGAGGACCGCCCTTCCCTTCGTTTTCAAGTGTGAACCCTGAGGCCTAGGATGTGGAGGTGACCCCTTCCTGGTTTTGTGGGTAATTCATGGCAGTGCCCAGTGGGACCCTATGGTTGTCAGCCATTGGAATGACTATTTTTGTGTTTTGTTATAGAAGCATCCATTTTAATTATTCCAGAAAAATAGAAGAATATTAATTTCAATTCATCTATAAAATGAAGATAATATTATGGACCTTGTGGGACTGGTGTAAGCATTATGGGTTATGTGCAGGCCTTCTGAGTACGGCGTGGGGAGTGTACTGCACACGGTGGCTACTGTCAAGGGATTATGCGGTTATTTTGATTTCTTAAATTAGAATATACTATTCTTAATTTTTCTTTTGTTAAAAAAGTATACACATTTCTCTCTCCTCCATGGTTACCATTTTCTTCATTCTGCAAGTGAGCCAACCACATTGGAAAAATTAAACTCAACACAGGGTCTCAAACTCAAAGACAATCCAGATGCAGAGTTCACGTTTCAGGTTTTTTTATTGTAATGTTGTCATTTACCTTGGTAAATTCATATCCCAATTTAAAACGCCCCAAAGCAAATAAAACTTCGTTATAAACTCAGGTTCTGTAGTTTAAAATGCACACGTGACACACAGTAGTTGCACAGTGGAATTACTGTTACAAGCGATTACACCCATGATGCCCAGTACTGAGTTTTCACACTGCGAATTGATTATGCCAGGTATGCTGCAGACAATTACTGTTGCTTAGCACAGTAGCTTTAGCACGCTAGCTTGTACGATTGCACTTTTCAAAGCTTTAATGAAGTTAGTAGCGCTTAACTAATATTGAATGAGAACACTTTTATGTCTAAGATGTATTTTAGGTGAGATGCCTATGCAAGAATAAGCACTTAACATGCTGTTGCTTTCGTGACAACAAAATTATCCCTTCCACCAAATAGAATAAGCCAGGCAAAAAAAGTAATCTGAAGTAATTGAACAGAAAACTTGAACTTTACATCCCTGTATTATGTTAAAGATTATTTAACATAATCTTCTTCTGGTTAAAATATACTGATTATTTGGTTGAAATAAAGGGAATGGGGAGAGAGAGGGAGAGAGAGAGGGAGAGAGAGAGAGAGAGAGGGAGAGAGAGAGGGAGGGGTGGGGAGAGAGAGGGAGAGAGAGGGGTTGAAAAGCCTGTACTAAAATGCTAACACAGCTATAGCCCTTGGATGATACTTTAGCTGGGAAACAAGTATTGTGAGTGGTACTCACCATGTTTTCTGTTTAGAAAAAAAGTAATAGCCTATAAATTTCTAGTGTTTAAAACAGGTATTTATTATTTAAGGTCTTAAAATAAATATACCTGTGTTAAACGAATTAGGTTGTTTAAAAAACTTTGCAACGAAACTCGACTTACTCACAAATATATTTCCTACCCATGTTTATTGTAGTTTGAACAATTTAAAAACATAAATCCTGCAAATACTCTTAGCTTAGATAACAATAGTGTTATCTGAATTCACATAAATGATTTCAGGATCTATTTATGAGACTTTCTGTAGTGTTTTACCCAATGCCACGGCAAATACTCCAGTGAATCACATTTCACTTTCCAGATGGAAAAGCTGGGATGGCGAGAGGCTGAAACGTTCTAGAAACTGCAGTGACCGGCTTTCCTGTTTTGTTTGTGCAGCTGGCCTCCTTTTTTTTTTTTTTGGTGGTAGAGGACAAAGAAACTTCTGGAAATCAGATAATGAATACAAAATACTTTGAGATGAAGCTCAATATTATTTAATCAAATTAGCACTGGGCTGTTTTTTATAGTTTGTTCAGAACTGCTCATAGGAAGTAACTTATTTTTCTAAATATGCAAAGGATTGTCACAAAAGGAAAAATTTTGGTTAAGTGAATAGGGAGTCCTCTTCAATAGTTTGTTTATAATTGTTTTATTTTTCAATTAGAAAAAAATTTTTTAAAAAAAGACTTTGTTTATTTTTAGGGAGAGGGGAAAGGAGGGAGAAAGAGAGGGAGAGAAACAGCAATTTGTTGGTGCCTCTCACGCGCCTCCTTCTGGGAACCTGTCCCACAAACCAGCCATGTGCCCTGACTGGGAATCGAACTGGCAACCCCTTTGGTTTGCAGGTTGGCAATCAATACACTGAGCCACACCAGCCAGGGCAGAAAAATCTTTTTACATATAACCAGTCATACAATAGCGATGAATATCTCAGTGTGATTCTTAATGTAATATAATAATATTTAGATAAATTATTCCCTTTTGCTTACAGTGTTCAGCCATTGATCAACATCTCAAAGACTTCACTAAGCCACTAATGCTTATAGTCTCTGATAAAATTTCAAGGGAACAAAAAAGACTATTTGGAGCATAAACAAAACAGAAACTATACTGAATTTCTGATTTTATTTTTAAGCTTCCCCTTCCCCCAAAATACATCCACAGTTAGATTCAGAGAAGTGTTGTCCCTTGCCATTTTTTTCACACATCGATCATGACACACATGCCTAACTTACCATAGATACTTAACTTACATTTGGGACAGAAGGGGGTCGGCATGACCCACCTTGGTCCATCCTAACGTCATTTCCAAATCAAGTCGGCGCTTTCTTTGGACTAATCAGCTGCTGCTGGAGATTTGATAGAGGGAATGCTGCAAGACCTCCTCATGATGAGCCTGACCTCGATGTCTGGCAGGTTGCCCTGGTTAGTCTGTAAACACCCTTCGTCAGTGGCCGCTAAATGAAGGTCAAATCGGAGAGAAACGGATTTCTTCCTTAATCGAGGGTTATCTTTAAAGAAGGAACCTTCCCATTCTTTAATAACTTCATCCACTTTCTCTGTCCTGAAATGATAAAATAAGCCTTTCTACGTGAAGAAGTATGGATATATTCAAAAATACGCCACATGCCGTCCATATGAAAAAGTAGTCAAGAAGTTTGAATGGTTTGTAATTTACATGTTAAGTTTCATGGGCAGTTTACATCATGGAATTTATAACGTACTTGCTTTTAAAAATCATATGGATATAATTTCAAGGAAATCTATGGAACTCTCATTTTGGTGTATTTTTAGAAAAATGGTGGTTAAGGATTGAGCATTTCTTCATGAGTTTTTGTTTATGTATATTTACCCGTGTCAGATTAAAAATCACATATTGAAATTATGTTTGGAAACATTCGGAGATCACTGAGATTGTTCGGTTGAAGTTAATTTCCTTGCATGTTGATTATTCCATTTTAGTCAAAATTATTTTACTTACTGGATAGTGCCATGAGCTTCAGTGCTGTCCTTCACGACATTTCCATTCAATACCGCTTGTCTGGTCACTGTTTCCACTGTGTCATTCTCTCCCTTTTGTGGGACTTTCGTCGAGAAAGATATTTCATTTATAATGGCTGTAAAAATTTTATGTATGAAGCATTAAATTACAGTGTTGAGGTACGTACTAATCGCAGTTAATTGATGTCAGAATTCATTTAACTATTGCTTTTTTTGCTATGTCAGAGAGTGTACAGTCCCTACAAGTGGCCCTTCAGTTTTCAAATTAGTTTACTTATATCAGAAACTCACCTGAAGGTAAAACAAAACCAACTCTACTCGTAGGCTTTTGTTCTTTTTTCCCTCCTTGGATACGACCATAATATCTGAAATTGGAAAGAATTATATTACAGGAGCAACAGTGCACTGGCAGATAACTGAAATCAATGCTCGCCAATAAGAGAATAGATTGATAGGAGTATATTCATACAATGGAAATACTAGTTAGCAGTGAAAGTGTGTGAATTGAGGGTACACTGGATCTCATGGATGAATCTCCCAGATATAACACTGAGTGAAAAGACAGGGCAAATTGTAGCTAATTTTGTAAAGGTTAAATAATATACCAAACAATTTCACGTTTTGTTTAGGGACACATACATATCAGTGTGAAGGAGTTTGAGACTAATAAGTGTCACGTTCCAGAGCCAGGTTCGAACGAGGGAGGCGGACGGGACTGGGGCCATGTGGTGGGTGTGGGTGTGGGGAGGTGGGTGCGGGGTGTCCACGGATTTCAGCAGCTGCGTGTGTGTTTCTCTGCCGAGCTGGGGGAAGTGCATATGTGGAGTTCACTACAGTTTTCTTGATACTTCCTTGTATACGTTAAATATAGCATAATAAAAATCACATTATAGGGATATTAAAGACTAAGTTACCAGTATCCTGAAGGATTAGGAATTAAATAAAATCTACAACCCTTTGTTCTATTTAATAATAAATTATATGTATATTTACATAACACTATTTTAAGCACTTGACAAACATGAATTTATTTCATCTTCACAGCAGTCCTATAGTCCTATAGGTAGGTAATAGTTTTTCCGTGTTACAGATGAGAAAACTGATGCGCAGAGAGGGTTAGTGACTTCTCTGGCATCACTCAGCTAGTAATTTAATTTATATTTTTCAAAGATTTAGTAAATATCAAGACATTATAGGTTAAAGCGGTTTCATCTAGTTTTGTGGAAGACTCAGGATTCTGAAGCAAGCAAAAATAAGGGTTTCTTTTTCAAAGACTGGTACATACATACAATGAAATATGAATTAGCCATAAAAAAAGAATAAAATCTTGTCGTCTGCAATGACATGGACAGATCTAGAAGGCATTGTGCTGAGTGAGGAAAGACAGAGAAAGGCAAATACTGTGTGATTTCACGTACATGGGAATCTAAAAACCAAAATAAATGAATAAGCCAACCAGAAACAGACTCAGATACAGAGAACATTTTGATAGTTGTCAGGGGAGAGGGAGCCTGGGGAATGGGTGCAAAGGGCGAAGGGATTGAAAGTACAAATTGGTAGTTACAGAATAGTCACGGGGCTGTAAAGTACAGTGTAGGGAATATGGTCAATAATATTATAATAACGATGTACAGTGTGAGATGGGTCTCCTCACTAGGTTGTATGCCAGAAACTAATATACTATTGTATGTTAACTGTACTTGAAAAATTTTTAAAAAGAATAAAGTCTTCTTTTTATGAGAAAATGGAACGCGGAGGTTGTGCTGTGTTCAAAGCCATATGACCTTGTGAGTGTGGGCAGACTGTGAAACTGAAGTGAGCGAGAATTCCTCTTTGGTGGCTGTTGTTATCAGGACGTCTGGAAGCTTCTAAACCCTCCAACACCACTGCCTTCCATGGCTGGAACTAATATTCTGGCGTCTGATATGGAATAGCCGTGGGCCTTTTTGGGGGGGGGGCTGGTAATAATAGTTTTCCCAACTTTCCTCGCAGATGGTCCATGTAAGGCAATGACTAATCCTAAAAGGTTTGTGTGGGCAGGGAAGTGAGAAAGTTTTGAAAGGTCATTTTTGTGTGAATTGGGAATTGTTTCTGTGTGTTCTAGGCCTGATGTGCTGTCTGCCATAGCTAACGTGCCTGGCTTTGGCTGTTTTGTCCCTAATTTGTGGAGGTTAGAAAGAGTTCTTCCTCCCATTCTTGGTAGGGTGTACTAACTTCATTGTAGAAGCCCAGTGAGTACGCCGTGGTGATGATGGCTTTCTTAGATTCAGTTTCTCTGCATGCACCGACAAGGACATAAGTGACCCTGCATGTCCGGCCACTTGCCATGAACTGTTAGGGTATCAAGTACCTGATTTCCTCCTTTTCTAGGAGGCGGCGGTAAGTCGCTATTTCTTGTTCTAGCCTCATCTTCGTGTTGAGAAGCGTCTCGTGCTCTTGAAGCTGCTTTTCGATGCCCCGCCTTACTTCCTGTAGCTCTTTTTCTAGTCCTTCGATCACAGCCTCCAGGTCTTGCAGCTGCATCTGGTAATGCTGCTCGCTGGCTTGCAGGGAGTTTTCAAGGCCCCTTTCCTGTTTCATACAGATCTTCATCAGTGAGTCAGGAAGGAAAGCGTGCTCCCGAAACCTGATCGGCAGTATCTGTATTCTATTGTGTTACCTCCTTTCTTAAAAAGGTTGCAATAACGCTACATTACTTAAGGAAGAGGTATTTCCTTATAGCTTTAGGTGTGACCTAAATATCAACAATCTATGTATTTTTGTATGTGTAGCTAGAGAGCTTCCTATTTCAAAGGAATGCTGTGACAATTCTTAGGGGAAAAAAAAAACAAAAACAAAATCAAAACAAACCCCAGTGTGATTAATTTATTATTCATTTAATTTTTTAAGTATTGAAAATATAGACTATTAAATATCAAAGCCCAAGTGGATTGCTTGGATAAAGCAGTATAGGAACGTGTTTAAATATTTTTTATCAGACATCTCGATAGTGTGGGTGAGAGACTTCCCACTGCAGTGACTGTGGCTAATGGCGAACACGCTGTTGCCCCACAACAGGTAGCCCACGGGCGATGGGCAAGGGCCACTTCTTCTTCCTAGGTGTGCACTGAACCTTGAGTGACTTGGTTACAGCTACTGCCATGGAGGAGGGAGGAGGCAGTTGGACTGGGACCAGGGGTGGAATTCAGGGGCCTTGATTTCTGGCTCAGTGTGTTTCTCACTGTCAGGTAGTGGGACTGTTTGCTTCCCCGTCTTAATCAAGTAACGTCGGGGGACTCAGCGGGCCAGGCGCTCTGGAGATGGTTCTCACCATAGCGTGGAGGGATTCAATCTCCACTTGCAGGTGGTGCCACTGGCGCCGGGCTTCCTTGAGTTCTGCTTGCGCTGCCTTCAGGGCCTCTTCATCTTGGTCCATTTTTTTGCTTAGATCTTCTTCCAGCTAGAAGAGAGCCAGCGACAACAGTGACAAAGCAAGGAAGAGCACCCTCAAAAATGAGACATTTAAAAGCAATGACAGGAAAATAGCCCAGGAACCCCTTCATTTTTTTTTCTTTAGATTGTTAGATTTCAAACATATGTTTTGGTGCTCAGTTACTAATAAATATGTGAGCCACTCAGGGGTACTCTCAGCCTGTTTTCTCAGATGAAAAACGAACCTCAAAAATCTCTTCCTCCCACGGCAGCCTGTGAAAAGCAGGAAGATACACCAATTTTAAGGAAAAGTGACAGTTTATAGGACCTAAGTGTGAGACCTCTGACTTTTGACCTTTCATTATATGTGGTGTTAATAAGGAAGAAAGATCAAAATTAGCTACTATTTCTCCCCCATATTTTCTTGTAGGTTGCTTTATAAAAGCAAATAAACAGCAGTATATCCAAAATTAATCAATTGTTGGACTGAGTACATCGACAGTGAGTAAACATTGCTGGAAAGTATATTATGAATAATTTAGAGAATTAAGTTATCACAGGCATTAGAGATCCTAGAATAGATTTCTGTGTTAAGCTACCTCACTGTTGATTTCTCTTTTTCAATACGATCTCTTCAGAAGGCATGTTGATTCTGGGTATCTAGGGTAGTAGCAAAAAGGACTTCCTTATACAGTGTTTTCTAAATATCTTCATATTAAATAACAAATAGAATATTTTATATAATGGTTAGCTTTAAATGTTCTTATGCTGATGTTGAAATTAAGTGAAAGTATCTTTTGACAGAATTCTCAGCATTTGGCCCCAAGGACAATAGGAGCAGTGTATGAAATTGGTTGCAATATTTCGAAGCAAAAATTACAACCGTTTTATGTTCTTATAAAATGCACTTTAAAATAAACAAATTAATATGATGGCACAACAGATTCTCTTCTAAAGGAAACACTGTAGTAATTGAAAGTCTATGAGTAAAGTATAGGGCAATGCATTAGAGAACAGCATCCGTATGTTTCTCGTGGTTCCTTGTTCTTAGCATTTTTGGCAAAAGCAAGCAGCAACCCCTATCAGAGCAACTACGAAAGAAAATTTGTGAGAATTTAGGAAATAGGAGTGCATAAAAATGATGGTATTTACTGGTCTTTTGGATGTTGGAATCAGCAGCGAGGCTTGTGTGGTAGCTAGATTCTGAAGATGGTTTCCAATGAACCACACTTCCCAAAATTCATGTCTTTGGGCGGTAGACATCCACACCGAATCTGGGCTGACCCTTGTCTTGTCCTTCAGCCAGTAGAATGTGGCAGAAGTGGCAGTTCCAGGCTTTAGCCTTAAGAAGCCCTGACCACCCCCACTTCTGTGCTTAGGGGAGCCCTGGACCAACATGTAAGAAGTCCAGGTGTTTTGTGGAAGAGACCATGTAGAGAGGCCAGGTGGAGGGGCAGGACAGCCTGAGGCCACACGGAGAGAGAGGCAGGCCCAGTTGTGTTAGCTGAGCCAGCCTTTCAAAAACCCCATCAAGGTGCCAGACACAGGAATGAGCCACCCTGGACGACCCAGCCCAGTTGTGCCCCATGATGACGGCTGTCCCAGCCAATGTCGTGTGTGGCTGCAGAGTCACCCCGGTGGACCGAGGCAGCCCACAGAATCCTGACAGGAAATACAGTTTTTAAAGAAATCTAAGTTTTGGGGTGGTTTGTTATATAGCAATACGTAACTAAAATAGCTTATATTTCTTTATTTTGTAATAATTAAATAGGCTTGCTTGAATTTATTTCAGCTTTCTGAATTCTTTGAAAATAATCCTCTAAAGTAGATACGTTAATTGAAGCATTTCAGCATTGTGACTTGTAAACTAAATAACTTGTATTTTTACTATTGCAAAAATAAAATGTTTATTTGGTTTACAGTCATTAAAAATTGTCATTATCCCCCCCACCTTGGTAAAAGGGGACTGAACTCTTCCAACAGTTAAATATCCCAGTGACTTTGCTTAATCTGGGATCATTCTCTATGAAGACTGACAATGTTACCCAGAGGTAAAATTTATAATGTTACTCAAAATGAATAGCTAACGGAGTAAAGTCCTAGGATTTCCCAGTAATATAGTCCCCCTCTTGGTGATGTTCTTATTAAGTAAACGCTTTGCTGCACTGGGTGCTTGGAATACAACTTGAACTCAGATATGGTAGGTAAACTAAAAACAAATTTCTGAATTTCTGAATATTTGTTTCTAAAATATTTGTACATCTGTTTAAGGATTTGAGACCCTAGTTAATTGCTAGAGGTAATTAACACTTTGAAACAAAGTAAGTCTGTGAAATTAGGATTTAGCCCTTATTTAACTTGGCTCTCTCTCGTTTTTAAAACTTCAATATTACATGCCAAGTACTGGATATAAACATTCTCAACTTATAGCACAAAATCAAAAATCTATAATCTAAATGGAGAGTCTATCAATTTGCGGCATTTGATTGCCCTAATTTGTATCAGAATTGTTCTGAATGCCATTGCTCACATACCCAGATAATTTCTATTTATAACGATCTGCTATAAAACTGAATCCATTAAAAGAGGTTTTGAAATATTTTGCTTAGTTTTTCTCTACTTGCAATTTTAAAGATGCTGTTTGAACCATCTCTATAAATAACTCTGCAATAAGCTTTGAAGGGTATGGGAGATGCTTCCTCCTGGGAGGAAGTCTAAAAGAGGTCCAAGTGCACCATTTTACCGGGTGTTGACCCCAGGTCTTATTAATGACAGCCACCCCATAATTTCCAGAAAAATTAAACACATCCATCACCATTTATCTCATGGCCATTTAACAGGGTCATCTCAGCATTGCCCCCGAAAGTCCCCATCAGATTGCAGTACAACCTGAATTCCTTCCCCAGTAGATGCTGCATTGAAAAGGAAATACTGTACCTCAGAGAGGCCGGGGCAGGAATGGGGTAGACATGGACTGTCTCCTTATCCTGGAAGGTGCCTGTCTGTATGAAATCATTACCTGGATCCTGGTTGAGAGCACGGTCTCTATCTGATTTCTGGTGAGGAGCTTTTCATAGTTTGCCCTGATCTCATTGAGTAGCTGGGACAGCTCCATTCTTTTCCCATCCTCCACCTTGGCTAACTGAACCTTATCGATAGGATGAGTTGCTGCTGCAGCAGCAGCGCTGCTCAGGCTGCTTCCGAGCCCAGAGCCCCGTGGAGCCTTAAAGAGGCAGAGCTCCTTTTTCGGAAGCCACGGAAATTCCTGTGTTTGTAGTCAATTATGCAAATGTTTGGCAAACCCTTTTCTCCTGCTGTTGTTGGAATAGTAGAAGTGACAGACCCCCCCCCCCCAAAGGAACTGAAAAAAGAAAGAAAGAAAGAAAGAAAGAAAGAAAGAAAGACATCCTCAGTATTCCTGAGGTTGTTCTAAAACTGAGTACTTGGGGGGGGGGGAGGGGAAGGTAATTTCTCTTATGGAAAGGAAATGGGGCATAATAACAAGGAAGTTATATTTTGTTTTCCCAGGACATTGCATGGAAATAGATCTGGGCCCCAAAGCATGATAGCGGAACTTGTGCTTCACAGTTTTTCTTATCACTTGAATTCTTTAAACAAACGCTGTGGCAGGTCCTTAGGATACGGTGTCAGTCTGGAATATTCTGACAGTTCCTGGAAAAAGCTACCACCAGATTCAGATGACAATTGTCATCAGCCACAGGACTGATAGAAATGCGATCGCATTTCCCGCACGTGCGTACAGTGTGGCTCAGGCGGGCTGCTGGCCTGACAGCAGGTGTGATGTACGGAGGCAAATTCCTGAAGGCACATTTCGCACGATGCCAGAGCTGGGGGTAGGTGCCGACCGAGTACAAGAGCTGAGCGTTAACATTTCCTGCGCTTTAGCAAGGTTAAAGAAAATGCCACCAGATGGTCCCTGCACCGGCTGTATTCGCTCAGGTACGATTTACTGTGGGGTTGCTCCTTCGTCAGCCAGCAGGGAGTTAATGACAGCTCACACTGGCAAACATAACATTTGTGCAGCTCTTTGAACGTGAAAAAGCACCTCTACCTCTATCATTCCATCCAGTCTTCACATCCCTGTCATTGTGGAACTGGGAAGATGACAAGCCTGAGGCAGGTTCAAGTGTCTTGCCTAAGGTCCTAGGGTGATGCAGTGGCATTGTGGGGACCGGATCTCTGATTCCTTGGTTGTGTCCCATATACAGCTTCTTCTGCCTCTGCCTTCTCCCTCTCCCCACCTAAATTTCCTGTTTAATCTGGCCAGTTGTTGCTTAGATGTGACTGAAATCGTTTGAGAGTAGATCTGTCGTTATTGTCATTTGTAGAACGGCCTGGCTGAAATTGTATCCGGAGCACCACAGTTTGGGGCGGAGTTAGTCCTCGGCTCCAGTGCTCACAGGACCTTCAAATGTGCATCATGCTGTTTTAATTTCTGAACGAAGTCACTGCTGGTCGGCCCAGTCTGTGTCAGGAGTTCCCCACAGTCCCCTCCAAGCAAAGCTGACATTCACACCCCTGCTGAGAGGAGGTTCCACGTCATTCCTGTGCTCTGTTTAATCTGACCCCTGCCTCTCTCCAACCCCCACCCCAACCAGTCACAGTGATTGGTCTAGGGGTGGCCACTGGACAGAAGGACAGGCAATCCACAGGTCAGAGACCTAGGATGTAGCTGATACAAAAGCTGACTTGTGAGGGGTGCTTATGATAACCTAGGCCAAAGTGATGCTCCTTCTCAGTAATTGCAATGGAGACATAAACAGAACTAGGCACTTGGTGATGGGAGGAGGAGGAGGAAGAGAAAGAATTGCTCTCTTGTGAGTTCATGGAGCTCCTCTAATCTCAGCCTAAAATACAGGGAGTGGAACTAGATTCCACAGAGTGGCGGTTTTGGCCATCTGCGTTTTACACAGACGTCCGGGATAACCTGTGCGCCCTAAAGCAGCTTTCCACCAGGAGTACAGTGCAGGCCACACGTGGGACTTCAAACTTTCTAGCAGCCATAGCAAGAGATAGAAACAGAAACAAGTGACACCAATTTTAATGGATTTGATTTAACCTGGTATATCCAAGGTAGAATTACTTCAACATGCAGTCAGTATACAATGTTCCCGAGATGGTTATATTCTTCCCTTTCCATATTGTCTTTGAGATCCGATGCCTGTTTTCTCAGTGTGGACAAGTCACACTGAAGGTGTCCCACAGCTGTGTGCCTAGTGGCCACCATGTAGACAGTGCAGCCCCAGCGTCTGGCCCAACCGGTTCACACGGACGAGAGCTCCACCACTGGGCCCCCCCAGGCTCACCTGACTAAGGAAATAGGGCTGGATTTTTTTTATGGGGCGGGGGTTAGCAATGAGAAAGGTATTCTACAAGCATATGAGCAATGAAGGTAACTATTTCATGATCTCGAATGTCATTTTTTCAAGGAAAAACATTGCTGATGTACTTAAAAAAATCCTCACCTGAGGGTTTGTTCATTGATGAGAGACAGAGAGGGAGAGAAGCGTGGAAACACTGACGAGTTGCCTCCTGCGTGCACGCTGATCAGGAACAGAACCGGCAACCTTTTTGGCGCCCGGGACGACGCTCCAACCAACCGAGCCACCCAGCCAGGGCTTGCTGGTTTACTTTTCAGAAATATCACTCTTTATTAAAAAGAGTTAGTAGCAACAGCTCACTGAATGCTACGGCATATACAAAACCACAAGGTCCATGGACTTCTCAGTGCTTTACCTGTAGTTCTCTTAGGCCTCAGAAATCCTAACAGAATGCAAATGAGCAACACTGTCATTCGTATAGGGAGCACCTTGAATCCACTTTAGTTATTAGGAAGGGAGATCGTTGGAAAATATGCTTTGTTAATAGGAAGAAATGAGTCACAACGCACTTCGCAACTGCCAAAATGTTGCGGTTGAGGACATCCATTCCAGGGACACTCATGAGAGTGAGCCCCCAGACCCTCGGGAGTTAAGAATTCAAGAACTAAAGGCCATCCCTCTAGTTACCTGGCCACTGGGGGGGTCCTGCTTGCACAGGAGTGTGCTGGGTGCAGTTAGAGTGCTAGAGGAATTCTGAAGAGGAGAGGTGGCCTCTTGGGGCATGTGGTGGCCGGAAGAGGTGCAGAAGGCATTATGGAGGAAACTGAAAAAAAAAAAGCTGTTCAGGGAAAGGCCTGCTACCAAGGCTGGGTTATATTTGGTAGGTGATGGAGAGTCACTGCTGGTTTATGAAGTCGGGGGGTGGGGGGGTCACATGGTCGGATAAATTTGGGAGCCATGCAGGAGGTTTCAGAGTTAAGGACACCAGTTAGCCAGCCAGCAGTCACGGAGAGGAACACAAAGCTATTTTTGCTCAGGAAGAGAGCCATAAAGAGGTCAAAAGAAATGGAATTCGAGTAATGGGATTAGAGCAGGAGGAGCCGGCAGGAAGTCAGTGAGGTTTAGCAAGTGACAACTGACTATGCAAGGAGGGAGAGGAGAGCATAGGTGACTCAGGTTTACACTTGGCAACAAGAACAGGGAAGCGAGGACGATAATCAGATTAAATTAAATCCAGACCCTTAAAGCAGCCTGATGGGGGCGTGGTGAGGGGCTGGGGTGGGGAAGACCTGAGGTTAAGTGTCTGTCTGCTAATTACTGGAAGGTGAGCCTGGGGAAAATTCTGACACTCTTCGAACTTCAATGTCCTTATCTTTTACGTGAAATGAATGACACAACCCTCAGACCATTGCTACTACTGACATTGATCGGTGCCATTATCATCATCCTCATTTTATAGATAAAGACACCGAAGCGCAGAGGCTGCCCTTTGAGCACAGCTGGTCTTTAGATCCTTGATACTTAGACTGGGAGCTTGTTAGACATGCAGATTGCCAGGCCCCGCCCCAGACCTACCAGATTGGAATCTGCATTTTAGCAAGATCCGGTAAATCCCTGGTTCTCATTGGAATAACTTGGGGAGCTTAAAAAACGATGATGGCAGTGCCCCTTTCCCAGAGGTTCTGATTTAATTAGCTCAGGATGTTGCTGGGCATCAGAATTTTAAAACTTGCCCAAGTGAGTCTCATATGCTGTGAAGTTTGAGAATCACTTATAAATGCCGTTTCCTTCCACTCCTTCCCTCTCATACTTCACCAAGAGGAAGTGGGTCCTTAGCACAAATGTCCGAAGTCCGACTCCAGAAATTAAACACCCGGGAGTCCCAGTATTCATGTTGCAGTTGCTACAAGTTCAAGTCTATCGGCTCAGGTAGAGAAGACAGATTTATTGCTTTATTCTTTATTTTGAGCTCCCATTTGGTAGAGGGGGGTACCTTTTCTCTAAGACGTTGCATCAGAGGTTTGGGGAACTTCCGTCGATGTGACTAGGTGACCTATATCGTCCTTGAGGTCATCTGTCCAACTCTGTGCTAAGTCAGTCATTGCTCTTCCAGTTGAAAACAAATTCTCCCAACCCAGAAATGCTCTCCATAAAGACAGTAGAAAAAGAAAACACTTTGGTTATTGCGTGAGCCTTAAACCAGAACACGGCGCAACATCAATTGCAAAGACAGAGCAGTGTCTCCCTCCCTGATACAGCCAAGCAGGCATTACCCACTACACACATGTTCTCAAGGTCAGTGACAACCAGTCTCCAAGTAAGGGGGCCTGATGGTGCCCCTCCATTGTGGTGGCTTTGCCTGGTAGTGAGGGTGACCGTGTGTGATCACCAACGGGCTTCACGTAAAGGAAGAATACTCTTCTTTATAACAAGAGACTGTTTGTGGAGAGAGGATCCTACCTTCTTGCCCCAGAAACAGGGACGCAGGGTTGCTATTTTCCTTAGACATTTACATTCCAAAGATACGAGTCCCAGGTCCTTGAGAAAAACATCCTGGGTTTTTCTCATCCATAAAGCTGGCTAAAGGGCTTATGTAGCTTTTAACAAGATTTACTTATATTTCCAAGGAGCTAAGAATTTACAATCGCAAGGTATCTAAAGTAGGGAAGGCAGGGGGGCTGTGTGTCTCCTTTTATTTCAACAGGGAGAACGAGGCCTCTGTTTCTAACTTGTGTTTGTCCTTGCTTCACCCGCTGCTCTCGTCCATGCCTCCTTCCATGCTCGGGGGCTCGAGCGTCACTCCGCTGCTTCAGTGTGCCCGCGGCAAGGAGACAGCAAGTAGGCGGTGGCGCCATCTGCCAGACACACTGCGCAAGCGTAACCCGTTTGGCTCCCGTCCTTTCCTGGGGCCACTGGCGAAGAAGCAGGGCCCAGTCAGTGCTCCTGAGCAGTCAGCTTCTCATACCTCGCGTTTTGCTGCTCTGTGGGGGCTCCGGCTCAGAAGCACGTCCTGGGCTCCTCTCTCGGGACCCACTTGCTACCATCTGATCACTCCTTTCTCCCCTCTCCCCCTTTGGATCGGGGTGCTCGTCTGTTCCTGAGGGTTGTATTCTAGTCGCACGTCCCAAGGGCTGCCTGTCTGGTTCACAGGTCTATTGTCACTTTCTGGCTCTGGGGCTGGCGCAGAGACAGCAGACAATTAAAATGTGTAAAATAAAAAAAGATAGAAGAAAAAAAAAGAATCAAGCAATGAATGCTTAAGTGGAATAACACACTGATGTTTTTTCTTTTTCCCCTTTCCCTCTCTAAGAATCAATAAATAAACTTAAAAAAAAAAAGAAAGAACATTTAAAAAACAGAAAAAAAAAACAAAAAAGAAGGCAAAAAAAATGTATAGAATGAATGCTGTTTTCTGAACATTTCTGGGCCCTGGGCCCTCTTCATTCTAAAACCCAAACTGGGGAATCCCCCTGTGCTGGGGCCGGAATAGACATCTCCTTGGAAGTGAGCACAGAGGTATCTTTTCGCTTGAAGGAAGTTGGGGGGTGGCGAGGGGGATAAACTACCAGGAGACAGATAGGTAGCTCAGAAACATTACCCTCCTTGCATTTTTAATATGTATAAGTTCAAGTAAATTAGATGTGTACGCATCCTCCATCTTGGTGAGTTTTTACTGAGCAACATGGTGGGATCATAGCATTAAACTTTGGGGGAGATAACATCTCTTCTAAACTGTTCACATTGAACTAAAGATTGGACTTTTGCTCTAAGGAGGGAAATAATGGACTAATTTATTTTTATGTAGTGTATTTGGGCCCATATATTTCAGCCTTGAAAGTGCCCGATTTTGGTAAAAAATTAATTTAAAAATCCTGGTTTTTCTACTTCTTTTCCCTAACTGATGACTTTGGCTCTCCTGCCTTCTACTGAGTGTATCTGAGGGAACATTTTAACACAAATGGGAAGACACCACATGTTCGATTTCGAAGCCTTATCGGAGATGGCGCGGTCGATCATCATGGGAGTGTTTTCTGGGGAAAGGCGTGGTGAGGTGGAAGAGGCCCTGAGCAGAAAAGTTAGAGGCTGGCAAGTTTATAGAAATTCCTCAGCGTGGCTTTCAACATCCACCCCAGCAAGCCTGGGTCTCGGCGTGGACCTTCTCTGGCAGGTGGGGCTGGTCACGTCCTGGTCCTGGGGAGATGCCACTGCAGCTGCGATAGTCTAGTCAGTCCTCGGAATCGAGCGTTTATGTATTCCAGATACGCTGAAGGTGGGGCCAGCTTTGGTTTTCCTCTTTTGTCCTCTCCAGTAGCTTCCCTGGGACAGGCTGCATGGGGAGCATGGGGAGACCTCTGTGGATCACATATAACATAGTTCCTATCTATAAGCAAAGTTCATGTATCTTTGGATGTTGGTTTTGCTTCTTGGCCTTCACACCATGGCTTGAATTATTGACTTCTATTTTCAGGCTTAAAATGCCATCCCCTTGTGCACGCTGGCTTGATGAATGAACGTGCTAGAGGTGCCTCTTCCAGAAGCCACCTCCCTGTATCCTGTGCCCTTTCTGCCTTCTTACTTCTCCACGATGCCCGTTGCCTCTTCAGTGTTCTGCTGCCAGGCAAGAGCCCTCCAACTGTCTCCGGGCTGGACTCTGCTCCCTGACAGCTGCTCCCGGATGCCCCTGGGTCGGTCTCCCCGGCCTCCCTTTCTTTTCTTGCTTTCGGCTTGGCAGGCAGGCAGGCAGGCAGGCAGGCAGTCTCTAAGTGTCTGAGCGCCGTCCAGCTTCTCAGCAAAGCCAAGTTGTCTCGTTTTGGAGGACGCAGTGTGCAGAGACCCCCGCACACTTGCACTTCTGTGTGCCCGTGGATCCCCTCTTCAGTGAGCTCGATGTGCAGGAATGGGAGTCCCAGAAGTGGTCTCTTCAGGCTTTTTACAGAGACACATTTTACGAAAGAACTTTGAGTGGTACAATTAAAAAAATTATGCTCTATTTCCTCACAAGCTTGGAAGACGTGCTAATTCGACCTTGACTATTACATGGGTGGCATTTAAAACACAAAAATTAACAAATTTTGATTGCTTCACTACTTTTTAAAAAAATATTATTTATCGCATCTTTTTTAAAAAAAGATTTTATTTATTTATCTTTAGAGGGGAAGGAGAGAGGGAGAGAAACATCAATATATGATTGCCTTTTGGGCGTCCCCTGCTGGTAGTTAGCCTGCAAGGAACCAGCCTGCAACCCAGGCATGTGCCCTGACTGGGAATCAAACCGCAATCATCTGGTTTGCAGGCCCACACTCAATCCACTGAGCTACGCCAGCCAGGGCTGCTTCACTATTTTAAATGAGGTTTGAAATGCTGGTAGTTGTTTCCTCCTTAACCGGCCTGAGTGTCTCAAGGGAAAGAGCACATGTCTTATGTTTCTTTGAGAGCTGCTTTGACTCCATTTAATTTGGTGGGTTTTCCCACTAATCCCTTAGACTCAATGCTTATTTAAAGCTTTTGAACAAGTGAATACATATCAGAGTAGACAGTCCTATCTTGAGTATGAAATGATTACTCTTAAACTTCTCTTAAACGTATGTTGTGAGTTCTGGAAACGCTCATTGCAGTGTTCAGGCTTGTTTTGACTTTCTCATTGTATAACCTGAGGAGGAGTTACTCTGGTGGGGATTACTGCTGCATATTTAGGACAGCACGATAATCTTGTCCTCTCGGGCGTGGACCTGTGCTTGGCTTAGAGACTCTAACACAGCCTACCAGCAACTATTCAGTTTAACAGAACTTAATTACATAGGTCAGCGATTTTCAAACCTTTTCATCTCATGGCACACATACGCTAATTATTCAAAATCTGCAGCACGCCCCAAACATATTTTTTTGTCGATCTGTCAAAAATAAATATAATTTTAATCCAGAGTCATTAAAATTTTTATTTATTTATTTATCTTTAGAGAGAGGGGAAGGAAGGGAAAAAGAAAGGGAGAGAAACATGGATGTGTGAGAGATACATTGCTCAGTTGCCTCTTGTGCGCCCCCTACTGGGGACCTGGCCCACAACCCAGGCATGTGCCCTGACTGGGAATTGAACCGGCGACCTTTCAGTTCATAGGCTGGCACTCGATCCACTAAGCCACACCAGCCAGGGCACGTTGTCAGTTTTTTCTTTGACCATCTAAGGGAAAAGAGGTCAGTGCCCTTGACGAGTCAGCTATAGTGTGTTTTAAATTTCTTTGCGGCACACTAGTTAAAAAATCGCTGACTCAATAGATTGTATCATTTTACAGGAATATAATACTCCTACTAATGTGAATGGTTTCCAGCATTCAGAGAAAGCTGGGGTCACTATTGTGCTCACTTGGGCAGCATGCGTGCTAAAGCTGGAACTGAAGGTTCGTGTGGCCCCTGTGCAAGAGTGACACACAGATTTGTGAAGCGCTCCATTCAAAAACATCCTTGTCTTTGAACTCTCCCTCAGCAGCCAGAAGACTAGCTACTCATGCTTGAAAGATGTTCAACAAAGTCAGCACTGGTTGAGAAGAAAACATTTTCTACTTGCGTTGATAAATTCTCAGTGTTAATCTCGAAGACTGAGTAAAACAGAACCCATCTTTTTTTCCAACTGTGTGGTAGCTTCGAGGCTTCTTTGGAGGTTCCAGCAGGGATGGGCAGCTCCTGGTGAGCCATGGGCTAAAGGAAGGTCCTCTCCTCGGTCGGGAAGGTGGTTCTCTTTGACCCAGTAGGCAGCTCTGGGAGGGATGCACGTGGATCAGTGAGACACGAAGGGGACCCCTGTCTAGACAGCCCGATCCACCAAATCCAACCTGGTGGTCACAGATGTCACAGCCGGATTGCCCTCATGGCCTTTGTGATTGCTTTGATAGTTTAGGCACGTCACCTTTTTTCCTCTTTGTTACAACTTCAAATAGTTAGCAATCAATCCATTTTGAGCTATGGATGAAAAATAGTCTTGGTATTAAGATAACAGCATACATGACTCATTTGCTCAATTAGTGCTTAACCCAGTTGCTGCTTTCTTGAAGACTGTAGTCTGCAATACTATGCTCCTTTTGTGGGACAAAGTGTCCTGAAATGTGTGAACATCTAAAACTTCCTTTTAATTTTTTTGGCCCCTCTGTTTGATTTCCATTTCTTTTGGGCTTCTTATGCTAGTGGTCTGTTCAATTTAAAACATTTCATTCAGTACTAACGTTTAAAAAGCTTAATACATTTAATGATGTCTTTTGGCTTACATTGTAAACAATTACATTTGGAAATGAATACATTTTCTGAAATTTAGTCCCGTCTCTACGAATGAGAAGACTGTTGGCGGGGCACACCAAGTCGCCCTTCACTGGGTCCACACTCTGTCACACCTTTCACAAGCCATTTTTGGACTCTTGCCTTCAGAAAAATTATTACACTAATCCTTTACCCGTCAGCTCCTTCTTAATCACTTTTTTCAACTGTCTCCACTCATCAGCGGCTCAATCCGTCTATCATTGCTGACTCCGGAGGTGAAATTTGGTGATATGTTGACATACAGGCGCCACAAGTTTAGTTGCCTCTGGAAAATCATTATCTCTGAAACTCCTCTAGGTGGCCAGGAAACAGTGACTCATACCTGGAAAGCAATGGTCCTTGAAGTCAGCCGTGTTGGAGAATTAGGGAAACGTTTTCTGTTCTCTTCGTGAAATCTTAAGTGGGAGTCTTTCAAGGTTAACTTTGATCTTCTCTCACCGGTGTGATTCTGTAGTCTGCCTTTGATAGTTTAAGTATACTACCTTCTCACTCTACCTAAATATTATGAGCAACTGACGACTGTTTTTTGAGTTGAGTCAAGTACCTATAAGACAGACTTTGCTTGATTTCTTTCTGAACATGGCATGTTGCGTTTTTGTCTTGACTCACTTCTGGAAAGGATGTCTTTCTTTGTTGTTTGTATCGGATAGTGTTCCTGTTCACTCTGCAAGAAAGAGATACAACACACAGACATTTTCTCTCTTCTGGTCTAACTTCTCTTTCAAGTAGAACAGATCATCTTTTTCACTCAGAAAAGGGGGCAAGGTTTTGAGATTGCATGGAAGGGGGAGGGCGCCTCCCCCTCGTCTTACGGACCAAGCCGAGCGTTTTGTACTATGGGGATATTCGCGGTGTCTTGGCTGCTTTGGTGGCTGTAGGATTTGCAAAACAGGGGCTGATATCTGCAGTTAATAATTTTGCTTCCAGATGGTTTCCATACATTAAATGGAAACTTTCCTATCTGAGCTATTGAAGAAGCCCAAGATCTTGCATTTTTTCCTTAAGAGCTTTTAAAAATAAACTTCACGAGGGAATATAGTATTTAAGAAATGCATCGCTGAGGTGAAATTATGAAATTATCTTTGCGCCCAAATTGGTTTTTGGTGGATTCACCCAGGAGGAGATTTTTGCACTCCTGGGCTCCTGGACACTCTAGTTCTGTCTCCAGGGCCTAAAACGTGCACTCTGGTTCATTCCTCTCGGTCACAGCAGAGCTGGCTGCTGGGCAGCGGCACCGGCAACCTGCTGCTGCAGCCCTGTGCCCTGAAATACCGTAAGGAAGCAGAGTCCGTCCCTGAGATAATTCCCCTCTCCAGGACTGTGATGGATTTGTATCAGCTTCCCAAAGTGAGCGTGCTCTCTCCGTTTCTTAGAATACTCCATATTATGACTCTATGTCACAATAGAGTCCTGTGATGGATCAGCTGGAGGTACCGTCTGGAACGGCAGTGGTCCTTCCCAGCTGACAACCAACCAGGGTTTCCAGAATGAACTTGACGGAGGTCTTCCCCGCTTTCCCACCTGTGGGTACCTCCCGCATCCGTGTTGAGAAAGGTGATGGAATTCTCCTCAAAGTGGTAAATCATTTCCTGGGAAGTTCATGCAGAAGTCAGTGTACATTTTTCTATTGTAGTTTATAGATGTACATTTGCATAATGTTATCACAACACCTTTTTCGGGGGGTAGTCTTTCGATCGCCCTTTTCAAAAGTAGCTATGGCAGTGTGACTGTCATTCCAGTGATTTGTTTTGTTACTTGGTGGATCTGCTGAGCACGGCCCAAGTCTGTGGTGTCCTTAAGAAGCGAGCGGGAACCATGCAAAGCACGTCCTAACGCAGTTTCGTAAGGAGCTCTCAAACGCTCTCACATTCCTTGAGGCTCGGTCAGCAGAATAAACATGTCACCTCTCCGGGAGTCCAGGTACTCACCTGCGACAGGTCTGTCGTGCACTCCGGGCTGGTCCTTTCTGTGCAGTTTAAACACTAACGAAGACGAGGTTGTGGTGCTGTCTCAGTGTGTGCTTCTTTCCACCTCATCGTTTCACACGACACGCGAGTAAGTTGGATTTTATAGCAGAGCTGGATCACTGGGTCCTGTTCTTCAGGTGGCGTGTGAGAGCCGCTGATACTTTTTAAAGTGCTTTGTTGCTTGCAGCATTTTATTACTTGAGGAGATTGTTTGGAAAACATTACTTGAGCTCCGTCCTAGGTGATTTATACTCATCGCTTTGTCTCCACTTGTAGGTGTTTTGGACACCGTCTAATTCCATGAAGTCGTTAAGCATGTTTGGGCCACTTTCTATGGCATCTCAAATCCTTTGGCTGTTTCTTCTGCTCTGCCTCCTGTACAGTTTATTTCTGGTTTCTAATCTCTGGGAGGACGGATGCCACTTCCAGCATTCCTCTGTTCTTGTCCCTTGCCCCTTGAGTTCAGAAAGACAAGAACAACCTTATTGTGAATCTGGATCAAAAGTCGACAGATAAAACTTCATACGCAAGTAGGCACAGGCTCTTCCTTCTTATGGAGTAATCTGACTCTTAGGAGCAAGAAACACTGTTCCCTAATTCAAAAGTTTACTGGAGAGCCGAACGTCACTTTCAACATAGAACATCTGCCTGTTTTCGCGGTTTTAAAAATAATTTGGGGGCAGGTAATAATATGTGAACATCCTGTTCTTAACATTTTACTCAGCGCTATGAATATTTTCCATGATCCAATATGGTCTAATAGTTTCAGTTTTAAAAATCGAACTTGCTTTGAACACGTGACGCTGCATCTCAGTACGTTCTAGCTTTTCCCTAACGGTAAATAATCATTTAGTACCAACGCAGTGTCTTAACACGTGCACAGAATGAAGGTTTTTGCCTCAAAGTTTTCAGAGAAAACTTAGCTGCACGCTGTTGCCTTGACAGGTGGAGGAGACTAGCCCCGAGCACGGGTCCCAGGTGGGCAGGACCCAAGCACAGGTCCCAGGTGTGCAGGACCGGATCTGGGGAGCTTCACTGGGCGAGGCTTCCTGGCGCTGCGGCTGCGATGGCCCGCGGGGCTGGAGACTGCACTCCACTGGTCTCTATCCCTGTCCTTCTGCTATTAGGCCAGTGGATCAGCTGGTTCATATTTCTTAATTATCCAGTATAGGACAAACATCCAAGATATGAAATTCTAATTATTATTCTAGTTTTCGATCACAGTTCACATTCAACACTATTTNTGGGGAGCTTCACTGGGCGAGGCTTCCTGGTGCTGTGGCTGCGATGGCCCGCGGGGCTGGAGACTGCACTCCACTGGTCTCTATCCCTGTCCTTCTGCTATTAGGCCAGTGGATCAGCTGGTTCATATTTCTTAATTATCCAGTATAGGACAAACATCCAAGATATGAAATTCTAATTATTATTCTAGTTTTTGATTACAGTTCACATTCAACACTATTTTAACTGGCAGGTGTGCTGCACAGCAGATAGACAGTCACATGCTTTACGAAGTGTTCCCTCTGAAAATTCGAGTGCCCACCTGCAAGGTTGCATTTACTGTACTGGTTCAGTGGAAAACAAGATTCAAGACAGCTTTCGCATTGCTCATTTCCTCTGAGTAGTGGTTTCATGCTTGGCTATTTACTTTAGTCTGTGGTTAGCTATTTAAGAAGTCTTGTTGTACCCACGGGTTCGTTTCTGTATTTTATTCAGTGTGCCTAGAAGATGAAAAACTACATTTTTAGGTTGTCTTGATTGTTAAGGTTTGATACTCTATATAGCTGCTATTTTTTTAAAAGATTTTATCTATTTATCTTTAGAGGGGAAGGGAAGGAGAGAGGGAGAGAATATCAATGTATGGTTGCCTCCCTGCTGGGAACTGGCCCGCAACCCAGGCATGTGCCCTGACTGGGAATCGAACTGCGATCCTCTGCTTCGCAGGCCAGTGCTCAGTCCACCGAGCCACACCAGCCAGGGCAGCTGCTATTGGTTTTGTATTTGGAGGTACAATTTACATGAAATATATGCAGGTTCATCCTGTTGTGATTTTGAATTTGATTATTTCTTCCAAGTCTCACATTCTTTTCTGGAGAATTGGTGTGTGGGGTTGCTTTTCTAATTTGTGACCTGTTCACATCAAGTCTGTCAAATGGGGGCGTAGCCTGTTTTGGGGACTGATCAGTCAGTCCTTCTTGGGACTGATCTTAAACCACCTCCTACCTACTGTAACAGCCTTCGTTATCCCAAGCAAGACAAGGCGAGACAGCCACGTGGACCACCCTTAGGGTGAAAGACCTCAGCCATGGAGAGTGGAGAAAGGAAACACTCCCTTGGCCGAGTGACAAGTTTTTGCCTAAGAAGGGTGGCTAGATTTGGCACAGGATAAGTATCCAAGCATCTCTTCTCTTTGGGGCTTTCAAAGTTTTCAGAAATCTGGCTCTGTCTCACAGACCCCACCCTACCTCCCAAGACTTTTATCTCCACCAGTCTCATAGACGCCCTGCAGCCACACGGGGTCAGACCGCGGTGGCATTGCCGGAGAATGTGGGGGAATCGAGTCCTTCACTATCAACACCCTGCGGTGTTTTCCATCCTCTTTGCACTTTAGCGTTCTTCTCCGTCTAAAATGTAACCTTCTTGAAGAGAATAATTCTAATCCCTTCGTCATGGGCTCAGGTGTTGGCTCTAGTTTTAGGGACACGGAGTTTGATTTCAGCCAGCACTGAGTCCTGTGATGTCGTTAAAAATGTCCACATACAAAATGGCTGTCATTTTGATTTTCATGAAGAGGATATGAATGAATGAATGAATGAATGAATGACTATTTGTTACATAACGCTGTAGCTAGAGCACAGCTGACAGCCTCCTTTCTAGATAAAATGTTAAATTTCTTTAGAAAATGTCAGCAAGAATTTAATTAACTTGCAAGAGTAAGTTTATTGAAGCATAGAAACAATTAGAGCAAAGTTGTCATTTCAACTTTTTCAAGAGCATATTTTTAAAATAAAGATTTTACTTATTTTTAGAGAGAGGGGAAGAGAGGGAGAAGAGCATTCCGGTAAGAAAAGAAGAGAAGAAATTGGTTAGCATCTACTTCCGTGCAGAGGCCCTTCCCCGACGTTATCCAGAATGATAGCTACATGGATGCGATGTCTTCATGTGTGTCCTTTAGGTTTCCTTTTCTCTGAAAGACACTGTCATTGATCCGGGAGCTGCTCAATTGACTTTCACCTCAGAAACGTTGCTGACTTTAGACGAGACGACTTTGCCATCCACCACCTCCTCTATGATGGTCTTAGTCACTCTCGTCTTGCTTGGGTCTGAAAATCACAGAACCGCAATGTCAGTCTGGAAATGGTCTGGGGAAATGCAGGTGTATTCACCAAGTACGTTCTCTTTGGGTAAGGTTACATGAACAACGGTGTATGCTTTTCATATGACAAGCAAAACAGGTTTTTTTACTTTTCAATGATAAAGTTATGCACGTTCAAAACATGCTTACCTCTTCCTTGGCTCGAACAGCTTTCAGATCTTGAGTCCCCAGACATGGAGTCCCTCGATTCTGTGTTTCTGGACCCCACGCTTTTGGATCTCGAGTTTCTAAAATCAGATCCTCCAAAACAAGAACCACTGGAGAAAAAAAAAATTGTTCTCCTTTGCCCTTGGCCAAGGCAGAAGAAGCGCCCCAGGCAGGGGGCTGTCTGTGATGAAGGGGGATGTCATTTGAATGGACTGTCCAAGCCCCTTTTTTGGTTTCATGGCACGTATGCGCCAAGGCCCGCCTTTCAGCACAGGCGCGACTTTCACTTACCCTCCCTCTCCGTCGAGCAGGCGACGGTAGGTCTCGATTTCCATCTCCAGGCGGGTCTTGATGTCCAGCAGCCGCTCGTACTCCGCGTTCTGGCCCTCGGTCTCGCACCGGGTCTGGCAAACCTGTTCTTCCAAGCTGTGGATCTGCATCTGAACGTCTGACAGCTGAGCCATGTAGTTCGCCTCCGTGTCTGCCAGGGTCCCTTCCAGGGAGCTTTTCTAAGAGGTAGATAGATGCACAGATAGATACATCATGATGACAATAAGAAGTTGTGGAGGATTTTTAAAAATCACAGAATTTGATAAGGTCCTGGGAGATGTACACTTTCACCAAATTACAAGCTATATCGTGATACCTCACTGTTTTCTTAATTTTTGTTGGCATTACTTTTGTTTAAACGAAATCTTTTCCAGAAACAGGGTATATTATCTTAACTTGGATTTGCTTTATGCTTTCTGTGACCACAAGACAGCCCTTCTTAATACTGTCATTGTTATGTGCCAAGTGGAACATCTCGGCAAAGAGGGAACACCAAATCCCTTGGCGCCCAGTTGGAGATTTTGCAAAGCTCCTCGCGTGTACCATGGCCAGTTGGGACTGAAGCTCAATTTCCAGGGCCTGCAGGGTCCGTTTCAGTTCTGTTATCTCTCTCTTGGCGGAACTGGCCGCCCCGGCATCCGTGGAGATCTGTGCTTGCAGTGAGGCGCTCTAAATAAAAACGAAAAGCAGTCACTGTGCCTGATGGGGTGGAACGGGAGTGGCTTCTGCGTGGCCAGAGGCTTAGCCGCCGCTGAACGCTGATAATCTACCTGCTTCTGGAACTGCTCCTCGGCCTTGCGGCGGTTTTGCTCAGCCAGCTCCTCATACTGTGCCCGCATGTCGTTCAGTAACTTGGTCAGATCGGTTCCTGGGGCGGCATTCATTTCTACCGTCACGTCTCCTCCAGAGCTTCCTTGCATGTTCTTCATTTCCTAGCATGAGAGAGAGAGAGAGAGAGAGATCGACCAGAGTGATGAAGACAGAAAAAAGCAATGGACTTCCTGACATGCATGGTTGAAAGTGAGACACGGAAGTGGCAAAACCCCACACCAAATTCGGATATAATCATCTACTCTTTGTTCTACTTTTCCCCCCTGGTCACAGGAGTTGGAAATCCATCCAGATAGAATTTATTTTATTTTATTTTTATAGAATGGCCCAGGCCGGGGGAAGCAGGGAGGCCAGAGCTGTTTAATAATGAGGAATGGGCACCTACCTCCTCGTGGTTCTTCTTCAGGAAGGCCAGCTCCTCCGTGAGGCTCTCAAACTGCATCTGCAGGTCGGAGCGAGTCAGGCCCAGCTGGTCCAGGACCTTCCGGAGGCCGTTGGTGTCGGCCTCCACGACCTGCCGGAGGTGCAGCTCGCTCTCGTACCTGGAAGGGGCCACAGTTAGACAGCGCAGTACCCTTCACGGAGCACCTCCATCCTGACATGTTCAAGGAGTTTTCTCCTCTGAGCTACCTGGTCAACAAAGGCTACTAGGTTTTTTTTCCCTTGTAAAGAAAAATATGAGCCTAATGATAATTCTCTTGATGGCTAATACTGTTTATGACAAAAATTGCATTCTTAATTTGTCTTCTTTTCTTATTGGTGGGATGATGGTTTTTATTTAAAGATTGCATTTGGGATGTTTGTGAATTTAGGTCTTAAACCCCTATAAGATTTTTTAAAAAATTTAGAATAATTTAAGCAAACAGATTGAGTTTTACTTTTGCTGCAACACTTGTTTTCAAGCCTTCACTTTTCTTACTTCATCCTGAAGTCATCGGCAGCCAGCCTGGCATTGTCGATCTGCAAGACGATCCCCGCATTTTCAGTAGTGGCAGCAATGATCTGGGAAAGGCAAAAATGATGAATGAATCATGCTTTTTACCTTGTGTCTGCATGCCCACCTGTCCGGGTAGATGCCCCTGAGTCAGCTTTTCAAAGTGAGTTGCTTTGAAAACTTGCTTAGTGATGGCACCTGGATCGATAGCCCTGGTGTAATTGGGGCTAGATCTTCCTGCAAAAAGGTGACCGTTTGCACAGGCCTGGAATAGGCACAGAACATGGTTTTACAACCCCCCCCCCACACACACACACACTTCTGCTGCTTTGGAAGATCAGTTATTCCAAGTGAGCTCATTCAGAAAATCACGTGAAAAATGGGCTTCACTTCTTAAAAAGTCTTTAAAAATATTCTTTCCTATGTAACTGTGGCAATGACACTTTAGGCGCCACCATATTCTTATATAATATTTGCGCCAGATTTTCTAGGATTAAAAATAGTTGTAAAGACTATTTCAATCTAGCAAGACACTGAAGTATGTCAGCCTGCGAGAATTACTCATGAGATAGATGAAGCTCATTTTGCCTCATTGCCATCGCTCATGCATACATGTTAATGAGCTGCCTGCCATCGTATGAAATTTTATGTAGGAATACTCAGATTTGAGGTGCAAACGGAAAATTAATCTGGTGGGATGTCATATGCAGCCCTGGCCGAGTTAGTGTACGCCAAGGCCCATTTTACGTATCCATCAAGCAAATATGTTGCCAAAAAATTCCTTGACTTACAGCCTTCATTACAGCACATGTTCTGAATGAAAGCAAAAGCGATCATAGAAACTCAGCCGTGGAGAGTGTCTCACCTGCTTTCTGAGATCTTCAATCACTGGGTAGTATTTGCTATAATCTCTTCCCGAGTCCCTATCGCCAGACCCGCACCCGGACTTGTGATACCACTCATTGATTTTGTTCTCCAGGTCACTGTTGGCCTCCTCCAGGGCCCTGACTTTGTCTAGGTAATTGGCCAGGCGGTCATTGAGGTTCTGCATGGTTTGCTTTTCGCTTCCAGAGAGAAGCCCTCCGTCGCCAGGACCACCACCCAGGCTGCAGAAGCCTGCACTAGCACCACCACCGAATCCAGAACCGCCACTGAGCCCAGAACCGCCACTGAATCCGGAAGCTGTACCGAAGGCAGAACCCCTACCCACGCCAACGCCGGCGCCTGAACCTCCTTCAAAGCCACCCCCTACCGAGCAGCTACCAAAACCCCCTCCAAAGCCACCGCTCAAGCCCCCACTCAGGCCACAGCTGCCGGCTCCTCCTTGGAAGCCCCGGGCGGAGCTGCTCCCCAGCCCGCATCTGCTTCTGCTGCTGAGACTGCCGCCACCAGTGGACACCCTGACCGCGCTGCTGCCTCCGGCCCGGGAGGAAGAGGTCCGAGATGAACAAGACATGATGCTCCTGCAAACGTTTAGCTCGTCCAGGCGAACAGGAGGGTGAGGGTGACGAGCGTGTTTGCGGGTTGCCTTTTTGGCTCTCTTATATATACACTTTTAGGGCGTTCCTTTTCTGTGTCACTTCTTAATCCCTGTTACAGTTTTGCTAAACCACAATTGGATCATTTCTTTTTCCTGGACCTCTTTCACCGGCTTGGCTTTTGAAGCTGGGTCAGAGGCTCGGGGCATTTACTCTATCAGGGGGAAAAAAATAAGGTGGAGCAAAGCAAAAACAATTTTTTTTCAGAATTACAGTTTTAATCTTTCAGTGGTTTTAATGACTGATAATTCTCTTTTGAAGGAGTCACTCTATTAAATTTGCTTCACGATTTCCCAATGGCAGGGCACATCCCCGGATTAACAAGTGCCATTAAAATACTTAAGGTGATAAGGGAAATTTCCCGTCGAACTTGTCCGATTTTTGTTTGTATTGTTCCCTTAACGTTGCAGCTGGCTTCGGGATCAGCGTTTGTTTTAGATTTACTTGTCCTTCTCTATGATTTCTTTCAGTCAGCCTATTCCTAAGGCTGTTGAAATTTGTGATTTTTAGATTATTGTCTTTTTTGCATTTTTGAGATCAAATTAGGTATTTTTCAGGTTAATAAAAAAACCGAAGCAAGTAATAGTCTTCCATGAATGTGTTGTTAGGGCTTCGCAGCAAGTTTACTTGAATAGAGAATGTCCAGGAAAGACTGGAAGGGTTTTTGGCAGGTTGCTGTATCCTCAGAGTGACTGGTCCCCTATGAGGCGCTGCAAAGATGGTGATCTTTCTGGTTGAATTTGAATCTGATGTAATGATACCAGCTTCCCTCTTGAGACTCACATCTTGCAAAACTAAGATGATGTTGATTCCGTCTTTGTTTTAGAGACATCTGAAGGCGTGGGACCTCCCCCCCCTCTGTTAACCAGCGCAGTGGAGGGGTCATTTGCAAATACGGAAACCTGGCATTTCCCGTCTACCCTCTGCTCGTCTTTTTTCTTTTCTGTTCTGTTTAAAAAATATTCAGAAAAGAGAAACTGTATCCACTTCTGGTAACTAATGTTATGACTGGGGGTCCTTATGTAGATGCTGAAATCTAGACTCTTCCCCAGTTTACATTTTGCTTCCTGTTTTTCTGTCCCTTTGTGCTTTAGAATTTTCCATTCGCCCCTGCTGGTAGTTTGAAAATGTGTTGGTGTTTTTAAGATGAATACTGTATGATTCTACTTATATGAGGTACCCAGTGTTGTCAAATTCAGAGACAGAAAATAGAATGGAGGTTATCAGGGGCTGGGGGAAGGGGCGATGGGGAGTGATTTAATGGGGACAGAGTTTTAGTTTTGCAAGATAAAAAGAATTCTGGAAATTGGTTACCCAGCAGAGTGAAGGCATCTGACACGCCTGAACTATACACTTATAAGTGGCTAAGATGGTAAATTTTGTGTTATGTGTATTTTACCACAATTTTAAAAGGTATCTTTTTATAAAAATATAGGTGCTTCCAAAAATATTTGCTGACCTTCCTTGCTTTGTGCCCATGTGGTTTGCCAAATTTTGTTTGTTTAGAACTTTCTCCACACTTGGCAAAGTCTATTAAACCATGCGCAGCCAGGAGTGTCCGGCCCGCGGCTCATGGGCTGCACGTGGCCCAGGATGCCTACGAGTGTGGCCCGACACAAAATTGTCCACTTCAAACTTTTTTGCTCATCAGTTTTCATTAGTGTTTGTGCATTTAATGTGTGGCCCAAGACAACTCTTCTTCCAGGGTGGCCCAGAGATGCCAAAAGTTTGGACACCCCGTGTCCTTGTATTTGATCATTTTTTATGCAATGTTCTGCTTTATTTATTTTTTCCTTAGACTGCCTTTGATTTGGACACATTATTAAGTTGGCAGCTATTTCCTTTGCTGTGTAGCTCTTCAAGTTTTCTGTTCCACCTGTACTGTTTGCACAGCAGTGGGATGTTACCGGGCTTCCTCTTAGGGTGCCGTCTCTCCCAGGGGTACAGGTGTCTTACGAACTTCAAATCATGAAGCTGGGCGTGATTCTGATCACACCCTTCTCAGGCAGGTGAAACATGCACCAAGCATCGCGGCCTGTCGGTCATCTTGCCTCACCCCTCCCCAGAGGCCCGAAACCAAAGGACTCAAATGCTAATGGTTTCATGGAACGGGAGAGCTGCAGAGGGGAGGGACGGCCACCGGGCTTTCCTTCCTCTTAGCATTACGACATGGACTCTGTCTACTTTCCTAAAGGCTGTTGCTTGGTTAAAAGAAGGTTCAAGAAAGGAAGAGCAGACAAGTGAAAAAAATCCAATACAATATAGAAATTTCTGAGCGGAGGGAGAAGGAGCTTTATGTAACAAGATTGAGAAAAGGACGTTCAGCAGCGTTGGTGGCCTGAGACTTTTGCATGGGGTCTGGGGGGTTTTTCTTCAGTGGTCATGGTGGGCATAGCTTTTGCGTTTTGCCGGCGTTATTGACCTTGGGATGTGGGATATCTGGACATTTGAGTCTGTTGTGGCAGCTTGTGATGGCCGAGGTACCCTGTCTTGTGTCTTATTTTATAGCCTATCGTATTCTTGTCGATACGATTTTATTACATGTAATTTTAACGTTGACATGTCTGTTCTTTGTTTTTTAAAATTCAACTTCAAAATCAAGCTCTTTCGAGATGCTTCTCGCATACTCCGCACTTCAGAGATTACCTCTTGGAGAGGCATTTATTTAGTAAACAAAACAGCCATTACCACCTCAAATTCTTGGCCTGGTGAGTCAGTGTTGGAGTCAATGTAGATAGAGGTGAACTCACAGGATTTTCTTGTTTGTGTTAGTATTTCCTTAAAGGCAGTTTCATGCTTTCTTTCCGTGTATCTGCATCCCTTTGCTTCTTAGTGGTGAATCTGTCATAAACAGACGAATGTCGATTCTGTGATTTGCAAACTGCCCAGAACAGCGATTTGCAACCCATGTGCCACAAGAATTTTTAAAACATGTACTACATGCCTGTTTAGTCAGGGGCACTGACCTCTTTTTCCCTTAGACTATTAAATTAAAAAAAAAAAAGACAACTGCCACCGTAACAATAGTGGTCCCGTGTAAATGAATCAAAATTGTACTTATTTTTTGTCAGATTGGCCAGAAATATATTTTTCGATGGGCTGCAGAATTTTAGTGGTTCGTGTATGTGTGCCGTGAGATGAAAAAGGTTGCAGATCGCTTGTCTAGCGCCTTGATGTTTAGTGGATGAAAGGATTCTAGTCCCACCCATAAACACAGTTCTGTTCTGGCCTGAAGTGTTAGAATTCTTTTGCTTCTTTTTTTCCCCTTCTTTATTGTGTCAGAATTCTTTAGTAAGCATTGGTCCTGATTGTTCTGAGACATACCCACATTTCATACTCTCTTTTATTTGAAATCATGATTTTCCAACGTTCACAAGTTCATTTTTGGCGTTTCTTTCATCTGTAGAAGGAAAGCTTCAAGAACCTGGTGAGGTTCCAGTGGAAAAAATAATGTTCAGAAAAGCCGGCTTTGGGGCCTGGCACCCAGGAGTGACACGCCCCAGGAGTCCTAAATACGGAAATTCAAAAGAAACAGGCTGAACCGCAGGTCTGGACTCCCCCACTGCCACTGGACTCCGGTGTTGCCCGCGGTGACACACTGTTTTGAATAGTTCGTTATTAGCAGTTCATTTTTTACCTACAAAGAATTGTGTGAACTATACTTCACTGCAGAACACGACTTCTGTGGCAAGTGCAGAATTGTTAGCGGGGAGACCTGGGGCAGGGGGCTCCTCCTCGGTTATTGCCTCACGAGCAAGAGAATTCAGACAAGAGACCACACATATAGTGGAAATAAGATAATACGTTTATTTATGAAATACACTTTAGCAGGAGGCTGCAAGCAGGCCCCCAGCTAGTCTGAGTGCCTGACTATTGGGATTTTAGGGGTTTCATGACTGTAGCCAGCTTCTTCGGTAGGTTCCCCTCTGTCTTCTCCCCACCTCCCAGCCCCCCAGACTTTGTGATAAATGCCGTTTCAAAGCCCTTCTTCTCCAGATAGTGGACTCGATACATGCGGAATTTTAAGGGCTCCCCTCCTCCTGTATATCATGGTTTTGCTTGTGATTTTTGACACACCTGGCAATGTTGTCCAACCAGGCTCAGGATTGCTGGGTTAATGGGTGAGACGTGTCTCCCTCCCCTCCCCCTCCCCGCCTTGGCTTACTATCTATCCTGCCTAGCAGAACGATTTGCAAATACTAACCATCAACATTTTTTGGGAGATAAATGATCAGAATGTTTAAAATTTCAGATTAATATAATACTATGTTTTTAGGTTATAAGGAAAATCAAACCCTGGAAAAATATGGCATTTTGTCCCTGATTAATCCTTAGCATTGCGAATAGAATGGACTTGGGAATTCTATCTTCTGTTCACTCTAGAGTATTCTGTCCTTTTCCATATAGAAGCATGAGATCAGAACAGTTACGGGGAGTAACTGGGCGTAGAGTGTTTGCGGAGTGCCAGCAGGGGTCTCCGCGGCAGATGGTGTGGGAGAGGAAAAGCTCCAGGTTGACGTGCGCGCAGCTGCTGTATAACACCCAGCGCGTTGTCAGTCGGTGTCCACCCGTCCTGGAATTAGCAAAAAACAACACGCCTTGCCTTGCTTCACGAACACCTCGAGTCACTGATTGCTTCGGTCCTTTAGTGTGTGTTCTGTCTTCTCACCCTTTATTCTCCACCTTTTGGGTTCGTGGTTGTGTGTGTGTGTGTGTGTGTGTGAGGGGCTGTTGGTAAAAGGAGGTGTTGTCTGGGGAGGGGGAAGGGAAGGTCAGGCGAGAATCATCTGGGGACGTCCCTGCAGAGAATCATTGTTTAGGTCGGTGTCCTGATGGTGGCCCCTGTGAGCCTCACTAGCCCCAACTGCCTGAAGGAAAAAACAGAATTTGCAGCCACACGTGTCCCGAGAAGCCCCTCCCAGTGCACCCGGCTCCACCCACAAATCGGGTTCAGTCCTGTGCTACGGCCAGACACCAAAGGAGCTACAAACTGTCTGCAAAACCGGAGCTGAGCTGTGCCAGTTCTGTGACTGTTTCTCTTCCCTCACCTTTTCTCTCTTCTTTCCCTGTCGCTCCTTTCCATTCTTTCTCTTGATAGTTTTCAATTAAGCGTATCTGTTCGAAGATTTCTTCTTCTCCCCCAGCATCTGCTCAGTCATTCCATTTTGCCAAATTCTGTTTGGGGAGAAAATGACTTTGCTTCACGCTTGTGGAGGTTAAATGCTCTGGCATCTCTTTAAAGAGCTCAGTTTTTTACTTTGCCTGAAGCTCGTCAGTGTATGGAGAGTTAAGAGAATGGGCATGTGACTTTGTGGGAGCTGAGGTACTTCTGTCCTCTGGGGTCCAGAGTCAGTACAAATTGAAGCAGCACAGAGTTTTGATGATTTTTGCTTGAAAGGTCCTTTGGACCTTCATTCATATCAAACAGACAATAACTCCCTATTCAGAGAACCTACAGACACATATAAGCCAGATTGTAATGGGAACTGTTTGCTCCTATTCTGTGCCCAGCCCTAAAGTTCATATCTTCTGGAGTAAGGAGGGGAGATAGGGCAGGCGGGGGGACAGGCAGGGTGGGCAGGCAGGGTGGGCAGCAGTGTTTAGGGAAGGGGAGTTTGGAAAATGGGAGGCTGAGGATGAGTTAGGTCAACTAAACAAGCTGAACATTCCTGCAACTGCCCCTTTCTTGAAGGTGGGCTCTTCCCAGAATCCTCCCGTGATTTTAGACAGAGAAGACAGTGGCCAGCAGGTGGCGCCAAACTGCAGCTAGGACAGGTTGAAATCATGCAGCCCAAATCTGGAGTGGGTTGGCTGGCTAGCTGCACCCATTTCCCCTTGGTGTTGGAATGGATTTTTAGGAATGGATTATTAAGGTTTAAATTTTTTTTGAAAATTTTGTTTTGTTTCTCACTGTATATTATTATTATTTCTTTTTAAGTATATATATATATATATGTTTTGTTAATTATGCTATTACAGTTGAACCAACCCCCCCCGCCCCCGACCTGGTACTCCCCAATTCTTCTGGCAATCCCCCTGCTTAGTTCACGTCCATGGGTCATGCATATAAGTTCTTTGGCTACTTCATTTCCTATACTGCTCTTAACATCCCTGTCTACTCTGCACTTACCAATTTGTACTTCCCAATCTCTGTACCTTTCACCCCATTCTCCCCTTCCCCTTCCCTACTGATCTCCATATCTATGATTCTGTTTCTGTTCTGCTTGTTCGCTTAGTTTGTTTTTTACATTCCGTTGTTGATAGATGTGTCTTTTGCCATTTTATTGTTCATAGTTTTGATCTTCCTCTTTNGCAATCCCCCTGCTTAGTTCACGTCCATGGGTCATGCATATAAGTTCTTTGGCTACTTCATTTCCTATACTCTTAACATCCCTGTCTACTCTGCACTTACCAATTTGTACTTCCCAATCTCTGTACCTTTCACCCCATTCTCCCCTTCCCCTTCCCTACTGATCTCCATATCTATGATTCTGTTTCTGTTCTGCTTGTTCGCTTAGTTTGTTTTTTACATTCCGTTGTTGATAGATGTGTCTTTTGCCATTTTATTGTTCATAGTTTTGATCTTCCTCTTTTTCTTAAGTAAGTCCCATAACAGTTCATATAATAATGGCTTGGTGATGAGGAACTCCTTTAACTTTAGCTTGTCTGGAAAGCACTTTATCTGCCCTTCCGTTGTAAATGGTAGCTTTGTTGGCTAGAGTGATTGAGGTTGTAGGTCCTTGCTTTTTATCACTTTGAATGCTTATTAATAGCTCCTTCTAGCCTGCACAGTTTCTTTTGAGAAATCAGCTCACAGTCTTATGGGAACTCCTTTGTAGGTAACTCTCTGCTTTTCTCTTGCTGGTTTTAAGATTCTCTCTTTATCTTTAACCTTTGGCATTTTAATTATGATGTGCCTTGGTGTGCTCCTCTTTGGGTCCACCTTGTTTGGGACTGTGCTTCCTGGACTTGCATGTCTATGTCCTTCGCCAAATTAGGAAAGTTTTCTTTCATTATTTCTTCAAATAAGTTTTCCATTTCTTGTTCTTTCTCTTCTCCTTCTGGCACTCCTATGCTTTGAATGTTGGTATGTTTGAAGCTGTTCCAGAGGCTCCTTAACCTAGCCTTGTTTTTTTGGATTCTTTTTTCCTCTTGCTGTTTTGATTGAATATTTTTTCTTCCTTGTGTTGCAAATCATTGATTTGATTCTCAGCTTTATCCACTCCCCTGTTGATTCTCTGTAAATTTTTCTTTATTTGACTTGTATAACATTCATTTCTGCCTGAGTCTTTTTTATGCTGTTGAAGTACCCAGTGAGTTCCTTGAGCATCCTAATAACCAGTTTTTTGAACTCCGCATCTGACAGATGGCTTATCTTCATGTTGTTTAGTTCTTTTTCTGGAGTTTAGTTGTGTTCTTTTAATTGAGCCATATTTCTTTGTTTCTTTATTTTGGCAGCCTCCCTGTGTGTGTTTCTACGTACTAGGTAGAGCTGCTCTGACTCCTTATCTTGGTAGTGTGGCCTAGTGTAGAAAAGCACACCTGTAAGTTGGGTGGGGCGGAGCCTTAGGTAATCACTGAAGCAGGGCAACCCCTGTGAACCAGGTTGATGGAGTCTTGGATATGGTGTAGCTGCTCTGTGGCTCTGTGTGGGAGAGAGCTCAGGAAAGGGGCAACAGCCAATGCCTGGCCCTCTGGAGTTTTTTTCTGGGAGGAGGCTGTCCCCCAGCACTTGCCCTGATGCCAGACACTTCAGTTCTTCCCTGTACGGCACTGCTGCCCTTCCAGCTGCTGCCCTGGTCTTGCAGCCCAGAGGGAGTGAGTCTGTGTAAGTCCACTGCAGGCCCTTTAAGAGTAGATGCCTGAGAATCTCACAGTTTCTTCTGCCATGCCAATCCCCACTGGTTTTTACAGCCAGAAGTTATGTGGACTTATGTTCCTGGCACTGGAACCCTGGGCTGGGTGGTCTGGTGTGGGGCTGGGATTTCTTGCTCCCAAGGTACCCATCCCAGTTTTTACCCATCACACGTGTGTGTGGGTCTGCCTGTTACGAGCCTCTGGTCTCCATGGGTCTGTGTCTTCCCCTCTTGTGCCTGTCTGGGTGAATGTGACTTCTTTAATTCCTTGGTTATTAGACTTCTGTATGGCTTGATTTCCTGATGATTCTGGCTGACAGTTGTTTTGTAGTTTAGTTGTAATTTTTGCTGTGGTTATGCAAAGAGGTGGGCTGTGTTTCCCTACGCCATCTTGACCAAAAGTCTGTATGTTATTTTCTTGATACAGATAGATCTTCGCCTTCATGCTTTTAGATTTTTTTAAAAAAAATTAAGTGCTTTCGCCATTCCCAAAATGTATAAATATTCTTCCTTCATTTGGTGTTCCGTCCCGCGGAACAGTCAACGAGGGTCCCGAGTCTACCTGAAACGGATGTATAGGGATGGGACAAGAGGCGCGGAGAAAGGCAGCAAGACAGGTTTCTGATCAAGCCGCAAATTTTATTTTGGGCAGGGCTGTTATTTATAGAGAGGAAGGGAAAAGGGGAGGTGGTCCCGATAGGTTGTCCTGTGCATGCTCACTGCATGCTCTTGGCAACGGTTGGTGGGTGGGCGCGTGATCAGCATCTTAATTGGTAGGTAGTACTCGTGATTAAGAGATGCCTACAAGGGTGGGGGCTACCTGGCTCGGCTGCAGCATCCTGTTTGGGGCTGCCTCAGCCAAGCCCTCCTGGTGCGATTTTCTTAATGGATTGCATTCACCGTCTTTAGGCCCCAACAATTTGGAAAACATTTGCAGTCTTCAGGGGTTTTCTTTCTTATATCCTGCAGTTTCTGTGGCGTTTATTTTGACGTGTGACATGAGGAAACTATTTAACACCCTCCCTGCTCCCCCACCTTTGTTGACTAATTATTCCAGCAGCCTTATTGAATAATTTACTTTTCCACAACTGGTGTGAAAGTACCATTTCTGTGTATAGGTGGGTCTCTTTCTTGGTTTTGTTTTCAGTGACACATTGTTTTAATTGTTGGATCTTAACAGTATTTTCTTAGTTCTTGTTCCCTGGAAAGAGACTGTGAGACGGAGAGATGGGTGCAGGGGCTTATCAGGGAGTTTCTCGTGGGAGACAGACCTGTAGGGAAGGAAGGCAGGCCAGGCAGGGAAGCGGGAGAGGCCGGCTGCAGTGCTGCTTTAGTGGAGGCTTCCCCTGATCCTTTGGGGGGCGCTCTAGAGCTGGGCTGGCCCTTCAGAATTGTCCAATTTGAGGTAAAGGGGCTGCGCCTCTGCCAGTTACTTGCCCATGGCCATTCTGCTGGGAGAGAGAGAATCTTGGGCAAGGCTGCTCCCTGCTGCCCCCTGCTGCCCAGGACAATATCCAACGAGGGGCATCGCTGTGGGAAGCCAGCAGCTGGATGCATCGGCCTTGTGCGGTGTCTGCTGTATCAATATTTGGTCTGTGGAATCTGAAGGCATTCCTCGTAAATATTTCTTTAAAGACACTTGTTTCCTTATTTTCATTTGTGTTAGTGTTGTCTTTCCGTGGAGGGAGTAGATTCCTAAGGGGCAGGGTTCATCTTCATATGTGTGAATTTTGACACCATGCGAAAGCCGGAAAACTGCAGGCCTGTTGGGTATTTGATAATCATATCCTAATCATTGTTAGCATGGTTTGCACAAATATAAAACAATAACCTTTAAAAGTCAGTGTAGAACTATGAGGTACCACTTCATATCTACTAGGATTGCTGTCATAATAACAAAAAGGGACAATAACAAATGTTGGCGAGGATGTAAAGAAATCGGAACCCTCATACGCTGCGGGTGGGAATGTCAAATGGTGCGGTCGCTGTGGAAACAGCCTGGCAGCACCTCCAAGGTCAAACACAGAGTCAATATACGGCCCAGCCATAGCAACTCCGCTCCTAGATAGGTAGGCACCGCGGAGAAATGGAGACACGTGAAATGAGGCAAGTGAAAACATTTTCACGCAAACACGTGGATGTGAACATTCACAGCAGCATTAATCAGAATTGGCAACAAAGTGTAAAAAAGCCAGATGTCCCCTTGGTGAGTGGACCAATGAATCGTAGTGTTTTGCTGCGATGGAATAGGACTCCGCAGCAAAGGAATGAAGCACTGACACCTGTCACAACACGGAGGGACATTGAACACATCACGCTAAGTGAAAGAGGCCACGTATAGGAGACCATGTATGATACAGTCCCATCGGTGTGAAAGGTTTAGAATATGCGAATTTATAGGACAGGAAGTAGTTTAGCGGTTGTCTAGGGCTGGGGTGGGGGCTTGTGGGGGGAATGGGGAGCAGACTGCTAATGAGGGGGTGAAAATAGCCAAAATCGTGGCGATGGTCATACAGCTCTGTGAAGGTATTAAGCAAGAATCAGCGACCTTCAAATGGGTGAATTATATAGTATGCGAATTACATCTCGATAAAGCTGTTGTAAAAATAGTGTGTAACAAAGGAAGTACAGATAGCCGAAGTAAGGCTTGCCCTTTAGGCATTCTCTCTAAAACCAGAGTGTGTAATAAAACAGCAAAGAGTGACGGATTTGATTTGCCGCAGGTGGCAAGCTTATGGAGGCAGAACGATCAAAAAGAAAAACGCATTTTGCATTTTAAAGATGAAACCAAGTCAAAGAATGTGAGACAGTGACAGCAGCAGCCGACGCTCCCTCTCAGGCTTGTTACACCGTTACACTTCTCAGAGGCACCGTTTCCTTCTCGGGGACAGAGCACAGGTGTCCACGTCTCACTCTCACTTGAATTTTACATCAGAAACTTCGCCGACTGGAGGCGAAACCCCTTGGCCGTTATCGGTCACTGTCCTGCATCCCCTGCTTTCACTTCAATGTAAGAAAGAAACGGGGAGAATTCTAGAACTGTGGTTTTCTTGCTGTAAAGTTCAGGATGACTCCTGCTCTACCCAGTGCACAGAATCATAATAAGAATTTCACAAATTATAATTCTGTGTTCAGACACATGGCTTGATCTTTTTTTTTTTATGTGTACAGTACTATTTAGTTCATGAGACCACCTGGCGCTAAATTGGAAGATCAGCTGAATTTCGTCTGATTCAGGTGCTGCGTAGACTTCCCCGTTTTTCTATGTGTATCTGATGTTCTTGGTACGTTTTCTAAGAAATGTTACTTTTGAATGTTAAAAATGTTACTTTTATATATAATTGTTTATAAAACTACGTAGACCCTATCTTTATCACCCATTACTCACGATTCTATTATTTGTTATTAAATTTAGTATTATATCCAGTTATTAATTCTACCTATTTGTTCTATCACTATTTTTTATTTATAATCATATAATTTATTATTCTGTTATTTACCTTCTGCTGTGTCATACATTTCATTATTCTATTATTATCTTATTTATACTTTACACTTGCTAATAAGTCAACTTTTGTCAATTATTAATTAATCTTGCAAAAAACACTGCTAGATTGTGGGAATAAAACCGAAAGGTCACATTCCCTGATCTTAAAGAACTCATGTAGACTTTTTTATTGTATTTTGCATGATCACAGCAAGTTTTCTCTTCTGTAATTTTCACAATGTTGAGATAGTGCCAGAAAAATAATGTGTGTGTTTTTTTCTACTGAAAAACAATAGAGGTTACTTACTGTCCAATGGTTGACCTCGTTGCAGACTCCTGGTTGCCGTGGCTGGTTTATCATCTCCTTGCGCTTAGCTGCCCTAGTTAGAGACCCAGTTTCCGTGTAAGTGTGGTCCTAGCGTCTCACTCTGCCATCCGACTGCGTACTTCACACCACCTTCTGTCACGGACTCGCAGCTGCGACAGAAACTCAGGTGATCTCCCCCGGTTTGTGCAGCTGCCCCGCTGCTGTTGCTTGGACCCCGTCTGCCATCTGCTCCCGAAGGCTTGTGCCACCTCCAACGGGCCCGACTGCCCAAATTCCTTTCCGCCACGAAGCTGTCGGGACCAAGGTGGGAGATGCCGGAGAAGAGAACATCTCTGTCGCTGCTGTTCGATGCTCCAAGTCATTCTGGAGCGCGAATGTCACGTGCGGGGTGTCCGTTCTACGTTACATTCTACACAAGCACCAGGGACAGTGTGTTGATAGTTATGCAGCATTTCAGCTGAGCTACATGTCGTTGAAATGGGCGATTGTGGAATTTTTTAATCATTTAGAACATTTTATAGGAAAATACACTCAAGTTCCAAAAAGTCAGCATGGCACGGTGCCTCAAGATGCCTGGAGCCATAGTTTTGTGATCTTAGCTCCCCAGTTATTACCAGCTGTGTGATACTGAGAAAGTTAGTGAACATTTTTGTGCCTTGGTTTCCTCATCTGTAAAATGGAGACACTAGTTCCTATTTCACAGGGTTATCATAGGATTAAACAAGTTATGTTTCTGCAGGACCAGGAGCGGTATTTGGCATACGGCAAGTATGAAATGTGTTAGTTCCATAGAACAGTTTTATGAAGAAGTCTTGGAATACATCCACTCCCCTTTATGGAAATGGAAAACAAAAACATCTCACTTCTTATTTACTGCCGACTTTTCTTCTCCCAAGGTAAAATATTTAACATACACACGTGCACAAGACTGATGTCAACATCTGCATGCCACATTGCCCATTACCAAGTTGCCCAGACAGGAGAGAGTAATGTTACTATAATGTTATAAATTACAGGTTCCCATGCATGGGTGTTATATGAAGACGAGACACCTCATCAGAGAACCAGCACATTAGGGCGAGAAGCCTCATCACAGACAGGGTGTGTCCAATATGTTAGCTTTTCTTGGAAAGATCGTTAACTCTGGAACGATTTAGTGATCACAAGGATACTCTCACTGTCCAGAGGTCAAGAGTCTGCATTAGGCGTGTCGCTGCCTCTTCCGGCCACTAGAGGCCACCTGCACGCCTTGGCGGTGGCCCCTTCTCTGCCTTCAGCACCAGCACTTCGAGTCTCGGAATCTCTCTCTGGCTCTGTCCCCTGCACCCGCTTCTGAACCGAAGACTGATTTTGTTTCTAATGACAAATTGATGTAATCAGTCAATAAGCCCTTGCCTTTCTAAAAGTAGTTCTGGGACTTTAATCTCTAGAAGCAGTTACCTAAAAAATAAAAAGTGAAGTGTTGTAATGCCTTATTTTTATTTTAAAATCTCAGGCCCACAACACGATGGCCTGTGGGAAAGAGGCTAAGGACTGTAGGTCTCTTGGTTGACACATCCGTTCTTTGATGACTGGATAATATTTGCTGTGTTCTGGGCCTAGACCGAGTCTGTATTGATTTTGATTTTCAGATCAGCGTCTCATTTATTCTGTATCCTGGTAACTGGGCTTCCAGAGGGTGGGCTTTTCATGTGGAAAGAGCCCACCGTTGCAGACACCAGACTTCCCATCATCTGGGAGAGTTTATCACCATGGAAACCTCCATCTATATCTACACTCCGCCTCTAATCTGCACCATGTCATTGTTCACAAATCTGTTCTCAGGCTTCATCGGATTCAAGACTTTTTGCTCCTTTAAATAAGACATTCTTTTTTGTTTAATCCCTTCTGCTATTCATGCCTCTTGCATTCCTACATCACTTCTGTAGTCTTTAACCACACTCATGTACATTGCTGTGATCAAATAATTACTAGAGTTGTGAGGGGCAGTCAGAAAATTTTACAAAGAAGGAAACTGAAGCTCAGAAGTTATGCTTTCCTTTTTTAAAAGATTTTATTTATTTATCTTTAAAGGGGAAAGGAAGGAGAAAGGGAGAGAAATATCAGTGTATGGTTGCCTCTCGTGCATTCCCTACTGGGAACTGGCCTGCAACCCAGGCATGTGCCCTGACTGGGAATCGAACCTCGATCGTGTGGTTCACAGGCCCGAACTCAATCCACTGAGCTACACCAGCCGGGGCTGCTTTTCTGCGTATAATACATTTCATTGCTGAGAGGACCAGGGTTAGACCCTGAACCTCCTGAGTTCCCCCGACACTCATCTCACCACACAAGAGTAAGTTCGCCGTTGACACACTCTTCTCACTGTGCGCCCCTGAGGGGCACCCCCGGACCACCCAGATCCCAGGCCCAAGGGGGTCACAGCTGAAGAGATGAGGGTGATGAGTAAAAAGCATGGATCTTCTAGTTTTCAAAATCCCTCACACAGGAAACTCAGCGCTCTCTCTTAAATGCTGTCTCTTTATAGCAGTTTACAAATTATCATAAGATATTTCATATTTTGTAATGTTTAATTACTTTGGGAAAGAAAACCTCCTTGTCCACGCACATGTGTGACAGACTGTGTAGCAAATTTTAAAAAAATAAAGTTTTCATGATAATATTTTCTTATTGTTTACTGCAAAGGCACCTGAAAGCCCCTTTCTTTCGGATGGTTCAAGCTTGGTAAAAGTTATGAGTAGGCGAACTTCCCGTGAAATTTACCAATTTTCCCATGACTCTCTAGCAAGCACACCGATCTCATTCACCTGGAAGTATTCAGCCTCTGTTTTAGTGACTGTTTTAAAAATGAAGTGAATTTCATTTACCTTCTGTTCATCTGATCAGTGGCATAAAATTGAACATTTTAAATTTACATGAAAGGGAAGTTTACATCTATTCATTTCTATGTTTGGCCATGTTTTAAAAAACATTTTATATGAAATCAGTTTTTGTGGGATGAGTTTCCAGGGATGGAGTGTTCTGAAATCCTCTCCAAACTCATGAGGTCGTATGTCGGGGGTGAAGACCACTGGGCTGGCAGTTTGCAGACTGACAGGTGCTAATTATCAGAAAGGGACTGTAAGACAGAGCTCCCTCTGCAGATGGGCTTCCCCGTGAGCTACGCTGGACTGCGGAGCCTGGGCATCAGGGTGTGCGGAGGACCCGAGCGTGGCGTGCTCATGCACCCTCAGGGATAAGCGTTCTGAGAGACAAAGGTGCAGAAGCAGAGCTCTCTCCCGTCTTGGGGCCCTGCCGTGAGATCCCTTGCCCAGTGCAGGGCTGACTCATTAGGCTGATGCACAGACCCCACCAGGGGTGTCAAACTCATTTTCACCGGGGGCCACATCAGCCTGGCGGCTGCCTTCAAAGGTAATTTTGGGACTGTATAACTCCTTAACAGTTAAGCGAGAGCTCAGTACTGCCACTGGGTAGAAACAAGGTGCTGGGTGGGATAACACAAGGTAGAGGGCCAGATTTGAGGCTTGTATTTGCCACCTGTGCCCTACCTGTTCCAAAGAAAGGGCTGGCCCTTGCCCAGCTCCTGGAGATCACCTGTGAGCCTTGGAACATCCTGCCTGATAAGAGTGTAACCTGAAATATAAAGGCATCAGGGTGGCATTAACATTTATATGCTACTTTAATTTTTATAATTCTTTGGAGATGCAGATATTTCATGCCCATGGTGTGATTTATGACTGCACAGTATCAGTTTGACTCCTATAGGGTCTGGAGATTGAGAAACAAAGGTGAGTCATATGGGTGCCCCATGCTGATGTGAGCGACCCCCAGTAAAAACCCTGGACACCAAGGTCTGCCTCTCTGGTTGGCAATACTTCGTGTGTGTCTTCACACATAACTTCTGGGATGAATACATGCTATTTAGTATGATTTCACTGTGCAAAAACAGTTGAAGCTTATGCTTTGTGGCTTGTGTACTCAGCCCCTACATGGCTTTTGTCTGGTGATTTTAATCTAACCATTCCCTGTAATAAACCATAGCTGTGAGTGTAACAGCTTTTTCTGAGTTCTGTGAGTCCTAGTAAGCCATCGAACCTAAGGACGGCCTGGGGCCCCCAGGCCACCTCTGCAGATGACAGCTTCCAAATAGATGACAACTTCCAGCATCGTGAGACTTGGGAGGATTGATGGCTTGCTGAAGAGCATCCGATTATAGTGGAGAGGGCTCGTGCCCAAGGTTCTGCATGCGGTTTTGTAGATAGGTATTAAAGAATCACAAAAATCAAATCAGTGTATAAATGTCAAGACTACCCTGATACCTATACACTTTTGGTTGTATTTTAAAGTGACTCCATCCTCTAGATAATTAAAAAATTATAGCTATGTCCTCTCCGAATATAAATATACCCCTTTTTTCATCAAGCAGATAGAAGACCCTGCTGAACCAAGGCGTCCTGCTTCTCCTCCTTTTCTGGAAACCGTTCAGCTACGTCCTGCCTTACTCACTGGTTCAAGCACGGTCACCCCCTGAGCAGGGACGTGTTGGCCAGGCTGGCACTGAGTCCCTGCGGGCCTGTGCGCATCGGAGGGTGGGATCAGGAGCTGCGCTCTCCACTTTCTTTGTAGACTTGCCATTTCGGCAACACCTTCATTGGAATGAGGTCATTTTCCTCCCGAGGGCTTTCTGGTTGGCTGATTTATTCAGTTCGTCACCTGAGGCTGATGGCAAAGTGGGGGAAATTATCATCCACCTTTTGAAGGATTGGTAAGATGATCTCTCTCATTCTGAGTACTGGGGATGACTCTGGATCAGCCTCTTCATCCCTTGGGCCTCAGGGACATGATGGAGAAACTTGGCCTGGACTTGATCATCTCTAAGTTCTCTTGTGCCTTTCAAATTCCCCGATATCATGATTTTAATTTTTATAATTTTTATTGAATTTATTGGGGTGGCACTGGTTAACAAAACCCCACAAGTTTCAATTGTACAACTCTAATTTTTACATTTTTATTTCTTCATCATATCAGCTACATTGACTGAGGGCTTAGTAAGAACCAGACACTTTTCAAAGGACATAGGTTGGACATTTAATCCTCACAATACCTCCCTGGAGTACATATTATTCTAATCCCCATTTTACAGGTAAGGAAATCAGGTAAGAACAGTTAGATCACTTGCCCAAGAACACACAGACACAAAGGGGTAGAAATTATTTCGAATCCCGGCAGTTCACGGCCCGATCTCTGAATCGCTCCTCAATGCCTCCTTCCCTAACAAATTAGGTTAGAGAATCGGTTTGTCTTTGTTAGTTTGATTTTTATTTTTTTAAAGGTTTATTTTTATTCTCATTTGAGAGAGAGGCGAAGGTAAGGAGAGAGAGAAACCTCGATCATTTGCCACGTGTCCTGGCTGGGATCTAATCTACAACCCAGGCATGTGCCCCAACCAGGAATCAAACCCGTAACATGTTGGTGTATGAGATGATGCTCCAACCAACTGAGCCACTCTGGCCAGGGCTGTTAGTTTGATTTTTAATGAGGTGAACCTGAGACAGATGTCGAAGCTGGTGGCCCCTGACCTGCCAGCTGAGGGCGGGACCACTCAGCTGCAGTCCAGATTGTCACAGGGCTCCTGCCCTGGCCACTTTCTCTGATCAGTTTCTGGCCTTGAAACTGACCATCTAGAATTATGAAACATAGTTGTCGATACCAGACCATTTCTGAGCCTATAAATGGTTCCTTAAGTCTTTTCTCAGAATGTGGATAAAGAAAAAAAAAGGGAAATAGATAAAAACCAGTTATAGTGTTCAAAATATTTAACAACTGTGTAGTGTGGGCATCGATGAATCAGGATGAACTTGCCCCTGCCAAGTCCGGGGTGGGGTCCTGGAGGCCCCTGCTGTGCCTCTGGGTTTGGTGGCTTCAGTTACCAGGTCCCGACGACAACCCTGGGCCCAGCGTTGAGGGCATTCACGGGGGCTCTGGGCAGTGGAGTTTTAATGACAAGAACCAGGCTTGTGGTGGTCTTCCCTGCAGTCTCGCCGTAATGTGTGCACACATTCCCTCTCACGGACTCAGCTTTGGGAGTGGAGTGTGGGCTGGGCACCCCAGTGCAGGACGTGACCTGTCAGAGCCTCAGAGCAACCTTCTGTGATAACAACTGTCAGCTGGGAGTGGGGAGGAGTGTGCGTGTCAGAGTATCTGGCGGGTCTGGCACGATGAGCTCATGTCTGTCCAGAGGGGACGCACATTGAAGACAGCCCAGGAGACTTGCTTTATGACATTACCCAGACAATTGCCAGTTTTTGCAGTATAACCTTGTAACGATGGGATCATTTCTTGTCATAATACCAGTTATGGGCAAAATTTTTGCCTACATTATCTTAGAAAAAGTATTATATAACCGTTCCCCCAAAACTGATGGTCTCATTCTCTTGCATTCATTTTCACAGATGCCTTTTGGATATTTATTATGCTAAGCAAGGTATAGGTTGGCGCAATCCACATTTATTTTGGCACCTCAAAGTTTCAATGATTAATTTTTAAAATTTCTTTTAGGCCTTAGGTGCAGCTTTGAATTGTTTCAGCACAAGCCCGAGTCATGTCATTCGCTCACTCAGTGCTGCAACTCGTCCCGTGCTGGGTGCTGAGGGCTCAGAGAGGGTAGAGATCGCCCCTGCTCTCAAGAGCTTACAGTCCGCCAAATCCCGAGATAGATGGGACGTAATAGGCAATGACAGCACAGGGTGAGGTTGTGGTCCTGGGTGCTATGGAGTGGGTATTCTGGGAGGATTTCTTACGGAGAATAAATAGGGGTCTTCGCCCTGGCTGGTGTGGCTCAGTGGACTGAATCCCAGCCTGCGAACCAGAGGGTCCCCAGTTCAGTTCCCAGTCAGGGCACATGCCTGGGTTGTGGGCTGGGTCCCTGGGGGCATGTGAGAGGCAAGTGATCCGTGTATCTCTTGCAAGTCAATGTTTCTTTCTCTCTCTCTCTCTTCCTTCCTTCCCCTCTCTCTAAAAATAAATAAATAAAATCTTTAAAAAAAAAGTAGGAGTCTTCAAGGCCAGGCCACGCCTCCTCCACGTCTCGTGGGGGTCACTCCAAGAGGCTCGCTGCTTCCACTCCTGCCTTCCTACATATAATCCATTCTCCACTCAGCAACCAGAGTGATTTTTCTAGATTGATAGAATTATCCGGTCTGAACCTCTCACGGCTTCCGACTGAGCTTTGAATAAAGCCCAGCTTCCTCCGTGGCCTCACTCGAACCTCCCACCTCCCTGCCCGCTTTGCCCCAGCCACACCGGCCACACTTCTGGAGCAGGCCAGCCTTCTTCCTGCTAGCCCGAGGGGCCTTGCACTAGCCGTCCACGGAGCTTCTCATAAGTGGCTCTTTCTCATTCATTTGGGCCTCGGCTCAAATCTCATCCCCTTTGAAAAGTCTCCAACGACTGCCCATCTAAAGGAGCCACCTGACCCCTATATTAATCATGCTTTTTATTTTCTGTATTTTATGATGTTTTGACATCTTAAGCAGCTTGCTGGCTCCGGGCTAGCCAGTTTGACGGCAAAGGCCCTGCTGGAAGCATGTGTTTCATATGCAAACCACCCAGGCCTGAGTCTACAGCCCCGCGGTCTCATCTAACTCGCACACATCAAGCCCGTATTTCCCTGCCCTACCTCATCCCAGGGCAGCGTGCCCGACCACTAGAGGGCGCTCTACAGCGCAAAGCCCAAGGAATTTATTCTAATTGGCCACTTCTAAACTTTGTATTCCGCCTTTCCGTTCCTGCAGAATCCCCAGTAAAGGCTTAAACCTCGCCTTTCCCCAGCTTCTTTCTGCTTCTTGACCAACACTGGTGTTCGCCGCGTGGCCCTGCGTGTCGTGACGTGCCCCCTCTTCATCGGGAAACGTAGGTAACAAGAACCTTCTTTCAGTGGCGTTGGCCTTCCCACGTCCTCACTCCTCTGTGCTTCTAAATGAATTCTACCTGTAACTTGAAGGCCACCCACAGACAACCGCTCTGTCTCTTGTCTTCAAGGCACTTAGCAGCATCTGGAGTCCTTTTGTCTGTCACCTTGCCCGTGCCCTGGCTCCCTCCTTATTATGGAAGCCCCGTGAAAGCAGGAGCAGGGTTTGTCTGTATTCCCATAGGTCCTCAGCCCCTAGAATTGTAGGGGGCACCTACTTAATTTTTGTGTGACCAAATCAATGAGCAGTAGACACGAGTATTGCCTCTGGCCACACGAACCTATCTGCATTCCTCTACGAAGGCAAGAAAGGAGGGGAGACTGAGTTGGAATGATTCCACACCAGAAATATGAAAGCTCCGGTTGGACATGCGCAGTTACTGTGCGCGAGCACGCTCCAGGTGGCGTAGGGACATGCGTTCTAAAGGGACAGATCAGAGAGGTTTGCGGAGACAAGGTTAGGATTATTACAGACCAGGTTCGACGCTGCCCCTCCTTCCTCCTGCGCTGGTCCTGTAACTGAATAGAAACCCACCATCTGGGCAGTTTTATTGCCTAGGTCTGTGTGAATATACCTCTAAGCCTAAGACAGGACAGCTACATTTTATAAGGTTTGGTTTCCTCCTAAAGTAAGACCCTATCTGGTAAGACATCCGTGTTAACACCCGAAAACTCTCAGAGTGGCTGTGAGCGGACTCCCCAGGGAACCACAAAGGCGGTGGGGACAGCGGCGGAGGCGCGGAAGGAAGAGGGCCCTCCGTTAGGGAGCGGTGCGGACGCACGGATTACCGTGGGTGGACCCAGGCTCTGCAAGCGTCCCCCGAACGCTGTCTTCTTTGTATGATATAACGATCATCAAATTTCAAAAACTGAGCTTTCAAAATGAGGTAAAATTATTCCCAACTGTAGAGTTTTACTGCTGAGAGAATTCCTGATTGTTGTTATTTAATCAATAGGAACAGGGGCATAGAACCCAAGTTGGCATAACACCAAACAGGAGTTTCCGTCTGCTGAAAATACTCCCCGTCCGGGGAGTGTCTGTTATGCTCACATTTGTTGAGAAAGCTGCATTTCTGAGAGCTCGTGAATTTTGTCTAAGACGCCATGCTTTTGTTTCAGGTAATCTAATGGGGCACATCGCTAGACAGTTTCATTCTAGTGGCCGCTGGCTAAGGCTGCATTAGAAATAGACAATGAAAGTAATTCAAGGATAATCATAGCGCCCTTAATGAACCCCAGTTATCTTTTCTGCTTGATATTTTCAGATGGAGCTTGAAATCAAATTTTCACGGATGGATTATAATATGGGTAATCCATCCACAGAGGACCGAGGGTCAACTAAGTCTCTAGGGGTAATGTTTGATCTAGGAAATCATTTTTAGTCCATTTAATTTTCCCCCTTTATTAGAGA